>NC_079192.1:356857648-358057648 GCF_029499605.1 Hyla sarda
GAAACCTAATTTCTCTTGAGTAAGAAAATACCTCATATGTGTATGTCAAGTGTTCGGCGAGCGCAGTAGAGGGCTCAGAAGGGAAAGAGCGACAATGGGATTTTAGAGAGTGAGTTTTTCTGAAATGGTTTTTGGGAGGCATGTCACATTTAGGAAGCCCCTATGGTGCCAGAACAGCAAAAAAAAAAAAAAAAAAACTACTTGGCATACTATTTTGGAAACTACACCCCTCAAGGCACGTAACAAGGGTCCAGTGAGCCTTAACACACCACAGGTGTTTGACGACTTTTCGTTAAAGTTGGATGTGTAAATTATTATGTTTTTTTCACTAAAATGCTTGTTTTCCCTCAAATTTTAAATGTTTACAAGGGAAAATAGGACAAAATGCCCCCCATACATTTGTAACCCCATCTCTTCTGAGTATGGAAATACCTGATGTTAGGGAGTTGTACTTTTGCAACAGCTGGAGGCACACTGGTTGGAAAACCTTCAGTTAGGTTCTTTGTTACCTAACTCAGTATTTTCCAACCAGTGTGTCTCCAGCTGTTGCAAAACTACAACTCCCAGCATGTACTGATCACCGAAGGACATGCTGGGAGATGTAGTTATGCAACAGCTGGAGGTACGCAACTACAACTCCGAGCATGCCAAGACAGCTGTTTGGGCATGCTGGGATTTGCAGTTTTACAACACCTGGAGGGCTAGAGTTTAGAGATTACTGCACAGTGATCTCCAAACTGTGGCCCTCCAGATGTTGCAAAACTACAAATCCCAGCATGCACAGACAGCAACCTGCTATGTGGGTATGCTAGGAGTTGTAGTTTTGCAACATCTGGAGGGCTATAATTTAGAGACCATTGTATAGTGGTCTCAGAGTGTAGCCCTCCAGATGTTGCTAGGCAACTCACCAGCTTCCATTGGATCCAGGGAGCCAGCCGCACGACATCGCCACCCGCCGATCACAGTCGCCCGCAGCCTCCGCAGATCGGTAAGTGACCTTCGGCGCCGGTCCCTGTCTGTTTCCCAGTCCTGCCCCGCCTATTTTGGATGGGCAGAACGGGGAAACCGAAAATAACCCCCCCCCGCCCCCAATCTGCTATTGGTTGTCACGTCTATACGACCAATAGCAGGGATAGGAGGGGTGCCTCCTCACTCCTATCACTTCAGGGGGATCGTCGGTGTCTTGGACAACCGCGATTCCCCTTATATTCTGGGTCACCGGGTCACCATAGACCCGTAATGACCCGTAATCGCGCAAATCGCAAGTGTGAATTCCCTTTGCAATTTGCCGCGATCGCCGAAATGGGGGGGGGTCTGATGGCCCCCCTGGGCATTTGCGCAGGGTGCCTGCTGATCGATATCAGCAGTCACCCCGATCCCCGCCCAGCGCGCTGTGGGGACTGAAATTCCCACGGACGTACATGTACGTCCTGGGTCCTTAAGTACCAGGGTGTCAGGGCGTACCTGTACGCCTGGGGTCCTGAACAGGTTAAAGGGTCCCCGAAGCTAAGTATTTCACTATTATATTCTTTGTGTGTTTCATTTAGTATAGTTGTATCTTTTAAGGAAAATCCACCCAAATAGCCAACAGATAGTGTTTCTACTATAATTGTTGTATATGTGTTTACTTACAATGCTGATTTAAGTTTCTAGCTATTTAGTATTCTCTTTTCTCTCTTTTAGTTAGAGTGTGTTTATTTAGTAGTATATTACACATCTTTATTTCTGCCAGTATTTGGATGTGTAGTGTTTATTTGTGCATTAGATATTAGGATATAACTCTTCCAAAATTCCTAACAATAGGATGGTCTGTGGGGTGTTTATGAATGCATTTGGTCTCAGTAATGCTGCTCAGCTAAGTGTCTATGTACCTGGTCTGTGAATATATTGTATTCACTTGACCGCACGGTGGCAGCCATTTTGTGTCTCAGATGCATGGTCTGCAGATATTTAACTGGTTGTATAACCTTTGGAGCCAAAATCCAATTCTGCCCCAGAGCCATGAACCACAACAGAGGCCCTTGTGAGGCATAGAGCTCTGTATAATACAGTTTGGCAGAAATTAGGTGATAGGGTAGACCTCCAGAGGCTGCAGGCATTGTCTCCCCTACTTTGGACACTCCAGCAGCTGCAGAATTACAACTCCCAACATGCTCTTGGCTGTCTGGGCATGCTGGGAGTCGTAGTTTTGTTATTGCTAGGGGAGATGTTAGCATCTGCCTGCTCACATCTCCCCTAGCATTAGTGAAACTACAACTCCCAGCATTACCGGACATTGAGGACATGCTGGGAGTTGTAGTTTTGCTTATGCTAGGGGAGAGGTGAGCAGACAGCATACTGAGGGAGGGGGCCGAGGCCTGCACAGTGAGGCCATACCCCGTCCCTTGCAGAGGAATTCAAGCAAGTGAGCAACAATAAAAGTGTAATAAAAAAAAAAAAAAAGGTGCAAGACAAAAATTAGATGTACAGGATTTGGTCAGGAATAGGATCAGGATTAGGTACTGAGTAATATATATATTTTTGCAAACAAGTAGAGATGGTCCAGCGCAGGTTGGTCAACTTCAGGATACTTTATTTCAGAAAGAGATACAGGTACATGTGCAAAGGTGACGTGTTTTGGACCTGCAAACGGGCCTTAGTCTTAGTGTTAAGACTTAGTGGCATGACTAAGGCACGTTTGGAGGGCCGAAACGCTTTATGTATCTCTTTATGCAATAAATTATCCTGAATTTGACCTACCTGCGCTGGACCATCTCTTCTTGTTTGCATTGCATCTAGGCGTAGCCAGGGCCAGACTGGGGATAAAAACCAGCCCTGGAAATAACTGCATACCAGCCCCACTAGTCAAAGGGCGCAGGCACTACATATATGACAGAAGCCTGGTAGATCAAATACCAGGTTTTTACTAGACAGGTTCTATGTACTACAGCCTGTGAGGGAAGGCTGGCATTTGATTTGTCAGGCTTTCATTCTATAATGTTGTGGACTTGATACTGTGTCCAAGCTGGGAAGGGCTACAGTCTGCACACTTTAGCACATAAAAGTAGTTGGGCACAGCAGAGGTGGCTCTAGACTTTGTAAAACCTTAAGCGAACATGAGGCCCCAAATACTTTTCTGCAGACTTCACATAGTGATCCGATCGGATGTGAGATGGTTGCACTGTCCCTGCAGCACCAATTACTGACCAACTCCTGTTTACCGAGACCAATATTACCAATAATACTAGTATACTGTTACTAACCAAATCTATTATCCCTGTACTGTGACATCACTGTATGTATTATCCCTGTACTGTGACATCACTGTGTGTATTATCCCTGTACTGTGACATCACTGTGTATATTATCCCTGTACTGTGACATCCCTGTGTGTATTATCCCTGTACTGTGACATCATTGTGTGTATTATCCCTGTACTGTGACATCACTGTGTGTATTATCCCTGTACTGTGACATCACTGTGTGTATTATCCCTGTACTGTGACATCACTGTGTATATTATCCTTGTACTGTGACATCACTGTGACTTGTATTATCCCTGTACTGTGACATCACTATGTGTATTATCCTTGTACTATGTATAATAAAGTTATTATCTGGCGTAATGGTTTTGTTTTCAGAACTATGCCCATACCTTGTAAATAAAAATAAAAAAATAAAAAAGAATAAATTATATATATATATATATACATATATATATATATATATATATATATATATATATATATATATATAATAAACCTGTGCTCATCTCCAGCCCTCCCGCCATGCCTCAGTTTTCCTGTTCTGGTTACCAGGTGCAATCCTTTTCCTGATAGAAAGTGTGACACCTGAGCCTGGAGTGATGTTGGGACCCAGTGTTGTCATACTACCGTTGGTCCACAGCGTGGAGGGGGGGGGGGGGGGGGGCTGGAGAGGAGCACAGGTTTATTTTATATTTATTATGTACAAGGTACAGGCATAGTTCTGAAAACCATACCCTCCCGCTGGATAACCCCTTTAACCCTGTACTGTGACAATACTGTGCATATTATCCCTGTACTGTGATGTCACTGTGCATTATGCAAAGTGACATCACAGCACAGGGTTAATACACACAGTGACATCACAGCACAGGGTTAAGACACACATTGACATCACAGCACAGGGTTAAGACACACATTGACATCACAGCACAGGGTTAAGACACACATTGACATCACAGCACAGGGTTAAGACACACATTGACATCACAGCACAGGGTTAAGACACACAGTGACATCACAGCACAGGGTTAAGACACACAGTGACATCACAGCACAGGGTTAAGACACACAGTAACATCACAGCACAGGGTTAAGACACACAGTGACATCACAGCACAGGGTTAAGACACAGAGTGACAGTACAGGGTTAAGACACACAGTGACACACAGTGACAGCAGGATGAGGATAATAAATCACGGGTAACATGGGCTGGTGCAGTGCCACTGGCATTATCACTATGTGTTCTTATCACTTAATGTGCACTTGATTGTGTGGGGGGGGGGGGGGGGGGGGTTTGGACAGTGGACGCACCTGAAGGCAGCAGGCCATCACGGACAGGGTGAGGCTGAGGGCCGGCGCTCATTCCTTTCTCCTGCGCTCTGGGGGCCGGGCAGGGACATATGAGAGTTCTTCAGAGGTGGCTGCGGCTCTTCTGTTAAGCCACCTAGATAAGCCATATAGATATGCTAGAAAAAACTGAAAAGGAGCGCTCCATGGTGTAATATCGCCAAATCAAAGTAAGACACTAAAAGATAGTAGCGCTTACCAGAACAAGTTGTGCATGAGCCAGCACAACTTGGGTGAAGGTATGTAACAATACATCTAACTATACATCTAAATATATACCAAAGGGGAACAAATATAAACGATTAAAACTAAATCCTACATGGCTGACACATGATGTTAAAAGAGCAATAAACAACAAAAAAATAGCCTTCAAAAAATACAAATCTGATGGGTCAGCGATAACATTTAAACAGTACAAAGAGCTTAATAAAATCTGTAAAAATGTGATAAAAACAGCAAAAATTCAAAACGAGAGACAGGTGGCCAAAGAAAGCAAAACTAATCCTAAATATTTTTTTAGATATATAAATGCAAAAAAACCAAGGACAGAGCATGTAGGACCCCTTAATAATGATAATGGGGAGGTTGTCACAGGCGATCAAGAGAAAGCGGAGCTACTGAATGGGTTCTTTAGTTCTGTATACACTATGGAAAAAGGAGCTGACATTGGCCAGGTCAGTGCTGGTAACACATCATGTAATGTACTGAACTGGCTTAATGTAGAGATGGTACAAGGTAAGTTAAGTGATATAAATGTAAGCAAATCCCCAGGGCCGGATGGACTACACCCAAGAGTTCTTAGAGAGGTAAGTTCAATAATATCTGTACCCCTGTTCATGATATTTAGAGATTCTCTGGTGTCTGGTATTGTGCCAAGGGACTGGTGCAAGGCGAAAGTGGTGCCAATCTTCAAAAAGGGCTCTAGGTCTTCCCCAGGAAACCATAGACCGGTAAGTTTAACGTGCATTGTGGGTAAACTGTTTGAAGGACTTATAAGGGATTACATACAGGAATACATAGGGGATAATTGTATTATAAGTGATAGCCAGCATGGGTTTACTAAGGATAGAAGTTGTCAAACCAATCTAATTTGCTTTTATGAAGAGGTGAGTAGAAGCCTTGACAGAGGAATGGCTGTGGATATAGTGTTTCTGGATTTTGCTAAAGCGTTTGATACTGTCCGTCATAGACGTCTGACAGGTAAGTTAAGGTCTTTGGGTTTGGAAATTTTAGTTTGTAACTGGATTGAACACTGGCTCATGGATCGTACCCAGAGAGTGGTGGTCAATGATTCGTACTCTGATTGGTCCCCGGTAATTAGTGGTGTACCCCAAGGTTCAGTACTGTAGGACAATTATAAAAAGAAAAGAGGTGCGCTCCTGGTGTAATACTGCGGGATGAACAAGAAAGGTGTATGGATAAATTGCACCTTACCGTGTGGTGTTGTACTAAGAGTACAACACCTGAGATGGCATATAAACTCGCTCAAGTCGGTGACAGGTGGCAGCCTCGGTATCCGATTCCCGTAACTTCTCAGTCCGGTATAGAAAGTATAAAAAGAGCAAAAGGTGAGAGACTATCCGATGGCGCCTTCCTGAATGATTCCAAATTGCCGTGAGTTTAAACAAGGCAATTTTATTAGAAATAGTGCAACATAAAAGTTTCAAATCCGGACCGGATTTCTCTCTCACAGAGAAAATGCGCCAAGATTTAAATGTCCAAGTCCCACAACTACCGCCGGGTCATAGGGCAAAAAATTGGGAGGAGAAACATTACATCACATTACACAATCTATATACAAAATTCCGTATACATCCAAACGTTAATAACAATAGGTTAAAAAACCAAAGACATTAAATTAATGTACTTGTGCAACAAGAAGCAATTTAAATGAACAAATTACGCTCCTATATCTTCACTCTGAAGTCGCGGCACTAACCGCTATTTACGGGATCCACTGCCTATAGTCAGACAGTAAATCTCTAGAGCGGACCGATTGCGGAGATGGCGCACAGATTATACACTCCACCGTTTGTTGCAGCGCTGGAGCCGCTGGGAAAAAAGCCCACTGTGACTCAGTGCTAATACAGAAACAATTCAGATGCGGTGCTGCCTATACTCGATAAAAGAAAAAAAGAAAAAAAGCGCAAGACAGCTATTAAAGAGGTGCGTAACTGACACCTAAGAGTTCCCATCGGGAAAGTCCCATTGCAGAATCAATACCAAATTGTATAGTGACTGCCGGCAATAAAAAATATAAATGAAAAAGGTGTGAAATATAAAAAATAATATAAGAGGGTATATTATTAACTGCCTCTTGTACAATTAAAGGGGTATATTAGTAACTGCCTCTACAAAGTGGTTATATATATATCAAAATGACATATAAAAAATATATATAAAACAATACAATACATAATGAACCCTCATTGCTATATTTATATGCAATGAGGGTTCATTATGTATTGTATTGTTTTATATATATTTTTTTATATGTCATTTTGAGATTTACTGTCTGACTATAGGCAGTGGATCCCGTAAATAGCGGTTAGTGCCGCGACTTCAGAGTGAAGATATAGGAGCGTAATTTGTTGATTTAAATTGCTTCTTGTTGCACAAGTACATTAATTTAATGTCTTTGGTTTTTTAACCTATTGTTATTAACGTTTGGATGTATATGGAATTTTGTATATAGATTGTGTAATGTGATGTAATGTTTCTCCTCCCAATTTTTTGCCCTATGACCCGGCGGTAGTTGTGGGACTTGGACATTTTCTCTGTGAATCATTCTGCCTGACGAAGAATCCGGTCCGGATTTGAAACTTTTATGTTGCACTATTTCTAATAAAATTGCCTTGTTTAAACTCACGGCAATTTGGAATCATTCAGGAAGGCGCCATCGGATAGTCTCTCACCTTTTGCTCTTTTTATAAGGTTCAGTACTGGGCCCGCTGTTGTTTAATTTATTTATCAATGATATAGAGGATGGTATTAACAGCTCTGTTTCTATCTTTGCAGATGACACCAAGCTTTGTAGCACGGTACAGTCTATAGAGGATGTGCATAAGTTACAAGATGACTTGGATAGACTAAGTGTCTGGGCATCCACTTGGCAAATGAGGTTCAATGTGGATAAATGTTAAGTTATGCATCTGGGTACTAATAACCTGCATGCATCGTATGTCTTAGGGGGGATTAAACTGTCAGAGTCACTGGTAGAGAAGGATCTGGGTGTACTTGTAGATCACAGACTACAGAATAGCATGCAATGTCAGGCTGCTGCTTCCAAAGCTGGCAGGATATTGTCATGTATCAAAAGAGGCATGGACTTAAGGGACAGGGACATAATACTCCCCCTTTATAAAGCATTGGTACGGCCTCACCTGGAATATGCTGTTCAGTTTTGGGCACCTGTCCATAAAAGGGACACTGCGGAGTTGGAAAGGGTGCAGAGACGCGCGACTAAACTAATATGGGGCATGGAACATCTTAGCTATGAGGAGCGATTAAAGGAGTTACAATTGTTTAGTCTTGAGAAGAGACGTTTAAGGGGGGATATGATAAACGTATATAAGTATATTAATGGCCCATACAAAAAATATGGAGAAAAACTGTTCCAGGTTAAACCCCCCCAAAGGACGAGGGGGCACTCCCTCCGTCTGGAGAAAAAAAAGTTTAGTCTCAAGGGGCGACACGCCTTCTTTACCGTGAGGACTGTGAATTTATGGAACGGTCTACCTCAGGAACTGGTCACAGCAGGAACAATTAACAGCTTTAAAACAGGATTAGATACATTCATGGAACAAAATAACATTAATGCTTATGAAGAAATGTAAAATCCCATCCCTTCCCCAATATCGCGCCACACCCCTACCCCTTAATTCCCTGGTTGAACTTGATGGACAAATGTCTTTTTTCGACTGTACTAACTATGTAACTATGTAACAATGGTCCACTGCTGCCGTGCCACCGGTGTAGCAATTGCAAGACAAAAACCTCCAAGGAAAGTGGACTTCAGGCGCTGAAGGACCAGACAACGTGGAGACAGTAAAACATTTATTCCCAGTATGCAACGCGTTTCACGCATGTGCGCTTCATCAGGCATGTGGACAGGGAAACAGGAAGAACTTATATACACACCAAACACAAAAGACAAAGGATTAACCCCTCATTGTCAGGACAATCATTCAATGGGGGAATAACAGGAAATAACAAAGATTAACCCTGCGCTGTCCTAGGTTAACCAATGGCTAACCCCACAACAGCAAAAAAAAGTGCACCTTGTAAAGGTGCAAGAGTGCATTAGCTGTAAACCTCAAAAATTGCACTGTCCAATAAAGTGCATACAGTAAATAAAAACACACACACAAAATGAGTAAAAACCAGAGACAATATCAATAAAATAGACAAAATTGTTAAAAAATTATTACATCAGCGGGTGTTCTCAATAGTTTTGTTTAGTCCGTTTGTAAATAAAGTGCATAGTTTTAAGATCAAAAATGATTCCCAGTTGATAAGTTTTTGATATCTATTAGGTACATTGCCGGGAATCATTTCCAAAATTTGGACCTTCAAACAATCAGTTTTTTTGTCGTGAACTGTCATAAAATGGCGTGACACACTGTGTAATAAATACCCATTTTTTATATTGGAACGAAGCTTATTCATACGTGCGTGAATGGGCTGTATAGTCCAGCCAACATATTGTAAAAGACAGTCACAGGACAATAAATAAATAACAAAGGAACTATCACAACAGTAAGTAACCCTTAATATAAAATATATCGTTAGTAACCGCTGATTTAAAGGAGCAATCGTGCAAACCATCCCAAAGCAAAGACATCTTGGTTTATTGCACTTGTACATCCCATGGTCCTTTGGAGGGACAGTGGAAATAGGTGTAGATCTAAATCTGCTGGGGGCCACTAGATTTCGTAAATTCATTGATCTTCTAAACGTGACCCCAGGATGTACCGGAATAACATTTCTTAAAACAGAGCCGTCACGTACAATTGGCCAGTGTTTGTTTTAAAATGCCTTTGATGGCATTTGCAGCACAATTAAAATTAGTAATAAAATTATACTTAAAATCACGATCTGTTTTACTGTTCTCTCTGGTCCTATTAGCACTGACTGACTGATTCTTTTTGTGGTAAATGTTTAACTTTATTGAAGGCTTTAGAAAGTAGTGCTGTAGGGTACCCCTTACTCTTGAATCGTTCCTTCAAAGTGCGAGCTTGTCTAAAAAAATCGGAATCTAAGGTGCAATTTTTATGAATACGTAGATACTGGCGTATGGAACATTTCTAAGCCATTTATGGTGGTGTGCACTTGAAAAATCTAAAAAAAACTATTCACATCTACGCTCTTAAAATAGGTTTCTGTAAAAATCACTCCTGTAACGGCCCTATACAGGGGACTGGAGGTGGATCCACTGGACCAGAGGAGGGATGTTGTGGGCTGTACCCAGGGAATGGAATCTAAGGAGCTACTGGTCTTCACCAGAGCCCACCGCAAAGCGGGAAGGTCTTGCTGCGGCAGGTAGCCCCCAGGTTGTTCCACCAGATAGTGACTCAACCCCTCTGGTTGCTGAGATAGCGTGGTACAGAAGGAACAGGCAGAAGCGTAGTCAGACGTAACAAAGGTCAGGGCAGGCGGCACAGGATCAGAAGCGGTAGTCACTAGCAACAGGTCTAGGCAGGCAGCACGGGTTCAGAGGCGGTGGTCCCGGGCAGGGTCGGCAACAGGCAGGGAACACTTTAATAACAGGAAACGCTTTCTCTTGGCACGAGGCACAAAGATCCGGCAAGGGCAGGAAGGGGCAGGAACCATTTATAGAAGACTTTGGGCCAGGCACCAATTAATGGTGCGCTGGCCCTTTAAATTTCATGAAGCTGGCACGCGCGCGCCCTAGAGAGCGGGGCTGTGCGAGCCGGGACACAGAGGAGAGACAAGGAGCCACAGAAGGTAGGGGACAGTGTCTGGATGCGGCGCGTGAGCGGGAACCTCCCGCCACGCTAACCGCATCCCCGTCGGGGATCACTCTGCGCTCCCGGTCAGCGTGTCTGACCGGGACGCGCCGGGACTTAGTGGACCGGGACAGGGGCAGTAAGCGCTCCGGTCCAGGAGTGGGGACCGGAGCGCACACTGTAACAACTCCATCCTCATTTTTCTTAATTAAAAGATCTAAAAACTCAATTTGGGTATCAGAAAATTGGGGAGTGAAGTTCAAGCCCCAAGTATTACTTTTAAGGTAAGTGACAAATGAGTCGGCTTGTTCAGGGGACCCCAACCAGATAAAAAACAGATCGTCAATGTATCGCCTATAAAAGGCGATACATTGTTTATAATCAAGGGACTGTGCAATGAAGGGGCGATTCGAGTCCCATTACATTGCACAGTCCCTTGATTATAAACAATGTATCGGCTTTTATAGGCGATACATTGACGATCTGTTTTTTATCTGGTTGGGGTCCCCTGAACAAGCCGACTCATTTGTCACTTACCTTAATAGTAATACTTGGGGCTTGAAATTCACTCCCCATTTTTCTGATACCCAAATTGAGTTTTTAGATCTTTTAATTAAGAAAAATGAGGATGGAGTGATTTTTACAGAAACCTATTTTAAGAGCGTAGATGTGAATAGTTTTTTAGATTTTTCAAGTGCACACTACCCTAAATGGCTTAGAAATGTTCCATACGGCCAGTATCTACGCATTCGTAAAAATTGCACCTTAGATTCCAATTTTTTTTAGACAAGCTCGCACTTTGAAGGAACGATTCAAGAGTAAGGGGTACCCTACAACACTACTTTCTAAAGCCTACAACAAAGTTAAACATTTACCACAAAAAAATTAGTGTCAGTCAGTGCTAATAGGACCAGTGAGAACAGTAAAACAGATTGTGATTTTAAGTATAATTTTATTACTAATTTTTATTGTGCTGCAAATACCATCAAAAGCATTTTAAACAAACACTGGCCAATTGTACGTGACGACCCTGTTTTAAGAAATGTTATTCCGGTACATCCTGGGGTAACGTTTAGTAGATCAATGAATTTACGAAATCTAGTGGCCCCCAGCAGATTTAGATCTACACCTATTTCCACTGTCCCTCCAAATGACCGTGGGATGTACAAGTGCAATAAACCAAGGTGTCTTTGCTGTGGGATGGTTTGCACGATTGCTCCTTTAAATCAGCGGTTACTAACGATATATTTTATATTAAGGGTTCTTACTGTTGTGATAGTTCCTTCGTTATTTATTTATTGTCCTGTGACTGTCTTTTACAATATGTTGGCCGGACTATCCAGCCCATTCGCGCACGTATGAATAAGCATCGTTCCAATATAATAAATAGGTATTTATTACACAATGTGTCACGCCATTTTATGACAGTTCACGGCAAAAAAACTGATTGTTTGAAGGTCCAAATTTTGGAAATGATTCCCGGCGATGTACCTAATAGATATCAAAAACCGGGAATCATTTTTGATCTTCAAATATGCACTTTATTTCCGAACGGACTAAACAAAACTGTTGAGAACACCCGCTGATGTAATAATTTTTTAACAATTTTATGTATTTTATTGATATTGTCTCTGGTTTTTACTCATTTTGTGTGTGTTTTTTAATTTACTGTATGCACTTTATTGGACAGTGCAATTTTTGAGGTTTACAGCTAATGCACTCTTGCACCTTTACAAGGTGCACTTTTTTTTGCTGTTGTGGGGTTAGCCATTGGTTAACCTAGGACAGCGCAGGGTCAATCTTTGTTATTTCCTGTTATTCCCCCATTGGATGATTGTCCTGACAATGAGGGGTTAATTCTTTGTCTTTTGTGTTTGGTGTGTATATAAGTGCTTCCTATTTCCCTGTCCACATGCCTGATGAAGCGCACATGCGCGAAACGCGTTGCATACTGGGAATAAATGTTTTGCTGTCTCCACGTTGTCTGGTCCTTCAGCGCCTGAAGTCCACTTTCCTTGGAGGTTTTTGTCTTGCAATTGATACAGATACGCTGGCCGCGTAATGACGCAGGACGTAGTTATGCCGGCCCTTTGATTCTTGGGAACGTCATTACGCGGCTGCCATAGCTTAAAGGCAGCCGCATCCCTCATCATCATCTGCCTGCCAACTATAGGTAACTAAAGCTAACTATAATCGTACGCAAGCGGCCGGGTCAGAGCAGGAGACAGAGCAGCTTTAGCCTCTGCCTCCTGCTCCTACACTGGCCGTCTTCTTGACACTGTTGTGCCAGCCCACAGGGAGAGCGGCCTAACGGGAATTTCCCCGGTATCCTGGTAGGCCAGTTCGGCCCTGGACGTAGCCCATGCCAGTCCGGGCGCTGCGGGTTTGGGGAGTAAGCTGGACTTTCTCTTGTACTATATATTTTTTTATTTTAATTTTTTGCACTATAACAGGTATGCTTTAATATGTGTGAATATAGCCTTAGGCTGTGTTCACACAGCAGAATAATAAAATATTCAACTGCAGCAGAGTCTAACTGATTTCAGTGGGAATCTACTGCACAATGCACACAGCGGAAACATCTGCCCCAGAAATATCGATTTCAGCATCCACAGAAACATTAAACCTGTTCACTATTTATGTGGACTTTGCTCGGAAATGCATTTCTGTTGGAAATGCATTTCCAAACAGTCCTAGCGCCACAAGAATATGTAAATGTGTGACGTGTCCGTCCATGTTTTCTGGCAGGACATTCCGCATATTTTCTACAGAAACAATGAATGTGTCTATTGTTTCTCTGTATTCCACTCGTTAATGCATTTCTTTCTATGAGACCGTGCATTTCTGAGCGGTCCTAGCACCAGCCGAATATGTAAATTTGCTGAACGTCCACCTGTGTTTTCAGGGTAAACGATTCAAAAATTTTCCTCTGTGTGAACATAACCTTAGGTCAGGTGTATGGAATAAATATCTAAAGTGGAGATTTCTGTAACAAATTTGCACATTTAAAACACCCTACCTTTTTGATTGAAGTCATAGGAAGACTGAAAACTGTACTAAGACCCCAACTAGACATGAGCGAATTGAAGCTGACGAACCCAAATTTGTTACGAATTTCATGAAAAATATGATTCGCAACGAATGTGACTAACGCTGCGATTCTATTGCGAGAATCGCTCCAATAAACTCCATTTACTCCGGTCCAGGCTCCAGGGCATCTAAAATGGCAGATCCACATGTCAGTACATGGGACAAGGAACTCTGGGAAGGCAGGTTGGCGGGATGACCCTGAATCACAGGCAGGATGCAGCCTATCAGCAGCCAGTCACCCCTGTGATGTCACAGCCCTATATATTCGGCAACCATTTTCAAGCTCGTCATTTAATTTATTACACTGCAGAGATATAGGACGGACATCGCTGTGTGTGAGTTACAGAGAAAATCTTGTTGCAGCAGCATTTCACCTTTTAGTCACCTCAGCCTTCTGTAGGACACAGAGCTCAGCATTGCGCAGAAATGAATTCTTACTGCAGCGATTAACCCCTCAGTCATTGTGAACAGCATTGTATTACAGAGAGGGGCAGAAAGCTGTGTGTTGTCTCAGCTGCAGAAATGTTTTTAGAGGAAGGAAAAATAATTTTTAAGTGTAAATCTGTGTCTTTGTTCCACAACAACTAGTCTGCTGGTTATACTAGTCTGTAGACAGTATAAACCATACCAAGCAGTCCATTCCTGCAGGGGTAGATAGTCATTATATTATAAATAAATATTGAAATATACTGAATTCTCCTAAATCACTTATTTACCACCCATACACTATCCACTCACGCCACCCAATCATTTATTGTAATATCTAATTATACACATTCTCTACTTACACATATACTCAGGTGATACATCTGTATATATATATATATATATATATATATATATATATATATATATATATATATATATCACATCCTTTTCTTTCTTTCACTATATACCACCAACACATATAAATCAATTTATTTATAAATATTTAGTATTTAACTAACTATATAAGCCCAGATTTGAGAAAATATGCAAACAGTATATATATCTGTATATACAACTCTTTTATACATTCCTAATAGTATTTGAGAGAGTGTCTTTTTGGAATTTTGGATTTAGTACAAAGTAACTGTGTACTGCAGCATTGTTGTGTATTGCTGGTGTTGTGGGAATTTTTATTTTAATTTTTTTTGCGTACTGTAGCGCATTTTTCTGCCCTCATAAGTGCATACCACATACCAAAATTGAAGTGGTGTACTATTTTTTACTGTTAATCTGTCAAGGGCCTACATACTGTGAAAGGACAGCCAAAAGTACTCACCGGCTGCTGTTATACTCAAAAAATTTTTGATGCATACAGTAGTGCATTTTTCTGCCTCATAAGTACATACTGTCACGATTCGGCTCACGGGTTGTGGATCCGCTGTGTCAGCGAGGGATTGGCGTGGACCGTGCTAGTGGACCGGTTCTAAGAGGCTACTGGTTTTCACCAGAGCCCGCCGCAAAGCGGGATGGTCTTGCTGCGGCAGTAGCAACCAGGTCGTATCCACTAGCAACGGCTCAACCTCGCTGACTGCTGAGAAGGCGTGGGACAGAAGGACTAGGCAGAGGCAAGGTCAGACGTAGCAGAAGGTCGGGGGCAGGCGGCAAGGTTCGTAGTCAGGATGGATAGCAGAAGTTCAGGTAACACAGGCTTTGGACACACTAAACGCTTTCACTGGCACAAGGCAACAAGATCCGGCAGGGGAGTGCAGGGGCAGTGATCAGATATAGTCTGGGAGCAGGTGGGAGCCAATTAAGCTAATTGGGCCAGGCACCAATCATTGGTGCACTGGCCCTTTAAGTCTCAGAGAGCTGGCGCGCGCGCGCCCTAGAGAGCGGAGCCGCGCGCGCCAGCACATGACAGCAGGGGACCGGGACGGGTAAGTGACCTGGGATGCGATTCGCGAGGGGGCGCGTCCCGCTGTGCGAATCGCATCCCCGACGGCCATGACAGTGCAGCGCTCCCGGTCAGCGGGACCGACCGGGGCGCTGCGGGGAGAGAGACGCCGTGAGCGCTCCGGGGAGGAGCGGGGACCCGGAGCGCTAGGCGTAACACATACCTATATCTAAGTGGTGTACTATTTTGTACTGTTAATCTGTCAAGGGCCTTCATACTGTGAAAGGACAGCCAAAAGTAATCATCGGCTGGTGTTTTACTCAAATAGTTTTTGAAACGTACAATAGTGCATTTTTCTGCCCTCATAAGTGCATACCACATACCTACATATAAGTAGTGGACTATTTTGTACCTGTTAATCTATCAAGAGCCCAGATACTGTGAAAGTCCAGGCTTAAATACTCACCGGATGAGGTTTTTACTCAGATACTTTTTTAAGTGTACTGTAGCGCATCTTTCTGCCCTCATAAGTGCATGCCACATACCTACATCTAAGTAGTATACTATTTTGTACCTATTAACCTGTCAAGGGCCTAGATACTGTGAAAGGACAGCCAGTACTCACCTGCTGCTGTTCTAGACAAATACTGTTTTAAGTGTAGTGAAGCGTATTGTACTCCCCTCATATACGCACTAAGTATGTCAGGCAGAGAAGTGCCAGGACATGCACAGAGGAGTGGCAAAGGCCTAAATTCATCAGGCAGAGGTCGCAGCAGACTAGGGGCAAGTGGCAGCCAGAGTAGCAGCGAGAGGCCTGAGCTCCCTATATCGGCTAGCGTCATGTCTCGACCAGCAACCCATCTGCCGTCATCGATTGGTTAACAACACGGTCATCCACTTAATCACAAGTGTCATGTGATACCCCCAGTCAACAGTCGGTGGGTTCCTCAGACATAACCCACAGTTGGCATAAATCGGGTACTCCCATTGCCTCTGTCCTATGCTGTTCCCTCCCCTAAAGAAGTATCTTACGCTGTGGGTTCAGCTCCTCTATTTAGTGAGGACGATCTAATAGAGGACAGTCAACAGCTACTGCCTAGCCTAGAAGTGTAGGAGACATCTTCCGCTTCCCCCGCTAAGCGGGCAAGTAGTGATGAGGAGAGTGACATGGGAGGCGGGCTTGCCAGCGTTCAGGGTCCTGAAGCAGACACTGTTGAGGAACCTGAGGCAAACATCAGTGATGTGCAGACACTTATTGATGATGATGAAGCCGATCACAATTGGGAGCCGGGTGCAGAAGGGGCTTCATCATCATCAGAAGGGAGTTGCAAGTTGCCCGTGAGGCAGCATCTGAGCCAGCAAGGTGGTAGCATGGTTGGCAGTCAGCATGGTGGCAGAAGTAGAAATTCTGGAGCCAAACGTGGAACAGGGGTTCCTGGAGACACGGCAGTAGCAGTCAATTATTGCGGACTGTTGGTGGGAAAATCAGATACTTGGCAGTGTGGCAGTTTTTCATCAAGTATCCGGAGGAGATTCACATAGCCACATGCAAGATATGTGGGCAGAAGGTGAAGCGTTGCCAGGGTCCCAATGTTACATAGTATGGTTGAAAAAAGACATACGTCCATCAAGTCCAACCAGGGGATTGAAGGGAAGGGTGTAAGATGTAGTTTTATAATTCTGCATTAGCAGTAATGTTATTTTGTTCCAGAAATGTATCTAACCCTGTTTTAAAGCTGTTAATTGTTGCTGCTGTGACCAGTTCCTGAGGTAGACTGTTCCATAAATTCACAGTCCTTATGGTAAAGAAGGCATGTCGCCCCTTTAGACTAAACCTTTTCTTCTCCAGTCGTCCTTTGGGGGGGTTTAACCTGGAACAGTTTTTCTCCATATTTTTTGTATGGGCCATTTATATACTTATATACGTTTATCATATCCCCCCTTAAACGTCTCTTCTCAAGACTAAACAATTGTAACTCCTTTAATCGCTCCTCATAGCTAAGATGTTCCATGCCCCATATTAGTTTAGTAGCACGTCTCTGCACCCTTTCCAGCTCCGCAGTGTTCCTTTTATGAACAGGCGACCAAAACTGAACAGCATATTCCAGGTGAGGCCGTACCAATGCTTTATAAAGGGGGAGTATTATGTCCCTGTCCCTTGAGTCCATGCCTCTTTTTATACATGACAATATCCTGCTGGCTTTGGAAGCAGCAGCCTGACATTGCATGCTATTCTGTAGTCTGTGATCTACAAGTACACCCAGATCCTTCTCTACCAGTGACTCTGCCAGTTTAATCCCCCCTAAGACATACGACGCATGCATGTTATTAGTACCCAGATGCATAACTTTACATTTATCCACATTGAACCTCATTTGCCAAGTGGATGCACATCCTCTATAGCGGGCCCAGTACAGAACCTTGGGGTACACCACTTATAACCAGGGACCAATCAGAGTACGAATCATTGACCACCACTCTCTGGGTACGATCCATGAGCCAGTGTTCAATCCAGTTACAAACTAAAGTTTCCAAGCCCAAAGACCTTAACTTACCAGTCAGACGTCTATGAGGGACAGTATCAAACGCTTTAGCAAAATCCAGAAACACTATATCCACAGCCATTCCTCTGTCAAGGCTTCTACTCACCTCTTCATAAAAGCAAATTAGATTGGTTTGACAACTTCTATCCTTAGTAAACCCATGCTGGCTATCACTTATAATACAATTATCCCCTATGTATTCCTGTATGTAATCCCTTATAAGTCCTTCAAACAATTTACCCACAATGCACGTTAAACTTACCGGTCTATAATTGCCTGGCGAAGACCCAGAGCCCTTCTTGAAGATTGGCACCACATTCGCCTTGCGCCAGTCCCTTGGCACAATACCAGACACCAGAGAATCTCTAAATATCATGAACAGGGGTACAGATATTACTGAACTTACCTCTCTAAGAACTCTTGGGTGTAGTCCATCCGGTCCTGGAGATTTGCTTACATTTACTTTACTTAACTTACCTTGTACCATCTCTACATTAAGCCAGTTCAGTACATTACATGATGTGTTAACAGCACTGACCTGTCCAATGTCAGCTCCTTCTTCCATAGTATATACAGAACTAAAGAACCCATTCAGTAGCTCCGCCTTCTCTTGATCGCCCGTGACAACCTCCCCATTATCATTATTAAGGGGTCCTACATGCTCTGTCCTTGTTTTTTTTGTATTTATATATTTTAAAAAAATATTTAGGATTAGTTTTGCTTTCTTTTGCCACCTGTCTCTCATTTTGAATTTTTGCTGTTTTTATTACATTTTTACAGATTTTATTAAGCTCCTTGTACTGTTTAAATGTTATAGCTGACCCATCAGATTTGAATTTTTTGAAGGCTATTTTTTTGTTGTTTATTGCTCTTTTAACATCATTTGTCAGCCATTTAGGATTTAGTTTTAATCGTTTATATTTGTTCCCCTTTGGTATATATTTAGCTGTATAGTAATTTAGAGTTGATTTAAAAATTTCCCATTTTGGCACCATATGCTTTGCCACCATAAAGTGGCCTGGGAGAAATGTGGCTCTGATGTAGTGGTCAAGCCTGCTGCATCACCCAGTGGCACGCCGCTCCCTCTTTCAGCCAGCCAAGGCTCCACCACCTCAGCCCATGGGAGCTGTGTGTCATACCCTCCTTCTGTCGCTCTAGATGCTCCTGCTCCTCCTACTTTTAGTCAGCCATTCCGCCAACAATCCATAGGTGAAGCCATGTCTAAGAGACAACAGTATGTGCCCACTCATCCAATTGAAAGAGCTTTATTGTTCGTTCAGTCATTACAAGTCATACAATAAATTACAATCACACAAAGCATGTCAGTACGATACACAGCAAAGGTTCCCTAAGCTATACAGGGTGGGCCATTTATATGGATACACCTTAATAAAATGGGAATGGTTGGTGATATTAACTTCCTGTTTGTGGCACATTAGTATATGTGAGGGGGGAAACTTTTCAAGATGGGTGGTGACCATGGCGGCTGATTTGTGCTATAAACCATCATATCCATTCCTACCAAAAGTTTGTAGCAACTGCAAATCCCACCTTTGTAGACACCATGGCCATAAAAACAGGTTACTCAGATATTTATCTCTGGCTCGAGTGGATGAGGTATACTGCAGGGAAAGGTAATAAAACCAACTGTTTTGTTTGTGGTAGTGCTAGACCTCATCTAGGTACAGTCCCATTAAATATCCCAGAGCAAGTAGAGGACTGCTTCCTCAGCCTCTACACCAATATCCCCACTGATCACACAGATTATGAATGGTGGAAGAAAGAATATCCTATAACCACTAAAACCCCTAGACCAGGAGAGGGTATCCCCATTTACCCTGGAAATTATACTTGTTATGTCCTTGCAGGTGATCAAGTCAGATTAATGGGAAATTTTTCTGAGGGTTACTGCTCCATCTACCGAGTTATAAATAAAGCTAAACTACAAGGCCAAGTCAAGTCTCTAGTTGATACCCTGTGTGGAGGCATTACACTAAGAACCCGGTTGGAAGGAGAGTGGACTGGAGAATGCACATTGGCTAAAGTTATTATGCCTGTGCATATCTTTAACCATGAGCCAGCGGAGGAACCAGAGATCCATCATAGGAGCAAATGAGAAGACCCGAAAGGAAGCCTTGACCCGCATGTGTACATAGATGTAATTGGGGTTCGAAGGGGGGTCCCAAATGAGTTTACAGAAATACCCAAATGCTAAAAAAAGATTAAATATGTAAGGGACAGCATCTGAAAACCTATGTACAAAGTCTGTGGCAAGGGGGTTCATGGAATAGCCATGACTCGTCTAACATACAGCAAGAAGACAAAAGAGTTGGAGAAGTACATAGGACAGATGAGATAGGACTTTATTTTAGGGCAAGAATGTTTTAAATATATTATCAAATGGGGTAATGTGGTAGAACGACGTTCTATATAGCGTGAGAATATATCTAAAACATAATCATATATAATAAATAGAATCTATGTGACTTTAAAGAATATCTGCTTTCAGCGTGCTCAGATGTAACAGATGGCAGTGGCCTTCCTTCCGGAGCGTGTTCTGATTATCAAGATTAAACTTTGTTCGATCAAATAGATAGTCATGCCGTACTAGAACACATATTGCTACATCTTCTCAACAAACATGCCTGATATTTGCCTAACAATGACCGATCAATAAAATGTCAGGGTCAGGCTGACCTATTGGGGGAAAAGAGGCACAAAAGTATGATTACTTAGCTTTTACAGAGCAAAAAAGAAATATTAGCTTAGCGCATGTCAGAACCGACACGTCTACAAATACACGTCATTGAATAAAGATCGATAATATGGGTGTTGTTTTATGTTAATCTTGAGGCCTTATAAACCTTTGTAAAATGCTTGAATAAACAGAAGAGATTTGGTTATCTGAACCATGTGTCAGCTGTCTCATTTCTACTCCACCGATGCATGCATCATCTATATATTCAATTTGGCCGGGAATAGATAAGCACTGTATGTCTGAAGAAGTCATTCTACTTCAGAGGGATCTATCCAATGTGGGTTAGTGTCAGACCAATAGTGGTGGTTTTGTTTGTTAAATTCACCATTCACATAAAAGTTTGCCTCATCCCTGAACAAAATCTTCTGCATAAACTGAGGGTCCTGTTCCAATTTTTGTTTTGCCAATTCTGCAAATTCAGTGCGCCGATCTGGGTCAACCTCGTTGAGATGCTGCAGTAGCTGGAGTTTATAAGGGTGCCATTTGTGAATAGCTAATATCTGCCGAAGGGATGTTCGACTAATGTCACTCTCCAGTGACATGCGGCGAGTGCTACGCTGTGGGCTCTTGCTGAATGAAGCTAGGACAGCCACTGATGTTTCTTCATTAGTGACAGATTTCATGCGTCCGCATTTTGGCAAATCCAACACCGAACCAGTTTCACGAAACTTAGCAAGCAGTCTGCTAACTGTAGCATGGGAGATGGGTGGTCTCGTAGGGTGTCTTGCATTGAAATCTGCTGCAATGGCCCGGTTACTGCGTTCACCAGACATCAACACAATTTCTATCCACTCCTCACGTGTTAACCTCGACGACATGTCAATGGTTGTAAACAAAGAGAAACTTGTAAATAACTCATGAAAGAATAAAGTTACGTTAAAACCAAGCACATAATTCTTTTTTGTGAAATTCCCAATAAGTTTGATGTGTCACATGACCCTCTTCCTATTGAAAAAACAAAAGTTGGATTCAAAATGGCCTACTTCAAAATGGCCGCCATGGTCACCACCCATCTTGAAAAGTTTCCCCTCTCACATATACTAATGTGCCACAAACAGGAAGTTAATATCACCAACCATTCCCATTTTATTAAGGTGTATCCATATAAATGGCCCACCCTGTACATCGCATGGCATGTTACTCTAAGGCTTCTTCCACACTATCAGTATTCTTCTGTTAGTAAACATCCATTTTTTATATTTTTAAATCTAAAAACGGACGTTTATTAACATATGAATTAACAGATAAATACGGATGAATTTGTTTTCAATGTTCCGTTATTGTAACGGATAATTGTTTATCCGTTAATATTAGTTATTAACCGTTAAAGCATACATTTATAACATCCGTTATTTAAACCCTTTCACCCTTTCTTGACCTCTCCTACCTGTTCACACCTGAAGCTCCGCCTCCTACTCCAAGAATAGGGTATAAATAGGGTGCTACAATGATCTGGCAGCAATCTGAATTTCAGCATTGAGAAGGAGAGTACTGTTGCTTGCTGTCAGACTTTACCATAGTAAATTTCACCATGTTTCCCACCTACCTTTCCTACAGTTACGCTGTTCTGCTGTTGCATGCCCAAAGAATAATAAGAAGATATGAAGATGATGAAAGACGTCCCCACCTCCGCCGAAGATATTGGATCCATCCCATCACTGCCTCATGGATGACCCATGGGGTGCACAGCACTTTTTATGTGGAGCTGCGCCAGCACCCCGAGAAGTTTTCAAGCTATCTACGGATGTCTGTAGCAACGTTCAATGACCTTCTAGCACGCATCAGTGAACGGATCCGTCGCCAAGACACCCACCTCAGAAGGAGCATTTTGCCAGAGGAACGCCTCATCCTAACCCTCAGGTATGTATTATAATAATAGTTTTTTTGCATTTTTTCATTCAATGTGTTCTACAAAATACTTAAAGCCCTTCTTTTTTTTTTTTATTGGTTCCTGGCATCCGGTGAGAGTTTTTCGTCGCTCCACTTCCAGTTACGCCTGGGAATTTCCAATATCTCTGGGATTGTCCAGACCACCTGCAATGCCCTGTGGGATTGCCTTCTAGAAGACTTTCTCCCACAACCTTCGGCAGAACTTTGGCTTCACATCGCAGAGAAGTTCCAGGAAGTAACACAGTTTCCAAACTGTGTAGGAGCAATCGATGGGAAGCACATCAGGATCCAGAAGCCAGCGCACACACGTTCGGAGTCTTTAAACTACTAGAAGTTCTTCTCACCATACTTATGGCCGTTGCGGATGCGCAGTACAGATTCATCACTGTGGACATGGGGTATATGGCAGAACCAACAATCCCTGTGTGTTCAAGAACTCTGTCATGGGGAGGAGGAACTTCTCTGGTGAGATGGGACTTCCTGAACCAAGGGCCTTTCCTGGGACTGATGGACCTCCATTGCCTTTTGTTTTTATTGGGGATGAGGCCTTCCAGATGTATGGATGTCCACTGGGGCGTACAAACTGCCACCTCCCTTATAATGCTAGCAAATTAATATTTCCCCAGTTTGTGTAAATTTTGATTTCAAGATAGTAGAGTTGTACCTTCTACCCCAACATTGTAAATTAAACACTGGGCGGTAGAAGACCTCTACTATCCTGAAAGCAAACCCTAGATTTTTGTAAAAAATAGACAAAGTCAATAAATCTTGTTAAAAGAATAAACATTTTAATTCATTTTTTTAAAATAAAAATTATTTAACTATGTACATTGTTTATTATTATTTTTTTTAATTAAAACCGGGCTTCAGTGCCAATGACAAACTTTATTAAAAGAGCAAAAGGTGAGAGACTATCCGATGGCGCCTTCCTGAATGACTCCAAATTGCCGTGAGTTTAAACAAGGCAATTTTATTGGAAATAGTGCAACATAAAAGTTTCGAATCCGTACCGGATTCTTCGTCAGGCAGAATGATTCACAGAGAAAATGCGCCAAGATTTAAATGTCCGATTCCCACAACTACCGCCGGGTCATAGGGCGAAAAAATGGGGGGGGAAACATTACATCACATTACACAATCTATATACAAAATTCCATATACATCCAAACGTTAATAACAATAAGATAAAAAACCAAAGACATTAAATTAATGTACTTGTGCAACAAAAAACAATTTAAATGAACAAATTACGCCCCTATACCTTCACTCTGAAGTCGCGGCATTAGCCGCTATTTATGGGATCTACTGCCTGTAGTTAGACAGTCAATCTCTAGAGCGGACCGATTGAGGAGATGGCGCACAGATTATACACTCCACCGCTTGTTGCAGCGCTGGAGCCGCTGGGAAAAAAGCCCACTGTGACTCGGAGCTAATAGAGAAACAATTCAGATGCGGTGCTGTCTATACTCGATAAAAGAAAAAAAAGAAAAAAGACAGCTATTAAAGAGATGCGTAACCAACACATAAGAGTTCCCATCGGGAAAGTCCCATTGCAGAATCAATACCAAATTGTATAGTGACTGCCGGCAATAGAAAATATAGATAAAAAAGGTGTGAAATATAAAATATAATATAAGAGGGTATATTATTAACTGCCTCTTATACAATTAAAGGGGTATATTAATAATTGTCTCTACAAAGTGGTTATATATATCAAAATGACATATAAAAAATATTTAAAAAAATATACATGATGAACATATAAATATAGGGGTGGAATAAATACTGAATAAAAAACCCGTTCTCATACAAAACCAATTCTATACAAAAATTCTATATTGAATTAATAAATTTCATAATACAATGTATCTGAAAACATAAAATATCTGCCTGATGTAAATAATACTAAAAGAAATCACATACAAGTGTAAGAAGCTAGAGATATAGGTAAAAATCATCATAAGTGAGATTTATATTATCGTCTCTGTAATCTCATTAAGACCACGTGGGGAAATGGTGCCTAACTTGAAGATCCAGTATACTTCACGTTTTTTTTAGAAGTTCAAAACGATTAGAATTGTGTGC
This sequence comes from Hyla sarda, assembly GCF_029499605.1. Classification (NCBI taxonomy): domain Eukaryota; kingdom Metazoa; phylum Chordata; class Amphibia; order Anura; family Hylidae; genus Hyla; species Hyla sarda. The sequence continues at coordinate 356,882,399 of NC_079192.1, forward strand.
GCCAATGTAATCAATGGGAGTAACTTGAATGGGAGCTGCCTCATTGGGGTGTTGTAAGGTGCAATGACGTGATAGCCCATGAAGTAGAAATTGTTTTTTAATGTTTTGTCGGTGCTTGTTGATCCTACAGTGCAAGGGTTGGATTGTTCTCCCTACATACTGGAGACCACACACACAGTCAATGAGGTAAATCACAAATGAAGACTGACAGGTGAGTCTGTGTTTGATCTGAAATGACTCACTAGTAGCATATGATGTGATAGCATTAGTTTTATGTCTAATCTCTTTACAGCACAGGCAGCGCTTGACTCCACATCTGAAACTCCACAAAGGTAAATCATCTTTTACATTTTTATTTTTGTGTTGTCGAATCTGACTCGGAGCCAGCAGATTTTTCAAAGTCGGAGCCCTCCGAAAAGTTACCTGCGGGCAATCCGGTATTTTCCCTTTAAGGTGTATGTCATTTAACAGAATATGCCAGTTCTTCTTTAAAACCTCACGTATTCTGTTTGAGGAGTTGCTGAAAGTTGTAATGAAATTAGTTTTTTGCACAGTAACAGCCTTATTACTTCTTTTTTCAGAATGCAGGCATTCTTTCTGTGTTTTCTTATGGGCTTTTTGTAAAGCCTGTTTAATGATCATTTTGGGATACTTTTTTTCTTTAAACCTGGTATCCAAGATTCTAGCTTCTTCTCTAAACATACTGTCTTCCGTACAGTTTTTACGAATCCGCTGAACCTGGCTAAAAGGAACATTTTTGAGCCATTGCTTATAATGCCCACTGTTAAATTCCAAGTAGCTGTTAACGTCAACACTTTTAAAAAAGGTAGAAGTAATAAATTTGCTATTATCATGGGAAATACAAAGATCCAGAAAATGTATTTCATTTTTGCTGGCCTCTAAAGTAAACTGTAGTCCCCAATCGTTGTCATTCAAAGTTTCTAAGAGGATCTCGGAGGCATTGTCTGGACCATCCCATATAAAAAATAAATCATCGATGTATCTCTTATACATAATAATAAAAGGGGTGATTTGGGGGTTACCCATAATGAACCGTGATTCAAAGGCGCCCATAAACAGATTGGCGTAAGCCGGTGCCATCTTAGAGCCCATGGCAGTCCCTTTACATTGCTGGAATATTTTGGTATCATATATGAAAAAATTATTATATAAAATAAATTCCAAACATTTAGTCAGAAAGTTTTTTTGGGGTTAAGGAATTTTATCGTCTTTATCTAAGTAGTCTTGCACACATTTCAGACCCAGAGGATGAGAAATGTTTGTGTAGAGAGATGTGACTCACATGTGATAAACTGATAACCAGATTTCCAGGGTATACTTATCAATGATTCAATGAGTTGTGTGGAATCTCTCAAATAACTTGGTAAAAGTAAAACATAAGGCTGTAAAAAAAGATCTATATAATGTGCCAGGTTACTACTGTGGGAGTTGGTGTTAGAGATGATGGGTCGACCGGGGGGATTACTGAGGGATTTATGAATTTTAGGTAAAAAGTAAAAATAGGGTTTGTTAGCATGGCACATTTTAAGGTATTTGCTTTCTTCATTATTGAGGACATTGTCCCTAACTCCTTCATCAATAAGGAGGTGCAGATTCTTTTCTACTTGTGGAAACGAATTGTATGAGACCTCATGGTAGAAGGTATTATCAGACAAAATCCTATGTGATTCTTCTTCATAATATTCGTAGTCCAAGACTACTACACCTCCCCCTTTGTCAGCACATCGAATTACAATGTCCAAATTGCTTTGTAGTGTTTTAATTGCTGCATTCTCTTCTTTGGTAAGATTATGATTAAACATCCTAGTGGGTTTCATAAGTTCCTGTGATACTAGATCATGAAAAACTTCAATGTTTGGACCTTTTGCATGAACCGGATAAAAGGTTGAGGGAGGTTTAACTGCTTGGTGTAACATCCCATCCATAATTACTGTACTCACTTTTGATTCCCGGGGGTCTTCCTCCTTCAGGTTCTCTTTAATAGAAAAAAACCTCTGTAGGGTCAGTTTCCTGATGAATCTATTTATATTTAAAAAAAAAGTTGGAAATCGACCCCTTTATTAGTGGGGCAAAAAGAAAGTCCTTTTTCAAGGACTGATGTTTCATGAGGGTTAAGGTGATGTTTAGAGAGATTGAATATTTTTATTGTTCCCCTACTGTTGTTGGTAGCACTTTCCCTAAATCCTTCTTTCCTTTTTTCTTTTTTTCTTTTACCTCCTCGTTTTCCTCTACGTCTTCTATTTTCCTTTTGTTCTTCCTTTTCTGAAACATGACCGTAATGCTCGACTGTTTGGTCTGGCGTATCTCTAAAAAAGGTGCTACAGGAATGTTAGTAGCATCATACAGGGTGTTGGTACTGGGTTCCTGACTCCTGTCTTTAAGGTAGGGAGCTAAAGAATTCTTACTGTCCGTGTTGTCTATAATCACAAGATCGCCCTCCGTCTGAGATGTTTCTGAGGGTATGACCTCCGAGGGAGAAATCGCCTCATGTACGGACAAATTAAGGTCGATCAGATCCGATAGACCCCACACTTGTTTGCTTGGTGTCAATTCGAGGATGGGAGGTGTGTTCCTTAAGGCATCTGTTCTCTCTTTCAGCATCTTTTTGACTTCTATAGTAGCATTCTGGTACTTCCTAGAGAGATTGTGACTAGCCTGGAGAAAGAGCGATTTTGGGGTGCTCAGACAATCTTGTCTATTATTAATTGTTTTTCTTTCAGGGGTTTTATAAATTCCCTCTATCGGTGTAGGTAAGAGTTCTTGTTGGACAGAGGAACTCCCAAATTCCTCAATAGTATCCGAATTGCTCTGATGTAGAGGGGTACGTGTACTTTAATTATTATCATAACTCTTACCACCTCGATTGCCGGTTGTAAGTTTATTCACATTACGCTCGGGATTCCTTTCTATACTAGCTTCTGATCAAGAGTGCGTAATATCTGATTGTTTGCCTCTTTTCTTGAAACGTGTATTAGTAAAATATTTATTATTATATATGGTTGGTGTGTTATGATGTTCAATGGGAGCCCACTCCCTATTAGGTGTTTTAGTATTACCCTCATTCATTTTCCCATCATTAACTTTACCACGCTTGGAATGATTATTCCAAGACCAGGGGTCACCTGTTGCATAATCTAACCTGTCTCTGAGCAATTTATTTGCTTTTTTCTCTATAACCTCTTTTTCCAGTTTCGACAATCTAGTCGTGATCTGAGAGTTAATCTTGGTAAAGCTTGCATAACCTGAAAACATCTGTAGTTCTTTCACTAGAGACGTCACTTCATCATTTAAATCATTACATAGTGATATATGTTTTTCACACAAAAAATCTAACATTTTAAATGTACAAGAGTCCATAAGCTCATGCCACCCTTTGGAAACTTGGAGACTTTGAAAAATCTGCTGGCTCCGAGTCAGATTCGACAACACAAAAATAAAAATGTAAAAGATGATTTACCTTTGTGGAGTTTCAGATGTGGAGCCAAGCGCTGCCTGTGCTGTAAAGAGATTAGACATAAAACTAATGCTATCACATCATATGCTACTAGTGAGTCATTTCAGATCAAACACAGACTCACCTGTCAGTCTTCGTTCGTGATATACCTCATTGACTGTGTGTGTGGTCTCCAGTATGTAGGGAGAACAATCCAACCCTTGCACTGTAGGATCAACAAGCACCGACAAAACATTAAAAAACAATTTCTACTTCATGGGCTATCACGTCATTGCACCTTACAACACCCCAATGAGGCAGCTCCCATTCAAGTTACTCCCATTGATTACATTGGCGCACACAATTCTAATCGTTTTGAACTTCTAAAAAACGTGAAGTATACTGGATCTTCAAGTTAGGCACCATTTCCCCACGTGGTCTTAATGAGATTACAGAGACGATAATATAAATCTCACTTATGATGATTTTTACCTATATCTCTAGCTTCTTACACTTGTATGTGATTTCTTTTAGTATTATTTACATCAGGCAGATATTTTATGTTTTCAGATACATTGTATTATGAAATTTATTAATTCAATATAGAATTTTTGTATAGAATTGGTTTTGTATGAGAACGGGTTTTTTATTCAGTATTTATTCTACACCTATATTTATATGCAATGAGGGTTCAGCATGTATATTTTTTAAAATATTTTTTATATGTCATTTTGATATATATAATCACTTTGTAGAGGCAGTTATTAATATACCCCTTTAATTGTATAAGAGGCAGTTAATAATATACCCTCTTATATTATATTTTATATTTCACACCTTTTTTATCTATATTTTCTATTGCCGGCAGTCACTATACAATTTGGTATTGATTCTGCAATGGGACTTTCCCGATGGGAACTCTTATGTGTTAGTTACGCATCTCTTTAATAGCTGTCTTGCGCTTTTTTCTTTTTTTCTTTTATCGAGTATATACAGCCCCGCATCTGAATTGTTTCTCTATTAGCTCCGAGTCACAGTGGGCTTTTTTCCCAGCGGCTCCAGCGCTGCAACAAGCGGTGGAGTGTATAATCTGTGCGCCATCTCCTCAATCGGTCCGCTCTAGAGATTGACTGTCTAACTACAGGCAGTAGATCCCATAAATAGCAGCTAGTGCCGTGACTTCAGAGTGTAGGTATAGGGGCGTAATTTGTTCATTTAAATAGTTTTTTGTTGCACAAGTACATTAATTTAATGTCTTTGGTTTTTTATCTTATTGTTATTAACGTTTGGATGTATATGGAATTTTGTATATAGATTGTGTAATGTGATGTAATGTTTCCCCTCCAATTTTTTCGCCCTATGACCCGGCGGTAGTTGTGGGACTCGGACATTTAAATCTTGGCGCATTTTCTCTGTGAATCATTCTGCCTGACGAAGAATCCGGTCTGGATTCGAAACTTTTATGTTGCACTATTTCCAATAAAATTTCCTTGTTTAAACTCACGGCAATTTGGAATCATTCAGGAAGGCGCCATCGGATAGTCTCTCACCTTTTGCTCTTTTAATACTTTCTACACCGGACTGAGAAGTTACGGGAATCGGATACCGAGGCTGCCACCTGTCACCGACTTGAGCGAGTTTATATGCCATCCCAGGTGTTGTACTCTTAGTACAACACCACACGGTAAGGTGCAATTTATCCATACACCTTTCTTGTTCATCCCGCAGTATTACACCAGGAGCGCACCTCTTTTCTTTTTATAATTGTTCTACAGATTATGGGTGGTGTTTATCCATTCCGGCAAGGGAAGTAATTCCCTGAGGTTTGCTGCACTGGTGTAACTTTCACTATGGATTATTACCAACAACGGCTCCAACATAGAGATGAATTGATCTGCAAGCTGATTGAACCGGCATCTGGGGGAAGTAAAGGTAACCAGGTTGCTAATGGTAACAGCAGCAGTCTGGAAGAAATTAACCTCGAACTTATGACTAGACTCTTTTTTCAACTTGAGGCTAAGCTTAAAGATGAAATGCAACATCAGATAGATGTGGATTTTCTTAATATATATCTGAAAGAAAAGATCACACCGAGAGGTTTGAGACCGACTTTCGGCTCTACGTTTAAAAATGATACTGATTATACCAAAGGGTGGCATGAGCTTATGGACTCTTGTACATTTAAAATGTTAGATTTTTTGTGTGAAAAACGTATATCACTATGTAATGATTTAAATGATGAAGTGACGTGAAAGAACTACAGATGTTTTCAGGTTATGCAAGCTTTACCAAGATTAACTCTCAGATCACGACTATATTGTCGAAACTGGAAAAAGAGGTTATAGAGAAAAAAGCAAATAAATTGCTCAGAGACAGGTTAGATTATGCAACAGGTGACCCCTGGTCTTGGAATAATCATTCCAAGCGTGGTAAAGTTAATGATGGGAAAATGAATGAGGGTAATACTAAAACACCTAATAGGGAGTGGGCTCCCATTGAACATCATAACACACCAACCATATATAATAATAAATATTTTACTAATACATGTTTCAAGAAAAGAGGCAAACAATCAGATATTACTCACTCTCGATCAGAAGCTAGTATAGAAAGGAATCCCGAGCGTAATGTGAATAAACTTACAACCGGCAATCGAGGTGGTAAGAGTTATGGTAATAATGAAAGTACACGTACCCCTCTACATCAGAGCAATTCGGATACTATTGAGGAATTTGGGAGTTCCTCTGTCCAACAAGAACTCTTACCTACACCCATAGAGGGAATTTATAAAACCCCTGAAAGAAAAACAATTAATAATAGACAAGATTGTCTGAGCACCCCGAAATCGCTCTTTCTCCAGGCTAGTCACAATCTCTCTAGGAAGTACCAGAATGCTACTATAGAAGTCAAAAAGATGCTGAAAGAGAGAACGGATGCCTTAAGGAACACACCTCCCATCCTCGAATTGACACCAAGCAAACAAGTGTGGGGTCTATCGGATCTGATCGACCTTAATTTGTACGTACATGAGGCGATTTCTCCCTCGGAGGTCATACCCTCAGAAACATCTCAGACGGAGGGCGATCTTGTGATTATAGACAACACGGACAATAAGAATTCTTTAGCTCCCTACCTTAAGGACAGGAGTCAGGAACCCAGTACCAACACCCTGTATGATGCTACTAACATTCCTGTAGCACCTTTTTTAGAGATACGCCAGACCAAACAGTCGAGCATTACGGTCATGTTTCAGAAAAGGAAGAACAAAAGGAAAATAGAAGACGTAGAGGAAAACAAGGAGGTAAAAGAAAAAGAGAAAAAAGGAAAGAAGGATTTAGGGAAAGTGCTACCAACAACAGTAGGGGAACAATAAAAATATTCAATCTCTCTAAACATCACCTTAACCCTCATGAAACATCAGTCCTTGAAAAAGGACTTTCTTTTTGCCCCACTAATAAAGGGGACGATTTCCAACTTTTTTTTAGATATAAATAGATTCATCAGGAAACTGACCCTACAGAGGTTTTTTTCTATTAAAGAGAACCTGAAGGAGGAAGACCCCGGGAATCAAAAGTGAGTACAGTAATTATGGATGGGATGTTACACCAAGCAGTTAAACCTCCCTCAACCTTTTATCCGGTTCATACAAAAGGTCCAAACATTGAAGTTTTTCATGATCTAGTATCACAGGAACTTATGAAACCCACTAGGATGTTTAATCATAATCTTACCAAAGAAGAGAATGCAGCAATTAAAACACTACAAAGCAATTTGGACATTGTAATTCGATGTGCTGACAAAGGGGGAGGTGTAGTAGTCTTGGACTACGAATATTATGAAGAAGAATCACATAGGATTTTGTCTGATAATACCTTCTACCATGAGGTCTCATACAATCCGTTTCCACAAGTAGAAAAGAATCTGCACCTCCTTATAGATGAAGGAGTTAGGGACAATGTACTCAATAATGAAGAAAGCAAATACCTTAAAATGTGCCATGCTAACAAACCCTATTTTTACTTTTTACCTAAAATTCATAAATCCCTCAGTAATCCCCCCGGTCGACCCATCATCTCTAACACCAACTCCCACAGTAGTAACCTGGCACATTATATAGATCTTTTTTTACAGCCTTATGTTTTACTTTTACCAAGTTATTTGAGAGATTCCACACAACTCATTGAATCATTGATAAGTATACCCTGGAAATCTGGTTATCAGTTTATCACATGTGATGTCACATCTCTCTACACAAACATTTCTCATCCTCTGGGTCTGAAATGTGTGCAAGACTACTTAGATAAAGACGATAAAATTCCTCAACCCCAAAAAAACTTTCTGACTAAATGTTTGGAATTTATTTTATATAATAATTTTTTCATATATGATACCAAAATATTCCAGCAATGTAAAGGGACTGCCATGGGCTCTAAGGTGGCACCGGCTTACGCCAATCTGTTTATGGGCGCCTTTGAATCACGGTTAATTATGGGTAACCCCCAAATCACCCCTTTTATTATTATGTATAAGAGATACATCAATGATTTATTTTTTATATGGGATGGTCCAGACAATGCCTCCGAGATCCTCTTAGAAACTTTGAATGACAACGATTGGGGACTACAGTTTACTTTAGAGGCCAGCAAAAATGAAATACATTTTCTGGATCTTTGTATTTCCCATGATAATAGCAAATTTATTACTTCTACCTTTTTTAAAAGTGTTGACGTTAACAGCTACTTGGAATTTAACAGTGGGCATTATAAGCAATGGCTCAAAAATGTTCCTTTTAGCCAGTTTCAGCGGATTCGTAAAAACTGTACGGAAGACAGTATGTTTAGAGAAGAAGCTAGAATCTTGGAGACCAGGTTTAAAGAAAAAAAGTATCCCAAAAATGATCATTAAACAGGCTTTACAAAAAGCCCATAAGAAAACACAGAAAGAATGTAATAAGGCTGTTACTGTGCAAAAAACTAATTTTATTACAACTTTCAGCAACTCCTCAAACAGAATACGTGAGGTTTTAAAGAAGAACTGGCATATTCTGTTAAATGACATACACCTTAAAGGGAAAATACCGGATTGCCTGCAGGTAACTTTTCGGAGGGCTCCGACTTTGAAAAATCTGCTGGCTCCGAGTCAGATTCGACAACACAAAAATAAAAATGTAAAAGATGATTTACCTTTGTGGAGTTTCAGATGTGGAGTCAAGCGCTGCCTGTGCTGTAAAGAGATTAGACATAAAACTAATGCTATCACATCATATGCTACTAGTGAGTCATTTCAGATCAAACACAGACTCACCTGTCAGTCTTCGTTTGTGATATACCTCATTGACTGTGTGTGTGGTCTCCAGTATGTAGGGAGAACAATCCAACCCTTGCACTGTAGGATCAACAAGCACCGACAAAACATTAAAAAACAATTTCTACTTCATGGGCTATCACGTCATTGCACCTTACAACACCCCAATGAGGCAGCTCCCATTCTAGTTACTCCTATTGATTACATTGGCACACACAATTCTAATCGTTTTGAACTTCTAAAAAAAACGTGAAGTATACTGGATCTTCAAGTTATGCACCATTTCCCCACGTGGTCTTAATGAGATTACAGAGACGATAATATAAATCTCACTTATGATGATTTTTACCTATATCTCTAGCTTCTTACACTTGTATGTGATTTCTTTTAGTATTATTTACATCAGGCAGATATTTTATGTTTTCAGATACATTGTATTATGAAATTTATTAATTCAATATAGAATTTTTGTATAGAATTGGTTTTGTATGAGAACGGGTTTTTTATTCAGTATTTATTCTACCCCTATATTTATATGCAATGAGGGTTCATCATGTATATTTTTTTAAATATTTTTTATATGTCATTTTGATATATATAACCACTTTGTAGAGGCAGTTATTAATATACCCCTTTAATTGTATAAGAGGCAGTTAATAATATACCCTCTTATATTATATTTTATATTTCACACCTTTTTTATCTATATTTTCTATTGCCGGCAGTCACTATACAATTTGGTATTGATTCTGCAATGGGACTTTCCCGATGGGAACTCTTATGTGTTAGTTACGCATCTCTTTAATATCTGTCTTGCGCTTTTTTCTTTTTTTCTTTTATCGAGTATAGACAGCACCGCATCTGAATTGTTTCTCTATTAGCTCCGAGTCACAGTGGGCTTTTTTCCCAGCAGCTCCAGCGCTGCAACAAGCGGTGGAGTGTATAATCTGTGCGCCATCTCCTCAATCGGTCCGCTCTAGAGATTGACTGTCTAACTACAGGCAGTAGATCCCATAAATAGCGGCTAGTGCCGCGACTTCAGAGTGAAGGTATAGGGGCGTAATTTGTTCATTTAAATAGTTTTTTGTTGCACAAGTACATTAATTTAATGTCTTTGGTTTTTTATCTTATTGTTATTAACGTTTGGATGTATATGGAATTTTGTATATAGATTGTGTAATGTGATGTAATGTTTCCCCTCCCATTTTTTCGCCCTATGACCCGGCGGTAGTTGTGGGACTCGGACATTTAAATCTTGGCGCATTTTCTCTGTGAATCATTCTGCCTGACGAAGAATCCGGTCTGGATTCGAAACTTTTATGTTGCACTATTTCCAATAAAATTGCCTTGTTTAAACTCACGGCAATTTGGAGTCATTCATGAAGGCGCCATCGGATAGTCTCACACCTTTTGCTCTTTTAATACTTTCTACACCGGACTGAGAAGTTACGGGAATCGGATACCGAGGCTGCCACCTGTCACCGACTTGAGTGAGTTTATATGCCATCCCAGGTGTTGTACTCTTAGTACAACACCACACGGTAAGGTGCAATTTATCCATACACCTTTCTTGTTCATCCCGCAGTATTACACCAGGAGCGCACCTCTTTTCTTTTTATAATTGTTCTAATGACAAACTTTAGAAACTTTAAACACTGCTCACAGGCATAGGATGTCAGGGTATGCATATGTTTCACAATTCTGTGAAAGATGGCTGGGGAGGGACTTGGGAAGGGTCTTGGGAACTGGGGTCCTTCGGGGGGCAGCAAGGAGTCAATTCTACCTTGTGAGTAGAATCTGGGAATAGGGGTTTCCATGGAATATGAATGGGACTGGGAAAGGAATATTGCTGAAATGGTGTGGAAGAGGTGGGAATATTGCGTGGCAGAGGAAAATTGGGAAGAGGCGTGAAGAACAGGGTTGAATGTGAAGAAGGTTCTCCCTGGGACAGCATTTGGACCATGCTAGGGGAGGATGTGGATATATGGCCCAGGGAGTGGGGCAGGGTGTGGGACATGGACTGGTGATGGCCGTATTACTGGGGAGTGGGAGTGGAAAGGAAATGGCCATGGGAAGAATTCTGCATTTTTCTAACTTTGAAGCTCTCTGCTTGTAATGAAAATAGATATTCCAAATAAATTATATTTTGATTCCCAAACACAATATGTCTACTTTATGGTTACATCATAAAGTTGACATGTTTTTACTTTTGGAAGACATCAGAGGGCTTCAAAGTTCAGCAGTAATTTTCAAATTTTTCACAAAATTTTCAAAATCTGAATTTTTCAGGGACCAGTTCAGGTTTGAAGTGGATTTTAGGGGCCTTCATATTAGAAATACCCCACAAATGACCCCATTATAAAAACTGCACCCCTCAAAGTATTCAAAATGACATCCAGTAAGTGTGTTAACCCTTTAGATGTTTCACAGGAATAGCAGCAAAGTGAAGGAGAAAATTCAAAATCTTAATTTTTTACACTCGCATGTTTTTGTAGACTCAGTTTTTGAATTTTTACAAGGGGTAAAAGGAAAAAATTGTCTCAAAATTTGTAACCCAATTTCTCTCGAGTAAGGAAATACCTCATATGTGTATGTCAAGTGTTCGGTGGGTGCACTAGAGGGCTCAGAAGGGAAGAAGCAACAATGGGATTTTGTAGAGTGAGTTTTTCTGAAATGGTTTTTGGGGGGCATGTCACATTTAGGAAGCCCCTATGGTGCCAGGACTGCAAACCCCCTCCACATGGCATACTATTTTGGAAACTACAACCCTTAAAGGGGTACTCCGCCCTAGACATCTTAATATGGCAGATCGCCGCGGTGCCGCTGCCGCTGTGGCACCCCGCTATCATTACAGCACAGAGCGAGTTCACTCTGTGCGTAATGACGGGCGATACAGGGGACGGAGCCGCGTGACGTCATGGCTCCGCCCCTCGTGACATCACGGCCCATCCCCTTAATGCAAGTCTATGTCAGGGGGCGTGACGTCACGAGGGGCAGAGCCATGACGTAACGATGCTCCGGCCCCTGTATTGCACATCATTACATGGATCCCCAGCAGTGGCACCGCGGCGACCTGACATCTTAGATGCCTAGGGGCAAAGTAACCCTTTTAAGGAACGTAACAAGGGGTCCAGTTAGCCTTAACACCCCACAGGAGTTTGACGACTTTTCGTTAAAGTTGGATGTGTAAATGAAATTTTTTTTTTCACTAAAATGCTGGTTTTCCCCCAAATTTAACTTTTTTTTTACAAGGGGTAATAGGAGAAAATGCCCCCAAAATTTGTAACCCCATCTCTTCTGAGTATGGAAATACCCCATGTGTGGACGTCAAGTGCACTGCGGGCGCACTACAGGGCCGTGAAGAGAAGGAGTCACATTTGGATTTTGGAAAGCAAATTTTTCTGAAATTGTTTTTGGGGGCATGTTACATTTAGGAAGCCCCTATGGTGCCAGGACAGCAAAAAAAAAAAACCCACATGGCATACTATTTTGGAAACTACATCCCTTAAGGAACCTAACAAGGGGTACAGTTAGCTTTAACGCCCCACAGGTGTTTGACGACTTTTCGTTAAAGTTGGATGTGTAAATTAATATGTTTTTTTTTTTCACTAAAATGCTGGTTTTTCCCCAAATTTTACCTTTTTACAAGGGGTAATAGGAGAAAATCCCCCCCTAAAATTTGTAACCCCATCTCTTCTGAGTATGAAAATACCCCATGTGTGGTCGTCAAGTGCACTGCGGGCGCACTACAATGCTCAGAAGAGAAAGAGTCACATTTGCAAATTTTGCTGAAATGGGGGGGCACGTCGCATTTAGGAAGCCCCTATGGTGCTGGAACAGCAAAACCCCCCCCACATGGCATACTATTTTGGAAACTACACCTCTCAAGGAACATAACAAGGGGTACAGTGAGTCTTAACACCCCACAGGTGTTTGATAAATGTTCATTAAGTGGGATGTGAAAAGGAAAAATTAGATTTTTTTACACTAAAATTTTACCCCAAATTTTTCATTTTCACAAGTGGTAAAAGGAGAAAATGTCATCGTAAATTTGTAGATACATTTATTTGGAGTAAGGACATACCTCATATCTTGATGTAAGCAGCTCTGAGGGTGCACACCAGGTTTTGGAGGAGCAGGAGGGCAGTCAGGGTCCTTGAGCTTTTGTATTGCTGCCTATGGAGCCAGAACAGCGGGACCCCCCCTCAAGGGGCATTACATGGGGTAAATAACTGGGGTACACTAAATAACTAAAATGGGGTCCAGTGGGACATAAAATGATAAAACAGATTATGTTCCCAGAATGATGACCCAGAGCATAGCCAAAACTAAAAAATATGCCCACCCCAAACCCTATGCTCTGAATCATCATTCTGGGAATGTGATGTGTGTGGCCGTCCCTAACCTGTTGCCTCAAATGCGCACCCCGCTCAGGTGGAGAGAGAGCGCTGCGCATTTGAGGCAACATAAAAAAGTCCCCGATGATAGTAACTCAGTGACGCATGACCCATTTTTGGAAAAAATATCCCCAGAGGTCTTATCTTTTTTTTTTTTTTTTTTTTTTAGAAAAGAGTTTTTTTGGACAATTTAGTGGTTTTATGGGGTTGAAATTTGTAATGTACTCTGGACTTGGAACATTGGGGTCAAATTATGGAAAATTAAAATGAAAAGGGAAAATTTAGTACTGCATGGAAGTGTGATACTCCCTGAAGCAGTTTTTAATGCAGAGGCCCGGATGATCGGGGCAAGTGTCACATTGAGTGGTGGTGTCCTTCCGAATCCCCCTCCTGTAACACACTCTGCATCTTTTCTGGGTTCGTCCCTTCTTTCCAGTGTGGGGGACTTCACCTGGAAAGTGTTGGCCTGGGACGATCCTGGCACCTATTACTTCAGTTCCTTGGGAAGTCCAGCTGGCTCTTTCCCGGTCCCCAAAGATCACCACCTTTAGGACTTCTTCTTAGAACTGAAGGTATGTCCCTGTGATGCCAGCGTTCTGGTACAGTACAAAAGAGTTGTACATGGCAACCTGTACCAAGTAGACCGCAACTTTTTTGTACCATACACAAGTTTTCCGCTTGGCCATGTATGGCTTGAGGACTTGATCAGAAAGATCAACTCCCCCCATAAACCAATTGTAGTCCAGAATACAATCGGGCTTGAGGACCATTGTTGTGGTACCTCGCACAGGGACAGGTGAGCTGCCGTTACCATGAATAGTGATCAGCATAAGGACATCCCTCTTATCCTTATACCTGACCAGCAACAGGTTTTCATTGGTAAGGGCACGGGACTCACCCTCGGGCATAGGTGTCTGCAGAAAATTTTGAGGGAGGCCTCTCTGGTTTTTCCGCACGGTCCCACAAGCGGACGTGGATCTGGCGGCAAGGGATGTGAACAGAGGGATGCTGGTATAAAAGTTGTCCACGTACACGTGGTAACCCTTATCCAGCAATGGGTGCACAAGCTCCCAAACGATTTTCCCGCTAACACCCAGAGTGGGGGAACAATCTGGGGGTTCAATACGTGAATCTCGTCCCTCATACACTCTAAACTTGAGAGTGTACCCGGAGGTACTCTCACAAAGTTTATAGAGCTTCACGCCATACCGCGCCCGCTTCGAGGGAATATACTGGCGGAAGATGAGTCTCCCCTTAAAACTGATAAGAGACTCATTAACCGAGAGCTCCCTGAGGGGTACATAGGCCTCCAAAAATTTGGCCCCTAAGTGATCGATGACCGGCCTCACTTTGTAAAGCCAGTCATAGGCGGGATCACCTCGGGGTGGACATGCCTCATTATCTGCATAATGGAGGCTTTTCCGAATGGCCTCGAAACGCCTCCGTGCCATGATCATACTGTAAAGCGGGGTCTGGTAGAAGATGTCCCCGCTCCAGTACTGTCTGTTTTTTTTTTTACTTTCACTTTACTTTCCCTACCATTCCCTGGGCTGGATTCTTTCCCTGTTCTATGGGGATTCTGATCTCCTGAGGGGGCTCCGATCTCAGCCGAGGGGGGGTCCCTGACTTCCTCCTGCAGCTCTGACTGCTGACTGAACTCAGCCAGCCGCGGGAGCTGCAGGAGGATGCTGTTAACCCCTCCCCTGCCGGCTGCTATTGGCTGGACGATGGCCAATAGCAGCGACCTTGGGGGGTGGCGAAATTGCCAACTCCCCATAGATACAGGAGGTGATTGGGGGTGTATCCTACACCCCCGATCACCTTGTATCTCCGGGTCAGCGGGTCACCGCATCACCGGAATCGCAGTAAATCGCAAGTGTGAATTCACTTGCGATTTTCTGCGATCGCCGACATGGGGGGAGGGGTCTAATGACCCCCCTGGGCATTTGCGCGGGGACTGCTGATCGATATCAGCAGTCACCCCCATTTGGTCCCAGCCCGGCGCGCGGCAGGGACCGAAATTCCCACGGACGTACACGTACGTCCTTGGTCCTTAACTACCAGGATGCTTAGACGTACGCGTACGTCCATGGTCCTTAAGGGGTTAAACACTGCTCACAGGCATAGGATGTCAGGGTATGCATATGTTTCACAATTCTGTGAAAGATGGCTGGGGAGGGACTTGGG
Source organism: Hyla sarda (assembly GCF_029499605.1). Taxonomy (NCBI): domain Eukaryota; kingdom Metazoa; phylum Chordata; class Amphibia; order Anura; family Hylidae; genus Hyla; species Hyla sarda. The sequence goes on from NC_079192.1 coordinate 356,897,741, forward strand.
AAGGGTCTCGGGAACTGGGGTACTTCGGGGGCAGCAAGGAGTCAATTCTACCTTGTGAGTAGAATCTGGGAATAGGGGTTTCCATGGAGTATGAATGGGCATGGGAAAAGGAATATTGCTGAAATGGTATGGAAGGGGTGGAAATATTGCGTAGCAAAGAAAAATTGGGAAGAGGTGTGAAGGACAGGGTTGAATATGAAGAAAGTTCTCACTGGGACAGCATTTGGACCATGCTAGCGGAGGATGTGGATATTTGGCCCAAATGCTGGGAAGTTCCCAGGGAGTGGGGCAGGGTGTGGGACATGGACTGGTGATGGCCGTATTACTGGGGAGTGGAAAGGAAATGGCCATGGGAAGGGGAGCGGTGATAGGAGCGGGAGTGGTGACGGGCAGGGGAACAGATGCTACTTGGGGCAGGGGACATGGCCAAGTACGGGGAGTGATAAGGGGGGGGAGGTCGGGTGGTTTGATGGAGTTGTGGGGGGGTCGGGAGGGGGGCAGCAGAGTCTACTCATAAGGTCTGTTGACTCCTTGCGGAACTGACACTGCTTCTCAAGGGGCAGTTTCTCCAGCAGGGGAGCCAGGCTCTGGAGATAGAATAGAGAATCCGAAGGGGGACCAGTTGACGGCCCTGCCCCCCGCCTGTCGTAACTAGCAAATCTCCTCCCTCAAGACTTCCACTCTATCATCCAATCTCATAAAGCTCTCCTTTGTGAGCTTTACGAGATCTTCAAGGATCCCATGCTGTCTTCTACCAGTCCTCAATGGCCGGACCAAATCTCCAAAGGATACTTCGATCCTCTGGTGACTTGGTTGAGACAATGAGGAAGCTGGTAGAGGAGAAGGTTCTTGCCCCTGATCAGCAGTGTCGGGGGCTGGGCCAGGGAGGGTGGGGGTTGGCGGAGCATGCCTCCTGTTCTCCTCCCTAAGGTCCCTCATGTGCCGGTCCCTGATGGAGTGCCAGTGCTTTTTAATCTGATCACCTAGAAAGAAAATAACCTGATCACCTAGAAAGATATTAAAATTAAAACAAAAAATGTAAAAAAAATCTTTACCAACAATCCATCTTTCGTGTGTTGACAGGTCCTCCCAAGTATTACAGATTGCTCTGTATATCTCTATCCAAAGAGCCTGGCAGTACTGGTGCTTGGCATGTTTTGGGTAGGACGAATCCCAAAGAGCAGGACGAGCCTTGATCATTGCAATGTGCAGGTTATTATCAATGATCACCTGAGGCTTGTCATGCCCTTCTTCAACATTCGCTCTACCTGAAAATATAAAGATTCTGCTATTAGGTTTGCAAAAACTATAGTGTTTTCAGTTGACTATAGCAATCACATTGGTTCTAAAGCTTTAAAAAAAAACAAGCAAAAAAAGAAAAAGAAACAATGTGAATAGTTGCTATGGGCTACTGATCCAAAGTACACTTAAAAAAATTAAATATTTATTAAATACTCACATGAGCATGTCCTCTGAAACGAATCATGATGCCTTTTCCTCTGGTTGGCTGAGGCGCGGGACGCTATTTAAAAAAAATTACAATTTAATTTACGGTATAACAACATGTAAAACAAAATGCAATATAATTTGTACAATACATACTGGTTCAGGCCCTTTGGAAGGCCTATCCTGGGAGTCCTGGGGGGGCAGACATTTGAGGGACACTCTACTCCTCGGATTCCTGACCAGAAATGACATCTTCAGACTGTAAAAGCCAAAAAAAAAAATGTAGTAAAGTAAAAGTAAAATAATTTATGATAATTATTCAAATAGAAAATTACTCACACTTGAAATTCTTGAATGTTTTTCTGAGGAGGATGATGAAAATTATTTCTAAATTTTTTTTCTCCCCAGAAGCACGTAGTAGTGGAGGATTCCAATCCTCCACTACTACGTGCTTCTGGGGGAAAAAAAAAATTTAGAAATAATTTTCATTTCAATTCTATAAACAGTCTCCAATAGAGATGCAGGCATTTCTTAACCCCTTAAGGACCCGAGGTTTTTCCGTTTTTGCATTTTCGTATTTTCCTCCTTACTTTAAAAAAATCATAACTCTTTCAATTTTGCACCTAAAATTCCATATGATGGCTTATTTTTTGCGCCACCAATTCTACTTTGTAATGACATCAGTCATTTTACCCAAAAATCTACGGCGAAGCAGAAAAAAAATCATTGTGAGACAAAATTGAAAAAAAAAAAAACCCCGCCATTTCATAAATTTTGGGGGCTTCCGTTTCTACACAGTACATTTTTCGGTAAAAATGACACCTTATCTTTATTCCGTAGGTCCATACGATTAAAATGATACCCTACTTATATAGGTTTGATTTTGTCATAACTACATGCAGGAAAATGTACACGTTTAAAATTGTCATATTCTGACCCCTATAACTTTTTTATTTTTCCGCGTATGGGGTGGTATGAGGGCTCATCTTTTTGTGCCGTGATCTGAAGTTTTTAGCGGTACCATTTTGCATTGATAGGACTTATTGATCACTTTTTATTATTTTTTTTCATGATATAAAAAGTGACCAAAAATGCACTATTGTGGACTTTGGAATTTTTGGCGCATACGCCATTGACCGTGCGGTTTAATTGACTATATATTTTTATAATTCGGACATTTCCACATGCGGCGATACCACATATGTTTATTTTTATTTACACAGTTTTTTTTTTTTATGGGAAAAGGGGGGTGATTCAAACTTTTATTAGGGGAGGTGTTAAATGATCTTTATTCCCTTTTTTTCACTTTATTTTTTTGCAATTTTATAGCTCCCATAGGGATCTATAACACTGCACACACTGATCTTTTACATTGATCAGTGATTTCTCATAAGAAACCACTGATCGATGATTCTGCCGCTTGACTGCTCATGCCTAGATCTCAGGCATTCAGCAGTCATTCGGTGATCGGACAGCGAGGAAGCAGGTAGGGATCCTCCAGCTGTCTTGTAAGCTGGTCGGGATGCCGTAATTTCGCTGCGGCGATCCCGAACAGCTCTCTGAGCTAACAGGCATGGTTTCACTTTCACTTTAGATGCAGTGTTCAACTTTGAACGCTGCGTCTAAAGGGTTATTAGCGGGCGGCACCGATATCAATGCCGCTCGCTATTAGCCACGGGTCGCGGCTGTTGTTGGAGGCCGGGCCCGACACGCTGTGGCCCCGCGTCATAGATCAGGAGCGGACTCATGACGTACGCGTACGTCATGGGTCCTTAAGAGGTTAAACAAATATTAGAGGGAGATTATAATTTTTTGAAAGCAGAGCTGACGATAGTTGAATTGGAACAGGCCGTTAATATATCATCTAATAATAAAACTCCTGGAATTGATGGTTTTCCGGTAGAAATTTATAAGGAATATGGCGATGTCCTTCTTCCAAAATTGTTGGACCTCTTTAATCGGTCTCTCGCTGAAGACATCATCAATGCGGGAGGCCATTATAGGGGTTATACTAAAAAGGGTAAGGATCCAATAGATCCTGCATCTTATTGACCAATCTCTTTGTTAACAAGTGATGTTAAGCTTTTAGCTAAGGTGTTAGCTTTACGGTTGAACAAAGTAGTATCTAAGTTGATTCATTTGGATCAAACCAGATTTATTTCAACTAGATCAGCATCAACAAATATAAGATGCCCTTTTCTTAGCTGCAGGTTTCTCCTGACTACCCCAAGGACAGGGCAACTTTGGAGGCAATGGGATTTGGCACGAGATTTATTGCCTGGACTAGGTTATTGTATACAGATCCAATGGTATGGATTAGGGTGAATAGGCAGGTGTCTCAGGGCTTTCCATTGTATCGTGGAACTAGACAGGGGTTCCCTCTATCCCCCCTCTTGTTCACCATCACAATGGAGCCTCTTGCAGAATACATTCGATCCAGCTTAGATATAAAAGGGTTTCAATATGGAAATGATCAAAATCAGATATTGCTTTATGCGGATGATGCCCTGCTGTTCTTGAATGATCTAGGCCCATCTCTTAAAGCTTTGATTGCAGTGTTCACTCAATTTGGTAGGCTCTCTGGAGTTTATATAAACTGGGATAAATCATAGTTAATGCCCTTAGATACCACTCATTCTGTTGTTCAAGTTAATGCGCAGCTAAGTAATGAATGTACGACACAAATTAAATATTTGGGGATAGAAGTGACATCTTCCAATGATGTTTATAAAAAAGAAAACATATTACCCTTGCTCAATCGTATTAAAAGTAAGGGATTGGCTTGGCGGAAGTTAAATCTTTACCCTGTAGGAAGAGTTAATCTCATTTAAATGATTGTGATGCCACAGTTGTTATACTTGTTACATAATTCTCCTATATGGCTAGCCTTTCATCTTTTTCAGATAATTAATACTCAATTTTGAGATTTGATCTGGAACGGGCGGAAGCCTAAATTAAAATTAGAGTATTTACAGCACCAGAAGCATGAGGGGGGGGGGGGGGGGGGGCTTGCTTTGCCTAATCCATGGGTATACTTTTTAGCGGCGCAGTCCCAGCATTTTCGGGGGTGGGATAGATGTTATCTTTCCAACCCCAATATGGCTATTATATTAAGTGTACGATCTGGTAATAACTTGGTTATAGGAGGCGTATAGAACTCCTGCCCTTCTCTATAAGATTGGTTATCGAAGGGACACAAAATGCTTGCTTTGTTTACAAGATAATGCAGATATTATACATATGTTTTGGGAGTGCGTTCCTATTCAAAGATAATGGAAATCAATAATAGATTTTGTTGTGGAGGTTTGGAATATTGTAATTCCTTTGGAATTAAAAACCTGTATTTTGGGATATTTGGATAGCGTAACAGTCCCATTTTATACTAAAACTGCTCTTGGTACATTGTTATATAATGCAAGGAAATTAATAGCACAATTTTGGAAAGAGCCAAATCCCTTAAATAAAATACAGTTAATTAGGAAGATGGAGACGATGGTGGTTTAGGAGACTATTTAGGGACTATTAGATGAATTTGAATTGATCTGGAATAAATGTGTAAATAGAAGCTGAGGCTGCTTATGGAATTTTTCTCTCCGTGTATAGTGCCTGTGTGTCTTAGACAATCAGGAATTGAGACTCTATATTGTTCTGTAATTATGGATGATTATGTGTGTTGTGAACATATTCTGTAATGCTTTGCTATTCTAAAGAAAAATTATAAAAAAATTTAATAAAATAAGAATTCTATAAACAGTCAAAAAAGGGAAAATTCACCTTTTTTGATTGTGCTTCTTTGGAACTTTTCCCCTTTGGAATATGGTGGAGCTAGAAAAAACAGAAAATTACGTTTAATTAAATCACTAAAATGGAAAAAAAAAATATACAAAGTGCGCAACATGGTCCAAAATTGTAATGCACACCTCAAAAGAAATTATCCTACTGAAATAAAAAAATTAAATATAGATAAAATATGTAAACATAAATATGACAATTTATCAAAAAAAATTTAAATACTCACACTGGGGCTTGTAGAACTGCTGCTCCTAAGATCAGAGTCCTTCTTCCTCTGATGAGGATTCCATTGTTGTTCATTTCTAAAAAATGCAAAATACCCCCAAAAAATAAAAAAAATAATAGCAATTATATAATGTAAAAATAATAAAACAACGAGTTCCAAAATGTGAAAACTCACCTTTTTTCTGCCTGTTTGGGCTCTCTGGTTGTTTTGCTGATTTTCTTTGGCATTCTTTCTATAAAAAAATTCACTTTAACTATGGAAAATAATAATAAATAAATTAAAAAAAAGGCAAAGTTGCGCCACACGGTCCATAATCATTCTGCACACTACCCTAGCCAAAGCATTCATGCCCCCATACAAAATGCGTGCAAAAATGCCCATGTCCTGCAAAAATGCAAGCACATGGCGGACAGAAAAATACCACTGACTGGCACCACATGGTCCAAAATGATCATGCAAACTTTCCTACCAAAAGCATTCATGACCCCATACAAACTGTGGGCAAAAATTCCCATGTCCTGCAAAAATGCAAGCACATGGCAAACAGAAAAATAGCGCAGAGTGGCACCACACGGTCCAAAATAATCATGCACACTTCCCTACCTAAAGCATTCATAACCCCATACAAACTGTGGGCAAAAAAATGCCTATGTCCTGCAAAAATGCAAGCACATGGCAAACACATGGTGGACAGAAAAATGGCGCAAAGTGACACCACACAGCCCAAAATGATCATGCACACTTCCATACCTAAAGCATTCATGACCCCATACAAACTGCGGGCAAAATTGCCAATGTCCTGCAAAAATGCAAGCACATGGCAGACAGAAAAATGGAGCAGAGTGGCACCACACGGTCCAAAATAATCATGCACACTTCTCTACCTAAAGCATTCATGACCCCACACAAACTGCCTGAAAAAATGCCCATGTCCTGCAAAAATGCAAGCACATGGCAAACACATGGCGGACAGAAAAATGGCGCAAAGTGGCACCACACAGTCCAAAATGATCATGTAAACTTCCCTACCTAAAAAGCATTCATGATCCCATACAAACTGCGGGCAAAAATGCTCATGTCCTGCAAAAATGCAAGCACATGGCAAGCACATGGTGAACAGAAAAATGGCGCAGAGTGGCACCACACGGTCCAAAATGATCATGCAGAGATGTGCAGCTGCCTCCTGCAGGATCAAGGAAGTAGAGAGGGGGTGTGACAGGGGGTGTGAGCACCACACCATGTGACTTCAGGGTTGAGAAAGCTTTACTGAGCATGCTCAGTAAAACTAACGGCCATTATAAAAACAGACATTAACGGATGTATTTGCTAACGTCTGTCAGCCATAGATCTCAATGTTAAAACTAACGGACGTTAATTTATCCGTTTCTTGTGACAGAAGAAAAATTAGTGCATGTCCCGTCACAACTAATGTCCTTTAGCTATGACGAACTATAACGGGTCATAACGGATAATCAAAAAATCCAATAGACTTTAATGGGATTTTGTAACGGATGTTTAACATCCTTTTTTAAAGCTTTTCTAACAGAACTTCCAACGGATCTTTAAAAAGGAGTAATTTTGTAGTGTGAATCCTGGATGAGAAAAGCACAAGAAATCAGGAAAACCAAACAATACAATCTGTGATCGGGGTAGGGGCATGAGCTTTGAGGCAAGACTGGGGGCATGGGGGAGTGGGCGACTATGTGGGGGTAGGGAGGGGGCAGATCACAGGGCCAAACTACTGGGCTATAACTTCAGGGGGACATGGGGGAAGGAGAAGGGTCTTCACTCCTCTTCTTCTTTATCGATGGCTGGGCTGTCCAAGATGGAATAGTTGCTCCGGATTAACCTGCGGCAATCCCGGACGGACATGTTCTCCCTGTTGATCACGGGGTGGTTCCTGGCAAGCCACACAGCGTCCTTAAAACAGTTCATAAGGCGCCAGGCCTCCTGAATGGCCTCCACGTCATGGGTCGCAGGGAACAGACCATAAAGCACCGAATGGTACGATAGGCAGTTCCTGGGTACAGAGTCTCTGAGTTCGTGTTCTAGGGCATCCAACAGACCCTGAGCAAAGGGGCACTGCCAAAACACATGCAAAGATGTTTCCTCCACATAGGGGCACCGATGCCAGTAGTGGGTTCTGCACAGGTCGTGGGCATGCATGAATGACCTGATAGACAGTCCTCCCTTAATGGCCATCCATGACAAGTCCTTATGTCCATTGGTCAGCCGCTTTGAAGCCACATTAGTCCAAACAGCCTCTGCCGTGGCTGTGGGGAGCCCCGAAACAATCTCCAACAAGTCCTTAGCTAGGATGAGCTTGTAGATGGTCTTTGGCTTCCACAGGTCAGGTGTCAGTCCCTCCTGCTGGTGCTCCCTTACAAACCGGACAACATCCCCATAGAACCAGGGAGTGTTCCAGTTGTAAGGGATGGAGCTGTCCCACTTGTCCCAGCCCAGCTGTCTCCAGAAGGGCATGAGAAACAAGCGAGACATGGACTTGCCCGCTGAGCCAGTCTTTTCAACAAGAGTTCGCTGCTCGTTGACACATGCAAAGGAGGCCCTCAGCAGAGTGGGGATATCGGGCACTCCCTTCCCACCCTTGCGGGGCTCCTTGTACATCACAGTCCTCTTGAGTCCATTTTGCCCCAGATGAAGGTGATGGCCTTGCAAACGGTGGCATGGGAGGCCAGGCCTGTGCGATGTATTGGAGCACAGGCAAAACTTCACTCCGCAGGACCAGTGTTTTTCCCTCCAAAGAGAGCTTTCTTAGAGCTCCACAGTCCAAGCCAGTCGGTCTTGCCAAGACATACATGGGCGCTGGCAGATAAAAAACTTTTGATATGTTGTAAAGCATGCAAAACCAGTATTTTTCAATTGCTTTCATTAGAGAATTTTCAGTATTTCATACTGATAAAGCCAGTCAAACAACTGCCCCCCCCCCCGCCTGCTTGGACACTAGTCCTGCTGTGTCCATGCGTCATCACCATGTCAATCACACTTCCTTGATTGACAGCTGTGAGCGCAGGGCTCACAGCTGGAGGAAATTTTCTCAGTGAGGACAAACTGGGAGTTGTAGTTTTGCTAATGCTAGGGGAGATATGAGCAGACAGCATACTGAGGGAGGGGGCCGAGACCTGCATAGTGAGGCCACGCCCCCTCCCTTTGGAAGGAATTCAGACTAGTGAGCTAAATTAAAACTGTAATGAAAAAGTAAATGAAGGTGCTAGACACATAACAATTAGATATACATGGTCAGGATTAGGTACTGAGTGATATATCAAAAAAAAAATTTTGGTTGGATCTGACGGGTACGGGAGAGGCCGAGGCAGGGATCGGCTGGGCAGGGGAGGCCGGGGAAGGGGTGAGCCGGGCAGGGGAGGCCGGGGAAGGGGTGAGCCGGGCAGGGGTGGGCTGGGATGGGGCAGGGGCGGGAGGGTTCAGGGGTGGGACTGGGCGGGGGTGGTAGGGGGCCGAGACGGGGCTGGGGTGGGTCGGGTTCAGGGGTGGTGGCTTTCGCCTTCTTACCCTCCTTGGTCGGCTTGGCCTTCTGTGCCACTGGCTCTGTAGCTGGGCTAGCTTCGGTGCTTTTGCTGCCACAGATGCCCATGTTCTGTCCCTCTGGGGGCAGTCCTTGTAGCTGTGGGCCACCAGTCCGCAGAGGTTGCAGGTCTTGCTCTTTGGGGAATCCTTGGTCGTGTGACCTGTCACTCGGCAAAACCAGCAGGCATTTTCCTTACAGTCCCTACTCTCGTGGCCCACCTTGCCACATCTCCTGCAGGTCTGCGGCATGTCCGGGTAGAAAATAAGTCGGTGAATGTCGAAGGAGAATGTCGGTGGCAAGTGCTGTAATCCGTCTGGAGAGGCAGGGTCCTTGTTGAGTCTGATGACCACAGACCACTTGCAGGTCTAGAATCTGAGGGAGTTCAGGATGTGGGTGCAACCAGGAAAAGGAGAGTAGAAAATGGGGGTACTGGACGAGCGCTACTGCTGGAATAAAAGTATGCGGACCGCCAATAAAGCACAGGACAGTTTATTATGGTTTAGAACAAGCGAACAATGCGTTTCGGCACCAGCATGTGCCTTCTTCAGGTCCATAAAATAAATGCTAAAAGGATAGCACAATGGGTACAAGGATATACGTCATTACACGATAGTGAGGGCATTAAGAATTTGTTGCAAAATCTGTGTGTAACGCTGAGCGCTCCGGCCCCTGCTCCTAGACCGGAGCGCTCACTGCATTTGTCCCCGCAGAGTACCCCGGTCAGACTCACTGACCGGGGACACTCTGTTTCTGTCACCGGCGGGGACGCGGTCCGCGCTGCGGGATGTCCCCGCGCGCGGCCCGCGGCCCATCCTCACTTACCTGCACCCGCTCTAACTCTCTCCTCTGCTCCCTGTTCACGTGGTTCCCGGCACGCGCGTCCCTGCACTATAGGGCGCGCGCGCCGGCTGTGTAAAATTTAAAGGGCCAGTGCACCATTGATTGGTGCCTGGCCCAATCCAATTACAGCTGTCTTTATAAATGTATCCTGCCCCTTCCTCCCCTTGCCGGATCTTTGTTGCCTTTGTGCCCAAGAGAAAGCGTTTTCTGTGTACTCCTTGCCTGTTGCCGAACCCGTTGCTAATGACTACCGCCTCTTAATCTGTGCTGCCTGCCCTGACCTTTTGCTACGTCTGACTACGCCTCTGCCTGTCCCTTCTGTACTACGCCTGTCTCAGCAGTTAGTGAGGTTGAGCCACTACCGGAGGACACGACCTGGTAGTTACCGCCACAGCAAGTCCATCCTGCTTTGCGGCGGGCTCTGGTGAAAACCAGTAACTACTTAGAACCGATCCTTCGGTACGGTCCCCGCCAATCCCTCACTGACACAGGGGATCCACTTCCAGTAACGCTTCCTGCTACCAGTCCGGATCCTTACACTGTGTATCTATATATATATATTTATATATATATGTAAAAGCATCTACAGGGTAGGGGGAACCACAGAGGTATATATATGGCAGATAAAAATTGATAAAAACATGTGTACACATCTTATTAAAAGTATATATATATATATATATATATATATATATAATAGTGGGAGTCTATATGTATGTCTAGGAGACCCATAAGCTTAGTGTGCAGTCAATACACAATATGCAGGTGTATGTACATGGAAATACACATGTTGAAAAACAGAGTTCAATTGTTATAGATTTCATAGAAACAAATAGTCCAAAATAAGTCCAACAGTGTACAAAGGTATCATATATCCCTGGTTGAGATATGCGTGAAAATAAATGGGCAGGAAAAACACAATCCCATAGATATGCCGGAAAAACAGGGTCCTATGCAGGGGTACCAAGTCCCATTGCTGCAGAGGTAGTTGACAATGTCCAGAGTGGGATATGTCCTAGGTTAGGAAGGGGGGGGGGGGGAGTATAAGGGGACAGGCAAAGCATGAATACAAGGGGGTAGTACTTACATTTCGGCGTCCTGAAGCCTATGTTGTGCTGTGGTGGCGTGGCTGTGTTGAAGAAAGCGGAAGGAAGCAGAACAAAAGGTGAGAAATTATGAAAGTGAAGAACATAAGGATTGTGTGGTGTATTACAGTGTGATGCTGGAAGAAGGAGGGGGGGGGGGGAGAACCTGAGGAGAAAGAATGGGGTAGAAGGGGAAGAGGAGGAGTGAAAGATGGAGAAGAAAGCAGAAAAAAGGATGAGAAATGATAAAAGTGAAGAACATGAGGAAAGGGAAACAAAGGAAATGGGAACTGGAGAGAATGTGGAGTGGGGGGATAGGAATAGTGGGACAGAGGGAAAAAGTGATATAAGTAGAAAGCATCAGGAGAGGGGCAGAGAATCAGAGGAAAGAATGGAAAGTGGAGGGATAGGAACAGTGGGACAGAGGGAAAGGTAGGTAATGGTGGAGGAGGAACGGAACTCCAAACTGAAAAAGAATGAATCCCAGGGATTTGGAGAGGATGCCGCAGAGTCTACTGCAGGTGACGCAGAGGCTACTGGGGATTTGAAGGGAGGGATAGGGGATCAGAGAAGAGCGGAAGGGGTTGGGAATGGGGATGGGGGGAAAGGGGGGGGGGTAAGGTCTGCGGAGGGGAAAGGTGGCCAGGGAGGTGGGGGGGGGAAGGGAGGGAGAAGAGAAGGGGGTAGATATATGGGGGGATGCGCAGGTGGGGTGGGAGGAGGTATGTAAGAGGTAGTGTGGGGTGGTGGGAAGGGAAAGGGGGTGCACCTGAACATTGGTACCTCCTTTGAGATCAAAACACATCTCGACTGTGGCTCCTCTTGCGTAATCTACTTACTCGACTGCTGTTGCGGACTGTATAATGTAGGCAGGACCACACAGACCCTCAGGAAACGCTTGAACGGCCATCGTCATAATTGCAACATGGGACACCTTAACCCCTTAAGGACCAAGCATTTTTCTGTTTTTACACTTTCGTTTTTTCCTCCTCACCTTTTAAAAATCATAACCCTTTCAATTTTGCACCTAAAAATCCATATGAGGGCTTATTTTTTGCGCCACCAATTCTACTTTGGAATGACATGAGTCATTTTACACAAACATTTATGGCGAAACGGAAAAAAAAATCATTGTGCGACAAAATTGAAGAAAAAACACCATTTTGTAAATTTTGGGGGCTTCTGTTTCTAGGCAGTACATTTTTCGGTAAAAATTACACTTTATCTTTATTCTGTAGGTCCATACAATTAAAATGATACCCTACTTATATAGGTTTGATTTTGTCGCACTTCTGGAAAAAATCATAACTACATCCAGGAAAATGTATACATTTAAAATTGTCCTTTTCTGACCCCTATAACTTTTTTATTTTTCCACGTACAGGGTGGTTTGAGGGCTCATTTTTTGCACCGTGATCTGAAATTGTAATCGGTACCATTTTTATTTTGATTGGACTTCTTGATCGCTTTTTATTCCTTTTTTTATGGTATGAAAAGTGACCAAAAATACGCTATTTTGGACTTTGGAATTTTTTTGCGTGTACGCCATTGACCGTGCGGTTTAATTAATGATATATTTTTATAGTTCAGACATTTACGCACGTGACGATACTACATATGTTTATTTTTATTATGGTTACATATTTTTAATATGGAATTTGGGAAAAGGGGGGTGATTTAAACTTTTAATAAAGAAGGGGTTAATGTGTGTGTTTTTAAACTTTTTTTAAACTTTTTTTTTTTTACACTTTTAGTCCCCTTAGGGGACTTTTAGGAGGAATCATTTCATTCCTCATACAGATGAATGGGATTGCATACAATCCCATTCATCTGTGTGCTCTGCGCTCGATTGATAAAGCCTGGCCCTGCCAGGCTTTATCATTCAGAGAGCCGGAGCCGACACAGGAGGAGAGGTAAGCCCTCAGGCTACCTCAGCAGTGGATGGCTCCCCCGCGATCGCGCTGTGGGGGAGCGATCCACCCCACTGGACCACCAGGGACTGTATACAGGCACCTTTAGACGCCGCTGTCAACTTTGAAAGCGGCGATCTAAAGGGTTAATAGCTGGCCGCGGCGATCGCTGCATGTCGGCTATTAACGCCGGCCCCCAGCTACAGGAATCAGCTGGGGGCTGGCCGGTATGACGCGGGCTCGAGTCGGGAGCCCGCGTCATACCCCGGTAACGGCCATTGGACGAGTATAGACGTCCATGGTCGTTATCGGGTTAAACAAAGCGTCTCCAGACACCTAACGGAGAAGCACAACAGAGACTTTACATGCATCAGAGTGACCCCCCATCGAGCAGATCTCAGAAGAGACAGAAAACAGACAGATCGCACTTAACCGCAGGGAAGCATAATGGATTTATTAACTGAAATGTCTCAATGAGTGCATAGAACTTTAACCTCTCATCCACCACGGATCCCCCCTCCCCCCCATTTTTTGGACACTGCCGGACCTCCTGGTTTCCCTCACACCCCTCCCTGGTTCTCCACCCTTCCCATCCCTCCCACTTCCGACCCCCACCGCCTTCCTTCCTTTGTTCCCCGTCCCCAGGTGCACCCCCTTTCCCTTACCACCACCCCACACCACCTCTTACATAACTCCTCCCACCCCACCTGCGCATCCCCCCATATATCGACCCCCTTCTCTTCTCCCTTCCTTCCGCAACCCCCCACCTCCCTGGCCACCTTTCCCCTCCGCAGCCCTTACCCCCCCCATCTGCCCGACCTCCCCCATCCCCATTCCCAACCCCCTCCGCTCTTCTCTGACCCCCTATCCCTCCCTCCAAATCCCGTTTAGCCTCTGCGTCACCTGCAGTAGCCTCTGCGGCATCCTCTCCAAATCCCTGGAATTCATTCTTTTTCAGTTTGGAGTTCCATTCCTCCTCCACCATTACCCACCTTTCCCTCTGTCCCACTGTTCCTATCCCTCCACTTTCCATTCTCTCCTCTGATTCCCTGCCCCTCTCCTGATGCTTTCTACTTATATCACTTTTTCCCTCTGTCCCACTATTCCTATCCCCCCACTCCACATTCTCTCCAGTTCCTATCCCCCCACTCCACATTCTCTCCAGTTTCCTTTGTTTCCCTTTCCTCATGTTCTTCACTTTCATCATTTCTCATCCTTTTTTCTGCTTCCTTCCACTTTCTTCTACATCTTTCACTCCTCCTCTTTCCCTTATACCCCATTCTTTCTCCTCAGGTTCTCCCCCCCCCCCCCGTCCTTCTTCCAGCATCACACTGTAATACACCTCACAGTCCTTATGTTCTTCACTTTCTTCATTTATCATCTTTTGTTTTGCTTCATTCCGCTTTCTTCGCCATTTTTCACTCCTCCCCTTCCACCCCATTCTTTCTCCTCATGTTCTCCCCCCTCCTCCTTCTTCCAGCATCACACTGTAACACACCCCTTTGCCCACCATGGAGCGCCACACGCGCCTCCCGCTGTCTCTGGTCGCGCAGCTCATTCAGCTGCCGCACCCCGGACCGGAAGCTGCACCTCGTGCACTTCCGGTTACTCCCCCCAGCACTCATATATAAGGCAGGACGCCGCGATCAATACAGCCACGCCACCACAGCACAACATAGGCTTCAGGACGCCGAAATGTAAGTACTACCAACGTTCTCCCTCCCCCCCCCCTTTATATTCATGCTTTGCCTGTCCTCCTAACCTAGGACTTGTATTCAACCGGGACTTGTATTCATGCTTTGCCTGTCCCCTTATACTTTCCCCCCTTCCTAACCTAGAACCTATCCCACTCTGGACATTGTCTGGACACACATGTTTGGACAAATCCCAACCCCCCCTGTGATGCCAACTACCTCTGCAGCAATGGGACTTGGTACCCCTGCATAGGACCCTGTTTTTCTGGCATATCTATGGGATTGTGTTTTTCCTGCTCATTTATTTTCACGCATATCTCAACCAGGGATATATGATACCTTTGGACACTGTTGGACTTATTTTGGACTATTTGTTTCTATGAAATCTATAACAATTGAACTCCTGCATATTGTGTACTGACTGCACACCAAGCTTATGGGTCTCCTAGACATACATATAGACTCCCACTATATTATATATATATATATATATATATATATATATATATATATATATATATACTTTTAATAAGATATGTACACATGTTTTTATCCATTTTTATCTGCCATATATATACCTCTGTGGTTCCCCCTACCCTGTAGATGCTTTTACATATATATATATATATATATATATATATATATATATATATATATATACGTATATACACAGATTTTGCAACAAATTCTTAATGCCCTCACTATCATGTGTAATGACAAATATCCTTGTACCCATTGTGCTATCCTTTTAGCATTTATTTTATGGACCTGAAGAAGGCACATGCTGGTGCCGAAACGTTTGTTCGTTTGGTCCGTTTGTTCTAAACCATAATAAACTGTCCTGTGCTTTATTGGCGTTCCGCATCCTTTTATTCCAGCAGTAGCGCTCGTCCAGTACCCCCATTTTCTACTCTCCTTTTCCTGGTTGTATCATTTCCGTACCCCTCTGCAGTCACGGACAGGGGGTCTCGAGCAGCACAACTGGCGCTACTACTTTCCACTTCACACTCGCCAGGTGAGGTGCTGTCACCGTTGATAACCTCAGCGGGACATCACACCACCCAGAGTGCAATGGTTCTTGACAATTCTACCACGCCTCCATCACCCACGAGAGAGCGCCCCAACCTTTTTTATTGCTCCTTCACACAGGATGTGGTGCAGAAGCGTCTCTGTAATGTCGAGATGTCCTTGCCCGGGGTGTGTGGGTTCCACATTGAGACCGTCACCCGCCTCTCCTCTCTTTCAATAGGGCAGTTTCCCACAAAGCGATAGAAAGGGGATTCGGGACTCGCTGCTTTTACCACCTCCCAGTATCTTCTACAGTTGCTGATGGTAGCGAAGGTGAAATAGAAGATCCCGGACATGAAGGTTGCAATGCAGAGGGTGTTTGCTGAGGAGAGGCCCTGTTCCACCAGCAACTTCTTTCAGAACACGTTGTGGGACATGTCCGGCACCCTTCCATCCACTGGCTTGAGCTTCAAGGCAACAGCCTTCCTCATCCAGGGCTCCAGGGCTGTAGCTTATTGATTTGGGGTTCAGCTGCCTTTCTGCCTTGCTTGGGTTGGGGCTGGGCCATTATTGAAAGAGCTTTATTGTCCGTTCAGTCATTACAAGTCAATAAATTACAATCACACAAAGCATGGGTTGGGGCTGGACCTCCAGACTTTGCCCTGCAGCCTCCTGGGTTGACTTGCTGGTTGAGGTCATGGCTTCTTCCAGCAGGCTCTTTTCCGCTTCCTTTCTAGCTTTTGGAGAGTCTTCACAAAGTCTTCTTTCCTGGGTGGGAGGAGCTATGCAAATCCATTCCTGGTGGGAGGAGCTATGCAAATCTTCTCCAGAGGCAGCGAGCTTCTCTGAGAAGATTCTGCGCTGCTTTTGTTTTCACCGAAGTTCCGGAATTCACCGCCAATTTGCTTCTTCAAAGGTCTTCGTCGGCTTTTTCCGGAGCTGCAGTCTTCTTTAGATGTTCCGAGGCAGTTCCAAGAGGAGATCTTCAGGTGGTATGCTCTTGAGAATTGCAGTTCTAATAAGAATTAAAAGTACTGCACTCGTAAATCTTTACAACAATGCTGGAAGTTCTTCAGACCTTGGTGATCATGGTATCTCCCCTGCCAGGTAGGTATGCGCCCACTAATCCAATTGTTTTTTAATCTAAGAGCCAAGGAATGTGCTCTCAAATCACCCAAAGTGTAAGAAAAAGTGCAAACGTGTTACACTAAAAAAAATGTGTACAAAGTATGCGGTCTATCGCAAGCCCTTCTCCGACAAGAGAGAGGCCCCCCCCAACAAACCTTACTCTTTGCCTCCGGACCAAAAGGTACCTGCAAGGTTCCAGGTTCGATGTCCCTTTTTGCCGAAGCTACTGAGGGACCTCAAATGCTCTTGGCATCCCCCTTGGCGTTAGCCAAGGTATCTACCTGCAGCAGAGCAGTAAATGGTCGGTACCCTGCCCATGCAGGAGTACCTAGGAGGGACACCCAGAAGGGCTACCGCATCCTAACAATCCTGTGAACAAATGTTGCAGGGCCTTGGGGGTGTAGTGTAGTTGTGGTGTTGCTTCGGTATATGAGGGTTAATTTGACCCATGTCACTCGTGATGCCAGGGTGAGGGTTAATACGCTGAGGTTAATCTTTGGCCTATCGCCACCCTTCCCAGAAACGATAGGTGCGTGCTTAAATGAATGAAGGTCCACAATAGGGATGAACTTGAACTTGTATAAACTTTACTGAGGTACTTGCGGTACATCCAATTAACAGCAACAGTCTTAGCAATACAGTCTCTATGTAGTACGGCAGTGATTGACAGATGCCGCGGACCATTAGCTTATCCAAAGGATTATTAGAATTAGGAGTGATGCAGAGATCCATCCGGATTTAGGGGTCTGTTTAGGTCCGGTGATCTTGCAGACTTAAGAGGGATTGAGGTAACTCACAGTTTTGTAAAATGGCCATTGCCGCAAGGCTTGGGCCTAATCACTGCTGACGACAGCTGCGCAGATCCTCCTCTATCAGCAGCCCACGAGGAAAAAGAGCGATTAATGGCAGCCGCTCCCTTATATGGGCAGGGGCAGGGCCGTTTTGGATTGGTCCGAGTCAGCTGTCACTCACCGTTACAATGCATGGTGGGCGATCACCTGACTTCCTCCAAAGGTCCTTGAACCATAAAACCATAGAGTTTTGGAATGCATCACGTGACCCGCAGGTCCTGCGACGCTACAAACAGGTACGTATACATTATATACATATATACACTTAGAATCTGAATAATTTTAACTATTAAAGGGGTGACAAGGGGCTAACTATAGAAGAGGACCCCACTGATAACTAGGGACTCTGACTTTGGGGACCTCACCACAAGGTAACGGATGCAATCCGGTACCGGGATACCACAAACCCCCTTACTTAAAACAAGTCGAACCCGACGCCTGTCCCCTAAGGCAGAAGAACTAGGGCAGGTAGAACAAGACTGCTAGCTAGACAGAATCTATATCCTGACAAAACTTTTATACACATTAGGTACTTTTAAACCTACTAGATATTGTTCTAGGCATTATAAACATTTTTAGACTAGTAATCCTACTATACAATCATAAAGGCTTCCTGGACAATTATGAAGCTATCTAGACCCTTAGTTTCTAGCTTCTAAGGCATTTTAATTAAGCTTACTATACATCCTAAGCTTACTATACAATTAGGCAGCTATCTGACATTTAGTTGCTAGCTCCTAAGACATTTTGTTTTAGCTCTCTACACATTTTATGAGGCTAACTAGACATTGGTACAGCTCTCTATACATTTAGCTTCAAGCTGACTAAACATTTTTATTATCTCAATTTTTTTTTCTTTTTGCCAACAATGAGTTACCTGTTAGTACACGAAAGGTATACTGGCTAGCCGGAAGCTAGGTCACAGTAAGATTGGCTGCTAGGGTCTATTGGCTACACGCTACTTACCCCTAGAGCACTTCTAAAGGTAACATAGGTAGGTTATTTTGAACTACGTGTTTAATTCTATACTCGCAAGAGCACCTACTGGCCAGGTAGAGCATCTCACACACGTAACACAGTGAAGAGAAATATGAGTGAACCTAACAGTGTCAGGAATTGGGATATCAATAGGCTACAATTCCTAAGTGTTTGTTTGAATGTGAGATACATTTTGTTTTTGTGTATGTACTGAAGTAGACTGAAGTAGTACAATTAAGTGAGTAGTCTAGAGTACTATGTGTGCAAGTACAGTCTTAAGGGTAAGTTACCCTGTTATTTTTGTTGAGACATCTGCTAGAGATTTGCGACTAGAAGCAATGTCACTCTCGGAGGAGCCAAGTGAGTCACCTATTGAGTAACTACTAACACACCTTTGAGCATTTTTATACCTTTGTATGTACATGTGTACAAGTAATATTTACATTTTTGTGTTTGGTGAACACCAGTGGGGTAACAATAAATTTGGGGGCCCCACAGCGAGATTTTTTGAGGAGGCCCCTAAGCTCCTCCCTCACAAGGTATGCCACGCCCATGCCAATATACCCCACCTATCACAAATTACTCCACCCATACTGATATGTACTGCCATATGCATTTTCTATGGACTTATGAAGAGCATCTGTATGTAATTCTTACATGTGTTTTTGCCCCAGAGCAGCAGCGAAGCGGAACACAATTCTTGGTAAGGGGCCCACGAGCTGCAGTGCAGTGCTGCGCCAGCGGCACACACAGGGCCGTCTTTAATTTTGATTGGACCCTGGGCAAGCAATTTTTTTTGGGCTCAGGATCAGTAATGTAATGTATGTACACAGTGACCTCACCAGCAGAATAGTGAGTACAGCTCTGGAGTGGGAGCCAATCAGTTGTGGGTGTGGTTCTGCTTCAGCTGTGTTTTTCTGCTGTGCCTCCTGAGCTCCAGGGAATTACCACCTGTTCCACCTGGGGCCTGCTTCCTCCTCCCCAGGGAGGGAGTGGGTTTCCAGGCATGAGTGAGGGAGGCGAGGCCCAAGCTTCTGCTCCTCGGAATAGGCTGCAGGGGAGCAGTAGAAGCCAGCAAGCGGCCGGAACATCAGAGGATTTGGGGGTGAGGTTCCACCAGGAGTCGCAGCAATGCTGCTCCAACTCCCCCCACAGAGGTGAGAAGCTCCAAGGCTGGATCCACCTCGGGAAAGCTGGGTTCATCAGGAAGAAGGCAGAGTGCTCAAGGAGGTGAAGCTGACCTCAGTGAGGAAGGCTAGGGAGTGCTGAGGACTCGGGAGTCTATTTCCACCTATACCTCCCGGGTAAAAAGTCACTTCCGTGAGTATGAAGACGCCTATAAGACCATCAGGAGGCTCCGAGAGGAACTGCGCTGTGCCCGTGACAGGGCTAAGGTAACTCCAAAAAAGAAAAAGACAGAGATCCAGGGGCAGATAAAGAGACTTATGGCTGAAATACAAGCTTTGGAGGAGAGGAGAATTACTGGCAAAGAGTGGGCCATTTAAAGAAAAATTGGAAAATGGAGAAAGATTCAAGGTAATGGAGGTAAAAGGAAAATAAAAGGTTGATGGGGCTGCAACCTGAGAGACAGGTGGATGATGCGGAGGAGATAGAGGAAGAACAACAGCCAGATCCACCTGGTGGCCTGCGGCAACAGCAGCAGGCCCCGTACAGTGGGCCCCCTGCACAGCAACCAGCAGTATCACCTGCCAACTAAGGGGAGGACAGTGACAGCAGCTACCAGGGAGGGGCGCTAATGGCCCAGATCCGCATGCTGGAATCCCCAGTGTGTCCTCAGAACCTGGTGTTTGGAGATGAGCTCCCAAATGAGGCACCTGGGGGTAAGAAGAAGAAGACCAAGCCAAAGCAGCAAGAAGTGGTGAGTTACATCTACACCCCCCTCCCTGTAAACCCTGAGTCGGCTGCAGGGTCAGCTCATTGTGCAAGCCCCGTTACCCAGCCCAGCCCGTGTTCTGTGGTGGACTCGGTGCAAAGGTGCGGGAGAGTACAGATACTAAAAGGGCGCAGAGCTCCATGCCTGTTTGCAGTAGCAGGGATGGAGCAGAGAAGGCATCGGCCGCAAGGCCGTACAGTGAGGGCGGCCCAGCAGTGGGCAGAGAGGCAGACTCCGATGCTGTAGTTCGCTCCCCTGTGGGAGAGGGGTGTGACTCAGTGCCGGAGGTAGTCGTGGTGGCTAAGGACAAAATAGATTCACCCAAAAGTTAAAAAAAACTTTTGTTTTGCATTGGCGCCGCAGATCCAGATCAGCGGCGCCCGGGAGCTGGACATTCTAGTACGGATGAGGCGGAGGGTACCGGTAAAAATAGGGCAGGGGCTGCTAATAAACAGGTAAGGCATACTTCCCGGTCCATGTATAAGGGACCGGTGACCTGTCCTGTGGTGATGGCTCCAGCCCTGGTACCCAGTGATGCTGACAGTACAAAATCTGCGCCAGAACGCACCGATCCAGCCAGTATGAATGTGGAGGTTAATGTGAGTGACTGAGGGTGTGAATGAGGGGAATAATTCATCTGTTACTAAAAATCTGTCTGGGGCTTTGAATGGTGGCTTGGGCTGTAGCACGGGTGGAGGTATGGGGGGCACATCAGCTAAAATAGGGGTCAATGGTTTGGGTATGGATTATGTGGAGGAGGGTGGTGAAGGGGCACAGATTAGTGGTGGGAATGTAGGGCCTGGTCCAGTTGCACACCCAGCGGTGGCAGCACTGGTCCGCAGCTACGCGAATGTCACCGCTGGGGGAAGGGGGGCAGCTTCCTCATCCTCTGGCTCTGGGAGGAGCATTTTGCAGCAGCGTCTCCTGGGGGCCTTAAGGAGAGGGGAGAGATCAATAACTGTAGAGGGTAGGGAGGTTGATCTATCCTTCTGGATAGAGAGACATGGTCTTTCAGCCTTCCGAGAGGAAAGAGGGGGGGGGGGATACTGTTTGGTCCCTCCCTACAGCCGGGCCAGGTGGTCTCCGAAGGAATGTGGTCCGGCTGAGGTGGGGAGGCAGTGGGGAGTCCTCCAAGATCTAAAGTTGTTGAGCTTCTGCTGAAGTTGGGCTTTAAGGCAGCTGACATCTATGCCTTAATACATCCTTATGGTACCCCTGAGTTCGATATCAGCTTTGTTCGGCCGGAGGGGGCTTGAGCTCTTCTGGTCGAATTATGAGTTGGTAAAGAATGAGCCCGGCTGGCGAGACTGCCATTCAGGCGGTGTCTCGACAAAATAATGTCAAGAAGGTGACCGTTTTAACCCGTAACGAATCGCTTTCTTGTATTGACATCATGACGTGGCTAGGTCAGTATGGTGAGGTGGTGGAGGTCCCATAAAAGAACATGGATGAATATGGCATCTGCTCAGGGGCCTGGACGTTTATGGTCAATCTTAGGCGTTCAGGAAACACCGTTACCCATATACCATCTGCGACCTTCCTCGGAAGGGATCGTATCCAGATCTTTTACCAGGGTCAGCCGAAGCTCTGTCACAGATGTGGTGACCCCACACATTTTAGTGCCAATTGCTCTCTGCACTCTGTGTGGGGAAATAGGCCATCTCGCTACATCTTGTGCAGAGATTAGGTGTCACCTGTGTGGTGACTTAGGTCACCCATTCAGTCGCTGCCCTCGTTCCTTTGTCAACGCGTTGTTTCCCCGGTGGGAGTAAGCCGTGAGGTGGATTCTGCTGGGGGGATGGCTGTCGGGGATGAAGGGGTGCAGGGGCCAGGGAAGAAAAGTAAGCAGAAGACGCCTGCCCAACTGAGGCGTCTCGAGAAGCGCCAAAGGGATAAGGAGATTCAGGAGTCACAGGAGCATCAACCAACTGGGGTGACTCCTGATCCTGTCCCTGCAGCCAGTCTTACTGCTGAGGCCCTGGGGGATAGTGAACTGGATGAGGAGATTGGGAAGATCCACAAAGAGGGGGATACCGTCTCCTCACTGTCCTCCCATGGTGGGAGCGCGGATGAGGACAGTAGGGGATGGGCAGAAACAAAGAGTGGTACTCGGAGGAATAAGAAAAGGAGAGATGTAAGATCTTCTCCCACCTGTCAGATGCCAAAGGAAGGTACAACTGATCTCCCTCTGATTGGTCTCTCCAACTGGTTCTGAGCCCTCCGCGACATCTCCTCTTCGGAGGAGGAGGGGGCTGGGGGTGAGGTTCCAGATGTTGCGGTGGGGCTCACAGGAGACGCTGAGTCCTCTCTCCCTGGGGAATCTATGTCTTCAGGGGGGGGGGGAGACTGGCCCAGAGTCGGTGGACGAGGAAAATGTATAGAAAGGGAAAATGGACACATCTATTTCACTTAAAAGGGGTAAACCATCATCTGATGAGGAGGGTGGTGGGGTGGATGGGAAGGATGGTGGGAAAAAGAAAGCTGTCTAACTCAACTACCCTTGATGGTGGCACCCTCTATGTTGACTCTGGCATCCGTTAATGTTGCCAGCATAAAGTCAGATACGGCTCGATTTGCGGCCTATGATTTTTTTGCCCATATTAATGCTGATATTTTATTTTTGCAGGAGACCAGGCTAACAGATATGTCATCTATCTACAAGGCTAAAAGAGAATGGAGGAATGGGCCCTCCTACTGGTCTCTTGGGGCCGAGCCGTATAGTGGAGTGGCGGTCCTTTTTACCGCAGCGGTAGAATGCCAACCGGTTAACGAGTTAGAAATGGGGAGGTGCCTGATCTTAGATGTCCTCATGAAGGGACAAGAACTTCACCTTATTAACATCTACGGCCCACAGTCTAAGTGGGACCGGAAGTGTCTCTTTATGAGGATCAAGCCCTATCTTTTTACAAGTCGGCAGGTGGTCTTTGGAGGGGACTTCAATGCTGTCACGAGGCCCGAAGATGGGGGAGGTTCTAGAGACAAGCTGACTTATGATAGCGTCACCCTTAATAGCATAGCGAGTGAGGCTCACCTGGTGGATGTCCACATCCGGCACACCCCAGGCCACGCGGGATTCACTTATCATAAGGGTAGTTGTAGGTCTAGGATAGACAGGTTTTATTTAAAGGAGGAAGCCGTCTCTTCAGCAGTGTCTGTTGTTGAGATGGAGTTCTCCGATCACTGTTTAATTTTGTTTTCTCTGAATGTCACAGAGACCCCCCGGATGGGCAGAGGCTATTGGAAGCTGAATTCTTCTCTCTTGGAAGAAGCGGAGATAAGACAGTCCTTTGAGGATTTTCTTCAGAGCCAGGTACCATTGCTGGGCCTTTGTAGCAGTAAGTCAGAGTGGTGGGAGATCTTCAAGAAAAGGGCTGCGAGATTCTTCCGCCAACTCTCGGGCCTCAGAAGCCTAAACAGGTACCGTTTGTACCAGGGCCTGAGGAAGAAACTTGAGCACCTTGTTTCGACTGGAGGTAGTCGTGTGGATATCTCCAGAGTGAAGTCTTTGCTGATGAAGTGCCAGTATGACAGACACGCATCTTTGGTTTTTGAGAGGGATTATGGGAAGTACCGATCGCCCGACCCTTACAGAAACTGCAAGATGTCAGTGAGTAGTAAAATAGTCTCAGGACTGATTGATAGTACGGGATCCTTGAAAAGGACCAGATCCGGGATCCTGGAGGTCGTCAGATCCTTTTACTCGCATCTCTTGGGAAGGAAGGATCTAGATTGAGATAAGGGGTCAGCTTTCTTGGCTGACACCATCCCTGAACCAGGAGTAGACCCCTCTCTTGACGTTTTGACAGAGCTGCTCCGGGAAGAGGAAGTCAGGATGGCGATTGATGGGCTTGCCCTCAAGAAGTCACCCGGTCCAGATGGCTTAATATCTGAGTTCTACAAGACCTTTAAGGACACTTTGGTTCCCCTCTTGACCACGATTTTTAATGAGTGTCTATCCTCGGGCACTCTGCCTATGTCAATGAGGAGATCAGCGCTGATCATCCTGTCAAAGGGTAAAGACCCGTCCCGCATTGAGAATTGGCGTCCCATAGCGCTTCCCAATGTGGACAGAAAGATTCTGGCAAAAGTGCTGTTTAACCGGCTGGTGGAGTTTGCATCCCGGGTCCTTTCGGAGGCTCAGCATTGCTCTGTTCCGGGCCGCAGTAAATTAAGTGCTGTGCTCAGTGTCCGAGTGGCTGTGGAGCAGGGTAGGGCTGGCAACTGGAAGGGGTACTTGCTGTCCTTGGATCAGGCAAAAGCATTTGATTGGGTTAACCATGAGTACCTCTGGTCTGTTCTTCTGAGATATGGCCTGCCGGGGGGGGGGGTTGTTGATTGGCTTAAGACCTTGTATGTAGGGGCAGAGAGTTTCTCGCTTGTGAATGGTTGGATTGGCTGCTCTTTTGAGGTTGGGTCTGGTGTCCGTCAGGGTTGTCCTTTGAGCCCTTTGCTGTACGTGTTTGCAATTGATCTTTTCCTTAGGAGGATTGATTGTGGATCGTTGACGGGGGTGAGAATGGACCTGGCGGTGCCGGACTCGGCTCTGAGGGCGGTAGCATATGCTGATGATGTTACCGTGTTTATCTCCTCACAAGAGGAGGGCAGATGGGTGATGTCAGAGGTGGTCCGCTACTCGGAGGCATCCGGGTCCAAGATCAATCAGGATAAGTGTGAGAGTCTCTGGCTGGGAGGGGGAGATCCTGGTTTTGATCTCCCGGACGCCCTTCCAGAGCCCCAGGAATCTGCAAAAGTCCTTGGCATCGAATTTGGCCAAGGGGCTTAAACCAAACAAAACTGGGACAGCAGGCTTAAAATCGCAGCTCAGAAGGTGGATCAGTGGAAGGGTTGGTCTTTGACCCTCCGGGAAAGGGTTAACCCGATCAAAACATTCCTGCTCCCTTTGCTGATATATCTGGGCAGTGTTTGCATGTTGCCAGAGCCTCTCTGGACCCGAGTCTACAGTGTGTTCTTCCAAATGTTATGGGAGAATAGACTGAACCTAGTGAAGAGGGAGGTTACTTACCGTACGAGGAGACTAGGGGGGTTGTGTATGGTCAACCCCGTGGTATTCCTAGTGAATACCTTTCTTAAGACCAATATTGCAAACTTCTGGAAAGAGAGGGCTCCTCCATGGGTATCCTCCTGTAGGGGATGGTTTTGGCCTTTCTTCCAGGAATGGGAGATAGGAGGGCAAGTGAAGGATCTTCGCACACCACACAGGCATCTCCCGGCTTATGCTTCCCCAGTTCTGAAGGTTATTTGTTGGTGGGGTCTGGGGATGGGGGAGATTAGGACTCTGTCGAGGAAATTCCTTGACAAGAGGGTCCTGTCTTCTCATTTCCAGAGGCCATTGGCGCCCAAGGACAGCCCAAGTCGGGATCTGGAGGTTGGTTTAGGATTTTTGAATTCTATCAGGATCCCCTTGAAGTTTTGGGACTTGACTTGGCGCTGCTTCCATGGGAAACTGTGTGTTAGGGACAATCTGAAGTGCAGGAGCTCTGATGACCGGGGATGTCCCCGCAAAGAGTGTGGAGGCATGCTGGAAAGTATGGAGCATTTTCTGCTTCATTTTCCCTTTAACACAGAGGTTTACAACAGGGTGGGCGCTTCCATTGGTTGGCCTCGGCTGGCCAGGCTCTCCTATGCGGAATGGGCCTATGGGGCATTCAGAAACCTTGGAGGCTGGGACAGGTGCACTTTATTCCTAGTCAGCTCAGTGGTTAGGTACTACACGTGGAACGCACATTGTTTAGTGTCGACGCAGCGTAAAATCCTCCCTGTGGATGTGGTGGTTAGGAACATTCTCGGTGACCTGGTGAAGGTGCGTTCTCTTGAGTACGAGAGGCTGGGTGCTGGAGGGGCATCTCGTCTGTGGAGAGGCTCATGCCTTTAAAGTGCCTTAGCCTGTTGTCTCCCCCTGGTGGTGGGCTGATGCTGGCACATTAGTCTTTTTGTTTTGAGCAGTTGGTATATGGTAATATAGGGCTTGCAGGCACTGAACTTGAGCTTTAGGGGTTTGTTGTTTGGTTTATAGGGTTATATGTATTTGTTATTGTATTTATTGTTGTAGTCTATGTGTATACTTATGTATTGTATATATTGTTAGTCTGTGTATATTTTATATAATGTATATATTGTATATATTGTGTGATGCCACCAGGGGTTTAGGTTTAGTTTAGGTTGGGTGGTGGGTTAAAAGAAAGGGGGGAGGGGGTATGTATGGGACTTTTATATATACAGAAAATCCTGGACTGGTTCATGGACGTCTGGTAACATGTACTGGGGGCATGGGATGCGGGACCAGCTCAGGGCCACAAAAAAAAAAAAAAAAAAAAAAAAGGGGTGTTATTTTGTTTTTTCGGGTAGAAAACAGACATTGTGCACATCTACAATCTTGTATAATGATCTGATTGCTTCTCAGCATAATATCAAAAACTAACAGGTTGTTAGTATACATTTTTTATCAAAAAGTACAAGCCCACTCGCCACGTCAAGGCCACCTATTTAGGGTGGGTCCCTAAGATCCCTAGCATAAAATGGCGTAGCACTGGGCGGCGACCACCACCGCCGCGACACCAGTGCCCACGGGGGGAAATGACCCACTGGCAGAGCAGCCCCAATGCCACTCAAACCAGTCTATGGGTCGCACCTCCCCGCAGACACAGCGCCACGGCAGCAACGGACGCCGAACAGCACCACACCAGTGTGAACAAGGTGTAATAGCTCACTTACCATGCTCTCCCAGTCAGACTGGGGGGGTTGCTAGGAAAGAAATGGCCCTGGTGTAGCTAACTACTACTTATATAGGGTTGGGCTGAGGGGGTGGGGAAGAGTGCAGCACATGTTCAAACAAAAAAAAGGAGGGGATAGAAAACACAGCGTGAATTCGGGTAGAAAACAGACATGGTGCAATCTTGTATAATGATCTGATCTGATTGATTGTTCACACTGGTGTGGTGCTGTGAGGCGTCCGTTGCTGCCGTGGCGCCGTGTCTGCGGGGAGGTGCGACCCATAGACTGGTTTGAGTGGCATTGGGGCTGCTCTGCCAGTGGGTCATTTGCCCCCCACGGGCACTGGTGTCGCGGCGGTGGTGGTCGCCGCCCAGTGCTGTGCCATTTTATGCTAGGGACGTTAGGGACCCACTCTAAAGAGGTGGCCTTGACGTGGCAAGTGGGCTTGTACTTTTTGATCAAAAATGTATACTAACTTCTGTTAGTTTTTGATATGATGCTGAGAAGCAAACAGATCATTATACAAGATTGTAGATGTGCACCATGTCGGTTTTCTACCCGAATTCACACTTATTTTGTTTTTGTTCATGTTGGTTTCTATAATTTTGTATATATTATTATTATTGTTGTTGTTGTTATTCTTTTGGTATATTATTGGTATTAGGTTCTGCTTAATTATTTGTTTTGGTATAGCAACTGGGCCAGGGAATTCACATTTAGTATTAGTGTATATTAGTGTATATAGTTTATTAGTATGGTATGGGAATATGTCTTTTGTAAATATTGTATATATTTGTTTGTGTGGGATGGACCAGTGTTGTATTTTATGCTATGGTGTTGGTTTTATGATTCATTATATTGATATGTTCTGTCGGATATGGTATGTTTATGTTTGTAATTATCTATTGTTATGTTTACAATTTTAATAAAAGATCTACAGGATAAAATCAGGATCAGTACAGGATAAGTATTGTAATGTATGTACATAGTTAGTACAGTCGAAAAAAGACATATGTCCATCAAGTTCAACCAGGGAATTAAAGGGTAGGGGGGTGGCGCGATATTGGGGAAGGGATGGGATTTTATATTTCTTCATAAGCATTAATGTTATTTTGTTCCAGGAATGTATCTAATCCTGTTTTAAAGCTGTTAATTTTTCCTGCTGTAACCAGTTTCTGAGGTAGACTGTTCCATAAGTTCACAGTTCTCATGGTAAAGAAGGCGTGTTGCCTCTTGAGACTAAACTTTTTCTTCTCCAGATGGAGGGAGTGCCCCCTCGTCCTTTGGGGGGGTTTAACCAGGAACAGTTTTTCTCTATATTTTTTGTATGGGCCATTAATATACTTATATACGTTTATCATATCCCCCCCTTAAACGTCTCTTCTCAAGACTAAACAATTGTAACTCCTTTAATCGCTCCTCATAGCTAAGATGTTCCATGCCCCATATTAGTTTAGTCGCGCGTCTCTGCACCCTTTCCAACTCCGCAGTGTCCCTTTTATGAACAGGCGACCAAAACTGAACAGCATATTCCAGGTGAGGCCGTACCAATGCTTTATAAAGGGGGAGTATTATGTCCCTGTCCCTCGAGTCCATGCCTCTTTTTATACATGACAATATCCTGCCGGCTTTGGAAGCAGCAGTCTGACATTGCATGCTATTCTGTAGTCTGTGATCTACAAGTACACCCAGATCCTTCTCTACCAGTGACTCTGCCAGTTTAATCCCCCCTAAGACATACGATGCATGCATGTTCTTAGTACCCAGATGCATAACTTTACATTTATCCACATTGAACCTCATTTGCCAAGTAGATGCCCAGACACTTAGTCTATCCAAGTCATCTTGTAACTTATGCACATCCTCTATAGACTGTACCGTGCTACAAAGCTTGGTGTCATCTGCAAAGATAGAAACAGAGCTGTTAATACCATCCTCTAGTGTTGAGCGGCATTGGCCATATTCGAATTCGCGAATATTCGCGAATATATGGACGAATATTTGTCATATATTCGCTAATATTCGCATATTCGTAATATTCTCGTTTTATTTTCGCATATGCGCATATTCGCGTATGCGAAAATTAACATATGCGAAAATTTGCATATTAAAAAATCATCATATGCGAAAATTCGCATATGCAAATTTTCGCATATGCGAAAATGCGCACACCAGTCTCACACAGTAGTATTAGAGCCTTCTTTACACCACACAAGCTGGAAGCAGAGAGGGATGATCACTGTGATGTGTACTGTGGAAAAAAAAAAAAACAATATTCGTAATTACGAATATATAGTGCTATATTCGCGAATATTCGCGAATATGCGATATTCGCGAATAAAATTCGCATTGCGAATATTCGCGAGCAACACTACCATCCTCTATATCATTGATAAATAAATTAAACAGCAGCGGGACCAGTACTGAACCTTCGGGTACACCACTAATAACTGGGGACCAATCAGAGTACGAATCATTGACCACCACTCTCTGGGTACGATCCATGAGCCAGTGTTCAATCCAGTTACAAACTAAAGTTTCTGAGCCCAAGGACCTTGACTTACCTGTCAGACGTGTGTGAGGGACAGTATCAAACGCTTTGGCAAAATCCAGAAACACTATATCCACAGCCATTCCTCTGTCAAGGCTTCTACTCACCTCTTCATAAAAGCAAATTAGATTGGTTTGACAACTTCTATCCTTAGTAAACCCATGCTGGCTATCACTTATAATACTATTATCCCCTATGTATTCCTGTATGTAATCCCTTATAAGTCCTTCAAACAATTTACCCACAATGCACGTTAGACTTACCGGTCTATAATTGCCTGGCGAAGACCTAGAGCCCTTCTTGAAGATCGGTACCACATTCGCCTTGCGCCAGTCCCTTGGCACAATACCAGACACCAGAGAATCTCTAAATATCATGAACAAGGGTACAGATATTACTGAACTTACCTCTCTAAGAACTCTTGGGTGTAGTCCATTCGGCCCTGGAGATTTGCTTACATTTACTTAACTTAACTTACCTTGTACCATCTCTACATTAAGCCAGTTCAGTACATTAAATGATGTGTCACCAGCACTGACCTGGCCAATGTCAGCTCCTTTTTCCATAGTGTATACAGAACTAAAGAACCCATTCAGTAGCTCCACCTTCTCTTGATCGCCCGTGACAACCTCCCCATTATCATTATTAAGGGGTCCTACATGCTCTGTCCTTGGTTTTTTTGTATTTATATATCTAAAAAAAATATTTAGGATTGGTTTTGCTTTCTTTGGCCACCTGTCTCTCATTTTGAATTTTTGCTGTTTTAATTACATTTTTACAGATTTTATTAAGCTCCTTGTACTGTTTAAATGTTATAGCTGACCCATCAGATTTGAATTTTTTGAAGGCTATTTTTTTGTTGTTTATTGCTCTTTTAACCTCATTTGTCAGCCATGTAGGATTTAGTTTTAATCGTTTATATTTGTTCCCCTTTGGTATATATTTAGCTGTATAGTTATTTAGAATTGATTTAAAGATGTCCCATTTACCTTCTGTATCAGTATTTGAGAATACCTCCCCCGGTCTATGTCCTGTAGTGCAGCCCTCAGCCCAGGGAAATTTGCCTTTTTAAAGTTATATGTTTTTGTAGGTTGGAGACCCCTATATTAAAGGGACAATGAAGCAGGAAATGGTCCAAGCTTTTCAGCATGTCCCCGCACTCTTCTCGGGGACATCCCCGGTCATCAGATCTCCTACACTTCAAATTGTCCCTCACATATAGCTTCCCCTGAAAGCAGCGCCAGGCCAAGTCCCAAAACTTCTGGGGGATCCTTTTCATGTTTAAAAGATACAACCCCACCCTCAGATCCTGACCTGGGCAGTCCCTGAGCGCCAGAGGCTTCTGGAAGTGGGTCAACAGAACCCGTTTGTCAAGGAACTGCCTTGACTGGGTCCTGATCTCCCACACTCCCAGACCCCACCGACGTATCGCCTTCAGAGTCGGGGTAACATAAGCCGGAAGATGCCCATGGGGCGTACGGAGGTCCTTCACTTGCCTTCCTGTCTCCCATTCCTGGAAGAAAGGCTGAAACCATTCCCTGCAGGAGAGTACCCACGGAGGAGCTTTCTCTGACCAGAGGTTTGAGATGTGGGTAGAATTACAAAAGGAGGGAAATACTGAAAAAATTATATTTGGTGTAATCTACAGACCCCCTAATATCACTGAAGAGATAGAAGGTCGGCTGTATAAACAAATAGAGAGGGCCGCCCGGGCAGGTACAGTGGTAATAATGGGAGATTTTAACTATCCAGATATAGATTGGGGCCGGGGGCTGGCTAAAACTACAAAGGGGAGAAAATTCCTAAATTTATTGCAGGATAATTTTATGGGCCAGTTTGTGGAGGGCCCAACAAGAAGTGATGCCTTGTTGGATCTGATCATTTCCAACAACGCAGAGCTGATTGGTAATGTAACTGTGCGGGAAAACCTTGGTAATAGCGACCACAATATAGTTACTTTTGACTTAAAATGTAGAAAACAAAGACAGACGGGGAAAGCAAAAACATATAACTTTAAAAAGGCAAATTTCCCTGGGCTGAGGGCTGCACTACAGGACATAGACTGGGGGGAGGTATTCTCAAATACTGATACAGAAGGTAAATGGGACATCTTTAAATCAACTCTAAATAACTATACAGCTAAATATATACCAAAGGGGAACAAATATAAACGATTAAAACTAAATCCTACATGGCTGACAAATGAGGTTAAAAGAGCAATAAACAACAAAAAAATAGCCTTCAAAAAATTCTAATCTGATGGGTCAGCTATAACATTTAAACAGTACAAGGAGCTTAATAAAATCTGTAAAAATGTAATAAAAACAGCAAAAATTCAAAATGAGAGACAGGTGGCCAAAGAAAGCAAAACTAATCCTAAATATTTTTTTAGATATATAAATACAAAAAAACCAAGGACAGAGCATGTAGGACCCCTTAATAATGATAATGGGGAGGTTGTCACGGGCGATCAAGAGAAGGCGGAGCTACTGAATGGGTTCTTTAGTTCTGTATACACTATGGAAAAAGGAGCTGACATTGGCCAGGTCAGTGCTGGTGACACATCATATAATGTACTGAACTGGCTTAATGTAGAGATGGTACAAGGTAAGTTAAGTTAAGTAAATGTAAGCAAATCTCCAGGGCCGAATGGACTACTCCCAAGAGTTCTTAGAGAGGTAAGTTCAGTAATATCTGTACCCTTGTTCATGATATTTAGAGATTCTCTGGTGTCTGGTATTGTGCCAAGGGACTGGCGCAAGGCGAATGTGGTACCAATCTTCAAGAAGGGCTCTAGGTCTTCGCCAGGCAATTATAGACTGGTAAGTCTAACGTGCATTGTGGGTAAATTGTTTGAAGGACTTATAAGGGATTACATACAGGAATACATAGGGGATAATAGTATTATAAGTGATAGCCAGCATGGGTTTACTAAGGATAGAAGTTGTCAAACCAATCTAATTTGCTTGTTATGAAGAGGTGAGTAGAAGCCTTGACAGAGGAATGGCTGTGGATATAGTGTTTCTGGATTTTGCCAAAGCGTTTGATACTGTCCCTCACACACGTCTGACAGGAAAGTTAAGGTCCTTGGGCTTGGAAACTTTAGTTTGTAACTGGATTGAACACTGGCTCATGGATCGTACCCAGAGAGTGGTGGTCAATGATTCGTACTCTGATTGGTCCCCAGTTATTAGTGGTGTACCCGAAGGTTCAGTACTGGGCCCGCTGCTGTTTAATTTATTTATCAATGATATAGAGGATGGTAGTGTTGCTCGCGAATATTCGCAATGCGAATTTTATTCGCGAATATCGCATATTCGCGAATATTCGCGAATATAGCACTATATATTCGTAATTACGAATATTGTTTTTTTTTTTTCCATAGTACACATCACAGTGATCATCTCTCTCTGCTTCCAGCTTGTGTGGTGTAAAGAAGGCTCTAATACTACTGTGTGAGACTGGTGTGCGAATTTTCGCATATGCGAAAATTTGCATATGCGAATTTTCGCATATGATGATTTTTTAATATGCTAATTTTCGCATATGATGATTTTTTAATATGCTAATTTTCGCATATGTTTATTTTCGCATACGCGTATTTTCGCATATGCGAAAATAAAACGAGAATATTACGAATATGCGAATATTCGTGAATATATGACAAATTTGGGCGCTTCCATCGGCAGGAGTCAACTTGCCGGCCTTACCTATCCAGAGTGGGCTTATGGGGCATTCAGGAACCTTGGTGTCTGAGACCGGGGCACTTTGTTTTTAGTCAGCTTCGTGGTTAGGTACTACACGTGGAATGCATGGTGTTTAGTGTCTACACAGAGCAAAGTCCTCTCCGAGGTGGAGGTCTGTAGGAATATCACCGGTGACCTCGGGAAGATCAGGTCTTTGGAGTATGGCAGTCTTGGTACCAGTAGGGCTTCTCTCCTATGGAGAGGGTTTTCTTTTAATGTGCCCTAGGTACTAGACCTTTTGGGTAGAGTACCCTTGTTTTGGTTAGGGACAGTGATGTAGGGACAGGGTTAGGGTGATAGTAGGGTCAGTTTATCTTTAGGGAGAATGGTAGGGTGAGGGGTAGGGGGCAGTTAGGGAAAGAATGTAAATTTTGTATGTATCAGGATTGGCATCCTTCTTCCTGGTGGTGGGCTAATGCATGTGCACCATAGCTTTTTGTTTTGTTTTCAGATGTTAAGGTAATGAAGGGCTTACAGGCACTGAACTTGGGCCTAAAGTGGGTTGTATTGTTTGCTTATGTATGTTAAAGCTGGTAATGGTTAAGTTGGTTGGGAGGAGTTCTAGGTTGGGAGGGTATATTTGTGGGTGGTGGTGGTCTTTTCTTTTAGTGGACCTTGCATGGGTCAGTTGTGGACTGGACATTGAGGACTATGAACTGTATGGAAAAAACTCTGACCCATGTACAGGAGGGCGGGTGGTGTGGGTGAAGGGTCAGTTTAGTGTAGAATGTTCTTTTATATTTGTAGGTGTGTTTTCTGTTTATTTATATGTGTATACAGTTTGTGTATAGTATTGTATATAGTTAGTTATGTATATAGTATGTATAATATATGTTATATTATTATTATAATTTTTTTTTTTTTAGAGTAATAAGTATATAGTATTTATAGTAGAGATAGACATGGCAGTCGAATCCGTTTTGTAGTAATGTTTCTTTAGTATCCCCTTGTGGATTTATTTTCTTCGGTTTATATATGTAGTATGTAGTAAAGATGTGTGTAAGCATGTGTGTATTGTGTTTTCTGTGATATTTTCCCGAGTTTGGGTATTTTGAGTTGTAGTTTTCATTTTCTTTGTTGCTTTCTTGGTTAAATGTAGTTAATATATTGATATATATGTGTGCATGTGTGTGATATAGTGTTATTATTTATTATTAATATTATTATTTTAAAAAAAACATGGTGTGCAGTGTGAGTGCTTGTTGTGTTTTCTATTTGTAATGTATGATTTTTCCTGAGTTTGGGTGTTTTTGAGTTAAAGCGAAATATAGTTTCTTATGAGTGTGTTGTTTGGCTATGAAAAGTGTAGTTGTAATATTTCTAGTTCTAGTAGGAAAGCTGGGCAGGCCGGTTAGGCAGGATTTTTGTTCTTTTATTGAAATGTAAAGTTTGGGTTTATGTTATTTCATGTTGTTGTTTTCCGTTATGGCAAAGTTGTCCTGGTTTATGTTTTGTTATGATTTATATTTTTCTAATAAAAGATTTACAGGATATAATCAGGATCAGTACAGGATAAGTAATGTAATGTATGTACACAGTGACCTCACCAGCAGAATAGTGAGTGCAGCTCTGGAGTATAATACCAGATATAACTTAGTACATAAGTAATGTAAAGTGACCCTACAATCATTGCAATAGTGACATCTTATACAATGTATGGCACCCATTGTGCAAAACCTAACTATTGCGATAAATGAAGGCTCACTTTACATTACTTATGGTGGAAGCAGCAGGTCACTCACCTAGTCTCCTAAGGAAACTTTGAGATTCGACTGTTGTGAGTGTCACGATTCGGCTTACAGGTAGTGGATCCTCTGTGTCAGCGAGGGATTGGCGTGGACCATGCTGGTGGACCGGTTCTAAGAGGCTACTGGTGTTCACCAGAGCCCGCCGCAAAGCGGGATGGTCTTGCTGCGGCAGTAGCAACCAGGTCGTATCCACTAGCAACGGCTCAACCTCGCTGACTGCTGAGAAGGCGTGGGACAGAAGGACTAGGCAGAGGCAAGGTCAGACGTAGCAGAAGGTCGGGGCAGGCGGCAAGGTTCGTAGTCAAGATGGATAGCAGGAGTTCAGGTAACACAGGCTTTGGACAACACTAAACGCTTTCACTGGCACAAGGCAACAAGATCCGGCAAGGGAGTGCAGGGGAAGTGATGTGATATAGCCAGGGAGCAGGTGGAAGCCAATTAGGCTAATTGGGCCAGGCACCAATCATTGGTGCACTGGCCCTTTAAGTCTCAGAGAGCTGGCGCGCGCGCGCCCTAGAGAGCGGAGCCGCGCGCGCCAGCACATGACAGCAGGGGACCGGGACGGGTAAGTGACTTGGGATGCGATTCGCGAGCGGGCGCGTCCCGCTGTGCGAATCGCATCCCCGACGGCCATATCAGTGCAGCACTCCCGGTCAGCGGGACCGACCGGGGCGCTGCAGGGAGAGACACGCCGTGAGCGCTCCG
Organism: Hyla sarda; assembly: GCF_029499605.1. NCBI lineage: Eukaryota > Metazoa > Chordata > Amphibia > Anura > Hylidae > Hyla > Hyla sarda. Next base: position 356,933,622 of record NC_079192.1, read on the forward strand.
GGGAGGAGCAGGGACCCGGAGCGCTCGGCGTAACAGTACCCCCCCCCCCTTAGGTCTCCCCCTTTTTTTGTCCGACAACTGCTTTACCTGGGACGAGGACACCGGGAAAGAATGGAGGGTTTCCTCAACGGCAGGCAGTACAGCAGGAGTGGGAATGGGGAGGGAGGGCAGAGGGTGAAGCTTGGCACGGGGCAGGGTGACACCAGGACGGGGGCCATGAGGAGGCACTGAGGCTTGCCTGACGGGACTGGGAGGGGGGGAGAGGCATTTCTTGTGGCAAGCAGAGTCCCAGTTCTTGATCTCCCCGGTGGTCCAGTCAAGGGTGGGAGAATGAAGCTGGAGCCATGGCAGACCGAGGAGGACCTCAGAGGTGCAGTTGGGGAGGACGAAAAATTCAATCCTTTCGTGGTGGGGTCCAATGCACATTAAGAGGGGTTTTGTGCGGTAACGCACGGTGCAATCCAATCTAACTCCGTTGACCGCGGAAATGTAGAGCGGCTTGACGAGACGAGTCACCGGGATGCAGAACTTATTCACCAAAGACTCCAAAATGAAATTCCCATAGGCACCAGAGTCCAAGCAGGCCACGGCTGAGAGGGAGGAATTGGCTGAAGGAGAAATCTGCACGGGCACCTTGAGACGTGGAGAAGCAGACTTTGAACCAAGAGACGCCACACCCACGTGAGCTGGGTGCGTGCGTGCGTTTCCCAGACGTGGAGGACGAATAGGGCAATCCACCAAGAAATGCTCGGTACTGGCACAGTACAGACAAAGATTTCCTTCCCTACGGCGATTCCTCTCTTCCTGGGTCAGGCGAGACCGATCCACTTGCATGGCCTCCTCGGCGGGAGGCCCAGGTGTAGATTGCAAAGGATGCTGTGGGAGAGGTGCCCAGAGATCTAAGTCTTTTTCCTGGCGGAGCTCCTGATGTCTCTCAGAAAAACGCATGTCAATGCGGGTGGCCAAATGGATAAGTTCTTGCAGGTTGGCAGGAATCTCTCGTGCGGCCAGCACATCCTTGATGCTACTGGATAGGCCTTTTTTAAAGGTCGCGCAGAGAGCCTCGTTATTCCATGATAATTCGGAAGCAAGAGTACGAAATTGGATGGCGTACTCGCCCACTGAAGAATTACCCTGGACCAGGTTCAGCAGGGCAGTCTCGGCAGAAGAATCTCGGGCTGGTTCCTCGAAGACACTACGGACTTCAGCGAAGAAGGACTGGACTGTGGCTGTGGCAGGATCATTGCGGTCCCAGAGCGGTGTGGCCCAAGACAAGGCCTTTCCTGAAAGAAGGCTCACTACGAACGCCACCTTAGACCGTTCTGTAGGAAACAAGTTTGACAACATCTCCATATGCAGGGAACATTGAGACAGAAATCCACGGCAGAGTCAAGAGTCCCCATCAAATTTGTCCGGCAGGGACAAGCGGAGGCTAGGAGCGGCCACTCGCTGCGGAGGAGGTGCAGGAGCTGGCGGAGGAGATGGTTGCTGCTGTAGCAGAGGCAGAAGTTGCTGTAACGTGGCGGTCAACTGAGACAGCTGCTGTCCTTGTTGGGCAATTTGCTGCGATTGCTGAGCGACCACCGTGGTAAGGTCAGCGAGACTTGGCAGCGGCACCTCAGCGGGATCCATGGCCGGATCTACTGTCACGATTCGGCTTACAGGTAGTGGATCCTCTGTGTCAGCGAGGGATTGGCGTGGACCGTGCTGGTGGACCGGTTCTAAGAGGCTACTGGTGTTCACCAGAGCCCGCCGCAAAGCGGGATGGTCTTGCTGCGGCAGTAGCAACCAGGTCGTATCCACTAGCAACGGCTCAACCTCGCTGACTGCTGAGAAGGCGTGGGACAGAAGGACTAGGCAGAGGCAAGGTCAGACGTAGCAGAAGGTCGGGGCAGGCGGCAAGGTTCGTAGTCAAGATGGATAGCAGGAGTTCAGGTAACACAGGCTTTGGACAACACTAAACGCTTTCACTGGCACAAGGCAACAAGATCCGGCAAGGGAGTGCAGGGGAAGTGATGTGATATAGCCAGGGAGCAGATGGAAGCCAATTAGGCTAATTGGGCCAGGCACCAATCATTGGTGCACTGGCCCTTTAAGTCTCAGAGAGCTGGCGCGCGCGCGCCCTAGAGAGCGGAGCCGCGCGCGCCAGCACATGACAGCAGGGGACCGGGACGGGTAAGTGACTTGGGATGCGATTCGCGAGTGGGCGCGTCCCGCTGTGCGAATCGCATCCCCGACGGCCATATCAGTGCAGCGCTCCCGGTCAGCGGGACCGACCGGGGCGCTGCAGGGAGAGACTCGGCGTAACAGTGAGGCTCCTCAGGTTCTGTTATATGAATGGCTTCTCTGGAGTATAATACAGGATATAACTCAGGATCAGTACAGGATAAGTAATGTAATGTATGTACACAGTGATCTCACCAGCAGAATAGTGAGTACAGCTCTGGACTATAATACAGGATATAACTCAGGATCAGTACAGGATAAGTAATGTAATGTATGTACACAGTGACCTCACCAGCAGAATAGTGAGTACAGCTCTGGAGTATAATACAGGATATAACTCAGGATCAGTACAGTTTAAGTAATGTTATGTATGTACACAGTGATCTCACCAGCAGAATAGTGAGTACAGCTCTGGAGTGGGAGCCAATTAGTTGTGGGTGTGGTTCTGCTTCAGCTGTGTGTGTCTGCTGTGCCTCCTGAGCTCCAGGGAATTACCACCTGTTCCACCTGGGGCCTGCTTCCTCCTCCCCAGGGAGGGAGTGGGTTTCCAGGCATGAGTGAGGGAGGTGAGGCCCAGGCTTCTGCTCCTCGGAATAGGCCGCAGGGGAGCAGTAGAAGCCAGAAAGTGGCCGGAACATCGGAAGATTTGGGGGTGAGGCGTTCCACCAGGAGTCGCAGCAATGCTGTTCCAACTCAGCCAACAGAGGTGAGAAGCTCCAAGGCTGGATCCACCTCGGGAAAGCTGGGTGCTGCCAGCGGAAAGCTGAGTTCATCAGGAAGAAGGCAGAGTGCTCACGGAGGTGAAGCCGACCTCAGTGAGGAAGGCTGGGGAGTGCTGAGGACCCGGGAGTCTATTTCCACCTATACCTCCCGGGTAAAAGTCACCTCCGTGAGTATGAAGACGCCTGTAAGGCCATCAGGAGGCTCCGAGAGGAACTGTGCTGTGCCCGTGCCAGGGCTGAGGTAACTCCTAAGAGGAAAAAGGCAGAGGTCCAGGCAGAGATAAAAAGACTTATGGCTGAAATACAAGCTTTGGAGGAGAGGAGAGCAGAATTACTGGCGAAGAGTGGGCCATTTATCCCCTTAAGGACGCAGGACGTAAATGTACGTCCTGGTGCGGTGGTACTTAACGCACCAGGATGTACATTTACGTCCTAAGCATAACCGCGGGCATCGGAGCGATGCCCGTGTCATGCGCGGCTGATCCCGGCTGCTGATCGCAGCCAGGGACCCGCCGGCAATGGCCGACGCCCGCGATCTTGCGGGCGTCCGCCATTAACCCCTCAGGTGCCGGGATCAATACAGATCCCGGCATCTGCGGCAGTTCGCGATTTGAATGAATGATCGGATCGCCCACAGCGCTGCTGCGGGGATCCGATCATTCATAACGCCGCACGGAGGTCCCCTCTCCTTCCTCCGTGCGGCTCCCGGCGTCTCCTGCTCTGGTCTGTGATCGAGCAGACCAGAGCAGGAGATGACCGATAATACTGATCTGTTCTATGTCCTATACATAGAACAGATCAGTATTAGCAATCATAGTATTGCTATGAATAGTCCCCTATGGGGACTATTCAAGTGTAAAAAAAAATGTAAAAGTAAAAGTTAAAAAAAAGTGAAAAATCCCCTCCCCCAATAAAAAAGTAAAACGTCCGTTTTTTCCTATTTTACCCCCAAAAAGCGTAAACATTTTTTTTATAGACATATTTGGTATCGCCGCGTGCATAAATGTCCGAACTATTAAAATAAAATGTTAATGATCCCGTACGGTTAACGGCGTGAACGGAAAAAAAAAAAAAGTCCAAAATTCCTACTTTTTTAAAACATTTTATTTAAAAAAAAATTATAAAAAATGTATTAAAAGTTTTTTATATGCAAATGTGGTATCAAAAAAAAGTATAGATCATGGCGCAAAAAATGAGCCTCCATACCGCCGCTTATACGGAAAAATTAAAAAGTTAGAGGTCATCAAAATAAAGGGATTATAAACGTACTCATTTGGTTAAAAAGTTTGTGATTTTTTTTTAAGCACAACAATAATATAAAAGTACGTAATAATGGGTTTCATTTTAATCGTATTGACCCTCAGAATAAAGAACACACGTCATTTTTACCATAAATTGTACGACGTGAAAACGAAACCTTCCAAAATTAGCAAAATTGCGTTTTTCGTTTTAATTTTCCCACAAAAAGTGTTTTTTGGTTGCGCCATACATTTTATGATATAATGAGGGATGTCATTACAAAGGACAACTGGTCGCGCAAAAAACAAGCCCTCATACTAGTCTGTGGATAAAAATATAAAAGAGTTATGATTTTTAGAAGGCAAGGAGGAAAAAATGAAAACGTAAAAATTTAATTGTCTGAGTCCTTAAGGCCAAAATGGGCTGAGTCCTTAAGGGGTTAAAGAAAAATTGGAAAATGGAGAAAGATTCAAGGTAATGGAGGAAAAGGAAAATAAAAGGTTGATGGGGCTGCAATCTGAGAGCCAGGTGGATGATGCGGAGGAGATGGAGGAAGAACAACAGCCAGATCCACCTGGTGGCCTGTGGCAACAGCAGCAGGTCCCGTACAGTGGGCCCCCTGCACAGCAACCAGCAGTATCACCTGCCGACTCAGCGGAGGACAGTGACAGCAGCTACCAGGGAGGGGCGCTAATGGCCCAGATCCGCATGCTGGAATCCCCAGTGTGTCCTCAGAACCTGGTGTTTGGAGATGAGCTCCCAAATGAGGCACCTGGGGGTAAGAAGAAGAAGACCAAGCTAAAGCAGCAAGAAGTGGTGAGTTACATCTACACCCCCCCTCCCTGTAAACCCTGAGTCAGCCGCAGGGTCAGCTCATTGTGCAAGCCCCGTTACCCAGCCCAGCCCGTGTTCTGTGGTGGACTCGGTGCAAAGGTGCAGGGAGAGTACAGATACTAAAAGGGCGCAGAGCTCCATGCCTGTTTGCAGTAGCAGGGATGAAGCAGAGAAGGCATCGGCCGCAAGGCCGTACAGTGAGGGCGGCCCAGCGGTGGGCAGAGAGGCAGACTCCGGTGCTGTAGTTCGCTCCCCTGTGGGAGAGGGGGGTGACTCAGTGCCGGAGGTAGTCGTGGTGGCTAAGGGAAAAATAGATTCTCCCAAAAGTAAAAAAAAACTTTTGTTTTGCATTGGCGCCGCTGATCCAGATCAGCGACACCCAGGAGCTGGACATTCTAGTACGGATGAGGCGGAGGGTACCGGTAAAAACAGTGCTGGGGCCGCTAATAAACAGGCTAGGCAGGCCTCCCGGTCCTTGTATAAGGGGCCGGTGACCTGTCCTGTGGTGATGGCTCCAGCCCTGGTACCCAGTGATGCTAACAGTATAAAATCTGCGCCAGAACGCACCGGTCCAGCCAGTATGAATGTGGAGGTTAATGTTGGAGTGACTGAGGGTGTGAATGAGGGGAATAATTCATATGTTACTAAAAATCTGTCTGGGGCTTTGAATGGTGGTTTGGGCTGTAGCACGGGTGGAGGTATGGGGGGCACATCAACTAAAATAGGGGTCAATGGTTTGGGTATGGATTATGTGGAGGAGGGTGGTGAAGGGGCACAGATTAGTGGTGGGAATGTAGGGCCTGGTCCAGTTGCACCCCCAGCGGTGGCAGCACCGGTCCACAGCTACGCGAATGTCACCGCTGGGGGAAGGGGGGCAGCTTCCTTGTCCTCTGGCTCTGGGAAGAGCAGTTTGCAGCAGCATCTCCTGGGGGCCATAAGGAGAGGGGAGAGATCAATAACTGTAGAGGGTAGGGAGGTTGATCTATCCTTCTGGATAGAGAGACATGGTCTTTCAGCCTTCCGAGGGGAAAGAGGGGGGGGGAACTGTGTGGTCCCTCCCTACAGCCAGGCCAGGTGGTCTCCGAAGGAATGTGGTCCAGCTGAGGTGGAGAGGCAGTGATACATGTCCTCCAAGATCTAAATTTGTTGAGCTTCTGCTGAAGTTTGGCTTTAAGGCAGCTGACATCTATGACTTAATACATCCTTATGGTACCCCTGAGTTCGATATCAGCTTTGTTCGGCCGGAGGGTCGAATTATGAGTTGGTAAAGAATGAGCCCGGCTGGCGAGACTTTGCCGTTCAGGCAGTGTCTCGCCAAAATAATGTCAAGAAGGTGACCGTTTTAACCCGTAACGAATCGCTTTCTTGTATTGACATCATGACGTGGCTAGGTCGGTATGGTGAGGTGGTGGAGGTCCCAAAAAAGAACAGGGATGAATATGGCATCTGGTCAGGGGCCTGGACGTTTATGGTCAAGCTTAGGCGTTCAGGAAGCACCGTTACCCATATACCAGCTGCGACCTTCCTCGGAAGGGATCGTATCCAGATCTTCTACCAGGGTCAGCCGAAGCTCTGTCACAGATGTGGTGACCCCACACATTTTAGTGCCAGTTGCACTGTGCAGAAGTGCACTCTGTGTGGGGAAATAGGCCATCTCGCTACATCTTGTGCAGAGATTAGGTGTCACCTGTGTGGTGACTTAGGTCACCCATTCAGTCGCTGCCCTCGTTCCTTTGTCAACTCGGTTGTTGCCCCGGTGGGAGCAAGCCGTGAGGTGGATTCTGCTGGGGGAGGGCTGTCGGGGATGAAGGGGTTCAGGGGCCAGGGAAGAAAAGTAAGCAGAAGACGCCTGCCCAACTGAGGCGTCTCGAGAAGCGTCAAAGGGACAGGGAGATTCAGGACTCACAGGAGCATCAACCAACTGGGGTGACACCTGCTCCTGTCCCGGCGGCCAGTCTTACTGCTGAGGCCCTGGGGGATAGTGAACTGGATGAGGAGATTGGGAAGATCCACAAAGAGGGGGATGCCGTCTCCTCACTGTCCTCCCATGGTGGGAGCGCGGATGAGGACAGTGGGGTATGGGCAGAAACAAAGCGGGGTACTCGGAAGAATAAGAAAAGGAGAGATGCAAGATCTTCTCCCACCCACCAGATGCCAAAGGAAGGTACAACTGATCTACCTCTGATTGGTCTCTCCAACCGGTTCCGAGCCCTCAGCGACATTTCCTCTTCGGAGGAGGGGGGGGGGCTGGGGGTGAGGTTTTGGATGTTGCGGTGGGGCTCACAGGAGACGCTGAGTCCTCTCTCCCTGGGGAATCTATGTCTTCAGGGGGGGAGACTGGCCCAGAGTCAGGGGACGAGGAAAATGTATATAAAGGGAAAATGGACACATCTATTTCACTTAAAAGGGGTAAACCATCATCTGATGAGGAGGGTGGTGGGGTGGATGGGAAGGATGGTGGGAAAAAGAAAGCTGTCTAACTCAATCACCCTTGATGGCGGCACCCTCTCCATTGACTCTGGCATCCATTAATGTTGCCAGCATAAAGTCAGTGTCACGATTCGGCTGGCTGGAGGTGGATCCTCTGTGCCAGAGAGGGATTGGCGTGGACCGTGCTGGTGGACCGGTTCTAAGTTGCTACTGGTATTCACCAGAGCCCGCCGCAAAGCGGGATGGTCTTGCAGCGGCGGTAGCAACCAGGTCGTATCCACCAGCAACGGCTCAACCTCTCTGACTGCTGAAGATAGGCGCGGTACAAGGGAGTAGACAAGAGCAAGGTCGGACGTAGCAGAAGGTCAGGGCAGGCAGCAAGGATCGTAGTCAGGGGCAACGGCAGGAGGTCTGGAACACAGGCTAGGAACACACAAGGGAACGCTTTCACTGGCACAATGGCAACAAGATCCGGTGAGGGAGTGCAGGGGAAGTGAGGTATAAGTAGGGAGTGCACAGGTGAGAATACTGATTAGGCCTGCTGCGCCAATCAGTGGCGCAGCGGGCCTTTAAATGGCAGAGACCCGGCGCGCGCGCGCCCTAAGGAGCGGGGCCGCGCGCGCCGGGACAACACAGACGGGGAACGGGTCAGGTACGGGAGCCGAGATGCGCATCGCGAGCGGGCACGTCCCGCATCGCGAATCGCATCCCGGCTGGGAGTAATATCGCAGCGCAGCCGGTCAGCAGGTCTGACCGGGGCGCTGCGAATGAGAGAACGCTGCGAGCGCTCTGGGGAGGAGCGGGGACCCGGAGCGCTCGGCGTAACAGTACCCCCCCCCTTGGGTCTCCCCCTCTTTTTGGAGCCTGAGAACCTGAGGATAAGACTTTTGTCCAGGATGTTGTCCTCAGGTTCCCAGGATCTCTCCTCAGGGCCGCAATTCTCCCAGTCGACCAAGAAGAATCTTTTACCTCTGACCGTTTTGGATGCTAGAATCTCCTTCACAGAAAAGACGTCAGAAGATCCGGAAACTGGAGTGGGAGAAACAACTTTGGGAGAGAAGCGGTTAAGGATGAGTGGTTTAAGGAGAGAGACATGGAAGGCATTGGGAATACGGAGAGAAGGAGGAAGAAGGAGTTTGTAAGAGACAGGGTTGATCTGGCACTTGATTTTGAAAGGACCAAGATAGCGTGGTCCCAGTTTGTAACTGGGGACACGAAAGCGGACATATTTAGCGGAGAGCCATACCTTGTCTCCGGGAGCAAAAATGGGGGGAGTTCTTCTTTTTTTATCAGCAAATCTTTTCATCCGGGATGAAGCCTGTAAAAGAGAATTTTGGGTCTCTTTCCATATGGTGGAAAGATCACGAGTCACTTCATCCACAGCGGGCAAACCAGAGGGCAAGGGAGTAGGGAGGGGAGGAAGAGGGTGACGGCCGTACACCACGAAAAATGGGGATTTAGCAGAAGATTCAGAGACTCTGAAGTTGTATGAGAATTCGGCCCATGGTAGAAGATCTGCCCAGTCATCCTGGCGGGAGGAAACAAAATGCCGTAAATAGTCACCCAGGACCTGATTAACTCTTTCTACTTGCCCATTGGATTGGGGATGATAAGAAGAAGAGAAGTTTAATTTGATCTTGAGCTGTTTAACAGAGGGCCCTCCAGAATTTAGACACGAATTGGACGCCTCTATCTGAGACGATATGCGTGGGCAAACCGTGAAGGCGAAAAATGTGTACAAAAAATTGCTTTGCCAACTGAGGCGCTGAAGGAAGACCAGGAAGAGGAATAAAATGTGCCATCTTGGAAAATCGATCAACGACCACCCAAACAACTGTGTTGCCACGAGATGAGGGCAAGTCCGTAATAAAGTCCATACCAATCTGTGACCAAGGCTGTTCAGGAACAGGCAGAGGATGAAGGGACCAGCAGGCTTCTGGCGAGAAGTCTTATCCCGGGCACAGACAGTACAGGCCCGCACGAAATCAATAACATCAGTCTCCAGAGTCGGCCACCAATAAAATCGAGAGATGAGTTGCAAGGATTTTTTGATGCCCACATGGCCTGCGAGGTGGGAGGAGTGTCCCCATTTGAGAATCCCGAGACGCTGGCGTGGAGAAACGAAGGTCTTCCCTGGAGGAGTTTGCCTGATGGAAGCTGGAGAAGTGGAGATCAGACAGTCCGGAGGAATGATGTGTTGCGGAGAGACCTCTACTTCAGAGGCATCAGAAGAACGAGAGAGGGCATCGGCCCTAATGTTCTTGTCAGCAGGGCGAAAATGGATTTCAAAGTTAAAACGGGCAAAGAACAACGACCACCTAGCCTGGCGAGGGTTCAGTCGTTGGGCAGACTGGAGGTAGGAGAGATTCTTGTGATCATTGTATATGATAACTGGAAATTTTGATCCCTCCAGCAGGTGCCTCCATTCCTCAAGCGCCAATTTAATGGCCAGTAGTTCTCGATCCCCGATGGAATAGTTTCTCTCCGCCGGGGAGAAGGTCCTAGAAAAAAAACCACAAGTCACAGCATGCCCGGAAGAATTTTTTTGTAGAAGGACAGCTCCAGCTCCCACTGAGGAGGCATCTACCTCCAATAGGAAGGGTTTAGATGGGTCAGGTCTGGAGAGCACGGGAGCGGAAGAAAAGGCAGACTTGAGATGTTTAAATGCGTCTTCCGCTTGGGGGGACCAGGACTTGGGATTGGCATTTTTCTTGGTTAAAGCCACGATAGGAGCCACAATAGTGGAAAAGTGTGGAATAAACTGTCTGTAATAATTGGCGAACCCCAAAAAACGTTGGATAGCACGGAGTCCGGAGGGGCGTGGCCAATCTAAGACGGCAGAGAGTTTATCTGGGTCCATTTGTAGTCCCTGGCCAGAGACCAAGTATCCTAGGAAAGGAAGAGATTGACATTCAAAGAGACATTTCTCCATTTTGGCATGAAGTTGATTGTCAGTGGCGCAGCGGCCCTTTAAATGGCAGAGACCCGGCGCGCGCCCTAAGGAGCGGGGCCGCGCGCGCCGGGACAACACAGACGGGGAACGGGTCAGGTACGGGAGCCGAGATGCGCATCGCGAGCGGGCGCGTCCCGCATCGCGAATCGCATCCCGGCTGGGAGTAATATCGCAGCGCACCCGGTCAGCAGGTCTGACCGGGGCGCTGCGAATGAGAGAACGCTGCGAGCGCTCCGGGGAGGAGCGGGGACCCGGAGCACTCGGCGTAACAGTCAGATACGGCTCGATTTGCGGCCTATGATTTTTTTGCCCATATTAATGCTGATATTTTATTTTTGCAAGAGACCAGGCTAACAGATATGTCATCTATCTACAAGGCTAAAAGAGAGTGGAGGAATGGGCCCTCCTACTGGTCTCTTGGGGCCGAGCCGTATAGCGGAGTGGCGGTCCTTTTTACCGCAGCGGTAGAATGCCGACAGGTTATCGAGTTAGAAATGGGGAGGTGACTGATCTTAGATGTCCTCATGAAGGGACAAGAACTTCGCCTTATTAACATCTACGGTCCACAGTCTAAGTGGGACCGCAAGTGTCTCTTTATAAGGATCAAGCCCTATCTATATACAAGTCGGCAGGTGGTCTTTGGAGGGGACTTCAATGCTGTCACGAGGCCCCAAGATAGGGGAGGTTCCAGAGACAAGCTGACTTATGATAGCTTCGCCCTTAATAGCATAGCGAGTGAGGCTCGCCTGGTTGATATCCACATCCGGCACACCCCAGGCCACGAGGGATTCACCTATCATAGGGGTAGTTGTAGGTCTAGGATAGATAGGTTTTATTTAAAGGAGGAGGCCGTCTCTTCAGCAGTGTCTGTTGTTGAGGTGGAGTTCTCCGATCACTGTTTAATTTTGTTTTCTCTGAATGTCACAGAGACCCCCCCCCCCCCCCCCCCCCCCCCCGGATGGGCAGAGGCTATTGGAAGCTGAATTTGTCTCTCTTGGAAGAAGCGGAGTTAAGAAAGTCCTTTGAGGATTTTCTTCAGAGCCAGGTACCATTGCTGGGCTTTTGTAGCAATAAGTCAGAGTGGTGGGAGATCTTCAAGAAAAGGGTTGCGAGATTCTTCCGCCAGCTCTCGGGCCTCAGAAGCCTAAACAGGTACCGTTTGTACCAGGGCCTGAGGAAGAAACTTGAGAACCTTGTCTCGACTGGAGGTAGTCGTGACGATATCTCCAAAGTGAAGTCCTTGTTGATGAAGTGCCAGTACGACAGACACGCATCTTTGGTTTTTGAGAGGGATTACGGGAAGTACCGCTCGCCCGACCCTTACAGAAACTGCAAGATGTCAGTGAATAGTAAAATAGTCTCAGGACTGATTGATAGTACGGGATTCTTGAAAAGGTCCAGATCAGGGATCCTGGAGGTCGTCAGATCCTTCTACTCGCACCTCTTGGGAAGGAAGGATCTAGATCAAGATAAGGTATCAGCTTTCTTGGATGAAACCGTCCCTGAACCAGAAGTAGACCCCTCTCTTGACGTTTTGACAGAGATGATCCGGGAAGAGGAAGTCAGGATGGCGATTGATGGGCTTGCCCTCAAGAAGTCACCCGGTCCGGATGGCTTAACATCTGAGTTCTAGAGGGGCGTGGCCTGGCAGCCGAGGCGCATGGTCGGGTGAAAGCAGAGCTCCGCAGCCTAACCCGTTCTAGCGACGATATAATAGCTCACACCCGGACGTGACCAGCTCTAACCTTCCTCCCTACCTTCCTCAACATGCCGGGCAGACGCAAGAGACTCACCCGGCGGGGATCGCTAACGAGATTCTCCTTTATCCCCCGGGAGGCCTTCACACAAGATGGCGCCGACGGACAGGACGCAGCAGTGTCTCCTGTGCAGCAGTTCTCCCCGCGCGCCTTGCCGGAGCGCCTGCACTCACCACAATGGCGGCGATCATCCTCAGTTCCAGAGCTCCGTGATCTGGCAGCAAAATCTCCCCACCGGGATCCTACCTCTCCCGAGCGGTGCACGCGGAGCTCGGACGCGAAGTTACAGGGTGAGTCGCAAAATGCTTGCTCCTCGCCTGGGGGGACATTGCAAACCGCCCTAGGCTCACTAAACAGAGGCCTTGAAAATTATCTGCAGAACCCTGCATCCATTCAGATGCCAGTTAAAGCAGGCAGCCAGGGAGGACTTCCCATACAGAAACTACCTATAGCTGACCCTCTGGCTGATATGCCAGTGCTTGGTCAGTCCCTTACAGATACAGCAATGAGGGACATGCTTATGCTACTCAGAACCACCATGCTGCAGGATATACATACAATTGTGACCCCGCTGCAGAATTCAGTGCAATCCTTGGGACAGAGAGTCGACCACATAGAAGGGAAGTTCAGTGAATTTGCTACCTCTCACAGTGCTTTAATTGATTCCCAATATGTAGTGGAAGATGAACTGTCTGTACTTAAAGCAAAAATTGCAGACCTTGAGGACAGAAGTCGTCGCAATAACATTAAACTCCGTGGCATTTCAGAAAGTGTAGCTCCTGCAGACATCCCTGAGTATGTCCAAACCCTGTTGCAAACTGTTTTGCCTGATAGTGCACCTCGAGATCTAATCATAGATAGGGCACACCGCATCCCCAGACCCAAGCATTTGGAAGAGTCGGTCCCTAGGGACATTTTGGCCCGTGTGCACTTTTACCATACTAAAGAACGCTTTATGGAAGTCACCAGAAAGAACAACGGCCTTCCAGCACCTTATCATAAGATCTCTGCATATGCTGATTTATCGGCCACCACACTTCAAGCTAGGAGAAGTCTCCTACCACTCACTACGGCTCTGCGGTCTGCCAAAATACTCTACAGGTGGGGTTTCCCACTCCGGCTCCTGATCCGCAAGGACAATAAGGTCCACGTGATACGCACCCTCACGGAGGGAGAAGAATTGCTTAAATCTTGGGACATTGTTTTGCCTCCTGCAGCCTCTCCAAAGAAATTCAGCGGACCTGTGCAAGTGGAGAAGGATTGGTCAACAGCCTGATTTATTTATTTTTTGTCTGTCATCTTTCTGTATATTCAGTCCGGACTGTGTTTTTATTTCTTTTTTCTTGATAATTTGATGCGGGCTCTGGTGAAACACCCATGTCCTCTGGCTTCAGTGCAGACTCTAACCCCCACTCCGTGGATAACGGCACTAGTCTACATGTGTCGTTTTTTTCTGTTTGTTTTTTGTTTTGTTTTCTGTTCTTTGTTCTCTATGTCGTGACATACGCACATTATCTTGGTCCTAAGTATCTGTTCTACTCTCACTTGACAGGCGCATGCTGGCTGGGAGATGCGCCCTGTCTTCCATATAATATTTTCCTGCATTATTATTTAGTTTTTTCTTTGTATGATTTATTAATATGTCTATAGTATTTACTAGTATAAATGCGAATGGTCTAAACACTCCATATAAACGATCTCAGTTATGGCAAGAGGTACAAACCACTAAATGTGATATATTGTGTGTACAGGAGACGCATTTGATAGCGAAGGATGCTTTTCGTGTAAAACACCTTGCTTTTTCTCACATATATCATTCTCATTTTAGTTCTAAGGCCCGCGGAGTCCTGATTGCAATAAGGAACACGTTGGCCTTCTCGCTACACGAGGTGGTGTCAGACCCCCAGGGCAGGTATGTGATCCTACGCTGTTCCATTAGTGCCGCTAAATATACAATAGTTTCCCTATATGCCCCTAATGTGGGTCAACTGAGATTTGTTAAACGTTTATGCCATACAGCTCAACTACCCGCGTGGGGATCCTTGGTCGTCTGCGGCGATTTTAACTCTGTAGCTGACTCTGCTTTAGACTCTACTTCTTCTTCCCGCTTTCCCTCTTCATCCCTTAACCCTATCCTATCTGACTTTGACATGTATGACATTTGGCGCATCCAACACACCAGTGAGAAAGATTATACATTTCATTCAGGAGTTCATAACTCCTATTCTCGTATAGATATGTTCTGGATAGATAGGGGTTTGTTACCTAACGCCATGGCCACCACTATAGCTACAATTAAATGGTCGGATCATGCTGCCATTACTCTCCAACTAAAAGATGCTTTTTCCTCACCTCCATCTTATACATGGCGCAGCAATCCTTTTTTATGGTCACACCCTACATATGCTAAATACTTGCATCGTGACATCACTGAATATTTTTCCACCAATATACACTCTGTATCGGACCCAATTATTCTGTGGAACTGCCATAAGGCTGTTATTAGAGGACATTGCGTTAAATACGGCTCTATTCAAAAAAGGGAGAGGGAGAGACAACTAGAGGATATCTTATCTCAATTAAAACAGGCCGAGCTCACCAATAAAACTTCTCCTTCTGCAGAAACAGCCCGGATAGTTGTTGATCTGAGGAGAGACTTGCGTTGTCATCTATTATTGTCCTATGAAAAATCCCATCGAAAATTGCAGGCTAGATATTATTCCCAGAATAATAAGGCAGGAAAATTACTAGCTAATAGACTAAAGAAACCTCAACTGAAAGCTAGAATCCCCTACTTATTGCATCCGACCACAAACGAAAAACTTTACACCCCAACTGATATTGCCAACGGTTTCCAGTCCTTCTATACCCACCTCTACAACTTGCGAGACTCTATCCCCTCACCCCCCGACATAGCTAGTATAACCAATTCTTATCTCTCGCGTTTACAGTTACCCAGACTCTCTACTGAGCAGCTTCTATCCCTGAACGCTGAAATCACCACAGATGACATTCTGCTCGCAATAACCTCCCTCCCTGCCGACAAGGCACCAGGCCCTGATGGCTTTGTTAATTCATACTACAAAGCGTTTAAACATATTTTAGCTCCACATCTGGCAGCTGTCTGTCGGACTGCGATGTCTTTGGGTAGTTTCCCTGTTGAAAACCTTCAAGCCACTATCACTACACTGCCCAAACCTGGCAAGCCTCCTGATCGCCCTCAAAATTTTCGGCCAATTTCTCTGCTAAACCAGGATGTAAAGATTTTTGCAAAATTGTTAGCTTCTCGCATATCCCCTTTTTTACCTTTTTTAATCAAAGCGGACCAATCTGGGTTCGTTGCGGGCAGACAGGCTTCCGATAACACTAGGCGATTATTAAATATTTTCTATCATCTGGAAACAACTGGAAGTCCCGCATTAATATTAGCCTTGGACGCCGAGAAGGCCTTCGACCGCCTCCGGTGGTCGTATGCCTTCTCGGCCCTTCAACATATGGGTTTTTCAGGAGGCATCCTATTAGCACTTCAGTCTTTATACTCCACACCATCTGCTAGAGTGCTCGCTAACGGTACTCTCTCTGATCCTTTTAATATCACTAACGGCTCCCGCCAGGGATGTCCCCTGTCACCTCTAATCTATATCCTATCCATGGAGCCTTTGGCTCAAGCAATCAGGTTGGACGGGGACATCTCTGGCGTCAAAATTGGCCCAAAAACACATGTCATTTCGTTATATGCGGATGATGTCATTCTTTCTTTAACTAATCCAGAAATCTCCCTCCCAACAGTCATGCACAACATTTTAATATTTGGGGACATTTCATATTATCACCTTAACCAAACTAAAACCCAAGCCTTACCTATTAATCTCTCTCCATCCTTATTCTCTTCTTTAAAATCTACCTTTTCTTTTGACTGGCAACCGACCTCTTTACAATATTTGGGTATTCGTTTATCATATCCGCACAACACCCTGTATAAGGAAAATTATATACCGTTACTATCATCTGTCGCGACTGAAATAGAGCATTTAGCGGCCTCTGAAATCTCTTGGGTGGGCAGGGTTGCCACTTTCAAGATGTTTATCCTTCCCCGATTTCTATACTTATTTCGCACTCTTCCTATAATCCTACCTCCTACATTCTTTACTAAAGCTCAAGCACTTCTCTCTTCATTCATATGGGCTGGCAGACGACCAAGGCTTTCTGTACAAATATTAAAGAAACAACCTGATATGGGTGGGCTTGGCTCCCCGGATTTAAAAGTCTACTATATAGTTACTTTGGTTTCCTTGTTGCGGCACTGGTGGAATACGCAGTCGGATCTCCCATGGGTGGAGATGGAGAATTACTATTCATTCCCTTACTCGACTAGGGACCTCTTATACTTACCTTACTGGAATTTACCTTCCCCAATATTGTCCAACCCTTTAATGAAAGCTGCACACCAAGCATGGATCTATTATATACATAACTCTGAGCCTTCTGCCCCCCCATCCTTTAGAATTTTACCGCTTACAGTTCTACAAGCTAGTATTCCCAACCTAGACTTAACGTCTTGGATTAACCGGGGACTGACACATGTTGATCTACTGATGGAGTCCTCTAATCTGGCCCCCTTTCAGAAATTGAGTGAGGTTTATTCCCTCCCATCTCATGACTTTTTCAAATACCTTCAAATCAGACATTTTTTGCAATCACTGACTCCCACCTCCGCCTCCACCCATGGACTCGCTCTTAAACATCTAGCTACACCCCTTAAAGGTTTAAAATATTTATATAAAAACATGCTCCCCACAACCAAACTTATTAAATCATACCCTCTGCGTATTTGGGAGCGAGAAGTATCTTGTTTTTTCACGGTCGAAGACTGGCAAACGGCTTTTAAAACAATACATTCTGTTTTCCAATGCTCATCTCATGTTGAGTCGGCGTTGAAAACTATTTTGCGCTGGTACTATACGCCAGATAGATTGGCACGCATATACCCGGGGGTATCTCACTTGTGTTGGAGGGGTTGTGGCTCATTGGGATCGTTGTTCCATATTCTATGGTCATGCCCTCTCATTGCCCCCTTTTGGAGAGCGTGCAAACTGTTACTGTTTAACCTATTAGGTTCTACAATACCATGGACCCCACAATCAGTACTGCTGTTTCTTAACTTGCACCTGATCCCACATGGCCTGCGTGACCTTTTTTGTATAATTTGCATATTAGCAAAAATTCTCATAGTTAGTAATTGGAAATCTTCTCTCATACCTGCCATAGATGATCTTATTAATAAAATTAACACTACTTATTCGTACGAAAAAATCATAGCATTGGGCTCTGGAAGATATCCGAAATTTATAAGTAGATGGACATGCTGGCAAATCTCTTCTCATTGCAAGGATATTTAGGATGGGCAGTAACCTTTCAAATATGTATATCGGTGGTATAGTGATATGTAACTGTGTGATTAGACCATTCGCAAACAATAGGTTTTTGTAATGACATTGATTTATTTAGGAGACAGACGAAATACTGAATGTAGAACAGACTTGGAAAACATACTAGCTAGGTATATTGCATGATCACATAGGACCATTACACGTGACACCTGAAAGGACTAACCAACACAAAAAGTATGTCACTTTGTTGTTGTTATTTGTTGTATATCAGTGCACATAACACTTGGAAGTATTGCTTGTTTTATTTGCTTACGGAACGGCGTGATGTCAAAAGCGCTGACCTTGATAAGTGTACTGCTCTTGTTTCTTGTTGTTATACATAAAACTCTTTAATAAAAAACTATTTGCAAAAAAAAAAAAAAAAAAACATCTGAGTTCTATAAGACCTTTAAGGACACTTTGGTTTTTAATGAGTGTCTATCCTCGGGCACTCTGCCAAAGTCAATGAGGAGGTCAGCGCTGATCATCCTGTCAAAGAGTAAAGACCCGTCCCACATTGAGAATTGGTGTCCCATAGCACTTCTCATTGCAGACAGAAAGATTCTGGCAAAAGTGCTGTTTAACCGGGTGGTGGAGTTTGCACCCCGGCTCCTTTCGGGGGCTCAGCATTGCTCTGTTCCGGGCCGCAGTACATTTAGTGCTGTGCTCAGTGTCCGGGAGGCTGTGGAGCAGGGTAGGGCTGGCCACTGGAAGGGGTACTTGCTGTCCTTGGATCAGGCAAAAGCGTTTGATCGGGTTAACCATGAATACCTCTGGTCTGTTCTTCTGAGATATGGCCTGCCGGGGGGGGTTTGTTGATTGGCTTAAAACCTTGTATGTAGGGGCAGAGAGTTTCCCGCTTGTGAATGGTTGGATTGGTCGCTCCTTTGAGGTTGGGTCTGGTGTCCGTCAGGGTTGTCCTTTAAGCCCTTTGCTGTACGTGTTTGCAATTGATCCTTTCCTTAGGAGGATTGATTGTGGACCGTTGGCGGGGGTGAGAATGGACCTGGCAGTGCCGCATTCGGCTCTGAGGGCGGTAGCGTATGCTGATGATGTCACTGTGTTTGTCTCCTCACAAGAGGAGGTCAGATGGGTGATGTCAGAGGTGGACCACTACTCGGAGGCATCCGGGTCCAAGATCAACCAGGATAAGTGTGAGAGTCTCTGGCTGGGAGGGGGAGATCCTAGTTTTGATCTCCCGGATGCCCTTCCAGAGCCCCAGGAATCTGCAAAAGTTCTCGACATTGAATTTGGCCAAGGGGATTACCCCAAACAAAACTGGGACAGCAGGCTTAAGATCGCCGCTCAGAAGGTGGATCAGTGGAAGGGTTGGTCTTTGACCCTCCGGGAAAGGGTTAACCTGATAAAAACATTCCTGCTCCCTTTACTGATATATCTGGGCAGTGTATGCATGTTGCCAGAACCTCTCTGGACCCGGGTCTACAGTGCGTTCTTCCAAATGTTATGGGGGAATAGACTGAACCTAGTGAAGAGGGAGGTTACTTACCATACAAGGAGACTAGGGGGGTTGTGTATGGTCAACCCCGTGGTATTCCTAGTGAATACCTTTCTTAAGACCAATATAGCAAACCTCTGGTCAGAGAGGGCTCCTCCGTGGGTATCCTCCTGTAAGGGATGGTTTCGACCTTTCTTCCAGGAATGGGAGATAGGAGGGCAAGTGAAGGATCTTCGCACACCACACGGGCATCTCTAGGCTTATGATACCCCGGTTCTGAAGGTTATTCGTCGGTGGGGTCTGGGGATGGGGGAGATTGGGACTCTGTCGAGGAAATTCCTTGACAAGAGGGTCCTGTCTTCTCATTTCCAGAGGCCATTGGCGCTCAAGGACTGCCCAAGTCGGGATCTGGAGGTGGGTTTAGAGCTTTTGAATTCTATCAGGATCCCCTTGAAGTTGTGGGACTTGACTTGGCGCTGCTTCCATGGGAAACTGTGTGTGAGGTTCAATCTGAAGTGCAAGAGCTCTGATGACCGGGGATGTCTCCGTGAAGAGTGTTGAGGCATGCTGGAAAGCATTTTCTGCTTCATTGTCCCTTTAACACAGAGATTTACACCAGGGTGGGCGCTTCCATTGGTTGGCCTCGGCTGGCCAGTCTCTCCTATGCGGAATGGGCCTATGGGGCATTCAGAAACCTTGGAGGCTGGGACCCGTGCACTTTATTCCTAGTCAGCTCAGTGGTTAGGTACTACACGTGGAACGCACAGTGTTTAGTGATGACGCAGCGTAAAATCCTCCCTGTGGATATGGTGGTTAGGAACATTCTCGGTGACCTGGTGAAGGTGCGTTCTCTGGAGTACGAGAGGCTGGGTGCTGGCAGGGCCTCTCGTCTGTGGAGGGGTTCTGCCTTTAAAGTGCCTTAGCCTGTTGTCTCCCCCTGGTGGTGGGCTGATGCTGGCACATTAGTCTTTTTGTTTTGAGCAGTTGGTTTATGGTAATATAGGGCTTGCAGGCACTGAACTTGAGCTTTAGGGGTTTGTTGTTTGGCTTATAGTGTTATATGTATTTGTTATTGTATTCATTGTTGTAGTCTATGTGTATACTTATGTATTGTATATATTATTAGTCTGTGTATATTTTACGTAATGTATATATTGTATATATTGTGTGATGTCACATGGGGTTTGGGTTTAGTTTAGGTTGGGTGGTGGGTTAAAAAGGGGGGAGGGGGTTTGTATGGGACTTTTATATATACAGAAAATCCTGGACTGGTTCATGGACATCTGGTAACATGTACTGGGGGCATGGGATGCGGGACCAGTTCAGGGCCCCAAAAAAAAGGGTGTTATTTTGTTTGTGTTGGTTTTTATAATTTTGTATATATTATTATTGTTGTTGTTGTTATTCTTTTTGGTATATTATTGGTATTGGGTTTTTGGTATTGCAACTGGGCCAGGAAATTCACATTTAGTATTAGTGTATATTAGTGTATATAGTTTATTAATATGGGTATTATGGGTATTATAGGAATATGTCTTTTGTAAATATTGTATATATTTGTTTGTGTGCAGGAATGAGTGTGGGGTGGACCGGTATTGTATTTTATGCTATGGTGTTGGTTTTATGATTCATTATGTTGATATGTTCTGTCAGATATGGTATGTTTATGTTTGTAATTATTTATTGTTATGTTTGAAATTTTAATAAAAGATCTACAGGATATAACTCAGGATCAGTACAGGATAAGTAATGTAATGTATGTACACAGTGACCTCACCAGCAGAATAGTGAGCACAGCTCTGGAGTATAATACAGGATATAACTCAGCATCAGTACAGGATACGTACGGGGGGAGGGGATTATCAGATTATGCATGTGAGGGGAGGATAATAAGGATTATTATAATCCTCCCCTCACATATATGTAACATCTCCCCCTCACATATATAATCTGATAACCCCCTCCTCACATTGATAATCCCTTCACATATAATCTGATTATGATATTATATATGTGAGGGGATTATCAATGTGAGGAGGGGGTTATCAGATTATACATGTGAGGGGGAGATGTTACATTTCTTGGACGTCCTACGGCGGCACACATATGGGGATACATTCTCCTGTAGACCCGGTCATTAGAAGAGTATACTACTAGCAATTAAGCACAAAAATTGATTAATTTGCCCCACCCCCCCACGCAGGGCCGGCCCTACATAAGTCCCCACAAACCGACAGGACAGCGTAATTTTTTTTCTTCTACGGTCGAAGAGTGAAGAAAGAAGAGTACAAAGATTGAGCTCCATACCTGGGTCCCTAGGGCACCATGCGATATGCCAGATGTATACCAGGGGGTTCCCGGGTCCCTCAACTGTGCACGCATTTTCCGGTGGGCTCGGGATTTTGGTTCGTGGATCACCGGAAGCCCTTGAAGCCAGAGCTCTC
The DNA here is from genome assembly GCF_029499605.1 of Hyla sarda. Taxonomy (NCBI): domain Eukaryota; kingdom Metazoa; phylum Chordata; class Amphibia; order Anura; family Hylidae; genus Hyla; species Hyla sarda. The sequence continues at coordinate 356,955,112 of NC_079192.1, forward strand.
AGACGTGGCCAGACGCGGCATACTTCCGGTTGACGTGCGCGCGAAAACACGGCGTTCTCTCGTGTGCTTGTGGCACAGAATGTGCAGGGCGCATGCGCAAGGTAGGTTCTTCCGGTTCTTGCTGCGCAGGACCGCAAGTAAATGGCAAACTACTTAAATATTGCCCGGGAGTTATCCTCGCTGCACTCTCCAGAGGCAGCAGTCTCCCTGACACCTACAGCTATGTCTCAGGATAGGGGTAAAAGGAAAAGGAAGTCTAAACATAACATTTGTGATGTGTGCCAGACTCCCTTACCAGAGTCCTGGGAGGGAAGAAAATGTGTAAACTGCATACCAGCCAGATCAAGCAGAATGTCACCAGACTCCTTCTTAGGCTGGTTTAAAGGTCAACTCACCTCTACCTTTGATGATCTGAAAACGTCTTTAACCACTGATAAAAATAGCAAGAAATCTAAGCCATCTCATGATCCTTCTACCTCCTCTAGCTCTGTGAAGGAGTCAGACAGTGAAGAAATGGAGGTCTTAGAGTCAGAATCTCTTGAAGATATTTATCTACTCCAGAAGGAGAAGATGCCTAAATAAATTTCCGCAGTAAAGCAAGCCTTGGAAATATCTGAGGATGTTTCTCATAAAGCATGCAAGGACCGTCTTTATTACTTTCCCCCAGGGAAACCCGGGTTTCTTCCATCCCATCCGATTATAACGGACTGGATGGAAAAAGATTGGGTAAAACCGGAGAAAAAGACGGATCCAGGAGCAAAATTTTAATCCGCCTATAAGTTGGATCCAGCCATCTCGGCAAAATGGGAAGCTCCACCCAAAGTAGATTTGGCAGCGGCTAGACTGGCTAGAAATGCTATATTTCCATCGGACGAATCGTCTTTACTTACAGACCCGATGCAAAGGAGAGCTGATTCCTTGTGTAAAAAATCTTATCTAGCTGCAGCGGCTTCCTCCAAGGTGGCCACAGCTTCAGTGCCAGTGGCCAGGGCTCTGAGGCTGTGGCTTAGTCAACTGACGCAAGATATTAAAGACGGGGTATCAAGAGAAGACTTGATAAGTGACTTATCATGCATGAAAATAGCCGCAGATTTCTTGTCAGGTGATGCACCTCTAGATGTGCTTAAGTTCTCCTCTCGAGCTATGGCCCTGTCCAATGCCACAAGAAGATCTTTGTGGATCAAACAGTGGTCTGGAGGAGACATCCTTTCTAAAAGTTATTTCATTTCCCTTCCTTTTGAACCTTCTTCCCTGTTTGGTCCTCAACTAAAAGGAATTCTTAAAGATTTGAGTGAGGACAAAGGTGAATCCTTTCCCCACCAGAAGAAGAAACAAGTGAGGCCTTTTAGGAAGTTCAAAAGCTCCCCTAAGAAGCAGACTTCCTTTTGTCACTTTGTGACAGAAGGGGGGGCTTCAGAAGTGGCCAACAAGCTTCCAACCAAAAGAAGAAGCACGAGCCCGCCAAGGGGACAGGGCAATGACGCCATTCAGGATGCACCAGTGGGAGCCAGATTACGCCTCTTCAAGAACATCTGGTCCAAGACATCATCGGACGTCTGAGTTACAGATGTCATCAGGAGAGGATACTCTCTGGAGTTCAAAAGGAAGCCTCCAGAGAGGTTCACAGTCAGCAAAAACAACAAGATAGTTTCTCATTTGGTGCATCAATTTATAGAGAAAAAAGTTCTGGAAAAAGTTCCTTTTACAGAAAGAAGATAGGGCCATTATTCCAGGATCTTTGCAGTTCCAAAAAAAGGAGGAGACTGGAGGCTTATCATAGATCTGTCATATTTAAACCAGTTCCTGTGCAAAAAATCCTTCAAGATGGAGTCGATTCAGTCTGCATGCCTGAATCTTCAAAAAGGAGACTTTATGGCGTCCATAGATTTACAGGACGCATATCTACATATCCCTATTCTTCAAAGTCACAGAAAGTTCTTAAGAATCGCAATCAGAGATTAAGGCGATCTTGTACATCTTCAATTCTCATGCATTCCTTTTGGAATTACGTCGGCTCCCCGAGTATTCACAAAAGTGATAGTGGTCCTTACGGCAGCCCTAAGGTTACAGGGCATTTGTGTCACTCCATATCTGGACGACTGGCTAGTCAGGGCCCAATCCCCAGATCTTCTGGAGAACCATGTGAAGACAAAAATTCAGTTCCTACAGCAACACGGGTTCCTAGTAAATTTCGAAAAGTCAAACCTTACACCAACCAGAAGTATCCGTTATCTAGGGTTTATCATAGATTCGGTAAGGATGCATCTTTTTCTGTCAGAAGAAAGGATTCTGAACATAAGGAGTATGATCCAGTTCCTCATGCCATTAAAGACATGTACGGTAAGGTTTGCCATGAAAATCCTAGGTCTTCTTACCTCCACCATACAGGCAGTCCCGTGGGCAAGGGCACACATAAGAGTCCTTCAGACTCATGTTTTGAATCCAAACTCTCTAGAGATGGAGATTCAAGTGACGAATGCAGTGAAACAAGATCTCTCCTGGTGGATAGAAGAGGACCATCTAGTGAGAGGCTAAACTCTACTATCTCATCTTCCGAAGGTACTCACTACGGATGCGTCAGGCTCGGGCTGGGGTGCCCATGTAGAGAACAGCTGGGTACAAAACAATTGGAGTCCGAAGGCGTTGAGCTTCTCCTCAAATATGAAGGAATTAAGAGCAATAAGGAAAGCCCTCATTCATTTCCAGAACCAGCTGCAAGGTCAGTCAGTACAAGTCCTATCGGACAATCTTGCCTCTGTTTATTATGTGAACAAACAGGGGGGGACAAGGAGCGAGGCACTACAATTGGAGTGCGCACAGATAATGAGATGGGCAGAATGCCATCTAGTGTCCCTATCGGCAGTTCACATAAAAGGCTCATCCAACACCACAGCGGACTGGCTAAGCAGAAACAAGGTTTCTCAGGGGGAATGGGAACTCAACACGGAGGTGTTTCACCAAATAACAAGCAGATGGGGAGCCCCATCGGTAGATGTTATGGCAACAAAACAAAATACGAAACTTCTCAAGTTTTGTTCCCTATACAAAATGGATCAACCTCTGGCGGTGGACAGTCTCTCGATCAGTTGGGCGGGGATATTCATCTATGTGTTTCCACCAGTCCAGCTAACACCCCTTGTCCTGAGGAAAATCAGAGACAAGAAAGTGAGGGCGATCGCGGTGATCCCCTTCTGGCCTCGACGGGCCTGGTTTCATCTCGTGTGGAGTTTTTCGAGAGGAAAATTCTGGAAACTTCCTCAACGCAAAGATCTTCTACACCAAGCAGGTATATACCATCAGAACCTAGACAGATTACACCTAGCGGCTTGGAATCTGAATGCTCCACACTAAGGGATCAATGATTTTCACAAGAAGTAATCAACACCTTGTTAGCCTCAAGGAAACCTGCTACCATGAAGGTATATATATTGGCTGGTGCACAAGGAATTTCATGACTCCAGAGGAAAGTCCTTCTCTGCTCCAATTTCTGAAGGAAGGATTTGAGAAAGGCCTCAAACCCAATACCTTAAAGGTGCACGTCACAGCTATCAACGCTCATTTGAATGGGATCTTCTTTGGATCCCTAGTAGTTTTCAGATTTTTTAGAGCTATAAAAAAATTATGTCCAGTCTTCCATAACCATATGCCTGCCTGGGATCTGCCTCTAGTCCTAAAGAACCTGTGTGTTCATCCCTTTGAACCATTATCATCCGCATCTGTTAAACATCTGTCTTTCAAAACAGTCTTCCTGATTGCAATAACATCGGCAAGAAGAATCAGTGAGATTCAAGCTCTTTCTTGTAAAGATCCATATCTGAAAATACTACCAGACTCGGTGACCTTCCGTACCATGCCAGGTTTTCTTCCCAAGGTGGCCTCATCTTCCAACATTAACCAAGAAATTATACTTCCGGTAATCACAGAAGAACCGGACAGTAACCTACATCTTTTGGATATCAAAAGGGCAGTACTAGAATACATCGATAGATCTTCCCAGTTCAGATCTTCAGAGAATTTATTCCTCCAGTTTCAAGGTCCCAATAGAGGGAAGAAAGCGAGCAAGGTATCCTTATCCCGCTGGATCAGAGATACAATCAAAATATGCTATGAATCAGAGGGAATTCAGTCTCCGTTATCGGTAAGAGCTCATTCTACGCGCTCCACGACCGCCTCATGGGCAGAAAGGAGTAATGTTCCTCTGGATATGATCTGCAAAGCAGCAACATGGGCATCCCCTGATACCTTCATCAAGCATTACAGGCTGGATGTAGCAGTGTCAGAGGAGTCAGCCTTTGGTATGAGGGTTATACATGCCGCAGGGAACAGTTAAAACTTTTTCCCTCCCTTTATTTTCACATTGCTATGGTTTCCCCATATGTGTGCCGCCGTAGAACGTCCAGGAAGTGGGAAATTTGTCTTACCTGAAATCTCGATTTCCTGTAGTCCGTAGGCGGCACAAGGATCCCTCCCAATAAATGATATTGCTACATAAAATTTACGCTGTCCTGTCGGTTTGTGGGGACTTATGTAGGGCCGGCCCTGCGCGGGGGGGGGGGTGGGGCAAATTAATCAATTTTTATGCTTAATTGCTAGTAGTATACTCTTCTAATGACCGGGTCTACAGGAGAATGTATCCCCATATGTGTGCCGCCTACAGACTACAGGAAATGGAAATTTCAGGTAAGACAAATTTCCCACATACGTGAGGGGAGGATTATAATAATCATTATTATCATCCCCGCACATGTATAATTTCCTCCCTTCTTACATTATATAATAACCCCCCCACACACACACATTACATAATAACCCCCCCACACACATTATATAATAAATCCCCCCCACCCCCACACTATATAATAAATACCCCCAACACACACACACTATATAATAAATCCCCCCCAACACACACACACACACACACTATATAATAAATCTCCCCCAACACACTATATAATAAATCCCCCCCAACACACACACACACTATATAATAAATCCCCCCCAACACACACACACACACACTATATAATAAATCCCCCCCACCACACACACACATACACACACTATATAATAAATCCCCCCACCACACACACACACATAAATACACATGCACACACTATATAATAAATCCCCACCACCACACACACACACACTATATAATAAATCCCCACCACCACACACACACACTATATAATAAATCCCCCCCACCACACACACACTATATAATAAATCCCCCCCACCACACACACATAAACACGCATACACACACTATATAATAAATACCCCCCCCCCCCCCCACACACACACATTATACATACTCACATATCCGGCGGTGGGTCCCCTGCTGCAGCCTGGATCCTGTAAGCGGCCGTGTGGGGACTGAGAGGAGGAGCGGGAGACTCTCTTTGCTCCGCTCCTCTCTATGATGCCGCCCGTGATGTCGCACGTCACGTCATGTGACCATCTAACCCTTTGCCCCGGGTTAAAGATGGGCCTGGGCACACAATTCTTTCATGGGGCCGGGCAGGGGCGTACCTAGAGCATTTGGCACCCGGGGCAGACCCTTTGTTTGGCACCCCCCCCCCCTTAATTACACCCCCCTCCCTCCCCCCCTTTATTTACCCCCTCCTCCCCCCCCCCCTTAATTACACCCCCTCCCAGGAGCGGACTGAAAACACTCAGGGCCCACGGACCAAAAAAAAGCAAGGGCCCCTACTAGGCTCTGTAGCTCATCAATCTTCTGCCACGCCCCTATTCCACCTAAATCCCACACACAATAAACTAAAACTTATATATATAAGAAACACTTTAACATAGGTAAATTTCCATGACCAATAATACTGGTATACAAGGAGTAAATATATACCACCACACAATAACTGGATAATACCGCCATACTGTACTGAATAAAACCACTATACACAGACCTGTATACTATTCAGCATCTGTATACAATATAAGTGATTATATACAGGACCATATGGCGGTAGATATCAGCTGTACACAGGATGTATATACCATATAAGTGATTATATACAGGACCATATGGGAGTAGATATCAGCTGTACACAGGATGCGTATACCATATATGCGATTACAGTTACATTTTGGGACTCACAATTTCGTATTTTCTGATCAGCGGCGTCCTCTTTCCTTTTCTTCTCCGTCCGGATAAGACCGCCATGTGGATCTCTTAACATCTGCAGGAAAAACATGTCAGACTCTGCATATATTCAGTGCCCTCCTCTACACAATCTTCCCATCTATAGGCCCACAAACTGTAATAATGCCCTCCTTGGTGTCCTGCACAGTAAACGGGCAGGTAGGTAGGTAGCCAGGTAAATAGGTAACTAGGTAGGTAGATCAGGAAGCCAGATATGTAGGTAGGTGACAAGTTAGGTAGGTAGGGGGCTAGCTAGGTAGTTAGGCAGCCATGTATGAAGGCCAGGTATGTACATAGTTAGGTAGCTGGGTATGTAGGTAAGTAGTTAGGCATCCAGGTATAAAGTTAGGTAGCCCCCCTTCCCTGTAGGTATAGGCAGCAGAGTTAAACCCCCTTCCCCATAGGTATAGGAACAGAGTTAACCCCCCTTTCCCCGTAGGTATAGGCAGAGTTAAAAAAAAAAAAACTCCCCCTGTTTCCCATAGGCATAGGCAGAGTTAAACCCCTTTTTTCCCCATAGGTATAGGCAGATCCCCCCCCCCCTCTTCCCAATTGGTATATGCAGAGTTACCCCCCTCTTCCCCATTGGTATAGGCAGAGTTACCCCCCTCTTCCCCATTGATATAGGCAGTTACCCCCCCTTTCCCCATAGGTATAGGCAGAGTTATCTTACCCCCCCCCCCTTTCCCCATAGGTATAGGCAGGTACACCCCCCCTCTTTCCCATAGGTATATGCAGTTACACCCCCCCTTTCCCATAGGTATATGCAGTTACACCTCCCTCATTCCCATAGATATATGCAGTTACACCCCCCCCTCTTTCCCATATGTATGTGCAGCTACAACCCCCCCCTCTTCCCCATAGGTATATGCAGTTACACCCCCCCTTTCCATAGGTATATGCAGTTACACCCCCCCCCTTTCCCATAGGTATATGCAGTTACACCCCCCTCTTTCCCATATGTATATGCAGCTACACCCCTCTTCCCCATAGGTATATGTAGAGTAACCCCCCCTCCCCTTCCCCAAAGGTATATGTAGAGTAACCCACCCTCCCCTCCCCTATAGGTATATGTAGAGTAACCCCCCCTCCCCTTCCCCATTGGTATATGTAGAGTAACCCCCCCTCCCCTTCCCCATAGGTATATGTAGAGTAACCCCCCTCCCCTTCCCCATGGGTATGTGTAGAGTAACCCCCCTCCCCTTCCCCATAGGTATATGTAGAGTAACCCCCCCTACCCTCCCCCATAGGTATATGTAGAGTAACCCCCCCTCCCCTTCCCCATAAGTATATGTAGAGTAACCCCCACTCCCCTTCCCCATAGGTATATGTAGAGTAACCCCCTTCCCCTTCCCCATAGGTATATGTAGAGTAACCCCCACTCCCCTTCCCCATAGGTATATGTAGAGTAACCCCCCCCTCCCCTTCCCCATAGGTATATGTAGAGTAACCCCCCCTCCCCCATAGATATATGTAGAGAGTAACTCTCCCTCCCCTATAGGTATATGTAGAGTAACCCCCTTCCCTTCCCCATAGGTATATGTAGAGTAACCCCCTCCTCCCCCATAGGTATATGTAGAGTAACCCCCCCTCCCCCATAGATATATGTAGAGAGTAACCCCCCCTCCCCTATAGGTATATGTAGAGTAACCCCCTACCCTTCCCCATAGGTATATGTAGAGTAACCCCCTCCTCCCCCATAGGTATATGTAGAGTAACCCCCCCCCTCCTCCCCCATAGGTATATGTAGAGTAACCCCCCTCCTCCCCTATAGGTATATATGTAGAGTAACCCCCCCTCCTCCCCTATAGGTATATGTAGAGTAACCCCCCCTCCTCCCCCATAGGTATATGTAGAGTAACCCCCTCCTCCCCTATAGGTATATGTAGAGTAACCCCCCTCCTCCCTTATAGGTATATATGTAGAGTAATCCCCCCCTCCTCCCCTATAGGTATATGTAGAGTAACCCCCCCTCCCCTATAGGTATATGTATAGTAACCCCCCCTCCTCCCCCATAGGTATATGTAGAGTAACCCCCCCTCCTCACCCATAGGTATATGAAGAGTAACCCCCTCCTCCCCTATAGGTATATATGTAGAGTAACCCCCCTCCTCCCTTATAGGTATATATGTAGAGTAACCCCCCCTCCTCCCCTATAGGTTTATGTACAGTAACCCCCCCCTCCTCCCCCATAGGTATATGTAGAGTAATCCCCCCTCCTCCCCTATAGGTATATATATGTAGATTAACCTCCCCCCCTCCTCCCCCATAGGTATATATGTAGAGTAACCCCCCTCCTCCCCTATAGGTATATATGTAGAGTAACCCCCCCCTCCTCCCCTATAGGTATATGTAGAGTAACCCCCCCCTCCTCCCCCATAGGTATATGTAGAGTAACCCCCCTCCTACCCTATAGGTATATGTAGAGTAACCCCCTCCCCCATAAGTATATGTAGAGTAACCCCCCCCTCCCCTTCCCCATAGGTGTATGCAGAGTTGAGAAAAAATTAATCAAAAAAGGATGCTCACCTGATGTCCCACGCAGTGATCTCCTCAGCAGGGGCCCGCGTCTTCTTCCCTCCACAGTACAGGCGCTGATGAGTGACGTCACCAGCGCCTGTACTGCGTGCTGCGTGGGGGCAGAGGTCACGTCTCCTCTGTGTGAGCTTCAGATGCGACTCTTACAGAGGGGACGCCTTCTCCTGTATGTACGTGTATCGCGCATACAGGAGAAGGCACCGCTGTCTGCTGGGGATCTGGGACGAGTGTCCCGGATCCTCAGTAGTGGTGGCGGCGGCTGCGGCGGGTCAGTCCGCCCCTTGCACCCCCCTTGTGAGCGGCACCCGTGGCGTAGCGGGGGTCCCGTCTAGGCGGGCCCCCCCTTTAGTACGCCACTGGGGCCGGGGCTAAGGGGCCCCAGCCTAGACGGGACCCCCGCTACGCCACTGGTGTACACGTGCATATAGCGGGCAATTTTCTGTGTACAACCTTTACTTACTTTTTATGTACACCGACATGAAGCTATCTTTCTTGTGTACAAGAACCATATACATTTTTATTATACATTTACTAGCACTCCAACAAGGTTCAGGCGCATACACCTGATAAGTGCAACATTTAGCAGAGAGTCCTATAAATATAGGGTTATATACATAGAACGGACGTGTAAGAATCTGCAGTCCACCTACACTACGAGTCCATGGGAAAATATACAAATTGGCATGTAACGATCAGCAGTCCACCTACACTAAGAGTTCATGGGAAGGGAAAGGAAAACACGGCCTACCACAAATCAGGCGGGTACAGTCCTTATGAATCTCCTACTGGCTAGGAGTCTCTTGACTTAATAGTCAGGCACAAAGCTTAGTGGTTACGTTGCTGAACTTTGAACTGGAACAATCTTAGCACAGTCCTGCTAGGCACAATTCTTGAACTTGGTTGCTGTAAAACAAAAGTGGTTAATATAACAACAAGTCATTACTTTGAAGTCATTTAGAGGATATTCTTCCTCACTCTTGTTGTGCCTCTCCTGGTTCCTCTGTACCTCCCAACATCAGGGGCAGGTATAGAATTAACATAGCTCTGCCACACCACATTGGCGAGGGTGGATTGGTTGATGGTAGGATTCAAAGAGGCTATAGGCTTACTAGCCGGAATCAAAGTGGGGCAATAGGTCATGAGCACCATCTACAAACTAGGATGGACCCATTCATCGGTACCTCAGGAACAGGCGAACTGTCATGGCTCCGAGAGGGCCTAGGTACATATGTTGGTACCCCAGGATCAGACAAACTCTCACTGCTCCGAGAGGGTCTAGGTACTGATTTTGGTGGCCGCCACTTTGACCTACTTTTCTCATCCTTTGCAGGACTTGGCTCTTGGCGGGACACAGAAGATGATGAACTTGGCTCTTTGCTGTACACAGAAGATGATCTTTGCTGTTGAGGCTTCTCCTTGATTGATTGATGGAGGCTTTAGGAGCGGGCTATTTCGGCCTCAAAGTAAAGGGATCGGACTCCCAATCAGTTGATGGGAAATACTTGAAAGGAAGCTGTGTTGGGGCAGTTGGTCTTGTAATCGCAGCAGCCCATTCCCCTCGAAGGCTCTGGACGGGGGTGTACCTCACAATTTCGCCCACCTCCAGTTTGTAGAACTTCTTGTGTAGATATGGCCTTTGTACTGCTCGCCGGTTTACGAGGATGGTCAGCCCAGCGTGGCAGTCAAGAAGTGTCCCATAACCTCTGATCTTGTCAAACTTGGCCACAGTTGCTCTTCTTCTTTCCAATGGCTCCTCCCCTTCTCGGGGGTGATCCCATCTGCGTATGTACAATGCCTCCATTTCTTTGGTATTTTCTTGATACCGCACTTTTTCTTCATGAGGCAAATGCACCTGCTCAGGGGCATACAATTCTTTGTATCAGGCCTTTAACTTTTCCATCAATTCGGCCAGCTCGGCTTCTTGACGGGTCCTTTCTCTCTGTGCAGTTGGAATTTGTGGGAGTGGCTTCCCAGGTATTGGCTGAAGTACCTTGTGCATATATTCGATCAGCTCCGGCTCATCTCCAAACACACATTGCGGCAATTTCGGTGAGCACGGTCTTGCACTTGACAAAGCAGATAGAGGTATTTTAGCTTCAGGGCTGGAGGAGGAAGAATAGGCCGCCTCTGGCGGGGTACTCACTTCAGACTCCTCCGATGGGATCTTGGCCCACAAGCCCCACGTTCTGTGGTGAGGGGACAGTCTCACCGACGATGCACCTCCAGGTGTCCCTGCGCTCTCAGCTGGATGTGTCTCTGGCCAATCGTCATCATCATCAGGCAGTGGGGGAAGATTGCAGGCCCCCTCTTCGTCTAGTGACAACCGCTGCAGACGGTCATCAAGTTCTTGGAAAAGTCGGGCTGCGACTGCCACAATTTTCCACTGTTCCGGCGCCATTTTGCCATCTTCACCACGTGCAACGCTGCTCTCCGCCATGTCTGTACTCTCCGGCTTCCTGTGCAGACTGAAGAGATCACTGTGCGTGGCGTCTTTTATAGTGGGCTTCCCCAAAATGGCGGCCGGCAGGAAGGACGTCATCGGTGCAGACCCGACTTCCGGTCCCTCCAGAGACGACTCCTGTATCTCTAAGTTCCCTTTCGGCTGTTATGCAGCAACTTGGCAGCCACGCCCACGCTTTTCCGGCAGCAGTTTAGCTTCGCCTGTGCTGACTGGACCAGAGGATCGCAGCATGAATTCATTGCGCAGTTTACACATCTTAGTTGCAGATAAATTTTCGCCTCCCCCCTTACTTTTCTCTTGGCCCCCTTGTATGGTGCACTACGGACACCGCTCCTGTACACAACAACACGGTTCACAGCACATGAATAAAGTTCGTTGCTTGGGGGGGGGAGTACACTTTCACTAGTGGCAACAGTAGTAGGCACACACCCGAATCCTGTTCGTGCGACGCCAAAAAGGCTTTGTGGTAGGGCCTTGGGGGTGTAGTGCAGTTGGGGTGTTGCTTTGGTATATGAGGGGTTAATTTGACCCCTGTCACTCGTGACGCCAGGGTGAGGGTTAATACGCTGAGGTAAATCTTCAGCCTATCACGACCCTTCCCAGAAACGATAGGTGCATGCTTAATCCGATAACGACCATGGATGAGTATAGACGTCCAGGTTGGCGGGCGTTCCGGCACCTGGACGTCTATACTCGTCCATTATTCTCGTGGGTGCTGCCCAGTGCACCCACCAGATCGCAGCAGGGACTCGGCTGTATCACACAGCCGGGACCCTGCTGCACTGCCGGGACTGAAGTAAACTTCGGTCCCGGCAGTTTTAACCCTTACAGCCGCGGTCGAAAGTGACTGCGGGCTGTAGGTGTTATGACAGAGGGAGGGAACTCCCTCTGTCTCCTCTACAGCACCCCGCATCGCGATCGCGGGGTGCTGTGTGTGGCCGCGGCTGGCCGGGGCCTGCCGCACTGCCGGGAGTGAAGTTCACTTAACTCTCGACAGTTTAACCCTTACAGCCACGGTCAGAAGCGCTGCCGCGCGCTGTAAGGAGCGCGCTGTAAGGAGTTCTGACAGAGGGAGGGGGCTCCCTCTGTCTCTCCTGCAGCACCCCGGAGCATCGCGGGGTGCTGCTGCATATCTGGGCAGCCGGGGGTCCTACAAAGACCCCCAGGTCTGCCCTGGGTATTGCCTGAAAGGACGTGCCAGAGGCACGTCCTGATGCTGCCTGCTAGTGAAAACTGGCAGGCAGCATATAACTGCAATGCTTTGGAATACTAAGTATTCCAAAGCATTAACCCCTTAAGGACACATGACATACTGGAACGTCATATGTCCACTCCTGATCTACAACGCGGGGCCACGCCGTGGCCCCGCGTCATAACGGGTCGGGCCCGGCCTCTAACAATGGCCGGGACCCGTGGCTAATAGCGCGAGGCATTCATCGCTGTGCCGCGCGCTATTAACCCTTTAGACGCGGCGTTCAAAGTTGAACGCCGCGTCTAAAGTGAAACTGAAAGCATGCCGGTTAGCTCAGTGGGCTGTTCGGGATAGCCGCGGTGAAATCGCGGCATCCCGAACAGCTTACAGGACAGCGGGAGGGCCCCTACCTGCCTCCTCGCTGTCCGATCGGCGAATGACTGCTCAGTGCCTGAGATCGAGGCATGAGCAGTCAAGCAGCAGAATCATCGATCACTGGTTTCTTATGAGAAACCAGTGATCAATGATAAAGATCAGTGTGTGCAGTGTTATAGGTCCCTATGGGAGCTATAACACTGCAAAAAAAAGGGGGAAAAAAGTGAATAAATATCATTTAACCCCTTCCCTATTAAAAGTTTGAATCACCCCCCTTTTCCCATAAAAAAAAAAAACACAGTGTAAATAAAAATAAACATATATGGTATCGCCGTGTGCGGAAATGTCCGAATTATAAAATGATATCGTTAATTAAACCGCACGGTCAATGGCGTGCGAACAAAAAAATTCCAAAGTCCAAAATAGTGCATTTTTGGTCACTTTTTATATCATCAATAAGACCTATCAATGCAAAAATGGTACCGTTAAAAACTTCTGATCACGGTGCAAAAAATGATCCCTCATACCGCCCCATATACGGAAAAATAAAAAAGTTATAGGGGTCAGAAATGACAATTTTAAACGTATTAATTTTCCTGCATTAAGTTATGTTTTTTTCCAGAAGTGCGACAAAATCAAACCTATATAAATAGGGTATCATTTCAACCGTATGGACCTACAGAATAAATATCAGGTGTCATTTTTACCGAAAAATGTACTACGTAGAAACGGAAGCCCCCAAAAGTTACAAAACAGCGGGGGTTTTTTCAATTTTGTCTCACAATGATTTTTTTTTCCGTTTCACCGTAGATTTTTGGGCACAATGACTGATGTCATTACAAAGTAGAATTGGTGGCGCAAAAAATAAGCCATAATATGGATTTTTAGGTGCAAAATTTAAAGAGTTATTATTTTTTAAAGGCAAGGAGCAAAAAACGAAAATGCAAAAACGGAAAAAACCCCGGTCCTTAAGGGGTTAAAAAGTGTAAAAATAAATAAATAACTAAATAAAATAAAAAAGTGTAAAAATAAATAAAAATGTAATCAGTGTAAAAAAATTTTATATTAAAAATACATTTATTAAATTAATCTAATAAAAAAAATGCATAATGTGTAGGATCGCATTGGCGGACATCCGCAGCATGTAATATGCTGCGGATGTCCACCATGTGATCCTACACATTATGCATCAGTCACGGTAATGAGCTCCCTGCTGCGGCAGGGTAGCTTTGTGTGTCCACTCATAGCGGCGGATTTCCCACCGGCAGTCATGAGCGGACACACTGAGCTACCCAGCTGCAGCAGTGATGGATATATTCGCCATGAGCGGATGCTTATTCCCAAAACATGGCGGATATATCCATCAGGAGCCTTAACTGTCACAGACAGACGCGTTATACTGCTAGTCGACCAAGGACCAATCAGAGAGGTTCCTGGTCCAGCCAATAACTTGTAGGGGTGCGGTATATAAATGGGCTGCCCTGAAAGTCAAATGGCGCTCCTCTCCTTCTGAGTCCTACCACGCGGCCAAGGAACCATATATGGCCTAAGCGGGGGTATTTCCGAACATGGGACAAGCAGCTAAATAAAATATAGGGTGCATTTCTTTCAATATCAGAAGTCATGTACAAAAAATATGTCCCATAAGTGATGCATTTGTGAAAAAAGCTAGTTTCGATTTTTTAACACTGACTTTCTAATAATTCCAGCCAAAAAACTATGGTATTAAAATACTCACTGTACCCCCTAGCGAATACCTTGATGGGTCTAGTTTTTAAAATTCAGGGGGGGGGGGGGGGTTCCCATGTTCTACTACTTCTCAGTTGCTGCAAACCTTGCTTAGCACATAAAAATAAGATGTACTTTTCAAATTTTCAAAATGTCAAGTAAAATCTAAAATGTGAATAATAATTAAAAAAAAGTTGAGAAAATAAAGTAGACATATGAAATTATAATTTTTGATTAAAAAAATAAACATTATGTATAAATATATGCAACCTATTAACGTCAAAATGACAAAAAATCGTCTCTTTTTTCAAAAATTTCACGGTTTCTTGCATTGTAAATAAAAAAAAACAAATGATATCGATTAACTTTTACTATTTTCATATAGTACAACTTGTGACAAAAAAACAATGTCAGAATTGTTTTCATTGGCAAAACATTACCATAGTTATTCTCAAATAAAGACATACATCCCAGATTTGAAAAAAACAGGCCTGGTCTTTGAGGGGCGTACAGGCTTAATTAGCTTGGTCCTTAAGGGGTTAAATGAATGAAGGTCCACAATAGGGATGAACTTGAACTTGTATAAACTTTACTGAGGTACTTCCGGTACATCCAATTAGCACCAACAGTCTTAGCAATACAGTCTCTATGTAATACGGCAGTGATTGACAAATGCTGCGGACCATTAGCTTATCCAAAGGATTATTAGAATTAGGAGTGATGCAGAGATCCGTCCGGATTTAGGGGTCTGTTTAGGTCCGGTGATCTTGCAGACTTAAGAGGGATTGAGGTAACTCACAGTTTTGTAAGATGGCCGTTGCCGCAAGGCTTGGGCCTAGTCACTGCTGATGACAGCTGCGCAGATCCTCCTCTATCAGCAGCCCATGAGGAAAAAGAGCGATTAATGGCAGCCGCTCCCTTATATGAGCAGGGGCAGGGCCGTTTTGGATTGGTCCGAGTCAGCTGTCACTCACCGTTACAATGCATGGTGGGCGATCACCTGACTTCCTCCAAAGGTCCTTGAACCATAAAACCATAGAGTTTTGGAACGCATCACGTGACCCGCAGGTCCTGCGACGCTACAACCAGGTAAGTATACATTATATACATATATACACTTAGAATCTGAATAATTGTAACTATTAAAGGGGTGACAAGGAGCTAACTATAGATGAGGACCCCACTGATAACTAGGGACTCTGACTTTGGGGACCTCACCACAAGGTAACGGATGAAATCCGGTACTGGGATACCACACACACAACACGTAAAAAGTGACACAGTGACAAAAAATAAGTGAATGTGTGCAGGTATACTGCCCAGATCTATAAAAATGTCTCTGATCCTAGCCAGAAGGCCGGGAATCAAGAGGTGAGTGCCACAAGGTGAAGCGTTCATGGTTCCCATGCTTCCACTCAGTGAGGCTTTACTCCCAGTGAGTTTCGACACCTCAGGGTCACCACTCCCCGAGGCATTAAAGTACCTCGGCTCTAGACCCTCTCAGCGGAGGAAACAGGTCACATCGGGGCAGCCTTCAAGCTGATTCCTCAGAACCAACCCCGGAACACCCTGATACACCTGCCCCCTACCATGCAGCACCCATCCCCACCAGCTCCACACCAGCGTCGCCTGCCACCGGCATGAAACTGATAAGAACAGATATTACACTTGATCTTCGCCAAAAGGCCAAGAAGCACCCACTCATCCAATTTTTTTTTTAAGAGCCGAAGCAAGTGCTCTCTATCACCCAAAGTGCAAGAAAAAGTGCAAACGTGTCACACTGAAAAATGTGCACAAAGGATGCGGTCTATCGCTAAGCCCTTCTCCAACAGGAGAGAGGCCCCCCAACAAACCTACCCTTCCCCTCCGGGCCAAAAGGCACCTGCAAGGATCCAGGTTGAATGCCCCTTTTCGCCAAGGCTACCAAGGGACGTATACTGATGGCATCTTGACAGAAGCCAAGATGCCCAGAGGTTGCAGGGAGGTGAGGAACCTAATGGCTACACACACCTCCCCTAGACCGCCAGGAGGGACACCCAGAAGGGCTACCGCATCCTGACAATCCTGTGTACAAAAACGGACACATAAAAGTGGCACAGTCACAAACAAAAAAATAATAAATAAGTGGATGAGTGCAGATATACTTCCGCGATACCAAGGGTGAGTGCCAAAGGTGAAGAGTAATGGTGCAGTGCTTTTTTTTTTTTTTTTTTTTTTTTTTTTTTTAAGCCGAGGCAAGTACTCTCTATCACCCAAAGTGCAAGAAAAAGTGCAAACTTGTCACACTAAAAAAGTGCACAAAGGATGCAGTCTATCGCTAAGCCCTTCTCCAACAGGAGAGAGGCCCCCCCAACAAACCTACCCTTCACCTCCGGGCCAAAAGGCACCTGCAAGGATCCAGGTTCGATGCCCCTTTTCGCCAAAGCTACTAAGGGGCCAAAAATGCACCTGGCTTCAACCTAGGTGTTAACCAAGGTATCAGCCGAAGAGCCATATACTGATGGCATCTTGACATAAGCCAAGATGCTCAGGGGTTGCAGAGAGGTGAGGAACCTAATAGCCACACACCTCCCCTAGACCGCTAGGGACACCCAGAAGGGCTACCGCATCCTGCCAATCCTGTGTAAAAACAACCCGTAAAAGTGGCACAGTGACAAAACACAAAAAATAAATAAGTGGATAAGTGCAGATATACTGCCTGGTCATCCAGCCAGAAGGCCGGGATACCAAGGGTGAGTGCCAAAGGGGAATAGTAATGGTGCAGTGCTTTCACTGTGAGTTATAAAACCCAGTGAGTTTTGGCACCTCAGGGTCACCACTCCCAGAGGCACAGACGTACCTCGGCTCTACACCCCCCAACCTCGTGGCGAGACCCGGAGGAAACAGGTCAGAAATCAGGACAGCCGTTGAGCTGGTTACGTGGCACCAGCCCCGGAACGCCCGGTACACCTGCTCCTCCATGCAGCATCCATCCTACATCAATGGCAAAGACTAAACCACTGATAAGAACAGATACTACACTTGATCTTAGGCAAAAGGCAGAGAAACGCCCACTCATCGAATGACGCAGAAGCTGAATGTGCTCCTATCTAAGTTGCTGATGCTGCAGTCCCTCCCTTATCAAGTGGTGGACTCTGCACCTTTCAGAGAACTGATTGCTTGTGCTGAGCAGTAGAGAGTGCCAAGCCGTAATTTCTTTGCGAAGAAGGCAGTACCAGACCTGCACAATTTTGTGGAAGAGAAGGTGGGCCAGTCCTTGAGCCTGTTGGTGTGTACCAAAGTGCACGGCAGCACCAACATCTGGAGCTGTAACTATGGTCAGGGACAAAACATGCCCTTTACGGCTCACTGGGTGAATGTGGTTCCTGCACAGCCACAACACCAACTTGGATAGGTCATGCTGCTTCCTCTTCCACACTCTCAGGCCGTTGGTCCTGTGACAGTGTGCGACTTCGCCTCCTCATCCTCAACCGTGTCCACAGCATCCAGTGCTCAAACAAGTCTCAGTGGCCCTTCAACCCTTCTGAATTAAATGTAAATTCAGAAATGTAAAGAGTAAGGGCCCCTCCATAATAGCCAATTGTATCCAGCCTGGCCCAAACAGTGGATTGGCATTAAAACAGGTGCCAACCTTGCCAACCATTTGCATTTTCTACATTTTTAATAAGTGATGAATTTAAGGGGTTAAACGCGGTAACTTGGGCCACTGACCTAAGTGTTCAAAAATAAAGAGTAAGGGCCCCTCCATAATACACAACTGTATCCAGCTTGGCCCAAACAATGGATTGGCATTAGAAACAGGTGCCAGCCTTGCCAACTATATACATTCTCAGTAGTTTTTAATAAGTAACTGGTGATTTGTAAAGAATCTGCATGACCTAGTGTGTTGCACATAGAAGCATTATTTTTCCTGTAATATGTCAGGTCAACTTAAACACTTTTCTGGCTGGTTACAAGGTATACAACATCCCAACCATAGCCATGTGCTATGCAAGGCTGTATACAGCACATAGGGCTACATGTCTCATTCTATGTGCCACTGATGGAATGATAAATATGTGCACAGCCCACGTCACAACAACGCTGCTTTTATATATACATGATAAATCCTAGCACCAGGTTTAAAATGCCCACTTTCTGCCATTAAATATGGGTTGAAGTACATTAAGTTCTGTGTATGTGATGTGGGTGCTAGGACTAGTACTATTGTGGAGATTCAGCAAAGCCTGTGCAGAAGAAAAGTGGTGACGTTGCCCATAGCAACCAATCAGAACCCTTCTCTATTTGCTGCTCTATGCACTAAGACTGAGAACACCCCCAGTAAAGGCACTGACCAATTATCATCATGAGGAGCTCATTTCAGGCTGTTCTCACGTTGTTCTTAATATGTAGTACTAATCCAAATAAGCGAATGGTCACTGCAAAATAAACGCCAGAGATCCAGAAATCAAAGGAAGGCTTCAAGTTTATTCCACACCAAAGTGTATACATGTGCAATGTTTTGGCTAAGTGCCTTTGTCAAGCATAACAAGAAGTACAATGAAGCTTACTTAAATACATCAAGGTGCATTACAATTGGTCAAAAACGTGCATAACATTCACAGTGATTAGGTAATCCAACCTCCAGTATCTGATAGGTTGTGTATATAAACATCATGTGATCATTAGCTTGAAATGTAGTGAAGAAAAATAAACCTTTGTTGTGGGCGCTGTTCCTAATTTCAGAAGTATCAACGAGGATGCTGAAGTAGGTTATAGTGCTATAGCACTATGTTTATTAAAGTACATAAAACGAATGACGCGTTTTGTCATTCCTTTTGGCATGAATAACTATGCATAGGTGTTTGTAATATGTAAATAAATAAATAAATAATATGTAAATAAATAAATAAAGTAATATGCACTTTAACCTACTTCAGAATCCTGGTTGATACTTCTGAAATTAGGAACAGCGCCCACAACAAAGGTTTATTTTTCTTGACTACAGTTCAAGTTCTATATGGGAGAAGTTTTCTTCTTTCCCATTTATACCTTGGGCCTAGCAGTTCATCTTCAGAGGATCACCGATAACCCATTGGGGGTGATATGCGCATTTATCTCTTTAATCAGGTGAGCGGCAATCTTGAAGAGTCTTTGTCATCTTGTCCCATATGGGACACCGATACCCTGGGTAATACACGAGGTACTGTCCTCCCTTGTCGTTTTTGTTTCTCTAATTAGTGATCATTAGCTGTCAAACATACTAAAGTGCATAAAAAAATATTCCAGACACACCAGATATACAGTTTGGGCCATTTATATGGATACACCTTAATAAAATGGGAATGGTTGGTGATATTAACTTCCTGTTTGTGGCACATTAGTGTTACAGTGAGCGCTCCGGTCCCCTCCTCCGTACCGGAGCGCTCGCTGCCCCTGCCCCCGTCTGTTTTGTCCCGGCGCTTCCCGGTCAGACATGCTGACCGAGAGCGCAGGGATTCCACCGGCAGGGATGCGGTTAGCGTGGCGGCTGATCCCCGCACACGCGCCGCATCCCGTGTCCCCATACCTGCAGCCCCGTCCTCCTGCGCTGCTTCTGTCTCCCGGCGCGCGCGGCCCCGGCTTCATGAAATTTAAAGGGCCAGCGCACCATTGATTGGTGCCTGGCCCATTCGGCCCCTATAAATGTCTCCTGCCCCTTCCTGCCCTCGCCGGATCTTTAGTGCCTTGTGCCCAGTGAAAGCATTTCCAGTGTACTGTGTTGCCCTTGCCTGTTGCCGACCGTTGCCCGTGACTACTGCTAGTGAACCCGTACTGCCTGCCCTGACCTGTTGCCTGACTATCGCCTGTGAACCTGTTCCGCCTGCCCTGACCTCTGCTACGTCTGACTTCGCTTCTGCCTGCTCCTCCTGTACTGCACCATTCTCAGCTACCAGAGGGCTCGAGTCGCTATTGGGTGGAACGACCTGGGGGCTACCTGCCGCAGCAAGACCATCCCGCTTTGCGGCGGGCCCTGGTGAAGACCAGTAGTCCCTTAGATTCCGTTCCCCTGGTACGGCCCGCGTCATCGCCCCTCTGGTTCAGTGGATCCAGCTCCTGTCACCTGACCAGTACGTTACAGTAAGATCCGGCCATGGATCCCGCTGAGGCGCCTCTTCCTAGCCTTGCAGATCTTACCACCGTAGTGGCTAAACAGAATCAGCAGATTGCCCAGCAAGGTCAACAGGCCGCCATGATGCAGCAACTCCTGTCTGCCCAGCAACAGCTGTCACCTCTGCCTGCACCTGCTCCTCCATCACAGCCTGCAGCCATCTCCAGTGCCAGAATCCGTTTGTCCTTGCCGGACAAGTATGACGGCGATCCGGAGCAGTGCCGTGGATTCCTGTCGCAGTGCTCTCTTCATCTCGAGTTACTGTCCGACCAGTTCCCGTCCGAATGAGCCAAGGTGGCTTTCATACTCAGCTTGCTCTCCGGGAAGGCCCTGGCCTGGGCTACACCTTTATGGGACCGCTTTGATCCAGCCACTACCTCCGTCCAGAGCTTCTGTCAAGAGTTCCGGAGTGTGTTTGAGGAACCTGCCCGGGTTACCTCCGCAGAATCTGCTTTGCTGAACCTGACCCAAGGAGGCGCTACCGTGGGTGAATACGCCATCCAATTCCGTACCTTCGCCTCCGAGTTGAATTGGAACAATGATGCCCTTTGTGCCACTTTCAAGAAGGGACTAAACAGTGAAGTGAAAGATGTCCTAGCTGCACGGGAGATACCGTCTACTCTCAGTGACCTTATTCTACTGGCCACTAGGATCGACAAGCGTTTCGCAGAGAGACAAGAGGAACTAGACCACCTAGACGCTATCCTCATCTGGCTCCTGTTTTTCTGCGTCCACCGCAACCCGTCTCTGGGCCTCCCGCTGTAGAGGCCATGCAGGTGGACCGGTCTCGCCTGACCCCGCAGGAACGGAATCATCGCAGAGACGAGAACCTGTGTCTGTACTGTGCCAGTACCAAGCACTTCCTCAGAGACTGTCCTCTTTGTCCACCGCGTTCGAGAAACGCTCGCACCTAGTAAACGTGGGAGAGGCGTTGCTAGGTGTGGATTCTTCCTCTCCACGTCTTATGGTATCTGTGCAGCTTTCCGTTTCCCCCAAGTCTACCTTCACCGCCACTGCCTTCTTGGATTCTGGATCTGCTGGCAATTTAATCCATGCCTCCTTGATTGACAAGCATCAAATCCCTGTCGTCCGTCTGCCCAAGCCATTCTTCATTTCTACTGTCAACGGGGAGAGACTCTCTGCCACTGTGCAGTACCGTACCTTACCATTACAGATGGGCATCGGATTTTTGCATACTGATACGCTGGAGTTCTTGGTTCTTCCCTTCTGCTCCTCTGAACTCCTCTTGGGTTTGCCATGGCTCCAGTGCCACTGTTCCATCCTGGATTGGTCCTCTGGAGAGATCCTGAGGTGGGGTCCTTCCTGCTCCGATCGTTGTCTCAAGTCTGTTCTTGTCAAACGAGACCCCGTTGTTCCGAGAGGGTGATGAGTGGAAGACCGCCTTCAACACACGGGATGGCCATTTTGAATACCTGGTGATGCCTTTCGGTCTGTGCAACGCACCTGCTGTATTCCAAGAATTTGTCAACGACATTTTCAGAGATTTGCTTTACACCTGCGTGGTTGTATACCTTGACGACATCCTTATCTTCTCTTCCAACCTGGACCAACACCGGGTCCATGTCAGTCAAGTTCTTTCACGCCTTAGAAAGAATCGCCTGTATGCTAAGATCGAGAAGTGTCTGTTCGAGCGGTCCAGTCTGCCCTTCCTAGGGTACATAATTTCAGCCCAAGGGCTACAGATGGACCCAGCCAAGCTCTCAGCGGTATTGGACTGGCCATGCCCCTCTGGACTCCGTGCCATTCAAAGATTTTTGGGTTTCGCCAATTATTATAGGCAATTCATTCCCCATTATTCCACTCTGGTGTCTCCCATTGTAGCCCTGACCAAAAAGGGGGCTAATCCCAAATCTTGGCATTCTCAAGCTAAAGAGGCCTTCCAGTCACTGAAAGCCTCTTTTGCCTCCGCACAGTACTATCCAGACCTGACCCCACTAAGCCTTTTTCCCTGGAAGTGGATGCCTCCTCCGTGGGAGCCGGAGCCATACTTACCCAGAAGTCACCCAGGGGCAAGACACTTTCTTTCGGATTCTACTACAAGAACTTCACTTCCGCTGAGAGAAATTATTCTATCGGTGATAGGGAGCTATTGGCCATAAAATTGGCACTCGAGGAATGGAGGCATCTTCTCGAGGGCTCCATTCACCCTGTGAGTATTTTCACGGACCACAAGAACCTTGCCTATCTCCAATCTGCACAAAGGCTGAATCCACGTCAGGCTCGCTGGTCCTTGTTCTTTGCGTGCTTTAATTTTGTGATTCATTTTCGTCCTGCGAGCAAGTGCTGATGCCCTTTCCCGCTCTTCCGACGTGCTGGGAGACGAGTTAACTCCCCAACATATAATTCCGCCTGAGTGCCTAATTGCCGCTGCTCCAGTGGATCTGCGCTCTCTCCCTCCAGGCAAGTCTGCACCTTCTTCACCTGTGTTGGCCAAACAGTTTTTTCAGCATATTTTTCGCCTCCACGGTCTTCCCAAGCACATTGTCTCTGACCGTGGGGTACACTTTGTCTCCAAATTTTGGAGGGCTCTTTGCGGTCAGCTCGGGGTCAAGTTGGACTTCTCTTCCCATCACCCTCAGTCCAATGGCCAGGTGGAACGGGTGAATCAAATTTTGGGAGACTATCTACGTCATTTCGTGTCCTCACACCACAGTGACTGGTCTGATCTGCTTCCCTGGGTAGAATTTTCTTATAATTACAAACACTCCTCTGCCTCGAACAAGTCTCCATTTTTTGTAGTCTTTGGTTGCCATCCTCTTCCACCTCTGCCGCTGTCCTCCTCATCTCCCGTACCGGCTGTTGACGACCTTGTCCGAGATTTTTCTTCCATCTGGCGAGAGACCCGCACTGCTCTCCTCAAAGCCTCTGCCCGCATGAAGTTCCAGGCAGACAAGAGACACAGAGCTCCTCCAGAATTTTTCCCTGGTGACAAGGTTTGGCTCTCCTCCAAATATATCAGATTCCGGGTTTCCAGCTACAAGTTGGGTCCCCGCTACTTGGGACCTTATAAAATCAAGAAGCGAATCAATTCAGTATCCAACCAACTCCATCTTCCTTCCTCCCTCAGAATCCCCAATTCTTTCCATGTCTCCCTCCTAAAACCTGCCATTTTTAATCGCTTCTCCCCCAAGGTCGCTACTCCTACCCCTGTGTCCGGCACTACGGATGTATTCTCTGTCAAGGAGATTTTAGCATCAAAGTCCATGCGGGGGAGAAAAAATTTTCTGGTCGACTGGGAGGGCTGCGGTCCTGAGGAGAGATCTTGGGAGCCTGAAGAGAACATCTTGGACAGCAGCCTCCTCCTCAGTTTCCTTGGTACCAAGAGGAGGGGGAGACCAAAGGGGGGGGGGGTACTGTTACAGTGAGCGCTCCGGTCCCCTCCTCTGTACCAGAGCGCTCGCTGCCCCTGCCCCCGTCTGTTTTGTCCTGGCGCTTCCCGGTCAGACATGCTGACCGAGAGCGCAGGGATTCCTCCGGCAGGGATGCGGTTAGCGTGGCGGCTGATCCCCGCACACGCGCCGCATCCCGTGTCCCCGTACCTGCAGCCCCATCCTCCTGCGCTGCTTCTCTCTCCCGGCGCTCCTTAGGGCGCGCGCATGCCGGCTTCATAAAATTTAAATGGCCATTGATTGGTGCCTGGCCCATTCGGCCCCTATAAATGTCTCCTGCCCCTTCCTGCCCTCGCGGGATCTTTAGTGCCTTGTGCCGAGTGAAAGTGTTTCCAGTGTTCTGTGTTGCCCTTGCCTGTTGCTGACCGTTGCCCGTGACTACCGCTAGTGAACCCGTACTGCCTGCCCTGTCCTGTTGCCTGACTATCGCCTGTGAACTTGTTCCACCTGCCCTGACCTCTGCTACATCTGACTTCGCTTCTGCCTCCTCCTCCTGTACTGCGCCATTCTCAGCTACCAGAGGGGTTGAGGCGCTATTGGGTGGAACGACCTGGGGGCTACCTGCCGCAGCAAGACCATCCCGCTTTGCGGCGGGCCCTGGTGAAGACCAGTAGTCCCTTAGATTCCGTTCCCCTGGTACGGCCCGCGTCATTGCCCCTCTGGTTCAGTGGATCCACCTCTGTCACCTGACCGGTACGTTACAATTAGTATATGTGTGGGGGGAAACTTTTCAAGATGGGTGGTGACCATGGTGGCCATTTTGAAGTCGCCCATTTTGAATCCAACTTTTGTTTTTTCAATAGGAAGAGGGTCATGTGACACATCAAACGTATTGGGAATTTCACAAGAAAAATCAATGATGTACTTGGTTTTAAAGTACCTTTATTCTTTCATGAGTTATTTACAAGTTTCTGACCACTTATAGAATGTGTTCAATGTGCTGCCCATTGTGTTGGATTGTCAATGCAACCCTCTTCTCCCACTCTTCACACACTGATATCAACACTGCAGGAGAAATGCTAGCACAGGCTTCCAGTATCTGTAGTTTCAGGTGCTGCAGAATGGGAAAAACAAAAATTGGAACAGGACCCTCAGTTTACACAGAAGATTTTGTGATGAGGCAAACTTTTATGTGAGCAGCAGAATTCAGTGCAAGACACCCTATGAGACCACCCATCTCCCATGCTACAGTTAGCAAACTGCTTGCTAAGTTTCGTGAAACTGGTTCAGTGTTGGATTTGCCAAAATGTGGACGCATGAAATCTGTCACTAATGAAGAAACATCAGTGGCTGTCCTAGCTTCATTCAGCAAGATCCCACCGCGTAGCATTCGCGCATATCACTGGAGAGTGGCATTAGTCGAACATCCCTTCGGCGGATATTAGCTACTCACAAATGGCACCCTTACAAACTCCAGCTACTGCAGTATCTCAACGAGGATGACCCAGATCGGCGCACTGAATTTGCAGAATGGGCAAAAACAAACTGGAACAGGACCCTCAGTTTACTCAGAAGATTTTTCTCTCAATTTAGTTTTTATTGGTTTTGAACAATGACAATTACAGAGAATGATCACAGCAATAAAGGTGTGATGATATAACAATGACTGCCTTAAGGCACGAACAGACAAACAATAACTAGAAAGAACTTTGGTTGTGTAGCCAAAGAAAACCACCCTATTAGGAGGGAATGTAGGGTAGTAGTAGGGTGGGAGGGGGAAGGAGGGAAGAAAGAGAATAGGGGGAGAGGAGAAGAGAGAGGCAAGGTAGGAAAGAAAGAGTGATAGAGGGAAAGGGGGAAAGGAGGGGAGGGGGGAGGGGAATTGGATTTAGGGCCTACGGTCGGCCCTTTTTTGGGCCAGCCGAGGGACCGAGAGTGCAAGTCAAACATCATAGGAACGTATGCCAGCAAGGTAACAGCTTATAACAACAGGCACATATGATCATAAGTACAGGGAAAATAAGAGGAAATATCAAAGACGATGTAGTGAGACCTAGGGTCCAGCGGCCTAATATAATCAGGCGCCTCCAGACTTAGATACAAAGGACAGCCAAGGACCCCAGATCTCACGGAAGGAACCATAGGCTCTCTCAGATCTACTCGCTAACTCTTCAAAACGGCACACCTGGTGGACCTTGGACTCCCATTCAGAAACAGAGGGTGGGCTGGAGTTAAGCCACTTTAGCGGAATTAAGGATTTGGCGGCCGACAAGAGGTGCGCTAATAATTTGTGCTTATGAGGCTGGAAGGTTAACGTCGGCCTACCAAGAAGCACCATATCAGGCTGTAGTTTGGAGATGGAAAGTAGACTACTGATTTTGGATTCTATCTCACTCCAATAAGGCGAAATAGCCGGGCAGGTCCACCAGATATGTGTATGGGTCGCCGTATGGGCATTGCACCTCCAACACATCTTGGAAGGAGCTAAGCCATGTGCATAGAGAAACTCTGGGGTTTTATACCATCTAGATAGGAGTTTAAAATGCATTTCTTTCAATCTGACGCTTCTAGAGTACCCGTGGGAGTATTTCAATATGTAAGTTTTTCTCGTCCGTGGATAATACAAAATTCAGTTCTTTCTCCCAGGAGATCAAGTAACCGGGAATAGAGGAGCTGTCTAGGGAGGAACATAATTTTTTGGCATAGGAGAGTTTATGTAAACCTCTCAGGGGGGACATCGAGTCTACCTCAAAGTCCGTCAAGGGTCTCAGGGGCCCCACTTTACACCAAAATTTCTTGCAACAGATGTGAAGGTGGGACAGCTGGAGAAAGGACAGCTTTTGCATGGGGAACATGGAGGATAACTCTTCCGTGGTTGGTACCCTTCCGTCCGTGAAGACTTGTGCAATAGTGTAGTTCCTCAATTTGGCCCATAGAGAGCTATACCTGGGGGATATGCGGTCTAGAACAGCAGGGATGAGGACAGCAGGTAGTAAAGGAGAAACTGGAGGAGAGAGAGAAGGAGCGAGAGAAGTTCACACAGAGAAGAGACCCAAGAAAAGGAGTGAGGGCTGAGAGTGAGAGAAATTACGTCTCCCTGGAATCCAAAGGTGGCGGAAGAAGTCAGCACCGTACGCCCAACGGGACCATAGGTCCTCTCTGAACTCTGAAGGTGTGGGTGAATGGTAAAATATCCACCTCCTCAATTGAATAGCCTTGTATATAATCTGGACATCCGGCATACCTATTCCTCCTCTGGTGGGGGATCTAGCCAACAGTGACCTAGCCAGTCGGGGTTTTTTGGCTTTCCAGAGAAAGCAGGAAAAGAGTCTCCTTATGGTTAAAAAGAACAAGGGCGGGAGTGCTATCGGGAGCATTGATAGTTTATAAACTATTTTTGGAACAACATATGTTTGGATAACGTTATGCCTACCAATCCACGATATATAGGGGATTATTATAGTCTGTCAATAACTGCTGGATGTCTGTAAGGAGGGACTTAAAGTTAGCATCGTAGAGGCGTGTAATTGTGGGGGTGATATGCACTCCAAGGTATTTTAAGGAGGACTTGGCCCAGGGAAAGGGGGAGATATTTAGCAGGGTAGCCTGTGTGGCGGGAGGGAGCGTGACGTTGAGTAACTCTGATTTGTTCACATTTACTTTAAAGTTGGAGAGGGTGCCAAATTTCTCGAATAAGAAGACCAGGCAGGGAAGCCCCCCCTCGGGGTCAGACAATAGGAAAAGCAAATCGTCAGCGAAAGCCAACGTCTTAAGTTCCCCTCCTGGCGTCTCAAAGCCCTTAACCTCAGGCATCTGTCTAATTTTCTGGAGCAGGGTCTCCATCACCAGAATAAAAAGAGAGGGGGATAGTGGGCACCCCTGCCTGGTGCCATTCGTTATGCAAAAGGTCGGGGAGAGGGAGTCATTCATTTGTAGGGAAGCGTAGGGGCTAGCATAGAGAGTGAATATCGCTGACACAAATGCTGGGGGAAAACCAAATCTAAGAAGGACCACTCTCATGTAGGACCAACTGACCCTATCAAATGCCTTCTCGGCGTCTACGCCGAGAAGGACCAGTGGGAGTTTGTTAGAGTGAGCAAAGTGTATACAAGAGAGGAGTTTGATAGTGTTAGTCTTCCCTTCCCTGCCGGGGACAAAGACCGACTGTTCCGGGGCTATCAAGTGGGGCAGCAGTTTTTTAATGCGCATGGATAGAAGTTTGGCCCATACTTTTAGATCTAGGTTCAACAAAGATATGGGTCTGTATCCTTTCCCTCCTTTGCTATGAGAGTAATGTGTGCCTCCTGCGCCTGTCGAGGAAGAGAGCCACCCTCGAGTAAAGTGTTAAAAGAGGTAGTGAGATGGGGTACAAGGAGATCCAAGAATTTAGTATAGTAGCACAGGGGGAGTCCATCAGGACCCGGGCTTTTTCCAGGGGGGGAAGGATTGGATAACCTTAGGATAGGCTTCCTGTCATGGAGCCATTTAGTTTGGGGAGAGCTAACTCATCAAGGAAAGAATCCTGAGCCGAGGACACAGTCGAGGCCAAGTCGACCCCAGCGGGTGAGGGGAGCTTATATAGATCCGAGTAGAACTGTTGAAAAGCTATGAGGGGAGTATCAGTGTGGACCACCCTGTCCCTGTCCCTTATGCTCAATATACGCTGCTTGGCCCTCCTCTTTTTAAGGAGGGTAGACATAAGTCTCCCGCCTTTGTCTCCATGGGCATATATTTTTTGTTTATGGTGGAGGTAGGCCTTAGAGGACTGGTCATGTAGATGGGTCAGCAGCTGTTCCCTTTTGAGCTTCTGATCAGAAAGGGTGGCTTCAACCTGAGATCTCTTATGAAGCCTCTCCAGATCCGAGATGTCAGCTAACAGTTGGTCAGTCTTCCGTCTATTGGACTTTTTAAGCCTGGAGCCCCAGGAGATGAGAATGCCTCTCATATAGGCCTTATGGGCTTCCCACACCAGAGGAGGGGAGGAGTCGGGAGGAGAAAAAAGAGAAGTCACGGACGGAAGGGTTATGCAGCCTGCACGGATCTATGAGGGACAAATCAGCAAGTTTAGAGTGCAATCTAGACAGCAGCTTCTGAGATAAACCACAGGTGTTAGACGTAGAGTCCAAGTAAGGATTTAAAACAACATTTAGGTCCGACCCAATGATGATGGGACCCTCCGAGAAGGCTTTAAGAGCGGACAGCGTGTTAATGAGCCATGGCACCTGGGCGTGATTCGGGGCATATGTAAGTTTTTCTCGTCCGTGGATAATACAAATGTCACGATTCGGCTGGCTGGAGGTGGATCCTCTGTGCCAGAGAGGGATTGGCGTGGACCGTGCTGGTGGACCGGTTCTAAGTTGCTACTGGTATTCACCAGAGCCCGCCGCAAAGCGGGATGGTCTTGCAGCGGCGGTAGCAACCAGGTCGTATCCACCAGCAACGGCTCAACCTCTCTGACTGCTGAAGATAGGCACGGTACAAGGGAGTAGACAAGAGCAAGGTCGGACGTAGCAGAAGGTCAGGGCAGGCAGCAAGGATCGTAGTCAGGGGCAACGGCAGGAGGTCTGGAACACAGGCTAGGAACACACAAGGAAACGCTTTCACTGGCACAATGGCAACAAGATCCGGCGAGGGAGTGCAGGGGAAGTGAAGTATAAATAGGGAGTGCACAGGTGAACACACTAATTAAGCCAGCTGCGCCAATCAGTGGCGCAGTGGCCCTTTAAATTGCAGAGACCCGGCGCGCGCGCGCCCTAAGGAGCGGGGCCGCGCGCGCCGGGACAAGACCGACGGAGAGCGAGTCAGGTACGGGAGCCGGGATGCGCATCGCGAGCGGGCGCCTCCCGCATCGCGAATCGCATCCCGGCTGAGAGAGGTATTGCAGCGCACCCGGTCAGCAGGTCTGACCGGGGCGCTGCAAATGCGAGGATGTTGCGAGCACTCCGGGGAGGAGCGGGGACCCGGAGCGCTCGACATAACAGTACCCCCCCCTTGGGTCTCCCCCTCTTCTTGGAGCCTGAGAACCTGAGGACAAGACTTTTGTCTAGGATGTTGTCCTCAGGTTCCCAGGATCTCTCTTCTGGACCACAGCCTTCCCAATCCACCAAGAAATTTTTTTTCCCTCTGACCGTCTTGGAGGCCCGAATCTCCTTCACGGAGAAGACGTCAGAAGAACCGGAAACAGGAGTGGGAGAAACAAGTTTGGGAGAGAAGCGGTTAATGATGAGTGGTTTAAGGAGAGAGACATGGAAGGCATTGGGAATACGAAGAGAAGGAGGAAGAAGGAGTTTGTAAGAGACAGGGTTAATCTGGCACAAGACTTTGAAAGGACCAAGATAGCGTGGTCCCAGTTTGTAACTGGGGACACGAAAGCGGACATATTTAGCGGAGAGCCATACCTTGTCTCCGGGAGGAAAAATGGGGGGAGTTCTTCTTCTCTTATCGGCAAACCTTTTCATGCGGGATGAAGCCTGTAAAAGAGAATTTTGGGTCTCTTTCCATATGGTGGAAAGATCACGAGTCACTTCATCCACAGCGGGCAAACCAGAGGGCAAGGGAGTAGGGAGGGGGGGAAGAGGGTGACGGCCGTACACCACGAAAAATGGGGACTTAGCAGAAGATTCGGAGACTCTGAAGTTGTATGAGAATTCGGCCCATGGTAGAAGATCTGCCCAGTCATCCTGGCGGGAGGAAACAAAATGCCGTAAATAGTCACCCAGGACCTGGTTAATTCTTTCTACTTGCCCATTGGATTGGGGATGATAAGAAGAAGAGAAGTTTAATTTAATCTTGAGCTGCTTACAGAGGGCCCTCCAGAATTTAGACACGAATTGGACGCCTCTATCCGAGACGATCTGCGTGGGCAAACCGTGAAGACGAAAAATGTGTACAAAAAATTGTTTTGCCAACTGAGGCGCTGAAGGAAGACCAGGAAGAGGAATAAAATGTGCCATCTTGGAAAATCGATCAACGACCACCCAAACAACAGTGTTGCCACGGGATGGGGGTAAGTCTGTAATAAAGTCCATACCAATCAGTGACCAAGGCTGTTCTGGGACAGGCAGAGGATGAAGGAGACCAGCAGGCTTCTGGCGAGGAGTCTTATCCCGGGCACAGACAGTACAGGCCCGCACAAAATCAACAACATCCGTCTCCAGAGTCGACCATCAATAGAAACGAGAGATGAGTTGCAAGGATTTTTTGATGCCCGCATGGCCTGCGAGGTGGGAGGAGTGTCCCCATTTGAGAATTCCGAGACGCTGGCGTGGAGAAACGAAGGTCTTCCCTGGAGGAGTTTGCCTGATGGAGACTGGAGAAATGAGGATCAGACAGTCAGGAGGAATGATGTGTTGCGGAGAGAGCTCTACTTCCGAGGCATCCGAAGAACGAGAGAGGGCATCGGCCCTAATGTTCTTGTCGGCAGGGCGAAAATGAATTTCAAAGTTAAAACGGGCAAAGAACAACGACCACCTGGCCTGGCGAGGGTTCAGCCGTTGGGCAGACTGGAGATAGGAGAGATTCTTGTGATCAGTGCATATGATAACTGGAAATTTTGATCCCTCCAGCAGATGCCTCCATTCCTCAAGCGCTAATTTAATGGCCAGTAGTTCTCGATCCCCGATGGAGTAGTTTCTCTCCGCCGGAGAGAAGGTCCTAGAAAAAAAACCACAAGTAACAGCATGCCCGGAAGAATTTTTTTGTAGAAGGACAGCTCCAGCTCCCACTGAGGAGGCATCTACCTCCAATAGGAAGGGTTTAGATGGGTCAGGTCTGGAGAGCACGGGAGCAGAAGAAAAGGCGGACTTGAGATGTTTAAATGCGTCTTCCGCTTGGGGAGACCAGGACTTGGGATTGGCATTTTTCTTGGTTAAAGCCACGATAGGAGCCACAATAGTGGAAAAGTGTGGAATGAATTGTCTGTAATAATTGGCGAACCCCAAAAAACGTTGGATAGCACGGAGTCCGGAGGGGCGTGGCCAATCTAAGACGGCAGAGAGTTTATCTGGGTCCATTTGTAGTCCCTGGCCAGAGACCAAGTATCCTAGGAAAGGAAGAGATTGACATTCAAACAGACATTTCTCCATTTTGGCATAAAGTTGATTGTCTCGAAGTCTCTGAAGAACCATGCGGACATGCTGGCGGTGTTCTTCTAAGTTGGCAGAAAAAATCAGAATATCGTCCAGATAAACCACAACACAGGAATATAAGAGATCACGAAAAATTTCATTAACAAAGTCTTGGAAGACGGCAGGGCCAAAGGGCATGACCAGATACTCAAAGTGTCCATCTCTGGTGTTAAATGCAGTCTTCCATTCGTCCCCCTCCCTGATGCGGATGAGATTATAAGCACCTCTTAAGTCCAGTTTGGTAAAGATGTGGGCACCTTGTAGGCGATCAAAGAGTTCCGAGATAAGAGGTAGGGGGTAGCGGTTCTTTACCGTGATTTTATTAAGTCCGCGGTAATCAATGCAAGGACGTAGGGAGCCATCTTTTTTGGACACAAAAAAAAATCCAGCTCCGGCAGGAGAGGAGGATTTGCGGATAAACCCCTTTTTTAAATTTTCCTGGATGTACTCTGACATGGCAAGAGTCTCTGGAGCAGACAGAGGATAAATTCTGCCCCGGGGTGGAGTAGTACCCGGGAGGAGGTCAATAGGACAGTCATAAGGCCTGTGAGGAGGTAAAGTCTCAGCTTGCTTTTTGCAAAACACGTCAGCATAGTCCATATAAGCCTTAGGAAGACCGGTTACAGGGGGAACCACAGGGTCACGGCAGGGAGTACTGGGAACCGGTTTAAGACAGTCCTTGAAACAAGAAGTACCCCAGTTCTTGATTTCTCCTGTGGACCAATCAAGGGTTGGGGAATGGCGTTGAAGCTACGGTAATCCAAGAAGAATTTCGGAAGTGCAGTTGGAGAGGACCAAAAATTCAATTTTTTCGTGATGAGGTCCGATGCACATTAGGAGAGGTTCCGTGCGGTAACGCACGGTACAGTCCAATCTTTCATTGTTAACAGAATTGATGTAGAGGGGTCTGGCGAGACTGGTCACCGGGATGTTGAACCTGTTGATGAGAGAGACCAAAATAAAATTTCCTGCAGATCCGGAATCCAAGAAGGCCATAGTAGAGAAGGAGAAGGTAGAGGAAGATATCCGCACAGGCACAGTAAGGCGTGGAGAAGCAGAGTTGACATCAAGAACTGTCTCACCTTTGTGCGGAGTCAGCGTACGTCTTTCCAGGCGGGGAGGACGGATAGGACAATCCTTCAAGAAGTGTTCGGTACCGGCACAGTACAGGCACAGATTCTCCATGCGGCGTCGTGTCCTCTCTTGAGGTGTCAAGCGAGACCGGTCAACTTGCATAGCCTCCACGGCGGGAGGCACAGGAACGGATTGCAGAGGACCAGAGGAGAGAGGTGCCGGGGAGAAAAAACGCCTCGTGCGAACAAAGTCCATATCCTGGCGGAGCTCCTGACGCCTTTCGGAAAAACGCATGTCAATGCGGGTGGCCAGATGAATAAGTTCATGCAGGTTAGCAGGAATTTCTCGTGCGGCCAGCACATCTTTAATGTTGCTGGATAGGCCTTTTTTAAAGGTCGCGCAGAGGGCCTCATTATTCCAGGATAATTCGGAGGCAAGAGTACGGAATTGGATGGCGTACTCGCCAACCGAAGAATTACCCTGGACCAGGTTCAGCAGGGCAGTCTCAGCAGAAGAGGCTCGGGCAGGTTCCTCAAAGACACTTCGAATCTCCGTGAAGAAGGAGTGTACAGAGGCAGTGACGGGGTCATTGCGGTCCCAGAGCGGTGTGGCCCATGACAGAGCTTTCCCAGACAGAAGGCTGACTACGAAAGCCACTTTAGACCTTTCAGTAGGAAACTGGTCCGACATCATCTCCTAGTGCAGGGAACATTGCGAAAGAAAGCCACGGCAAAACTTAGAGTCCCCATCAAATTTATCCGGCAAGGATAATCGTAGGCCGGAAGCGGCCACTCGCTGCAGAGGAGGTGCAGGAGCTGGCGGAGGAGATGATTGGTGAAGCTGTGGTAGTAGCTGCTGTAGCATCACGGTCAGTTGAGACAGCTGGTGGCCTTGTTGCGCTATCTGTTGCGACTGCTGGGCGACCACCGTGGTGAGGTCGGCGACAACTGGCAGTGGGACTTCAGCGGGATCCATGGCCGGATCTACTGTCACGATTCGGCTGGCTGGAGGTGGATCCTCTGTGCTAGAGAGGGATTGGCGTGGACCGTGCTGGTGGACCGGTTCTAAGTTGCTACTGGTATTCACCAGAGCCCGCCGCAAAGCGGGATGGTCTTGCAGCGGCGGTAGCAACCAGGTCGTATCCACCAGCAACGGCTCAACCTCTCTGACTGCTGAAGATAGGCGCGGTACAAGGGAGTAGACAAGAGCAAGGTCGGACGTAGCAGAAGGTCAGGGCAGGCAGCAAGGATCGTAGTCAGGGGCAACGGCAGGAGGTCTGGAACACAGGCTAGGAACACACAAGGAAACGCTTTCACTGGCACAATGGCAACAAGATCCGGCGAGGGAGTGCAGGGGAAGTGAAGTATAAATAGGGAGTGCACAGGTGAACACACTAATTAAGCCAGCTGCGCCAATCAGTGGCGCAGTGGCCCTTTAAATTGCAGAGACCCGGCGCGCGCGCGCCCTAAGGAGCGGGGCCGCGCGCGCCGGGACAAGACCGACGGAGAGCGAGTCAGGTACGGGAGCCGGGATGCGCATCGCGAGCGGGCGCCTCCCGCATCGCGAATCGCATCCCGGCTGAGAGAGGTATTGCAGCGCACCCGGTCAGCAGGTCTGACCGGGGCGCTGCAAATGCGAGGTTGTTGCGAGCGCTCCGGGGAGGAGCGGGGACCCGGAGCGCTCGGCGTAACAACAAAATTCAGTTCTTTCTCCCAGGAGATCAAGTAACCGGGAATAGAGGAGCTGTCTAGGGAGGAACATAATTTTTTGGCATAGGAGAGTTTATGTAAACCTCTCAGGGGGGACATCGAGTCTACCTCAAAGTCCGTCAAGGGTCTCAGGGGCCCCACTTTACACCAAAATTCCTTGCAACAGATGTGAAGGTGGGACAGCTGGAGAAAGGACAGCTTTTGCATGGGGAACATGGAGGATAACTCTTCCGTGGTTGGGACCCTTCCGTCCGTGAAGACTTGTGCAATAGTGTAGTTCCTCAATTTGGCCCATAGAGAGCTATACCTGGGGGATATGCGGTCTAGAACAGCAGGGATGAGGACAGCAGGTAGTAAAGGAGAAACTGGAGGAGAGAGAGAAGGAGCGAGAGAAGTTCACACAGAGAAGAGACCCAAGAAAAGGAGTGAGGGCTGAGAGTGAGAGAAATTACGTCTCCCTGGAATCCAAAGGTGGCGGAAGAAGCCAGCACCGTACTCCCAAAGGGACCATAGGTCCTCTCTGAACTCTGAAGGTGTGGGTGAATGGTAAAATATCCACCTCCTCAATTGAATAGCCTTGTATATAATCTGGACATCCGGCATACCTATTCCTCCTCTGGTGGGGGATCTAGCCAACAGTGACCTAGCCAGTCGGGGTTTTTTGGCTTTCCAGAGAAAGCAGGAAAAGAGTCTCCTTATGGTTAAAAAGAACAAGGGCGGGAGTGCTATCGGGAGCATTGATAGTTTATAAACTATTTTTGGAACAACATATGTTTGGATAACGTTATGCCTACCAATCCACGATATAAGGGGATTATCATAGTCTGTCAATAACTGCTGGATGTCTGTAAGGAGGAACTTAAAGTTAGCATCGTAGAGGCGTGTAATTGTGGGGGTGATATGCACTCCAAGGTATTTTAAGGAGGACTTGGCCCAGGGAAAGGGGGAGATATTTAGCAGGGTAGCCTGTGTGGCGGGAGGGAGCGTGACGTTGAGTAACTCTGATTTGTTCACATTTACTTTAAAGTTGGAGAGGGTGCCAAATTTCTCGAATAAGAAGACCAGGCAGGGAAGCCCCCCCTCGGGGTCAGACAATAGGAAAAGCAAATCGTCAGCGAAAGCCAACGTCTTAAGTTCCCCTCCTGGCGTCTCAAAGCCCTTAACCTCAGGCATCTGTCTAATTTTCTGGAGCAGGGTCTCCATCACCAGAATAAAAAGAGAGGGGGATAGTGGGCACCCCTACCTGGTGCCATTCGTTATGCAAAAGGT
Source organism: Hyla sarda (assembly GCF_029499605.1). Taxonomy (NCBI): domain Eukaryota; kingdom Metazoa; phylum Chordata; class Amphibia; order Anura; family Hylidae; genus Hyla; species Hyla sarda. The sequence goes on from NC_079192.1 coordinate 356,991,227, forward strand.
CGGGGAGAGGGAGTCATTCATTTGTAGGGAAGTGTAGGGGCTAGCATAGAGAGTGAATATCGCTGACACAAATGCTGGGGGAAAACCAAATCTAAGAAGGACCACTCTCATGTAGGACCAACTGACCCTATCAAATGCCTTCTTGACGTCTACGCCGAGAAGGACCAGTGGGAGTTTGTTAGAGTGAGCAAAGTGTATACAAGAGAGGAGTTTGATAGTGTTAGTCTTCCCTTCCCTGCCAGGGACAAAGACCGACTGTTCCGGGGCTATCAAGTGGGGCAGCAGTTTTTTAATGCGCATGGATAGAAGTTTGGCCCATACTTTTAGATCTAGGTTCAACAAGGATATGGGTCTGTAGCTACCACACTCCTCTGTATCCTTTCCCTCCTTTGCTATGAGAGTAATGTGTGCCTCCTGCGCCTGTCGAGGAAGAGAGCCACCCTCGAGTAAAGTGTTAAAAGAGGTAGTGAGATGGGGTACAAGGAAATCCAAGAATTTAGTATAGTAGCACAGGGGGAGTCCATCAGGACCCAGGCTTTTTCCAGGGGGGAAGGATTGGATAACCTTACGGACCTCTAGTTCCAACACTGGGGAGAGCAGGCTTCCTGTCATGGAGCCATTTAGTTTGGGGAGAGCTAACTCATCAAGGAAAGAATTCTGAGCCGAGGACACAGTCGAGGCCAAGTCGACCCCAGCGGGTGAGGGGAGCTTATATAGATCCGAGTAGAACTGTTGAAAAGCTATGAGGGGAGTATCAGTGTGGACCACCCCGTCCCTGTCCCTTATGCTCAATATACGCTGCTTGGCCCTCCTCTTTTTAAGGAGGGTAGACATAAGTCTCCCGCCTTTGTCTCCATGGGCATATATTTTTTGTTTATGGTGGAGGTAGGCCTTAGAGGACTGGTCATGTAGATGGGTCAGCAGCTGTTCCCTTTTGAGCTTCTGATCAGAAAGGGTGGCTTCAACCTGAGATCTCTTATGAAGCCTCTCCAGATCCGAGATGTCAGCTAACAGTTGGTCAGTCTTCCGTCTATTGGACTTTTTAAGCCTGGAGCCCCAGGAGATGAGAATGCCTCTCATATAGGCCTTATGGGCTTCCCACACCAGAGGAGGGGGAGGAGTCGGGAGGAGAAAAAAGAGAAGTCACGGACGGAAGGGTTATGCAGCCTGCACGGATCTATGAGGGACAAATCAGCAAGTTTAGAGTGCAATCTAGACAGCAGCTTCTGAGATAAACCACAGGTGTTAGACGTAGAGTCCAAGTAAGGATTTAAAACAACATTTAGGTCCGACCCAATGATGATGGGACCCTCCGAGAAGGCTTTAAGAGCGGACAGCGTGTTAATGAGCCATGGCACCTGGGCGTGATTCGGGGCATAGAGGTTCGCAAGTGTATAAATGGAATTGAATAATCGAATTCGGAGAAATAACGCCTTGCCTTCAGAATCCACATGTTGATGAAGTACCTCTACTGGCAGGGATGAGCTAAAAGCTATAGATACCCCTTTCGACGCCGAGTAGCCACGACACGAGTGGAACCACTATGAGAAGTAACGGGTAGGGAGCTTGGGTACCTTATCTTCCTGGATGAACGCAATAGAGGTGTGAAGACACCTGAGGTGGTCCACAACATGGCGGCGCTTCTCAGGGGTGTTCAGCATCCACACATTGAATGACACTAAGTTGACGTCTGACATTATGACACTTAGCTAAGACAACCGGCAGTAGTGGAAGGAGAGTGCACGAAGAGAGGGGAAGAGAAGAGGGGGGAGGGAAAAGGGAAGCGTAAATGGAGAGAGGTAAGGATGCGAGGAAGTTAAAGGGGTATTCCGCCCCTAGACATTTTATCCCCTATCCAAAGGATAGGGGATAAAAATGTCAGATCGCCGTGGTCCCGCTGCTGGGGACCCCCGGGATCCCCGCTGCGGCACCGCGCTATCATTACAGCACAGAGCGAGTTCGCTCTGTGCGTAATGACGGGCGATACGGGGGACGGAGCAGCGTGATGTCATGGCTCCGCCTCTCATGACATCACGGCCTGTCCCCTTAATGCAAGTCTATGGGAGGGGGCGTGACGACCGCCACGCCCCCTCCCATAGACTAGTATTGAAAGGGGCGGGCCGTGACATCACGAGGGGCAGAGCCGGGACGTAACGATGCTCCGGCCCCTGTACCGCCCATCATTACGTGCAGAGGGAACTCGCTCTGTGCTGTAATGATAGCGCGGTGCCGCAGCGGGGATCCCAGGGGTCCCCAGCAGCGGCACCGTGGGGATCTGACATCTTATCCCCTATTCTTTGGATAGGGGATAAAATGTCTAGGGGCGGAGTACCCCTTTAAGAGATATTCAGGTATGGAAAGGGGGACAAGAGAGAGGAAGGGGGGGAGAGAGGGGGGAATAGGTTAGGTAGATGTGTCAGGTAGAATTTCACTCAGAAGAACTGCCAGGAGGACAGAACCAAGTGAAAAGGGGGGGGGGGTACAACAAGACCTAGTCTGAGTGTACCAGAGAACCAAGCCATTTTATACTGAAAGCAATGGCATATACATTTAATTTTAAGCTAACATGACAACATAACTGAGATGTGCATCAAACAGTGGGTGGAACCCCATACGAGCAACAAGGAGGTATAAAGTCCATAATTCAAAGAGTCGTGACAGGAGAGAGCAAGGGCAAGGAGTAGAGAATTAAGGGAGGGAAAGGGAGGAATTTAGGAAAGGAGTAAGAGGAATGGGGAAGAGGAAGAGAAAAGAGGGGAGGAAGCAGGGAGGAGAGGGAGGGTGGGAAATGGAGAGGGGGGGAGAAGGTGGAGCAGAGGCAGGGGCAGGGGAGGAAGGGTAAAAAAAAAGGCTAGAATAGGTGGAAGAAGGGAAGAAGTCGGAGGGGGAAGGAGGGAAGGGGAAAAGCAAAAGGAGCGGAAGGAGGAGGGAGTGGAGAAGAGAAAGGGAGAAGGAAAGGAGGGAAAAGCGGTGAGGGGAGGGGGGGAGGGGAGCCGGAAGGAGAGAGAAGAGGGAGGGAGGAAAAGTGAAGGAAAGGAAGGGGGGAGGGGGGAGAGGGAATAAGGATTGAGCAAGAGAGGACCCAAGGAGGAACGTAGGAAATAAAATTTGAAAGTGTAGATTTGGAAGGGGTCACCAGAAGGCGACCACCAAAGAGAGAATTGCCACACAAAAGGGCATCTTAAAATACAAATACAGTGTAATGTTAAGATACTTGAATAAAAGTTAGATAGGCTAGGCAAATAAAATAAAGCAGTGAATTGAATTGAAAAAATAAATCACCAATGCAGAAAGGAATAGAGCAGACCATTTCCAGAGGTGAAGTCCAGTCCTGGGAAAGTTCAAGGAGTCCAACGATGAGAATCAGCTCAAAGTCCCCTGCAGGAATGAAGTGTCTGCGAAGAGAGTGTCATAAAATAAAAGGTGGGGGGTGAAGCGTGACGAGAGAGGGGGCGATGAGGGAGGCCCGGGGAGGGATCCAGGAGTAGTCCAAGTCCCGTGCATGTTTAAGCAGAAACGTCACAGGCAGCGTGTGAGGGGAGTGAAGTAAACAAGCACCCATAGAGTGAGAAACTTAAGGATCAAGTGTTCCAAAGAAGTTCCGTGTTGCTGCAGGGTGCACGGAGGGATCATATAGGGCAGCTGCATCCCATCATAGGAGGGGGAGGGGGGGTGCTGGGGAACAACGGACTCATGACTTACAGTACCTTGTTACAGGTGCCACTAGGGGTAAAACGTTGAGCACACAATGCACTGGCTAACATGCCCAGAGAATGGAAGGTAACTGTAGGGTTAACGATAACAGATGATCCTCATCAGGGGGAGAGGACAGCTAAAAGCCCTCACATGGAGGGGCAAATAAAAGGCTCCGCCTCCTTACGCAGAAGATTTTGTTCAGTGATGAGGCAAACTTTTATGTGAATGGTGAAGTTAACAAACTAAACCACCGCTATTGGTCTGACACTAACACACATTGGATAGATCCCTCCAAGACAGTTTGAACACAAAAATTGATGGTATGGTGTGGTACATGGGGTACAAAGATAGTGGGGCCATTCTTCCTCAATGGAAACCTCAAGGCCACTGGATATGTGAAATTGCTACATGATGATGTGTTTCCCTCTTTATGCACTGAAGCTGGAACGTTCCCTGAGTTTTTCCAGCAAGATGGTGCACCACCACATTTTGGGTGTCAGATCCGAGCATTCCTAGATGAACAGTTTCCTGGAAAGTGGATTGGTCGTCGTGGGCCAGTTGAATGGCCCCCAAGGTCTCCCAATCTGACCCCCTTAGACTTTTATCTTTGGGGTCATCTGAAGGCAATTGTCTATGATGTGAAGATACGAGATGTGCAGCACCTGAAACTACGGATACTGGAAGCCTGTGCTAGCATTTCTCCTGCGGTGTTGCTATCAGTGTGTGAAGAGTGGGAGAAGAGGGTTGCATTGACAATCCAACACAATGGGCAGCACATTGAACACATTCTATAAGTGGTCATAAACTTGTAAATAACTCATGAAAGAATAAAGTTAAAACCAAGCACATCATTGTTTTTCTTGTGAAATTCCCAATAAGTTTGATGTGTCACATGACCCTCTTCCAATTGAAAAAACAAAAGTTGGATTCAAAATGGCTGACTTCAAAATGGCTGCCACGGTCACCACCCATCTTGAAAAATTTCCCCCCTCACATATACTAATGTGCCACAAACAGGAAGTTATTATCACCAACCATTCCCATTTTATTAAGGTGTATCCATATAAATGGCCCACCCTGTATAGAGAATAAAGAGGGACCTCCATTTAGCATCCTCAAAGTACTTACATCATCTGATCATACATTGGCACAGTATAGCGCTGCATAAGCTCGCAGCTGGATTGAAGCAGGCACAGTGGATGGGAGTACACTGCGTCTGTGAGATGTGAGTGCTGGTTTTGACACATGCGCAGCACGGAATTGGAGTCCGCAATCAGTATGGGTGGAAGCTGAGCGCAAGACAGGAAATAGGTGTGATGCTGTAGGGCACGGGCGCACTAGGTTTGTTTACAAACAAACAGACTTGTGAGTTTATTCCGCGCTATATTGTGCCAATGTATGATCGGATGATGTAAGTACTTTGAGGATACTAAACTGAGGTCCCTTTTTATCCTCTATATATCAGATGTGTCTGGAATATGTTTTTATTCACTTTAGTATGTTTGACAGCTAATGATCACGTGATGTGGAGGTTGGATTACCTAATCACTGTGAATGTTATGCACATGTTTTTTGACCAATTGTAATGCACCTTGATGTATTTAAGTAAGCTTCATTGTACTTCTTGTTATGCTTGACAAAGGCACTTAGCCTAAACATTGCACATGTATACACTTTGGTGTGGAATAAACTTAAAGCCTTCCTTTGATTTCTGGATTATTTCTGGTTTATTTTGCTGTGACCATTCGCTTCTTTGGATTGGTCCTGTATATTAAATGCCACGTGAGAACAGCCTGAAATGAGCTCCTCATGATGATAATTGGTCAGTGCCTTTAATGCAGTCTTAGTGCATAGAGCAGCAAATAGAGAAGCGTTCTGATTGGTTGCTATGGGCAATGTCACCACTTTTCTTCTGCACAGGCTTTGCTGAATCTCCACAATAGTACTAGTCCTAGCACCCACATCACATACACTGAACTTAATGTACTTCAACCCATATTTAATGGCAGAGAGTGGGCATTTTAAACCTGGTGCCAGGATTTATCATGTACAACTTTTGAAATATGTACGCGTTTGATCCATTGTGCACTGCAGGTGCCCCCACTCACTGTATCAGTCTAATCTGCTATTATTTATTTATAGCTCTATTTATTAAGTAAATTTTGTATACTTTTATACATTTATCTTGGTACCAGCAGAATATAGGGGAGTGCTAGGATCCAGCACTCCTATTTGAATAAACTGTTGTACTTATGTTTTAATTTATACCAATTAAAATAGTGTTATACCTTGGACATAGGATTTTAGACCATTTATTCTGCATCATTAATCACTGCAACAGATCATTTTGCATTATATCATACTACCACACTGATAACCATTCTCCCTTATAACTGACAAACTCATACTGCTACAACCACTCACCACATACTTTCTTCTTGATACATTCAAAACATTGTATCCATATTTATTCTGCAACACTAAACAATATAACAGTTGATCCACTCTGTAACATATTGTACTACCACACTCTTAACCATTCCCCTATATAACTGACAAACCTATACTATTATTATCACTCACCACACTCTTTTCCATGATACATCTATAACACTGTATCTTCATTATCTTTATTGATTACATTCACAGTTTACTTTTTTCCACTGCCACATTTCTAGATCAGATACAGTTTCTCTCTCACTGCTGATTTAGAGTCCTTGAGAACCAGCCAAATTCTCTACTTTTTATTCAAAATGACTGATGTAATTACAAAATAGAATTGGTGGCGCAAAAAATAAGCCAGCATATGAATTTTTAGGTGCAAAATTAAAAGAGTTATGATTTTTTAAAGGTAAGGAGGAAAAAACGAAAATGCAAAAATGGAAAAACCCTGGGTCCTTAAGGGGTTAAAGGAAAACTGTCAGATATTTTCTCCCGCACTGTCCACAGGTACTGGTGGATAGTGCAGGAGACGCTGATTACAACAAGCCCTACCTTGGAGACGCTGATTACAACAAGCCCTACCCAGCCGTTCTCCCGCTATTGTAGTTTTATTATCTATTGAAATCTTCCTGTAACTTGCATGGCCAGGGCTTCTGCGCTTAACTGTCACTGACGTCAGTGCCGCTTATGAATATTTACACCCCCTCCCTCCAGTTAGGAGCGGCAAAGAGAGGAAGAGCTGGAGGGAGGGGGATGAATATTCATAAGCGGCTCTGACGTCAGTGCCAGTTAAGCGCAGAAGCCCCGCCCGTGCCAGTTACAGGAAGATTTCAACAGATAATAAAACTACAATTGTGGGCGAATGGCCAGGCGGATCCGACCAAGGTAGGGCTCGTTTTAATCAGCGTCTCCCGCAATATCCACCAGTACCTGTGGATAGTGTGGGAGAAAATATCTGACAGTTTTCCTTTAAGTCAGTGGCTCAACAGCATTTAACCCCTTAAATTCCTCAGTTACTTATTCAAAATGTATATAGTTGACAAGGTTGGCACCTGTTTTAATACAAATCCACTCTTTGTGCCAAGCTGGATACAGTTGGATATTATACAGGGGCCCTCACTCTTTACATTTCCACCCTTACTTCAGTGGCCCAATGGCGTTTAACCCCTTAAATACCTCACTTATTCAATATACTAAAAATGTATATAGTTGGCAAGGTTGGCACCTGATTTAATGCCAATCCACTGTTTGGGCCAGGCTGGATACAGTTGGGTATTATGGAAGGGCCCTAACTCTTTATTTTTCAACACTTAGGTTAGTGGCCCATCTGCGTTTAACCCCTTAAATTCCTCAGTTACTTATTCAAAATGTAGAAAATGCATATAGTTGGCAAGGTTGGTACCTGATTTAAAACCCCTTAAGGACCCAGCCCAAATATACCTTAAGGACCTGGCCATTTTTTTTAACATCTGACCACTGTCACTTCAAGCATTAATAACTCTTTGATGCTTTTACCTTTCATTCTGATTCCGAGATTGCCTTTTCGTGACATATTCTACTTTATATTAGCGGTAAAATTTTGTCGATACTTGTATCATTTCTTGGTGAAAAATTCCAAAATTTTATGAAAAAAATTGAAAATGTAGCTTTTTTTTTTTTTTTACTTTGAAGCTCTCTGCTTATAAGGAAAATGAATATTCCAAATAAATTACCGTATTTATCGGCCTATAACACGCACCGGCCTATAACACGCACACTCATTTTACCAAGGATATTTGGGTAAAAAAAGTTTTTCACCCAAATATCCATGGTAAAATGAGGGTGTGTGTGTGCGCGTGTATACCCCGATACACCCCCAGGAAAGGCAGGGGAAGAGAGGCCGTCGCTGCCCGCTTCTCTCCCCCTGCCTTTCCTGGGGTCTAGAGCCCTGCTGCTGGCCCTTCTCTCCCCCTGGCTATCGGCGCCGCTGCCCGTTCTGTCCCCTGGACTATCAGTACCGGTGCCCCATTGCCGGCACCAATAGCCAGGGGGAGAGTTGCTATGCACGGCGCGGCGCACTGACGTCATGCGCCGCGCCGTGCAGCGCATAGCAACGACGAAGGGGACACACGCCGGAGGCCTGCAGCAGCGCGGACCCGACCCAGGTAATTATGCCACCGGGGATGGGGAGAGGCAACGGGGCAGCGGCACCGGCAATGGGTGCCGCTGCCCCTTCTCTCCCCCTGGCTGCCGATAGCCAGGGGGAGAGAAGGGCCGGCAGCAGGGCTCTAGACCCCAGGAAAGGCAGGGGGAGAGAAGCGGGCAGCGACGGCCTCTCTCCCCCTGCCTTTCCTGGGGGTGTATTGGCGTATAACACGCACATAGACTTTAGGCTAAAAATTTTAGCCTAAAAAGTGCGTGTTATACGCCGATAAATACGGTATATATTGATTCACATATACAACATGTCTACTTTATGTTTGCATCATAAAGTTGACATGTTTTTATTTTTGAAAGACATCAGAGGGCTTCAAAATTCAGCATCAATTTAACAATTTTTCACAAAATTTTCAAAATCGGATTTTTTCAGGGACCAGTTATGTTTTGAAGTGGATTTGAGGGGCCTTCTTATTAGAAATACCCCATAAATTACACCATTATAAAAACTGCACCCCTCAAAGTATTCAAAATGACATTCAAAAGGTTTATTAACCCTTTTGGTGTTTCACAGGAATAGCAGCAAGTTGAAGGAGTACATTTTTAAAAGGGGTAAAAAGAGAGAAATTTTCTTAAAATGTGTAACCCAATTTCTCTCAAGTAAGGAAATACCTCATATGTGTATGTAAAGTGTTCGGTGGGCGCAGTAGAGAGCTCAGAAGGGAAGGAGCGACAGTGGGATTTTGGAGAGTGAGTTTTTCTGAAATGGTTTTTGGGGGGCATGTCACATTTAGGAAGCCCAAAAAAAAATACCATGGCATACTATTTTGGAAATTACACCACTCAAGGAACGTAACAAGGGATTCAGTGAGCCTTAACACCCCACAGGTGTTTGACGACTTTACGTTAAAGTTGGATGTGTAAATAATTTTTTTTCACTAAAACGCTAGTTTTACCCCAAATTTTAAATTTTTACAAGGAGTAATAGGAGAAAATGCCCAACAAAATTTGTAACCCCATCTTTTCTGAGTATGGAGGTACCCCATAAGTTGACCTGAAGTGCACTACGGGCGAACTAAAATGCTCAGAAGAGAAGGAGTCATATTTGGCTTTTTGAAAGCAAATTTTGCTCGGGGAGCATGTCGCATTTAGGAAGCCCCTATAGTGCCAGGACAGCAAAATTTGTAAAAAGATATATATTTTTTTAACTAAAATGTGTGTTTCCCCCCAAATTTCACATTTTTTGCAAGGGTTAATAGCAGAAAATACCCCCAAAATTTGTAACTCCATCTCTTCTGAGTATGCAGGTACCCCATAAGTTGACCTGAAGTGCACTGCGGGCGAACTACAATGCTCAGAAGAGAAGGAGTCATATTTGGCTTTTTGAGAGCAAATTTTGCTCGGGGAGCATGTCGCTTTTGGGAAGCCTCTATGGTGCCAGGACAGCAAAAAAAAAAAACAAAAAACACATGGCATACCATTTTGGAAACTAGACCCCTTGAGGAATGTAACAAGGAATAAAGTGAGCCTTAATACCCCACAGGGGTTCACGATTTTTGCATATATAAAAATATATTTTTTTTTTCACTAAAATGTGTGTTTCCCTCCAAATTTCACATTTTTGCAAGGGTTAATAGCAGAAAATACCCCCCAAAATTTGTAACCCCATTTCTTCTGGAGGTACCCCATAAGTGGACGTCAAATGCAGTGCAGGAGCGTTACAATGCTCAGAGGAGAAGGAGTCTCATTTGCTAATTTTGCTGAAATGGGGGGTCCAGGGGTACAGTGACATAAAAGGATAAAACAGGTTATGTTCCCAGAATGATGACCCAGAGCATAGCCAAAACTAAAAAATATGCCCACCCCAATGGACTTGGTACATTGGGGTCAAATTATGGAAAATTAAAATGAAAAGGGAAAATTTTGTACTGCATGGAAGTGTGATACTCCCTGAAGCAGTTTTTAATGCAGAGGCCCGGGTGATAAGGGCAAGTGTCACATTGTTAGGTGGTGTCCTTCCGAATCCCCCTCCTGTATTTTTTCTGCCACTTATTACTTCAGTTCCTTGGGAAGTCCGACCTGCTCTTTCCCGGTCAGCAAAGATCAGGACCTTTAGAACTTCTTCTTGGAACTGAAGGTATGTCCCTGTGTTGCCAGTGTTCTGGTACAGTACAAAAGAGTTGTACATGGCAACCTGTACCAAGTAGACCGAAACTTTCTTGTACCATACACGTGTTTTCCCCATGGCGTTATATGGCTTCAGGATTTGATCGGAAAGATCAACTTCACCCATATACCGATTGTAGTCCAGAATACAATCAGGCTTGAGGACCGTTGTTGTGGTACCTCGCACAGGGACAGGTGAGCTGCTGTTACCATGAATAGTGGTCAGCATAAGGACATCCCTCTTATCCTTATACTTGACCAGCAACAGGTTTTCATGGGTAAGGGCACGGGACTCACCCTTGGGCATAGGTGTCTGAACAAAATTTAGAGGGAGGCCTCTCTGATTCTTCCGCACGGTCCCACAAGCGGACGTCGATCTGGCGGCAAGGGATGTGAAGAGAGGGATGCTGGAATAAAAGTTGTCCACGTACACGTGGTAACCCTTATCCAGCATTGGGTACATAAGATCCCAAATGATTTTCCTGCTAACACCCAGAGTGGGGGTTCAATACGGGAATCTCGTCCCTCATACACCCTAAACTTGGTTTATATAGCCTCACGCCATATCGCGCCCGCTTCGAGGGAATATACTGGCGGAAGATGAGTCTCCCCTTAAAACTGATGAGAGACTTATCTACAGAGAGCTCCCTAAGTGGTACATAGGCCTCCAAAAATTTGGCCCCAAAGTGATCGATGACCAGCCTCACTTTGTAAAGCCGGTCATAGGTGGGATCACTTCGGGGTGGACATGCCTCATTATCTGCATAATGCAGGCATTTCCGAAATGGCCTTGAACCGCTTCCGTGCCATGGCTATACTGTACAGCGGGGTCTGGTATAGGACGTCCCCCGCTCCAGTATTGCCTGACACTTGGCTTTTTGACCAGGCCCATGTGCAGCACGAGGCCCCAAAATGTCCTCATTTCGGCTGCACTGATGGCGTACCATCCATTGGACCTGGCCAAAAAAGAATCAGGGTGGTGGGCGATGAACTGCCTGGCGTACAGATTCGTCTGCTCCACCATGTGATTGACCAGGCTGTCACAATAACTGAAAAAGTCAAATTCAGTGAACCCAGCCGTGTCAATCCGGATTCTGGAGACGCCAACAAACTCCGGAATCCGTGGCTGATAACCCTCTGGGGCCTCCAGACAGGTTCACTGGAAGGGGGCTCCGGTAAAATGTATGTATGTAATGTGTGTGCTTGGTGTATACTATATATAACGGTGTGTGATTAGAAATCACACACCGTAATATGAACAAAAAAAGCTGCGGCAAAAAAAAATGGGGGGGGGGGAGCCAAATGCAGCGCCCTGAACTCCTAATAGGGCCCGGGTCAAGCTGAAAAATCTCCGGCAGACCCTTGGGGACCTATTTGGGGGGTCAGGGGGGGGGACGGACATTTTTTCCTTACTTATTTTTTTTACTGTTTTACACTATTTTCTCCTACCTTTCCCTGGGGGGGGGGGGTTCTGTCCCTGCTCTATGGGGATCGTCAGTCGTCGGGGGGGGGGGGGGTCCCTGGCACCTTCGAGCAGCTTTGCCCACTGACTGAACTCAGCTAACGGGCAGAGCTTGGTGTCAGTGGGTCACATGTGACCCGTATGACCCAAATCGCGGCAGATCGTTAGTATGAATTCACCAACGATCTGCCGCGATCGCCGAAATGGGGGGGGTCTGGGCATTTGCGCGGGATGCCTGCTGAACGATATCAGCAGGCATCCCGGTGTATGGATACGCCCTGGGTCCTTAACCCCTTAAGGACCAGGCCATTTTACACCTTAAGGACCGGAGCGTTTTTTGCAATTCTGACCACTGTCACTTTAAACATTAATAACTCTGGAATGCTTTTAGTTATCATTATGATTCTGAGATTGTTTTTTCGTGACATATTCTACTTTAACTTAGTGGTAAAATTTTATGGTAACTTGCATCCTTTCTTGGTGAAAAATCCCCAAATTTGATGAAAAAAATGAAAATTTTGCATTTTTCTAACTTTGAAGCTCTCTGCTTGTAAGGACAATGGATATTCAAAATATATATTTTTTGGGTTCACATAAACAATATGTCTACTTTATGTTTGCATCATAAAATTTATGAGTTTTTTCTTTTGGAAGACACCAACATTTTCAAACTCACTATTTTTCAGGGACCAGTTCAGTTTTGAAGTGGATTTGAAGGGTCTTCATATTAGAAATACCCCATAAAAGACCCTATTATAAAAACTACACCCCCCTCAAAGTATTCAAAATGACATTCAGTAAGTGTATTAACCCTTTAGGTGTTTCACAGGAATAGCAGCAAAGTGAAGGTGAAAATTCTAAATCTTCATTTTTTACACTCGCATGTTCTTGTAGACCCAATTTTTGAATTTTTGCAAGGGGTAAAAAGGAGAATATTTTTACTTGTATTTGAAACCCAATTTCTGTCGAGTAAGCACATACCTCATATGTCTATGTTAATCGTTCGGCGGGCGCAGTAGAGGGCTCAGAAGGGAAGGAGCGACAAATGGTTTTTGGGGGGCATGTCACCTTTAGGAAGCCCCTATGGTGCCAGGACAGCAAAAAAAAAAACATGGCATACCATTTTGGAAACTAGACCCCTGGGGGAACGTAACAAGGGGTAATGTGAACCTTAATACCCCACAGGTGATTCACGACTTTTGCATATGTAAAAAAAATAAAAATATGTTTTACCTAAAATGCTTAGTTTCCCAAAAATTTTACATTTTTAAAAAGGGTAATAGCAGAAAATACCCCCCAAAATTTGAAGCCCAATTTCTCCCGATTCAGAAAACACCCCATATGGGGATGAAAAGTGCTCTGCTGGCGCACTACAGGTCTCAGAAGAGAAGGAGTCACATTTGGCTTTTTGAAAGCAAATTTTGCTCTGGGGGGCATGCCGCATTTAGGAAGCCCCTATGGTGCCAGAACAGCAAAAAAAAAAACACATGGCATACCATTTTGGAAACTAGACCCCTGGGGGAACGTAACAAGGGGTAATGTGAACCTTAATACCCTACAGGTGTTTCACGACTTTTGCATATGTAAAAAAATATATGTTTTTTTTACCTAAAATGCTTGGTTTCCCAAAATTTTACAATTTTAAAAAGGGTAATAGCAGAAAATACCCCCCAAAATGTGAAGCCCAATTTCTCCCGATTCAGAAAACACCCCATATGGGGATGAAAAGTGCTCTGCTGGCGCACTACAGGTCTCAGAAGAGAAGGAGTCACATTTGGCTTTTTGAAAGCAAATTTTGCTCTGGGGGCATGCCGCATTTAGGAAGCCCCTATGGTGCCAGAACAGCAAAAAAAAAAAAACACATGGCATACCATTTTGGAAAATAGACCCCTTGGGGAACGTAACAAGGGGTAATGTGAACCTTAATACCCTACAGGTGTTTCACGACTTTTGCATATGTAAAAAAATATATATTTTTTTTACCTAAAATGCTTGGTTTCCCAAAATTTTTACAATTTTAAAAAGGGTAATAGCAGAAAATACCCCCCAAAATTTGAAGCCAATTTCTCCCAATTCAGAAAACACCCCATATGGGGGTGAAAAGTGCTCTGCTGGCACACTACAGGTCTCAGAAGAGAAGTAGTCACATTTGGCTTTTTGAAAGCAAATTTTGCTCTGGGGGCATGCCGCATTTAGGAAGCCATAGGGGCTTTTGCCAGGACAGCAAAAAAAAAACCCACATGGCATACCATTTTGGAAACTAGACCCCTCGGGGAACGTAACAAGGGGTAATGTGAACCTTAATACCCTACAGGTGTTTCACGACTTTTGCATATGTAAAAAAATATATATATTTTTTACCTAAAATGCTTGTTTTCCCCAAAATTTTACATTTTTAAAAAGGGTAATAGCAGAAAATACCCCCCAAAATTTGTAACCCAATTTCTCCCGAGTACGGCGATACCCCATATGTGGCCCTAGACTGTTGCCTTGAAATACGACAGGGCTCAAAAGTGAGAGCGCCATGCGCATTTGAGGCCTAAATTAGGGACTTGCATAGGGGTGGACATAGGGGTATTCTACGCCAGTGATTCCCAAACAGGGTGCCTCCAGCTGTTGTAAAACTCCCAGCATGCCTAGACAGTCAACGGCTATCTGGCAATACTGGGAGTAGTTGTTTTGCAACAGCTGGAGGCTCCGTTTTGGAAACAGTGGCGTACCAGACGTTTTTCATTTTTATTGGGGAGGGGAGGGGGGTTGTATAGGGGTATGTGTATATGTAGTGTTTTTTTACTTTTTATTTTATTGTGTGTTAGTGTAGTGTTTTTAGGGTACAGTCGCACGGGCGGGGGTTCACAGTAGTTTCTCGCTGGCAGTTTGAGCTGCGGCAGAAAATTTGCCGCAGCTCAAACTTGCAGCCGGATACTTACTGTAATCCTCCGCCCATGTGAGTGTACCCTGTACGTTCACATTGGGGGGGAACATCCAGCTGTTGCAAAACTACAACTCCCAGCATGTGCGGTCTATCAGTGCATGTTGGGAGTTGTAGTTTTGCAACCGCTGGAGGCTCCGTTTTGAAAACAGTGGCGTACCAGATGTTTTTCATTTTTATTGGGGAGGGGAGGGGGGCTGTGTAGGGGTATGTGTATATGTAGTGTTTTTTTACTTTTTATTTTATTGTGTGTTAGTGTAGTGTTTTTAGGGTACAGTCGCACGGGCGGGGGTTCACAGTAGTTTCTCGCTGGCAGTTTGAGCTGCGGCAGAAAATTTGCCGCACCTCAAACTTGCAGCCGGATACTTACTGCAATCCTCCGCCCATGTGAGTGTACCCTGTACATTCACATTGGGGGGGGGGGGGGGGGAACATCCAGCTGTTACAAAACTACAACTCCCAGCATGTACGGTCTATCAGTGCATGCTGGGAGTTGTAGTTTTGCAACAGCTGGAGGCACACTGGTTGTGAAACACAGAGTTTGGTAACAAACTCAGTGTTTTGCAACCAGTGTGCCTTCAGCTGTTGCAAAAGCTACAACCCCCAGCATGTATGGACAGCGGAAGGGCATGCTGGGTCTTGTAGTTATGCAACAGCTGGAGGCATACTACTTTGGCTGGGGATGCTGGGGATTTTAGCTATGCAACAGCTGGAGACACACTGGTATGCTACTTAACTCAGTGTGCCTTCAGCTGTTGCAAAACTACAACTCTCAGCAGTCAGACAGCCAACGGGCATGCTAGGAGTTGTAGTTATGCAACCACCAGATGCACCACTACAACTCCCAGCATGCACTTTAGCTGATTGTGCAAGCTGGGAGTTGTAGTTATACAACAGCTGAAGGTACACTTTTCCATAGAAAGAATGTGCCTCCAGCTGTTGCAAAACTACAAGTCCCAGCCTGCCCAAAAGGGAATGCTGGGAGATGTGGTGGTCTGCCTCCTGCTGTTGCATAACTACAGCTCCCAGCATGCCCTTTTTGCATGCTGGGAGCTGTTGCTAAGCAACAGCAGGAGGCTGTCCCTCACCACCAACGATCCAGCCGCATCAGGTCAGTCCCTCGACGTCGCCGCCGCTCCTGGGGCCCCGATCCCAACATTAACGCCAGGGATCGGGGTCCCCAGCACCCGGGGTACACATCCCACACCCGCTCACGTCCTCCGGAAGAGGGGCGGAGCGGGTTGCGGGAGTGACACCCGCAGCAGGCGCCCTGATTGGTCGGCCGGTAATCCGGCCGACGAATCAGGGCGATCATGAGGTGGCACCAGTGCCACCTCACCCCTGCTGGCTATGGCTGTAATAGCCAATAGCCAATAATTCCGGGTCACCGGGTCACTGGAGACCCGATTGACCCGGAATCCGCCGCAGATCGCTGGACTGAATTGTCCAGCGATCTGCGGCCATCGCCGACATGGGGGGGGGTCATCATGACCCCCCTGGGCGATATGCCCCGATGCCTGCTGAACGATTTCAGCAGGCATCGGGCACCGGCTCCGCTCCAGATGGTTGCGGGGGGCCGGTAAAACACATGACGTTCTCATACGTCATGTGTCCTTAAGGACTCGGAAATGGAGACGTATGAGAACGTCATGTATCCTTAAGGGGTTAAGTACCAGGACGTCAAGGCGTATCCATACGCCCTAGGTCCTTAAGTGGTTAATGCCAATCCACTGTTTGGGCCAAGCTCGATAGTTAGGTATCATGGAGACGGCATTACTCTTTACATTTCTACTTTTAATTCAGTGGCCCAACAGCATTTAACCCCTTAAAATGACCAGTTACTTATTCAAAATGCAGAAAATGTATATAGTTGGCAAGGTTGGCACCTGTTTTAATGCCAATACACTGTTTGGGCCAGGCTGGATACAGATGGGTATTATGGAGGGGCCCTTACCCTTAATTTTTTAACACTTAGGTCAGTGGCCCAACTGCATTTAACCCCTTAAATTCATCATTTACTTATTCAAAACGCATATTTTTTCCCATCCATCTTTTACTGTTTTTTTCCAGCAAAAACAATCTAGTTTTTTTCTTCTTTCTGAATTCGATTGTTCCCAAATAATATTCTACATTTATGTATAAAAAACAGGTTTACTGCAGAGAAATAAGAGGTGAAAGGGTTTATTATTCATAGTCATCTGTAAGAAAATGCTCCAATAAGAAACCAACTTCAGTGAATAAGAAGCTGGCCGAATAAGAAACCAACTTCAGCCTCGTGTAGATTCTTCCCTCTTTACATTGTTCTTAGAGAGGAGGGAGGGAGAGAGAGGAGGGAGGGAGAGAGAGGAGGGAGGGAGGGAGAGAGAGGAGGGAGGGAGGGAGAGAGAGGAGGGAGGGAGAGAGGGGGTACTTCCTGCAGCCTCTGTCACACCTCCTGTTGGGTACAAGTCGTTGTGAGTGAACATAAGTGTGAGCAGAAAGACGGAGCTGCGTATAGGCAGTAAGTGCAGTTTGCAGGAAGGAATCAGGCTGTCAGCACAGAGAGGAGGTCATCAGGCTCAGCCATGAGTAGCTACCTGTTCATTAAAGCCACGGGCAGACTTGTAACCCAGCTCCTCCAGCCTGTCTGTAGCAAGGAGGAAATGATCTCATCAGCCCTGACCAAGCATTACTCCAGGATGGTGAGTATGTGCAGGCTTCACTCTTTGGTGCAGTGTGCCTGGTCTGCTACATAACCTAAGACACCCAGGTATATGGTCCGCACAAAAAAAAAAATTTTACTGTAACCAAATGCAACACATTTATTTATTGCAGTGTATTTAGCTGCAGGATAAGAAAAAAAAGAAAAACTGTGATAAAATCATCATAGTAACCAAATACTCTATCATACTTTTATAGCTCCTGGGCTCTGTCATGTCACTTGCACCATTCTACTACTATGTAACATCTGCACCCACTATTTCTATGCCACAGTTAGGCTTTAACCCCCTAAGGACACAGCCCATTTTGGCTTTAAAGTGGTACTGCAGCCAAAATTAACTTATCCCCTATATATGCGCTATGGGAGAGCCAATGATACCTGAGTGCTGGACTCCAGTCTCTTTGGAAAAATAAATGAATGGAGCATGTGCCGTCTTCCGCACGTGCTCCTCACTCAGAGCCAGGTCCTGTTCCGGAGATTTTATCTGCAGCATAAAAAGGGAAATATTTACTACCGTTAATTCGGTTTCCTTAGTGGAAACCGAATTAACGGTAGGAAATAATTCCCTTTTATGCTTTTTCATGACGGTACCAAAATGGAGGTTGCTCCTCCCATCACTGTTGGGACAGGAAATAGAGAGGGTTAAAAGGGCCCCTCCCCAAACACACCCCAGTGCTTTTCAAATTACTACCAGGATGATAACACACCCAACACCAGCAATATTTTTTTTATATATGAATATAATACTGCCACACACTGTACCCCTGAATATAATACTGCCACACACTGTATCCTCTGAATATAATACTGCCACACATTGTATCCTCTGAATATAATACTGACACACACTGTATCCTCTGAATATAATACTGCCACACACTGGGCCCCTGAATATAATACTGCCACACACTGTATCCTCTGAATATAATAATGCCACACACTATTCCCCTGCAATATTACTGGCACATGCTATGCCCTAATGCTGACTAATTGTACCTCTGTGTCTCTAAAAACAATGAATGACGCCACTGTGCACCCACAATAAATGAAGACCCTAGGATTAATAATGCCACTCGCCCCTAGGATTAATGATGCTACTGTACCCACAGAATTAATTATGCCACTGTGCCCCCAGAATTAAGGATGCCACTATGCCCCACAAAATTAAGGATGCTTCTGTGCCCACAGAATTAAGAGTGCCACTGTGTCTACAGAATTAAGAATGCCACTGTGCCTACAGAATTAAGAATGCCACTGTGCCTACAGAAATAAGGATGCCACTGTGCCCCACAAAATTAAGGATGCTACTGTACCCACAGAATTCAGAAAGCCACTTTGCCCACAGAGTTAAATATGCCACTTTGCCCCACAGAATTAAGGATGCCACTGTGCCCACAGAATTAAGAATGCCACTGTGCCAACAGAAATAAGGATGCCACTGTGCCCCAGAATTAATGCTATTGTGCCCCCAAAATGAATGATGCCGCCTTGCCCCCAGAATTAAAGATGCCACTGTACCTACAGAATTAAGGATGCTGCTGTGCCCCTAGAATTAATGATGCTACTGTGCTCACAGAATTAATGATGCCACTGTGCCCCCATATAAACTGTGCCCCTACATAAACTTTGCCACTGTAACTCTTCATCTGTTGCAAACTACAACTCCCATCATGCATAGCTGTAGTTCTACAATAACTGGAGAGTCACAGATGGGGGAACACAAATTTTTACCTGAGAGCTTAGGATCGCCCTCCCAGGTCCCGCACTGCTCCGCTGCTCTGGCCTCTTCAAGTCAGGCCTGGCCAGAGCAGATGATGCAGGCAGCTAATCGTGCTACCTGCATCATAGGAGAAGCGCTGGGCAGGGACACAGCACTCCCTCTTTCCAGGCCGTGGCTATTCATTTGTATTGGCGTCTTAAAGACACAGCTACAAGATGAGATCCAGCGGATGGCCCGAATGACTGGTGGACGCAGTCCTTATCTATACCGCGATCCGCCAGTTGAGTACCCCTGATCTAGGACATAGATCAATGTTTCCTAACCAGGGTGACTCCAGCTGTTGCAAAACTACAACTCCCAACATGCTGAGGCACCCTGTTAAGGAAACACCGATCTATGTCCTATTTTAGTGTTTCCCAACCAGGGTGCCTCCAGCTGTTACAAAACTACAACTCCCAGCATGCTGAGAGTTGTAGTTTTGCAACAGCTGGAGGCACCCTGTTAAGGACACACTGATCTATGTCCTATTATAGTGTTTCCCAACCAGGGTGCCTCCAGCTATTGCAAAACTACAACTCCCAGAATGCTGAGAGTTGTAGTTTTGCAACAGCTGGAGGCACCCTGTTAAGGACATACTGATCTATGTCCTATTATAGTGTTTCCCAACCAGGGTACCTCCAGCTGTTGCAAAACTACAACTGCCAGCATGCTAGGAGTTGTAGTTTTGCAACAGCTGGAGGTACCCCTGGTGAGAAAAGGGGTGGGGGGTGAGCAGGGATCGTGCTGGGAAGGGGGGAGGGATGATGCTGGAAAAGGGTGGACAGGTATGGTGTGGGGGGGGGGGGGGGGGAGTTTGGGGGACACAGAGTGCCCCCCCAGTTTACCTTCCTCAAAAGCTGTTCTGCGCTGCTGGGCTCCTGTATTCTCCAGGCACTTCCTGCTTGCTGGGGTCATGTGACGTTTTGGTGTCACATGACCCTAGCAGAGCAGGGGAAACTGCAAATCAGCAGAGGGGGAAGAGGAGGGTAAGTCCCCTGCGATATCTCTTTCCTGCACAGACCTCCGACCGTCCCTGTCACAGGCTGCACTGCAGATTGAGTTTACAAAAGCGGCCTGTGACAGGGATGCCCGCTCCTCCCGCCCCCACTAAAAACTACTGCTTATAACTTTCAGCGGCCACTGCATTATGCATACAAGGTCCTGATACAAGTGTCAGGACCTTGTGTGCTAGTGCGAGGCGGCGGCGTCGGCTGGCCCGCACTGCTGCTACAACTGGGCAGCCAAGCATGGGCCGGCCACTGCCAGCTCAGTGGGCGGGCGGCCTTTCGGGAATTTTCCCAGTAGTCCAGTCCGGTCCTGCCCTCAGTTCTCCAAAGATGTCCAAAGTAAGGCTGGGTTCACATCACATTTTCAGCCATACGGGACCGCATATGGCTGGGGGGAGCTAAAACCGGGTGCTCTCATATCCCTGCCGTATGCCGCCCCTATGTAATTCATTTCAGTGAACCGACTGCAGTGAAACGCTGACTCTGGTCGGCTCATTTTTGCCCTGGATGTGGTTTTCCACCGGACCTAAAACCGCGTTCCACCACAGTTTTAGGTCCGGTGGGAAAACCGCATACGGGTCAGCAGTCAGCGTTTCACTCCGGTGGGTTCATTGAAATGAATTACATACGGACGGCATACGGAAGCGCCCGGTTTTAGCTCCCCCCAGCCGTATGTGGTCTCATATGGCTGAAAACGTAATGTGAACCCAGCCTTAGAGCTGAGGGGGAGGGTAGAGTAGGGGGAGAGAGGAGGTACACGCCCCCCTCATCTCTCCTCCCGGTGCTCTTGGAGGGTGCAGGTCTGCACGGGAGAAAGAACGTACATGGCTCCTCATATCCTCCCTTAGCTCTGCCTGTGTTCACTGAACGAGAGGATGACAACATGCACGGGCTGGGGATTTATCGACTGCAGGGGCTGGGGAATAAATCTCGTACTGGGGATGATTTCTATGTGTGAAGGGGGAATTGTAGTCCCTGTTATGTGTGTGTATGCTAGCGTTTCCTAACCAGGGAATGCTGGGAGTTGTAGTTTTGCAACACCTAGAGGTACCCTGGTTGGAAAACGCTGGTGTATGCCCTGTAGAGGTGTTGTGAACTACAACCCCCAGGAGACTACTGAGAGACAATAGAGGTGTTGGTGAACTACAACCCCCAGGAAACTACGGAGGCAGGATGCTGGTGTTATACCAACCAGGGCATACACACACACAAGGGACTACAACTCCCAGAATGTGTCATACAGGGAAGCAGAAATGCACAGGGTTCTTACATGGAAGCAGAAATGCACAGGGTTCTTACAGGGAAGCAGAAATGCACAGGGTTCTTACAGGGAAGCAGAAGTGCACAGGGTTCTTACAGGGAAGCAGAAATGCACAGGGTTCTTACAGGGAAGCAGAAATGCACAGGGTTCTTACAGGGAAGCAGAAATGCACAGGGTTCTTACAGGGAAGCAGAAATGCACAGGGTTCTTACAGGGAAGCAGAAATGCACAGGGTTCTTACAGAGAAGCAGAAATGCACAGGGTTCTTACAGGGAAGCAGAAATGCACAGGGTTCATACAGGGAAGCAGAAATGCACAGGGTTCATTTCTGCTTCCCTGTATGAACCCTGTGCATTTCTGCTTCCCTGTATGAACCCTGTGCATTTCTGGTTCCCTGTATGAACCCTGTGCATTTCTGCTTCCCTGTATGAACCCTGTGCATTTCTGCTTCCCTGTATGAACCCTGTGCATTTCTGCTTCCTAGTATGAACCCCGTGCATCTTTGCTTTACTGTATGAACCCCGTGTATCTCTGCTTCTTTGTATGAACCCTGTGCATTTCTGCTTCCTAGTATGAACCCTGTTCATTTCTGCTTCCCTGTATGAACCCCGTGCATTTCTGCTTCCCTGTATGAACCCCGTGCATTTCTGCTTCCTTGTATGAACCCTGTGCATTTCTGCTTCCTTGTATGAACCCTGTGCATTTCTTCTTCCCTTTATGAACGCCGACATAGAAATGCATAGGGTTCATACAGTGATGTTAATCTCCTATACAAATCCCATGAATTTCTAGGTCCTCTTTATGGGACTAATTAACACCCCATGAAAAAGCAGAAACCAGCCCGTGCAGTTTGTCCTCACCCTTGCAGCCCGAGGAAACCTTCCTTATACACAGCACACTAATATAACTCAGCCCTGGTTGGGATACACTGGCATACACACACAAAAGGGACTAAAACTCACAGCATGTGTCATTCAGGAGACTTCAGTCTGTGGTATAACATCAGCATGCTGCCTCTGTAGTCTCCTGGGGGTTGTAGTTCACAACACTTCTTTTGTGTCAGTAGTCTCCTGGGGGTTGTAGTTCACCACACCTCTACAGGGCATACACCAGTGTGTGCAAACACTAGCATGCACACACAAACCGGGAATACAACTCCCAGCATGTGTCATTCAGGAGTCTCCCCTTCACACATAAAAATCATCCCTAGTCCGAGATTTATTCCCCAGTCCCTGCAGTCTATAAATCCCCAGCCCGTTCATTTTGTCATCCTCCCGTTCAGTGAACAAAGGCAGAGGTCAGGGAGGAGATGAGGAGCCGTGTACGTCCTCTCGCCCCCTGCTCGGTGTTCTTTCTCCAGTGCAGACCTGCGTCCTCCGAGAGCAGTGGGAGGGGAGATGAGAGGGGCGTGTACCTCCTCTCTCCGCCCTGCTCAGCCTTAGCTCTGCCCTCCCCCCAGCTCTAGCTTCGGAGAGCTGAGGGGAGGAACGAATGCAAGTCTGCACGAGGCGCAAATTTACACCTCACAACGGCACCAAAATGGAGCCATACCAGATAAATAGCTCTAGGGAGGGACCACGGCCTGCAGGACCTTGCGTCCAAAAGAGCAGTCCTTATTGGCCAATACGTCCAACCTGTAATGACGGATTAATGTGTGAAGACTTGACCACGTCGCCGCCCTGCAAATCCAGTCAGGATATGTGTCTGCTTTTTCGACCCATGACGAAGAGATTGCTCTTGTAGAGTGTGCTTTAACTGAAATAGGACAATGGCCCTCATTTACTATTCTAAACCCGACTTGTTTTGTCAGTTTTTTTTGTCGCACCTTTGTCTGCGCCATGTCGCAGACATCGTGCGCCAGTCTGGGACACAATGCGAAATTTTTTCCCGACTGACCCCATGTGGATTCTCCCAAACCCGAAAAAGGGGCGTAACCCAACATTTCTCAGCTTTCCCACGTATTTATAAAGGTTTCCAACCCGAATTTGTTGAATTGTTGTGGATTTTTTCCCGACAACTCAGAGGAGTTGGAAACCAAAATCAACAAAACCCACGTGCGACAAACAGGATGCGACATAATAATAAATACCAGGGGAAAAAAGCAGCCGGGTAAGAAAGCAAGATAGACTTACAACCCGATTTTCTAAGTAAATGAGGGCCAATCTTTCCCTTCTGATTTATAAGCTTCTAAAATAGCAGATTTAATCCATCTACCGACTGTATCCTTAGAGGCCTTCTTGCCTCTATTCTCACCCCCATAATGAACAAAAAGATTCTCATCTGACCTACACTCTGCTGTAGCTTCTAGGTATCTGAGAATAATCCTCTTAACATCAAGGGTATGAAAAACTTGTTCTTTCAGATTTTTGGGGTTCTGACAAAAAGAAGGTAAAATAATCTTTTGACTTCTATGAAAAAAAGAAGACACTTAGGGGAAAAAAAATCTGGACAGTCTCTGATTAATTATTTTCTCCGTAACCTTAACCTCTTGGGGACGGAGCCCATTATAACCCTAAGGATGGGAGCATTTTTTGCGATTCTGACCACTGTCACTTTAAGCATTAATAACTCTGGGATGCTTTTACTTTTCATTCCTATTCCAAGATAGTTTTTTCGTGACATATTCTACTTTATGCTAGTGGTAAATTTGTGTCGATACTTGCATAATTTCTGGGTGAAAAATTCCGAAATGTTATGAAAAAATTTAAAATTTAGCATTTTTCTAACTTTGAAGCTCTCTGCTTGCAAGGAAAACAGACATTTCAAATAAATTATATATTGATTCACATATACAATATGTCTACTTTATATTTTTTTCATACAGTTGACATGTTTTTACTTTTGGAAGACATCAGAGGGCTTCAAAGTTCAGCAGCAATTTTCCAATTTTTTCACAAAATTTTCAAAATCGGAATTTTTCATGGACCAGTCCATGTATGAAGTGGATTTGAAGGACCTTCATATTAGAAATACCCCATAAATGACCCCATTATAAAAACTGCACCCCTCAAAGTATTCAAAATGATATTCAGAAAGTTTGTTAACCCTTTAGGTGTTTCACAGGAATAGTGGCAAAGTGAAGGAGAAAATAAAAAATCTTCATTTTTTTTACACTCGCATGTTCTTGTAGACCCAGTTTTTGAATTTTTACAAGGGGTTATAGGAGAAAAAGACCCCCAAAATTTGTAACGCAAATTCTCCTGAGTAAGAAAATACCTCATGTGTATGTCAAGTGTTCGGCGGGCACAGTAGAGGGCTCAGAAGGGAAGGAGCAACAATTGGATTTTGGAGAGTGAATTTTTTTAAAATGTTTTTTAGGGGCATGTCACATTTAGGAAGCCCCTATGGTGCCAGAACAGCCAAAAAAAAAAAAACGTGGCATACTACACCCCTCAAGGCATGTAACAAGGGGTCCAGTGAGCCTTAACACCCCTCAGGTGTTGAGGTGTTGACGACTTTTCGTTAAAGTCGGATGTGTAAATTTTTTTCACTAAAGTGCAGTTTCTTTACCCTTTGTAAAAATGGTAAATTTGGGAAATGGGAGAAAATGCCCCCCAAAATTTGTAACCCTATCACTTCTGAGTATGGAAATAACCCATGTTAGGGCGTAAAATGCTCTGCGGGCGAACTACAATGCTCAGAAGAGAAGGATTCACATTTGGCTTTTCACATTTTGGCAAATTTTGCTGAAATGGTTTTGGGGGGGGGGGGGGGGTCATGTCGCATTTAGGAAGCCCCTATGGTGCTAGAACAGCAAAAAAATAAAATAAAACCCACATGGCATACTATTTTGGAAACTAAACCCCTCAAGGCACGTAACAAGGGGTACAGTGAGCCTTAACACCCCACAGGTTATTGACGAACTTTCGTTAAAGTGGGACGTGAAAATGAAAAATTTACAAGGATTGGGCTTGGCTCTACCAAAAGCCTACAGCAGTGTTTCCCAAACAGGGTGCCTCCAGCTGTTGCAAGACTCCCAGCCTGCCAGGACAGTCTATGGCTGTCTGGCAATACTGGGAGTTGTGGTTTTGCAACAGCTGGAGGCTCTGTTTAGGAAACACTGCCGTATGAGACTTTTTTTTCATTTTTATTTGGGGGGGGGGGAGGGGGGCGTGTAAGGGGGTGTATATGTAGTGTTTTACTTTTTATTATTTGTTAGTGTAGTGTTGTGTAGTGTTTTTGGGGTACATTCACACAGGCGGGGGTTCACAGCAAGTTTTCCGCTGGGAGTTTGAGCTGCGGCGGAAAATTTGCCGCAGCTCAAACTTGTAGAAGGAAACCCACTGTAAACCCGCCCGTGTGAATGTACCCTGTACATTCACATGTGGGGGCGCCCCAAACCTTCAGCTGTGGCAAAATGACAACTCCCAGAATGCACTGACAGATCGTACATGCTGGGAGTTGTAGTTTTACAACAGCTGTAGGCACACTGGTGGGGAACCACTGAGTTAGAAAACAGACTCTAGCTCAGTGATTCCAACCAGTATGCCTCCAGCTGTTGCAAAACTACAACTCCCAGCATGTACGGTCTGTCAGTGAATTCTGGGAGTTGTAGTTTTGCAATAGCTGGAGGCACACGGTATGAAACACTGAGTTAAGAAACGGACTCTAGCTCAGTGTTTCCCAACCAGTGTGCTTACAGCTGTTGCAAAACTACAATTCACTACAAACTAGCATGGCCAGACAGTCAGGGATGCTGGGCGTGTAGTTCTGCAATATCTGGCCCTTCAGATGTTGCAGAACTACAACTCCCAGCTTGCCTGGACATTCTGGGCATGCAAGGAGTTGTAGTTATGCAACAACTGGGGAAGAGCAGTTTGGAGTAGTGGTCTCCAAACTGTAGCCCTCCAGATGTTGCCAACTCCACGCATGCCTAGACTGTCTGGCCATGCTGGGAATTGTACTTTTGCAACATCTGGAGGGCTACAGTTTGGAGACCACCGTATAGTGGTCTCCAAACTGCGACCCTCCAGATGTTGCAAAACTACAACTAACAGCATGCCCAGACAGCCTTTGGCGGTGTGGGCATGCTCGGAGTTGTAGTTTTGCAGCTTTTAGAAGGCCACAGTGAAGATCACTTACCAGGATCTTCGCTGCAGCCTTCTCCGCCGCACTTTCCGGTCGCCGCTCCCATGATGACGCTGCTCCTCCAGGATGCTGTATCCATCGGTTCGGTAAGCCAGCCCATGCTCCCCCCTCACCGCCCGTGTCTCCCCCCCCCCCCCCCTGCTTTGCCCCGACGATCGGTGGGCAGAGCGGGGGAAATTAACTCTAACCTCCCCGCCCCCCTCCTGCCAATGATCGTCAGCCTGATCGATCAATGGCAGGGGATAGGAGGGGGTGGCAACACTGCCCCCTCGCTCCTATCCTTTAGGATGGTCGGAGCTGTCTCTGACAGCTCCGATCATTCTTATTTTCCCGGCGATCGGGTCACCAGGTCTGAATTGACCTGCGATTTGCCACGATCGTCGACATGGGGGGGGGGGAGGTTTCAGGACCCCCCTAGACATTGCCACCGGATGCCTGCTGTTAGATGTCAGCAGTCATCCCGTCAGATCACCGCCCGGCGAGTGGCGGTGATCGGAAGTGCAGAGGGCGTACAGGTACTTA
Source organism: Hyla sarda (assembly GCF_029499605.1). Classification (NCBI taxonomy): domain Eukaryota; kingdom Metazoa; phylum Chordata; class Amphibia; order Anura; family Hylidae; genus Hyla; species Hyla sarda. The sequence continues at coordinate 357,018,399 of NC_079192.1, forward strand.
AGTACCGGGTCACAAGGGCGTATCCATACGCTCTTCGTCCCCAACAGGTTAAAGGGGAATTCCAGGAATTTTTTTTTATTTGACTATGCTACAGGGGCTGTAAAGTTAGTGTAGTTCATAATATAGTGTCTGTATCTGTGTGTGACGGTTTTCTCTCAATTCTTCTGTGATTTTCACCCCAATTTTTAACAGCATACAAAATGACTGTTGTCTCAGATTTTTCCCAGGTTACAATGCGGCCGAGACCTGACATCACTAGTCAGCTGATGACTGGGAGCCTGTCTGCTTCAATGGGTGAAGCGATCGCTTGGTGATCAGTCTGCAACTAATGCAACAGCTGTAGGCACCCTGATTGAACACCACAGATCTTTTGATGGATGATGCTCATTTATGTTTCAATGGGTGGGGTGCCTGATGTGTGGGAGGGAGGAAAATGGAATTGTGGGATTTGTAGTAAAAAAAAGTCAAACAAAAACAAGTTCACAAAAAGCTAGCCACAGTGTTATGGTAATCTCACAACATAGCATTTAGCCCCAAGACATGCGCAGATCCTTCCTAAGCATGTCCATCTCTGTCTGCAAGGTACGTACTAAAATCGCCTTATGGTTGATAACCCCTTTAACCCCTTCATGACCCGGCTAGTTTTGGCCTTTATGACCCAGCCTGTTCTTTCAAATCTGAAATGTCTTTTTATGTGGTGATAACTTTGGAATGCTTTTACTGGGCAATGCAATTTTGAGAGTTTTTTTTCGTGACTTATTGTGCTTTATATTAGCAGTAAATGTTTGTTAATACATGCAGCGTTTTTGTAAAAACCTAAATATTGTGAAAAATGTTAAATGTTTTTTTCTAGATTGGAAATTATCTACTTGTAAGAGAAATAATTATGACAAATAAATGTAGTTATTCACATCTACAATATGTCTTTATGTTTGCATAATTTGTTATACATTATTTTACCTTTTAGGGCATTAGAAGGCTTATATGAGCATTTTTCACATTTTCATGGTAATTTCAAAATCACATTCTTTTAGTGACCATTTCAATTATAAAGTGGATTTGAGGGGCCTGTATGCTAGAAACCCCACGAAATCACTCCATTTTACAAACTGCACCCTTTATAGTATTCAGAATTATACTTACAAAGTTTATTAACCCTTTAGGTGGTTTACAAGAATAAAGCAAAATGAAGGACATTTTAAAATTTGAAGATTTCTTTAGCATTTTTCTTGTTTCAACAATTTTTTTCGGTGACATGAAAGGTATTAGCAAAAAAAATAAATAGCTCATATGTTGTCCTAGTGTGTTCCCTTACTCACACATAGGCCTAAGACATGATGCAGAATAAAGTGTATTTTGTCACCTCCTTTTTCTTAGGATATTTTGCAGTGCCCACCGTAGTACCAGTACAGTGGAAAAACCCCACAAGTGAACCCATTTTGGAAAGTACACCCATCAGAGAATTAATGTAGGGGGTGGTGAGCATTTTGACCCCAAAGTTGATTAAGAATAGTTTTTAACATTAGGCCATGAAAATAAAATTTATTTTTATGCACAAATTGCACATTTAGCACAAGTTGGCTCATTTTCACAAGAAACACAGGAATATTAGCACCCCAAATTTTATTATCCAACTTCTCCTGAACGTGATGGTACCCCATATGTTGCCATAAACCGCTTTTTTTGCCACACAGCAGGGCACAAAAGGAATGCAGTGCCTTTTGGCATTTTGGATGCAGATTTTGCAGAATGTGTTTTCTCACACCAGTTGCTTTTGCAGTGCCCACCGTGGTACCAGTACAGTGGAAAAACCCCACAAGTCACCCCATTTTGGAAACTACACCCCTCAGAGAATTCATTTAGGGTGGTAGAGAGTATTTTGACCTCACAGGTGATTGAGGATAGTTTTTAACATTAGGCCGTGAAAATACACAAATTGCACATTTAGCACAAGTTGGCTCATTTTCACAGGGAACCCAGGAATAATAGCACCCCAAACTTTGTTACTCAACTTCTCCTGAACATGCCAGTACCCGATTTGCGGCATGTTATCTTCTGACTGGGCAGACAGCAGGGCTCAGGAGAGAGATAGCACCAAGCCCAAGTTCAGGTCTACTTTGTTCACATTTATTGCATTGTGCTTTTATTGCAGAGGCTTAGAGGTGTAGAAATTGTGGAAACCGCAGAGAAGTGACCCCATTTTTAAATCTACACCCTTCAAGGAATTCATAAAAGGGGGTATTGAGCATTTTGATCCAACAGAGGTTTTCCAAAAGCTAATGCTCTTAGGGATTCTGCAAAAGGAAAATTGTGATTGCTCACAGATATGCAATTTAAGTGCCAAACATGTTGTGCTTAGCTAACACAGGTTTTGCTGGAATGGTTTTGGGGTACAATGAAAAAATTTGCAGCATACTGTGTGGTAGATTAATTCATCTTTCTTGTACATAATGTATATACCGAAGCATAGAGAAATAAATCAGACAGAGCCATTGTGCTTTAGCGTTCTGTGTGCTGTCCACTGGACTTTATTTCAAATCGTTCAAGCTTATATCACCTTTGTCATTATCATAAGTTCCCACCCCCTGCTAGGGGATGTTCTAGCATTTAGGGAGTGTGCAAATATCATGAGGAATGTGTTTTGTCCTCATGGCACTCCACTTCCTGTAACTGTGTCACAAGTCTCTTTTGTTCAGTCTTCACACGATGGTGGGGACCAAGATACCGGAAGGAGCAGAGGGGGAAAACAGATGGGGAAGGGGCCTCCTAAATGAATCATTTTTTTACATGGAAGGAAACCATAGAAACATCTATTACAACTGTACCACACATTTTTCTGGAATGGCTTTGGGGTACAATGAAAAAATGTGCAGCATACTGTACCACACATTTTACTGGAATGGTTTTTGGGTACAATGAGAAAATTTGCAGCATACTGTACCGCAGATTTTGCTGCAATAGTTTTGGGGTGAAATTTAAATGATTACGGAATGGGTTATAGGTGCTAAATTGAGGTTGCCAAAAAGGTGATAGTAGGGGATAGTAGGGTTAAAACAAGATAGTAATTTAGGGATTTGTGGAACTCTTTGGAACAATCTTTTATGCACAGGCCAGGGTTATTGGGACAAGTTTCACAGTGCAAAGTGGTGTCCTTTCTGATGCATTTTTTTGTAGCAGACTCTTCATCTCTTCTGGGTCCTTCCCTTTTTTCTGCTAGAGGGGTTAACATTGGGAAAATGTGTCCAGGTACAATAAGTTGTACCCCTCTGATGAGGTACTGGGGCTCTCTGTGTCCAAAAATGAGGACCTGAAAGGGGTTCTCCGGTGCTTACACATCTTATCTCCTATCCAAAGGATAGGGGATAAGATGCCTGATCGCGGGAGTCCTGCTGCTGGGGACGCCCGTGATCTTGCACGCAGCACCCCGTTTGTAATCAGTCCCCGGAGCGTGTTCACTCCGGGTCTGATTATGGGCGACCACCAGGCCGGCGGCGTGCGAACACGCTCCGGGGACTGATTACAAACGGGGTGACGCGTGCAAGATCCCGGGGGTCCCAAGCGGCGGGACTCCCGCGATCAGGCATCTTATCCCCTATCCTTTTGAATAGGGGATAAGATGTGTAAGCACCGGAGAACCCCTTTAACAATTTCTTGAAACTCAAGAAATGTCACTGTCCCACCTGCATTACGTGATAGCACGTATGCATTGTACAGCACCACAAGCTTTTTGTACTAGGCCTTCGCTTTTCTCATGGCACTGTACGGTTTGAGGACTTGATCGGATAAGTCCACCCCTCCCATGTATTTGTTATAATTAAGAATGCAATCTGGCTTGGCGATAGTGGAACTTGTGCCTCATACAGGGACAGTGGTGGAGCCGCTGCCATGGATGGACGACAATTAGAGATTAGCGAATTTTTGAAAAATTCAATTAGGCCGATCCGCCAAATTTTCCCCCCAAAATTTGTTTAGTTTCGAATTTATTTGTGGCGATTCGCAATTAAAAACTGCTATTTCTGGCCTAGAGAGAGGCTCAATAGAGGTGTAGAACACTTTGCCTTGTCCTAACACGCAAAGGGAGTGTGCTGTGTTTATGAAAGCCAAAATGAGTAAAAGAAACCAGTTTAGCGGAAGCGCTGCAACTGTAGCCATGAAGAGAAGACTCGAAAAGCAAAGGACAAAATAACTTTTATTGATAGAATTCGGGACAACGTGTTTTGGCATACCCTAATGCCTTCCTCAGGTCCACGTATGGTTCCCAGGAGTTGATTATGCTCAGTTCTGGGTAGCTGGTTGTGGATGTCCTATCTCTTACTGTGCTACCGTGGTCAGCTTTACCTACGCCACTTGCTGCTAACTTCGATACAGCTGCCCAAAAAAAAGTCTGTATATGACCTGGGTGTGGTGAAGGATACACACCAGTGGATACACCTCATCAGGGAGCGCCCCCTGTATATTTTTCTCTTCATTAAAGATGTGTTAGTGAAATAATGTGACATGCAGATTACAGGCATCGCTATTAGAATCAATGCCGCTGAGCATCAGGATGTGGCAGATTTTTTTTATGTCATTTTAATTTGAACTTTAAAAAAAAATTTTTGATTACCCATTCTGGTGAGCATCGAGCTGGCGGTGCACCGCGAGGCGAGCTGCCCCTACCTCTCAGTGCCCCCCTGACTGTGAAAGTGCGAATGTTTCATTTAATCAGTTATGTTTCATTGTTATCCATCCATGGTAGCTAGTGCTGCCATAAAAAAATTTAGGTAATGTCCCAGGCCCAGCAGCATGAGTAAACCTTATAGTGGCTGAATGACACAGCCTGCAGGTGGCATAAGCATGCAGAGACCATATGGTGGCAGAATGAGACAGCATCAGGAGTCCTTAAAATTACCCGGTGAAAGAGTGGTGCGGTGGGTGGCAATACCAGTACCCGGTGACTAAGGTGGGTGAAAAAAGGTCTGATGCGGAGGAATGTTTGTAACTGGGGAGCAGTGCCTTAAATCTGTTTGGCACTATCCATATTTGTGAATTGTTGGTGTGGCACCATGGTCAATCTACTCTCATGCATCCGGCATTGGTGAGTGGAAATCCTTGCTGATCCATGCCAGATTCATCTTCACAAAGATCAGTCTCTCCACATTTTTCGTGGACAGAGGAGTTCTCCTTAGGGTGACTATGGCCCCCGCTGCACTAAACACCCGCTCTGATGACACACTACTGGCCGGGCAGGACAGCTTTTCCAGGGCAAACTCTGCTAGTTGTGGCCACAAATCAAGTTTGGCTTCCCAGAAGTCCAGCAGATGTTCAAGGTGTGTTGGCATGGGCATGTCAAGGTATACCACCACCTGCTGGTTCAGGTCCTGCTCCCGGTCTACCTGCTGCTGATGAAAGGTGAAGAAAGTTACTCATCAGCGACTGTAGACTTAGGCTGCTGCTGATGGAGCTGGTACTGCTCCTGTCACTCCACCCCACTCCAGCAGCCATGGCAGTGGAAGGTGAGCTCAGAGGGCCCCTCCGAGAAAGACCTGCGAGAGGATGGACAATGGCGCGGATAGGCATCGGCCAACTGACTACGTGGGATGTCTCTGTAGTAGGTCAGTTTGTCCTCCCTCTCAGTGGGTGTAAAAAAAGGCCCCTATTTTGTGCTGGAAGCGAGGGTCCAATAAGGTGGAGAGCCAGAAGTCATCCTGCTGCCGAATGGTGAGAATTCGGTGGTCACTATGCAAGCAACTGAGCATGCATTGTGCAATTTGTGCAAGTAAGGCTGGGTTCACATCTTGTTTTGTCCCATACGGGACCGCATACGGCAGGGGCAGCGTAAAACTTGCGCTCCCGTATGCCTTCGTATGCGGTTCCGTATGTAATTCATTTCAATGAGCCGACCGGAGTGAAACGCTGACTCCGGTTGGCTCATTTTTGCCCCGTATGCGGTTTTCCACCGGACCTAAAATCGTAGTTAACCACGAAGAGGAAGTGGCGTGTCACTGGGTGATGCAGCAGGCTGCACCACCACATCGGAGCCCAGTTCTCCCAGTTCACTTTATGGTGACGCAGGGCCGTGGTGCCAACATTGGGACCCTGGCCACGCTTCACCTTCTGCTTACACATCTTGCATGTGGCTATGTTAACCTCCTCCGGATGCTTGATGAAAAACTGCCATACCACAGAGTAGCTGATTTTCCCACTAACAGTCCGCACTAATTGACTGCTACTGTTGCCGTCTCCAGGAATCCCTGTTCTATTACCTCCCGGGAAGGTAGGCTGCCGCGAAGCAGGTGGTCTCCCCTGGGCACATTTGGCTCCAGAATTTCCACTTCGGCAACCATGCTACCACCTTGCTGGCTCAGCTGCTGCCTTACGGGCATCCTGCAACCCTCTTCTCCTGATGATGATGAAGCCCCTTCTGCACCCAGCTCTCAATTGCGATCGGCTTCATCATCATCCTCATCATCATCAACAAGTGTCTGCACGTCACTGATGTCCTCCTCAGATTTCTCAACATTGTCTGCTGCAGGATCCTGAATGCTGGCAACACCGCCTCCCACGTCACTCTCCTCATCACTACTTGCCCGCCTAGCGAAGGAAGCGGCGGATGTCTCCTCCACTTCTTGGCTGGGCAATAGCTGCTGACTGTCCTCTATTAGATTGTACTCCCTAAATAGTAGAGCTGAACCCACAGCATAAGAGACTTCTTTAGGGGAGGGAACAGCATAGGACAGATTCAATGGGAGGACAGGCACTGCTCCGGAGTTGGGCTCTCAGAGGGTTGTGTCTGAGGAACTTACCGAGTTGTAGTCTTGTAGCAGAGGGAGCTGAGCGGCGCGGGCGGGAGACAAGGGGAGGGGGGGGGGTAGCGGGGAGGCCGTATGAGGAGCCCGGGCGGGAGACAAGGGGGGGGGTGGGTAGCGGGGAGACCGTATGAGGAGCCCGGGCGGCTGCGCTGCACTGTAATGTCAGCCCGGGCTCCTGCCCTGAGAGCCATAGGCTTTGGCTGTCAGGGCATGCTGGGTGTTGTAGTTTTGCAACAGCTGGAGGGCCACAGTTTGCAGACCACTGGTGTGTGGTCTGTAAACTGTAGTCCTCCAGCTGTTGCAAAACTAAACAGCTGAAGGGGACCGGCGAAGAAGTTCACTTACCCTTCCGAGGCTCCAGCGACGATCGCTGACGGAGATCGTCGCGCGGCACTGTCGTGCAGCGCTGGATCCTACGGAAGCCGGTAAGTTGCGCAAGCTTCCCAACCAGGGTGCCTCCAAATGTTGCAAGACTACAACTCCCAGCATGCCTGGACACCCTTTGGCTGTCCGGGCATGCTGGGAGTTGTAGTTTTGCAACAGCTGGAGGCACCCTTGTTGGGAAACACTGGCCTAAAACAGTGTTTCCCAACCAGGGTGCCTCCAGCTGTTGCAAAACTACAACTCCCAGCATGCCTGGACAGCCATTGGCTGTCCAGGCATGCTGGGAGTTGTAGTTTTGCAACAGCTGGAGGGCCACAGTTTGCAGACCCCTGGTTTGTGGTCTGTAAACTGTAGTCCTCCAGCTGTTGCAAAACTAAACAGCTGAAGGGGACCGGCGAAGAGGTTCACTTACCCTTCCGAGGCTCCAGCGACGATCGCTGTCGGAGATCGTCGCGCGGCAGTGTCGTGCAGCGCTGGATCCTACGGAAGCCGGTAAGTTGCGCAGGCTTCCCAACCAGGGTGCCTCCAGTTGTTGCAAGACTACAACTCCCAGCATGCCTGGACAGCCTTTGACTGTCCAGGCATGCTGGGGCTTGTAGTTTTGCAACATCTGGAGGCACCCTGGTTGGGAAACACTGTTTTAGGCCAGTGTTTCCCAGCCAGGTTGCCTCCAGATGTTGCAAAACTACAACTCCCAGCATGCCTAGACAGCCTTTGACTGTCCAGGCATGCTGGGACTTGTAGTTTTGCAACATCTGGAGGCACCCTGGTTGGGAAACACTGTTTTAGGCCAGTGTTTCCCAGCCAGGTTGCCTCCAGATGTTGCAAAACTACAACTCCCAGCATGCCTAGACAGCCTTTGACTGTCCAGGCATGCTGGGACTTGTAGTTTTGCAACATCTGGAGGCACCCTGGTTGGGAAACACTGTTTTAGGCCAGTGTTTCCCAGCCAGGTTGCCTCCAGATGTTGCAAAACTACAACTCCCAGCATGCCTAGACAGCCTTTGACTGTCCAGGCATGCTGGGAGTTGTAGTTTTGCAACATCTGGAGGCACCCTGGTTGGGAAACACTGGCCTAAAACAGTGTTTCCCAACCAGGGTGCCTCCAGATGTTGGGAAACACTGGCCTAAAACAGTCACCCTGGTTGGGAAACACTGTTTTAGGCCAGTGTTTCCCAGCCAGGTTGCCTCCAGATGTTGCAAAACTACAACTCCCAGCATGCCTAGACAGCCTTTGACTGTCCAGGCATGCTGGGGCTTGTAGTTTTGCAACATCTGGAGGCACCCTGGTTGGGAAACACTGGCCTAAAACAGTGTTTCCCAACCAGGGTGCCTCCAGATGTTGCAAAACTACAAGTCCCAGGTTGGGAAACACTGTGCCCGGCCTCCGCCCCACCTTACTGTAAGGGCATGCTGGGAGTTGTAGTCCTGCAGCTGGGGGCAGGGGACAAGCTTGTCACATTTATTATCACCTGCTCACACATCTCCTGCACCACACAACTACAACTCCCAGCATGTCCTTACTGTAAGGGCATGCTGGCAGTTGTAGTCGTGCGGGGCGGGAGATGTGTGAGCAGGTGATAATAAATGTACTAACCCATTTTTTTGTTTTCTTCTCATTTCAGATCCGTTTATCCTGTGGACTCCTTCGGATTCGGTGGACTACTTCGATGACCAGCGTTTTTCTTTGTTTGATTTTAATAAAATGGTTAACGAGGGCTTGTGGGGGAGTGTTTTTTGTAATAAAAATTTTTTAAAACCTGTTGTGTTTTTTTCTTACTTTACTAGACAGGCTTAGTAGTGGAAGCTGTCTTATAGACAGAGTCCATTACTAACCTGGGCTTAGCGCTAGCCACAAAAACAGCTAGTGCTAACCCCCTATTATTACCCCGGTACCCAACGCCACAGGGGTGCCGGGAAGAGCCGGTACCAACAGGCCTGGAGCGTCAAAAATGGCGCTCCTGGGCCTAGGCGGTAACAGGCTGGCGTTATTTAGGCTGGGGAGGGCCAGTAACAATGGTCCTCGCCCACCCTGGGAACGTCAGGCTGTTACTGTTTGGTTGGTATTTGGCTGAGAATGAAAATAGGGGGGACCCTATGCGTTTTTTTTTTTAAATAAATAATTAAATATATTAAAAAAACGCATAGGGTCCCCCTATTTTTATTCTCAACCAAATACCAACCAAACAGTAACAGCCTGACGTTACCAGGGTGGGCGAGGACCATTGTTACTGGCCCTCCCCAACCTAAATAACGCCAGCCTGTTACCGCCTAGGCCCAGGAGCGCCATTTTTGATGCTCCGGGCCTGTTGGTACCGGCTCTTCCCGGCACCCCTGTGGTGTTGGGTACCGGGGTAATAATTGGGGGTTAGCGCTAGCTGTTTTTGTGGCTAACGCTAAGCCCGGCTTAGTAATGGACTCAGTCTACAAGACAGCTTCCACTACTAAGCCTGTCTAGTAAAGTAAAATAAAAATAAAACACAACAGGTTTTAAAAAAAATTTATTACAAAAAACACTCCCCCACAAGCCCTCGTTAACCATTTTATTAACATCAAGCAAAGAAAAACGCTGGTCATCGAAGTAGTCCACCGAATCCGAAGGAGTCCACAGGATACACAGATCTGTAGAAGAAGTAACCAAAAAAAAAAAAAGTGTAAGTACATTTAGGGAGAAAAAAACTGTGTTAAAAAAATGTAATAAACACACACACACACACACACTAAACACCGTTTACCACTTCTGAGCCATGACTACAATTTACAGTGATCCCTCAACTTACAATGGCCTCAACATACAATAGTTTCAACATACAATGGTCTTTTCTGGACCATCGTAAGTTGAAACCAGACTCAACATACAATGCTACAGACAGTCCAGATCTGTAAAACGTGTCAATGGCTGGAAGAACCAACCAATCAAAATGGGCATTCACTGGTAAAACCCCTGTATTACTGAAGTGTATGCACTGACTGGTATTACATGTTCTGTACACTTTACCTGTATCAGGGTTAGCTGCTCTTTTGGACACCAGGTGAGGGCAACTCCATTACTTGTTTTGGACATTGCCTGTACTGTACAGGACCCCTGAAGAAGCTCCTGTCCTCTACATAGACCAGTGTTTGCCAAGCAGGGTGGCCCCATTTTTTGCAAAACTACAACTCCCAGCATGCCCGGACAGCCTTTGGCTGTCCAGGCATGCTGGGAGTTATAGTTTTGCAACAGCTGGAGGCTCCCTGCTTGGGAAACACTGACATAGACAGTGATTTACAGCTCCCAGCAGATCTTTATTACTTTTATATGTAAGGATTTGCTTTATCTATATCAGTTATCTACTTATTTTTCTTTGTCACTTTTTCCTATTTTTGGATGACATTTTGGTGCCTTTAGAACCAATTACCCTGTTTACATAGAGTTATGGTCTCAACATACAATGGTTTCAACTTACAATGGTTTTCCTGGAACCAATTAATATTGTAACTTGAGGGACCACTGTAGTTATTGAATTATTTAGATGTGGTGAAAAAGCTAAAAAAAAAACTCAAAAACAAAAGATCCAGAAGGAAACCAGCAGCCAAACCTATTCAGACAGCAGGAAAAAGGAACAGACTATTTTTTCTAATACATGAAGTAAATTTCCCACTTTTGCCTATGTGTGCCAAATTTATTAATGCCGTGCAACAATTTAGTAAATTTGTCGCACATAGTCAAAAATGAAGTAGAAAAAAACAGGGTAAAAACCAGACTACATAGTAAAAGATTAGTAAATGCCCCCCAATATGTCTACTTTACTTTATGTTTGCATCATAAAGTTGACATTTTTTTTTACTTTTGGAAGACATCAGAGGGCTTCAAATTTCAGCAGCAATTTTCTAATTTTTCACAAAATTTTCAAAATCGGAATTTTTCATGGACCAGTTCAGGTTTGAAGTGGATTTGAAGGGCCTTCATATTAGAAATACCCCACAAATGACCCCATTATAAAAACTGCACCCCTCAAAGTATTCAAAATGACATTCGGTAGGTGTTTCACAGGAATAACAGCAAAATAAAGGAGAAAATTCTAAATCTTCATTTTTTAAGTTCTTGTAGACCCAGTTTTTGAGGTAAAAGGAGAAAAATCTCTCAAAATTTGTAACCCAATTTCTCTCGAGTAAGAAAATACCTCATGTGTATGTCAAGTGTTCGGCGGGCGCAGTAGAGTACTCAGAAGGGAAGGAGCGACAGTGGGATTTTGGAGAGTGAGTTTTTCTGAAATGGTTTTTGGGGGGCATGTCACATTTAGGAAGCCCCTATGGTGCAAAACAGCAGAAACCCCCCCCCCCCACATGGCATACCATTTTGGAAACTACACCCCTCAAGGCACGTAACAAGGGGTTCAGTGAGCCTTAACACCCCACAGGTGTTCAACGAAAAGTCATCAAAGTCGGATGTGTAAATGAAGTTTTTTCCCCAAATTTACCATTTTTACAAAGGGTAATGGGAGAAAATGCCCCCCAAAATTTGTAACGCCATCTCTTCTGAGTATGGAGATACCCCATGTTCGGATGAAAAATGCTCTGCGGGCGAACTATAATGCTCAGAAGAGAAGGAGTCACATTTGGCTTTTTGAAAGCAAATTTTGCTGAAATGGTTTTTGGGGGGCATATCACATTTAGGAAGCCCCTATGGTGCCAGAAAAGCAAAAATACCCTCATGGCACACTATTTTGGAAACTACACCTCTCAAGAAACGTAACAAGGGGTGCAGTGAGCCTTAATACCTCACAGGTATTTCATGACTTTTGTTAAAGTTGGATGTGTAAATGAGAAAAAAAAAATTTTTCCACTAAAATGCTAGTTTTCCCCCAAATTTTACAAGGGGTAATAGGAAAGAATTACCCCCAAAATGTGTAACCCCATTTCTTCTGAGTATGGAAATACCCCATGTGTGGACGTCAAGTGCTCTGCTGGCACACTACAATGCTCAGAAGAGGAGGAGCGCCATTGAGCTTTTGGAAAGGGAATTTGTTTGGAATGGAAGTCAGGGGCCAAGTGCGTTTACAAAGCCCCCCCGTGGTGCCAGAACAGTTGACCCCCCCCCCACATGTGACCCCATTTTGGAAACTATACCCCTCACAGAATTTAATAAGGGGAGCAGTGAGTATTTACACTCCACTGGCGTTTGACAGATCTTTGGAACAGTGGGCTGGGCAAATGAAAAATTCCAAAAATCTGTCGGACCCCTGTGGGGCGTAAATGCTCCCTGTACCCCTTATTACATTACATGAGGGGTGTAGTTTCCAAAATGGGGTCACATGTGGGAGGTCCATTGTTCTGGCACTATGGGGGCTTTGTAAACACACGTGGCCTTCAATTCTGGACAAATTTTCTCTTCAAAATCCCAATGACGCTCCTTCTCTTCTGAGCATTGTAGTTCGCCAGCAGAGCACTTTACATCCACATATGGGGTATTTATATACTCAGAAGAAATGGGGTTACAAATTTTGGGGGGCTTTTTTCCCTATTTTCCCTTGTGAAAATGAAAAATTTTGGTTAACACCTGCATTTTAGTGAAATTTTATTTTATTTTTTTCCCATCCAACTTTAATGAAAATTCTTGAAACATCTGTGGGGTGTTAAAGTTCACTATACCCCTTGTTACATTGCATGAGGAGTGTAGTTTCCAAAATGGGGTCACATGTGGGTATTTTTTTTTTTGGCATTTATTTCAGAACCGCTGTAAAATCAGCCACCTCTTTGCAAATCACCAATTTAGGCCTCAAATGTACATAGTGCGCTCTCACTCCTGAGCCTTCTTGTGCGCCCACATAGCATTTTACGCCCACATATGGGGTATTTCTGTATTCAGGAGAAATTAATAATGTTGGGGCTTTTTTCCTTTTACCTCTTGTGAAAATAAAAAGTAAAGGGCAACACCAGCATGTTAGCATAAAAAAAAAAAAAAAACATTTTTACACTAACAGGCTGGTGTAGCCCCCAACTTTTCCTTTTCATAAGGGGTAAAAGGAGAAAAAGCCCCCAAAATTTGTAGTGCAATTTCTCCCGAGTATGGAAATACCCCATATGTGGCACTAAACTGTTTCCTTGAAATATGACAGGGCTCCGAAGTGAGAGCTCCATGCTCATTTGAGGACTAAATTAGGGATTGCATAGGGGTGGACATAGGGGTATTCTACGCCAGTGATTCCCAAACGGGGTGCCTCCAGCTGTTGCTAAACTCCCAGCATGCCTGGACAGTCAGTGGCTGTCCGGAAATGCTGGGAGTTGTTGTTTTGCAACAGCTGGAGGCTCCATTTTGGAAACACTGCTGTACAATACGTTTTTCATTTTTATTGGGGGGACAGTGTAAGGGGGTGTATATGTAGTGTTTTACCCTTTGTTATGTGTTAGTGTAGTTTATTGTAGTGTTTTTAGGGTACATTCGCACTGGCTGAGCTTTACAGCGAGCTTACCGCTATGAGTTTGCGCTGTGGCGAAAAATTTGCCGCAGCTCATACTTGAAGCAGGAAACTTACTGTAAACCTGCCCGTGTGAATGTACCCTATGCATTCACATAGGGGGTCAAACCTCCAGCTTTTTCAAAACTACAACTCCCAGCATGTACTGACAGACCGTGTATGCTGGGAGTTGTACTTTTGCAACAGAAGGAGGCACACTGGTTGGAAAACCTTCAGTTAGGTTCTGTTACCTAACTCAGTATTTTCCCACCAGTGTGCCTCCAGCTGTTGCAAAACTACAACTCCCAGCATGTACTGATCACCGAAGGGCATGCTGGGCGATGTAGTTATGCAACAGCTGGAGGTACCCAACTACAACTCCCAGCATGGCGAGACAGCTGTTTGCTGTTTGGGCATGCTGGGATTTGCAGCTTTGCAACATCTGGAGGGCTACAGTCTAGAAACCGCTGCACAGTGATCAAACTGTGGACCTCCAGATGTTGCAAAACTACAAATCCCAGCATGCCCAGACAGCAAACTGCTATGTGGGCATGCTGGGAGTTGTAGTTTTGCAAGATCTAGAGGGCCACAGTTCACTGCACAGTGATATCCAAACTGCAGTCCTCCAGCTGTTGCAAAACTACAAATCCCAGCATGACAGCTGTCTGGGCATGCTGGGAGTTGTAGTTTTGCAACATCTGGAGGGCAACAGTGTAGAGACCACTGTATAGTGGTCTCAGACTGTAGCCCTCCATATGTTGCTAGGCAACTTACCGGCTTCCGTCTGATCCAGGGAGCCAGCTGCACGACATGCCGCCCGCTGATCTCCGACACAGATCGTCGCCAGCAGGGTAAGTGGATCTTCGGCGCCCGGTCCTCTGTCGTTTCCCCATTCTGCCCCGCCTATTGTGGGTGGGCAGAACGGGGAAAACTAAAGTTAACCCCCCCCCCCCGCCCCCGATCTGCTATTGGTGGTCGCTTCTGATGACCAATAGCAGGGATAGGAGGGGTGGCACCCCTGCCACCTCACTCCTATCCCTTCAGGGGAATCAACCGCGATCCCCCTTATATTCCGGGTCACCAGGTCACCATAGACCTGTAATGACCCGGAATCGCGCAAATCGCAAGTGTGAATTCACTTGCGATTTGTGCCGATCGCCGGCATGGGGGGGGTCTGATGACCCCCCGGGGCATTTTCGCGGGGTGCCTGCTGACCGGCGCGCAACGGGGACCGAAATTCCCACGGGCGTACAGGTACGCCCTTGGTCCTTAAGTACCAGGGAGCAAAGGTGTACATGTACGCCCTTGGTCCTTAACAGGTTAAAGTGATACTCCGGTGGAAAACTCTTTTTTTTTTTTTTTAAATCAACTGGTGCCAGAAAGTTGAACAGATTTGTAAATTACTTCTATTAAAAAATCTTAATCCTTCCAGTACTTTTTAGGGGCTTTATACTATAGAGGAAATGCTTTTCTTTTTGGACTTCTCTTCTGTCATGACCACAGTGCTTTCTGCTGACCTCTGCTGTCCATTTTAGGAACTGCCCAGAGCAGGAGAAAATCCCCATAGCAAACATATGCGGCTCTGTACAGTTCCTGAAATGGTCAGCAGAGAGCACTGTGTTCAAATCTGTTTAACTTTCAGGCACCAGTTGATTTAAAAAAACAAAACAAAAAACTTTTCCACCAGAGTACCCCTTTAAGATTTTATCAGGAACAAAATGGTACAACATTTAGATGTGCGTAAGTGGTATGCACATATGCCCTTAACAGGTACAAAATAGCATACTACTTAATGTAGGTATGTGGGCAGAAAAATGATCTGCAGTACACTTAAATAAGTAGTTTTGCACAACACCAGCAGTAAACAGTGCTGCAGCACACAGTTGCTGTGTACTAAACCCACAATTGTGCTCTCTCTCTCTCTCTCTCTCTCTCTCTCTCACAAAGACTATTAGGAATGGACTGCTGGGTATGTATTATACCATCTACAGACTAGTATAACCAGCAGACCATTTCTTGTTGCACAAAGACACAGATTTGCACTAGAAACTTATTCCTCCCTCCTCTGCGAACGTTTCTCCAGCTGAGCCAGTTTTTTCAATCGTATGATGCAACACACAGCTCTCTGCGGCTCTCTGTTATACAATGCTGTAGACAGTGACTGGTAGGTTAAAACATTTCTGTAAAAGACACACTGCTCTGTCCAACAGAACGCTGATGTGACTAGGAGGTGAAACTCTGTTGGAAAAAGCTTTTCTGTGTAACACACAGCTCTGTCTGTCCTATCTCTCTGCAATGAAAGGATGAAGTGACTAGCCGGAATATGGCAGCCGATTATATAGGGCTGTGACATCACAGGGGTGACTGGCTGCTGATAGGCTGCATCCTGCATGTGATTCAGGGTCATCCTGCCTACCCTTGTTCTCACCTTCCCAGGATTCCTTGCCCCATGTCCTCACATGTGGATCCGCCATATTCGATGCCCTGGAGCCTGGACCACACTAAATGGAGTTTAATGAAGCGATTTTTCCTGAAATTCTTAACGTATTAAGATTCGTCAGATTAGATTCACTCATCTGTCAATATAAGGACATCTCTTTTGTCTTTATATTTTAGAAGCATGAGGCTTCAAAGTGCCCTGCTCTTGCCTCTTGGCAGTGGTTGCGCAATATGTGTTTTGGAGAGGCCTCGCTGGTTCTTGCGAACAGTGCCATAGGCAACAGTAGCCCTGGCAGCAAGGCACTGAGAGGCAGGCTTGAATAAAAATTGTCCATGTAAATACCCTTTGCTAAAAGTGGGTACACCATGTCCCAGACAATTTTCCCACTTCAAGAGAGGGGAGGCATTCGGGGGGGCGCAATAATACTGTCTTTCGCTTCGTACACTCTACATTTGAGTGTACCCCGAGATGCTTTCGCACCGCTTGTACAATATAATTCTGTAATTTGCCCTCCTATTGGGCAGGTACTGACGAAATTTAAGCCGGCCTTTGAAGTGGACTAGGGATTCATCCACAAAAATATCCTTTTCTGGGATGTATGCCT
This sequence comes from Hyla sarda, assembly GCF_029499605.1. Classification (NCBI taxonomy): domain Eukaryota; kingdom Metazoa; phylum Chordata; class Amphibia; order Anura; family Hylidae; genus Hyla; species Hyla sarda. The sequence goes on from NC_079192.1 coordinate 357,035,055, forward strand.
CTGAAAACTTTGCACTGAAATGGTCAATTATTGGCAAAAGTTTATAGAGGCGATCAAAAGAGGGGTCATTTAGGGGTGGGCATTGGGTATTGTCATAATAGTGGAGGAATTTGCGGATTGCCTTAAATCTTTTGCAGAGCATAGTGTTGCTGTATAGTGGGGTTTGGTACAGAAAGTCTGCACTCCAATACTGCCTCTTTTCTGAATTTTTCACTCTGCCAATGTGGAGAACAAGGCCCCAAAATGTAATCATTTCATCAGAAAGGACGGGGATCCAGTTAGAATATGATGAAGTGGGATTCAGGGCCAAAAATTGTTGGGCATATAAATTGGTCTGTTGTACCATTTATGTTAACCGATTCATCTAAAAAAATTTTTGTTTCATATTTGGGGTGGGGTGCATGTTGCGATTTAACACGTGTGGGGGGTCTGAGAAATATTAGATTTATTCACGTTACCTAAACGTCCCTAAAGCCCTACCTATTTCAGGAATCCAAACTCTAAAATATATATACACAGTCCCAAAGCAATGCAGCACTACTTATCTAATCCAGAAAAAAATGGTTGTGCCAGAGGCCCAAAAAGACTTGATCAAAGTCCATCCATAGCTAAGAACCAGAGACAGGCACAGAACTCCAACAAAAAAGGTGATTTAACCCGCCAGTACATCCCGCCGGTACATCGGAAGGGTGCTCGCGTCATACACGGCAGGTTCTGGCTGCTAGCAGCAGCCAGGGACCCGCCCGTAATGGTCGACATCCGCGATAGCGCGGATGTCTGCCATTAACCCCTCAGATGCAGTGATCAATACAGATCATGGCATCTGCAGCATTGCAGTACTTTGATTGGATGATCTGATCGCCCGCAGCGCTGCTGCGGGGATCCGATCATCCAGCATGACAGCCGGAGGTCCCCTTACCTTTACCTGGCTCCGGCCATCTCCCGGGGTCTTCTGCTCTGGTCTGCGATCGAGCAGACCAGAGCAGAAGATGACCGATAATACTGAGCAGTGCTGTGTCTTATGCATGGCACTGCACAGTATTAGCAATCAAAGGATTGCTATAGATAGTCCCCTATGGGGACATAAAAAGTGTTAAAAAAAAAAGTAAAAAAAAATATTACATTTTTTACGCTTTTTGGGGTTAAAATAGGGGACTATTCATAGCAATACCATGATTGCTAATACTGATCTGTTCTATGTATAGGACATAGAACAGATCAGTGTTATCGGTCATCTTCTGCTCTAGTCTGCTCGATCTCAGACCAGAGCAGAAGACGCCGGAAGCCGGAAGGAGGCAGGTGAGGGGACCTCCGTGCGGCGTTCTGAATGATCGGATCCCCGCAGCAGCGCTGCGGGCGATCCGATCATTCATTGAAATCGCGTACTGCCGCAGATGCCGGGATCTGTATTGATCCCGGCACCTGAGGGGTTAATGGCGGATGCCCGCGAGATCGCGGGCGTCAGCCATTGCCGGCGGGTCCCTGGCTGCGATCAGCAGCCGGGATCAGCCGCGCATGACACGGGCATCGCTCCGTTAAGTACCACCGCACCAGGACGTACATTTACATCCTGCGTCCTTAAGGGGTTAACCCCTTCAGGACCAAGCCCATTTTGGCCTTAAGGACCAGAGCGTTTTTTGCACATCTGACCACTGTCACTTTAAACATTAATAACTCTGGAATGCTTTTAGTTATCATTCTGATTCCGAGATAGTTTTTTCATGACATATTCTACTTTAACTTAGTGGTAAAATTTTATGGTAACTTGCATCCTTTCCTTGTGAAAAATCCTAAAATTTGATGAAAAATTAGAAAATTTAGCATTTTTCTAACTTTGAAGCTCTCTGCTTGTAAGGAAAATGTATATTACAAATAAAAAAATTTTTTATTCACATATACAATATGTCTACTTTATGTCTGCATCATAAAAGTGACGAGTTTTTACTTTTGGAAGACACCAGAGGGCTTCAAAGTTCAGCAGCAATTTTCCAATTTTTCACAAAATTTTCAAACTCACTATTTTTCAGGGACCAGTTCAGGTTTGAAGTGGATTTGAAGGGTCTTCATATTAGAAATACCCCACAAAAGACCCCATTATAAAAACTGCACCCCCAAAGTATTCAAAATGACATTCAGTCATCATTTTAACCCTTTAGGTGTTTCACAGGAATAGAAGCAAAGTGAAGGAGAAAATTCACAATCTTCATTTTTTACACTCGCATGTTCTTGTAGACCCAATTTTTGAATTTTTACAAGGGGTAAAAGGAGAAAATGTATACTTATATTTGTAGCCCAATTTCTCCCGAGTAAGCACATAACTCATATGTCTATGTAAAGTGTTCGGCGGGCGCAGTAGAGGGCTCAGAAGGGAAAGAGCGACAAGGGGATTTTGGAGAGTACGTTTTTCTGAAATGGTTTTTGGGGGGCATGTTGCATTTAGGAAGCCCCTATGGTGCCAGAACAGCAAAAAACCCTCACATGGCATACCATTTTGGAAACTAGACCCCTTGAGGAACATAACAAGGAATAAACTGAGCCTTAATACCCCACAGGTGTTTCACGACTTTTGCATATGTAAAAAAAAAATAATTTTTTTTCACTAAAATGTGTTTCCCCCCAAATTTCAAATTTTTCCAAGGGTTAATAGCAGGAAATACCCCCCAATATTTGTAACCCCTTCTCTTCTGAGTATGGAGGTACCCCATAAGTTGACCTGAAGTGCACTATGGGCGAACTACAATGCTCAGAAGAGAAGGAGTCATATTTGGCTTTTTGAGAGCAAATTTTGCTCGGGGGGCATGTCTCATTTAGGAAGCCCCTATGGTGCCAGAACAGCAAAAAAAAACACATGGCATACCATTTTGGAAACTAGACCCCTTGAGGAATGTAATAAGGAATAAAGTGAGCCTTATTACCCCACAGGTGTTTCACGACTTTTGCATATGTAAAAAAAAAAAAAAAAAAATTTCCACTAAAATGTGTGTTTCCCCCCCAAATTTCACATTTTTTCAAGGGTTAATAGCAGGAAATACCCCCCAATATTTGTAACCCCTTCTCTTCTGAGTATGGAGGTACCCCATAAGTTGACCTGAAGTGCACTATGGGCGAACTACAATGCTCAGAAGAGAAGGAGTCATATTTGGCTTTTTGAGAGCAAATTTTGCTCGGGGGGCATGTCTCATTTAGGAAGCCCCTATGGTGCCAGAACAGCAAAAAAAAAACACATGGCATACCATTTTGGAAACTAGACCCCTTGAGGAATGTAATAAGGAATAAAGTGAGCCTTATTACCCCACAGGTGTTTCACGACTTTTGCATATGTAAAAAAAAAAAAAAAAAAATTTCCACTAAAATGTGTGTTTCCCCCCAAATTTCACATTTTTTCAAGGGTTAATAGCAGGAAATACCCCCCAATATTTGTAACCCCTTCTCTTCTGAGTATGGAGGTACCCCATAAGTTGACCTGAAGTGCACTATGGGCGAACTACAATGCTCAGAAGAGAAGGAGTCATATTTGGCTTTTTGAGAGCAAATTTTGCTCGGGGGGCATATCGCATTTAGGAAGCCCTTCTGGTGCCAGAACAGCAAAAAAAAACCACATGGCATACCATTTTGGAAACGAGACCCCTTGAGGAACGTAACAAGGGGTACAGTGAGCATTTGCCCCCCACTGGTGTCTGATAGATCTTTGGAACAGTGGGCTGTACAAGTTTTCATTTTCACAGACCACTGTTCCAAAGATCCGTCAGACACCTGTGGGGGGTAAATTCTCACTGCACCCCTCATTACATTCCGTGAGGGGTGTCGTTTCCGAAATGGGGTCACATGTGGTTTTTTTTTTTTTTTGTTTTTGTCAAAACCGCTGTAACAATCAGCCACCCCTGTGCAAATCACCTCAAATGTACATGGTGCGCTCTCCCTTCTGGGCCTTGTTGTGCGCCCCCAGAGCACTTTGCGCTCACATATGGGGTATCTCTGTAGTCGGGAGAAATTGCGTTACTAATTTTGGGGGGCTTTTTTCCCTTTTACCTCTTGTGAAAATGTAAAGTATAGGGCAACATCAGCATGTTAGTGTAAAAAATTTAATTTTTTACACTAACATTCTGGTGTAGACCCCAACATTTCCTTTTCATGAAGGGTTAAAGAAGAAAAAGCCCCCCAAACCTTATAACATAATTTCTCCCGAGTACGGCGATACCCCATATGTCGCCCTAAACTGTTGCCTTGAAATACGACAGGGCTCCAAAGTGAGAGCGCCGTGCGCATTTGATGCCTAAATTAGGGATTTGCATAGGGGTGGACATAGGGGTATTCTACGCCAGTGATTCCCAAACAGGGTGCCTCCAGCTGTTGCAAAACTCCCAGCATGCGTGGACAGTCAACGGCTGTCCGGCAATACTGGGAGTTGTTGTTTTTCAACAGCTGGAGGCTCTGCTTTGGAAACAGTGGCGTACCGGACGTTCTTATTGGGGGAGGGGGGCTGTGTAGGGGTATGTGTATATGTAGTGTTTTTAACTTTTTATTTTATTTTGTGTTAGTGTAGTGTAGTGTTTTTAGGGTACAGTCACATGGGCGGGGGATTACAGCGAGTTTCCCGGCGCAAAATTTGCTGCATCTCAAAATGCGAGAAACCCACTGTAAAAGCCTCGCCCATGTGAATGTACCCTGTACCTGTACCCTGGACCAGCTGTTGCAAAACCACAACTCCCAGCATGCATGGTCTGTTAGTGCATGCTGGGAGTTATAGTTTTGCAACAGCTGGAGGCACACAGGTTAGGAAACACTGAGTTAGAAACAGACAATGTTTCCCAACCAGTGTGTCTCCAGTTGTTGCAAAACTACAACTCCCAGCATGCCCAGACAGCTGAAGGGCATGCTGGGAGTTGTAGTTCGGCAACATCTGAAGGGCCAGATGTTGCTGAACTAAAACTCCCAGCATGCCTGCACAGTCAGTGCATGCTGGGAGTTGTAGTTTTGACACAGCTGGAAGAGCACAGATTGGAGACCATTATACAATGGTCTCCAAACTGGGGCCCTCCAGATGTTGCAAAACTACAACTCCCAGCATGCCCAGACAGCCAAAGGCTGTCTAGGCATGCTGGGAGTTGTAGTTTTCAGACTCTTAGAAGCAGCAGTGAAGATCTTCATTGCTGCTTCTGAGGACCATGTACTTACCTGCCGGTCCCGTTGCTGCTCGTCCACGTGGCCGGTCCTGCCGCTGCTCCTCGGTCCCGCCAGGTAAGTCCGCCGGTCCCCTGATGTTCCCCTCCTATGCCGCTGGTCCCCGCGAGCCCCCGCAGCCATCGTCCCCCGTTCTGCCCGACTTCCAGGGGTGGGCAGTGCGGGGGATCTGAACTTTCACCCCAGATCACTGTGATTGGTCCACAGGGACCAATCACAGTGATCGCTGACCAGGACCATCAATGGATGGTCCTGGGGGTGAAGCAGAAGTGGTCCCCTGCTGGAAACAGCGGGACTTCTGCCAGTTAACCCGTGCGATGCTGCGCATCGCCGGGTTAACTGAATGTCATTTATAAACGCCGGGATGCGCGAACGCACTGCACAACCCGGCGTTTATATATGACATTCTGCGGGAAGGGGTTAAAGGGGTACTCCCGTGGAAAACTTTTTTTTTTATTTTATTTTATTTTATTTTTTTAAATCAACTTGTGCCAGAAAGTTAAAATCACTTCTATTAAAAATTTTTTAATCCTTCCAGTACTTTTTAGGGGCTGTATACTAAAGACAAATCCAAAAAAGAAATACATTTCCTCTGATGTCATGACCACAGTGCTCTCTGCTGACCTCTGCTGTCCATTTTAGGAACTGTCCAGAGCAGCATATGTTTGCAATGGGGATTTTTTCCTGCTCTGGACAGTTCTTAAATTGGACAGTAGATGTCAGCAGAGAGCACTGTGGTCATGACATCAGAGGAAATGTATTTCTTTTTTGGATTTCTCTTTAGTATACAGCCCCTAAAAAGTAATGGAAGGATAAAGATTTTTTTAATAGAAGTGATTTACAAAGCTGTTCAACTTTCTGGCACCAGTTGATAAAAAAAAAAAAAATCCACGGGAGTACCCCTATAAGGTGAAAATGGGCTTGGTCATTAAGGGGATAATATCTCATGTCAGCATTACGTTTCAACTCCTCCTAGCTTGAAAATGGCTCGGGGAGGAGTTGAAACGTTGTAATGCTGACATGAGATATTAAATCACCTTTTTTGTTGGAGTTCTGCCCCTGTCTCTGGGGAGTGTGTGTGTGTATATATATTATATATATATTAGTAAATTTGATTAGCCGTATTAGTCCAGTGATGCAGATGCAAATCAAAAAATGTTGCAGTATCTTGTAATACCTTATTTATTGGACTAACAGAATTTTGTAGAGACAAGCTTTGGGGATTCCTCCCTTTATCAAGTCCAAAGCAAATCTAAGCTCACAAGCAGAGCAGAATACTCAGGTTACATCTCACAAATATGCAGAGGTTAAGACAATAGATGTGGAGAATTCACACTAAGAAGGGCCATAAATTGTCCTGCTATAGGAACATAGACTAAATAGATAAGGATGAGAAAAAGGGGGCGGGAGGGGGGGGGGGAGCAGGGGAGAGACTGGTAATTAAGCTGGACAAAGTGAGATGCAAAAGAGAATCCAGTATAGTACAGGTTATAAGACATTTTGACAATGAGATAAAAAGCTCAATTCCACATCGAGTCCTTGGTTTTTGGAATCAAATAACAGTATCATTTTGGCTTCAAATGTCTTTCTCTCTTGTGTGTTTTTGAAGTTCCCTCTCAGTATCTTGATTGTAAGGTCATGAATGGAGTGGCCTGTTTGGGTAAAATGGTGTCTAACTGGGGTGTAGTAGTCATTTTCTTTATGGCTGTTTATGGAATGTCTGTGTAGATTCATCCTTTTATTCAGTTTCCGGCTGGTTTCACCAATGTAGCATCCCATGTCTTACTTGGTGCATTGTATCATGTAGACCACATTTGGGGATGTGCAGGAGTATAATGTTATATAGTCCCCTAATGTTATATGTCTTGTTGTTGTGGGTGGCTTCCATCTTGGTTCAGATGTGTTGGCAGAGTTTACAGCGGGTTTTTTGCAGGGTTTGGTCCCATTGTCTGTCTGTATCTGTTCTTTTTTTTTGTAGATAATTTTCTGCTGACCAGCTTTTGTTTTAAATTTTGTGGTTGTCTGAAGGCCAAGATGGGAGGTTCAGGGAAGATTTTTTTTTAGCATCTCATCTTTCGCCAATATCGGCTGCAAGTCCTTGATAATTATACGTATTTCTTCAAGGGCCGGATTGTATGTGGCTACCAGGGGGACGCGTGGTGATGGTTGTGTGGTAGCCCTTGGGGGGTGTATGGTAGGGATGGTATGATGTTGGTATATGAGGGGTTAATATTAACCCTGTCACTCGTGACGCCAGGGTGAGGGCTGGTACGCTGAATCTATGTTCCGGCCTATCGCCGCTCTTCCCAGAAGCGATAGGTGCAATGAAATGACTGAAGGTCCACAAGCAGATTTAACTTGAATAACTTTACTGCAGTACTTGCAATATCCAATGCGTAGTAACAGTCTCATATAACAGTTCTTAGGTTGCTTAGCGACTGGCAGAAGTTGCTGACCTTGCATGAAACTTATAGTCTCTGAATTTAGGGAGTGATGTGCAGATCTGTCTGGATTTAGGGGAAATATTGGGTCTGGTGATACTGCAGAGTGCTTGGGGGATGACACACTCTATAATTTAGATCATTCAGCCGTTGCCGCAAGGCTCAGGCCTAACTCACTGCGATTACTGCGATATAGGTCTTCTCTCATCAAGAGCCAGGAGAAAGAGAGCGAGAAGATGGCCGCCGCTCCCTTATATGGGCAGGGGGCGTGGCGATTCTGATTGGTCCGAACGTCTGCCCTTCACTTTACATGGTATCATGGGATTGCTTGCGTCACAGGATCTATATACATTGCAAAACCCAAAACGAGGCTACAGATACCAAAGTGAGACCTGGAACACATCCAGAATGAGGCTTGGAACGCATCACATGACCCGAAGGCCCTGCGATACCATGGAAACAAGTAATTAACCATTTATATAAAGAAATAATACTATATACATTATTTTATGGACAAATTAGAAATCTATCCACTACAATAGAGGCGACTAGGGGCGAACTGACTAACAGAGATTACTAAGTCCTAGGGACTCTGGCTACAGGGACCTGTAGATAAGTACTGTATGAAATGCGGTACTGGGCCTCACAGTTGTATCTCTCTGTATTGTAGCAGGTGTGCCCGTGGTGTTTGAAGGGTGGAGTGTATTTTCCTATTTATTATCCTTTTGGTTTGTATCCTTTTTGTTTTGAATTTCAGACAGTGTTTGTAGATGCCTGTCTCTGTCAGCAGGGTTGGAGCAGATGCTATATTACCTAGTAGCTTGGCTGTAAATGATGCCTTTCTTTGTGTGTGAAGGATGGAAACTGGATTTATGTAGATGGCTGGATAGGTCTGTGGGTTTTCTGTATACAGACGTTTGTAGTGTATTCCTGTTTATTGTGACAGTGGTGTCCAGGAAGTTCAGACTTTCTGTAGAGAAGTCCATTTTGAGTTTGATAGATGGATTGAATGTGTTAAAGGCATTATGAAACTTTTTGAGTTTTTTTTCTTTTCCTTCTGTCCAGATGATGAAAATATCATCAATGTAACGGTAGTATCTGTAGGGTTTGTGAAGTTGTGGGTCTAGAAATCGTTGTTCAAGGTCAGCCGTGAATAGGTTGGCAAATTGTGGTGCCATCCGGGTCCCCATTGCAGTGCCCATCATTTGTAGATATAGGTCACTGTTAAAGCTGAAGTAGTTGTGTGTTAGGATGAATTCTATTAGTTTAGTGATTCGTCCAGGGCTGTATTTCCGGTTGTGGGTTTGGGATGAGATAAACAGGGAGCAGGCATCAATTCCATCTCTATGAGGGATGTTGCTGTACAGGGATTTTACATCCATTGTTATGAATGTGGAGTTGGTAGGCAAGTTTGTTATCTGATTAAGTTTAAGAAAGTGACTGGGGTCCTGTATGAAGCTGCTGGTGTTTTTGACAAAGGGTTTTAATAGGTTTTCTACTAAGCCAGAGATCTGTTCTGTTAATGTGTCCATACCTGTTATTATTGGTCTGCCTTTTGTGGATTTTTGGAAGCATGTAGAATGTCCATGTTATGGAATTTGTGGGTATGAGTGTCTCTAATCCTTTCTGTGACTCTTTTGGGAAGGATTCGATCAATTTCTTCAATTCCATAGTCTATTCTTTGGTGGGGTCTTCTGTCAGTTTCTTGTAGTGTCTGACAATTGTCTGTTTCCCTCTTTGATGTAATCCTGAGTGTTCATTATCACTACTGCTCCAGCAGACAAGGAAGGAGCAGTAGTGATAATGAACACTCAGGATTACATCAAAGAGGGAAACTGACACTTGTCAGACACTTATACTACAAAAAAATGTTAAAATATCTTATAACCTGTACTATACTGGATTCTCTTTTGCATCTCACTATGTCCTGCTTAACCCGTACAGGACCTAGGGCGTATGGATATGCCTTCTGTACCTGGGTCTTAAGGACCCAGGGCGTACCTGTACGCCGTCGGAATTTCTGTCCGCGCCGGGCGGGGACTGGACTGGGGTGACTGCTGATATCGATCAGCAAGCACCCCGTGCAAATGCCCAGGGGGGTCATCAGACCCCCCCCATGTTGGCGATTGGCGCAAATCGCAAGTGAATTCACACTTTCGATTTGCGCTGATTCCGGGTCATACGGGTCTATGGTGACCCGGAATATAAGGGGGATCACGGTTGTCTAAGACACCCACGATCCCCCTGTAGCGATAAGAGTGAGGTGGCAGAGTTGCCACCCCTCCTATCCCTGCTATTGGTGGTCTAGACACGATCACCAATAGCAGATCGGGGGCGGGGGGGGGGTTTACTTTCGTTTTCCCCATCCTGCCCACCCACAATAGGCGGGGCAGAACGGGGAAATGTCGGGGGAAGCTGCGGGACGGGATCGGCGGCGGTGATCGGCGCGGGCGGCGATGTCGTGCGGCAGAAGAGGACGGCTCCCTGAATCCGACGGAAGCCGGTAAGTTGCCTAGCAACACCTAGAGGGCTACAGTCTGAGACTGTAGCGCTCCAGATGTTGCAAAACTACAACTCCCAGCATGCCCGATTCAGAAAACACCCCACATGGGGGTGAAAAGTGCTCTGCTGGCGCACTACAGGTCTCAGAAGAGAAGGAGTCACATTTGGCTTTTTGAAAGCAAATTTTGCTCTGGGGGCATGCCGCATTTAGGAAACCCCTATGGTGCCAGAACAGCAAAAAAAATAAACACATGGCATACCATTTTGGAAACTAGACCCCTCGGGGAACGTAACAAGGGGTTAAGTGAACCTTTATACCCCACAGGTGTTTCACGACTTTTGCATATGTAAAAAAATATATATATTTTTTTTTAACCTAAAATGCTTGTTTTCCCAAAAATTTTTACATTTTTAAAAAGGGTAAAAGCAGAAAATACCCCCCAAAATTTGTAACACAATTTCTCCCGAGTACGGCGATACCCTAAACTGTTGCCTTGAAATACGACAGGGCTCCAAAGTGAGAGCGCCATGCGCATTTGAGGCCTAAATTAGGGACTTGCATAGGGGTGGACATAGGGGTATTCTACGCCGGTGATTCCCAAACAGGGTGCCTCCAGCTGTTGTAAAACTCCCAGCATGCCTGGACGGTCAGTGGCTGTCTGGTAATACTGGGAGTAGTTGTTTTGCAACAGCTGGAGGCTTCGTTTTGGAAACAGTGGCGTACCAGACGTTTTTCATTTTTATTGGGGAGGGGAGGGGGCCTGTGTAGGGGTATGTGTATATGTAGTGTTTTTTACTTTTTTATTTTATTTTGTGTCAGTGTAGTGTAGTGTTTTTAGGGTACAGTCGCACGGGCAGGGGTTCACAGTACTTTCTCGCTGGCAGTTTGAGCTGCGGCAGAACTTGCAGCCGGATACTTACTGTAAACCTCCGCCCATGTGAGTGTACCCTGTACATTCACATTGGGGGGGGGGGGGGGGCATCCAGCTGTTGCAAAACTACAACTCCCAGCATGTGCTGACAGACTGTACATGCTGAGAGTTTTAGTTTTGCAACAGCTGTAGGCACACTGGTTGTGTATCACTGAGTTTGTGACCTAACTCAGTATTTAACAACCAGTGTGCCTCCAGCTGTTGCAAAACTGCAAATCCCAGCATGCCCAAACAGCGAAAAGCTGTCTCGGCATGCTGGGAGTTGTAGTTGCGTACCTCCAGCTTTTGCAGAACTACATCTTCCAGCATGCCCTTCTGTGATCAGTACATGCTGGGAGTTGTAGTTTTGCAACAGCTATATGCACACTGCTTGGAAAATACTGAGTTAGAGAACTGAAGGTTTTCCAAAGTACAACTCCCAGCATATACGGTCTGTCAGTACATTCTGAGAGTTGTAGTTTTGAAACAGCTGGAGGTTTGTCCCCCCATGTGAACGTACAGGGTACATTCACCCGGGCAGGTTTACAGTAAGTTTCCTGCTTCAAGTATGAGCTGCAGATTTTTTGCCGCGGCGCAAATTTTTAGCGGGAAGCTCACTGTAAACCTCTGCCAGTGCGAACGTACCCTAAAAACACTACACTACACTAACACATAATAAAGGGTAAAACACTATATATACACCCCCTTACTCTGTCCCCCCAATAAAAATGAAAAACTTATTGTACGGCAGTGTTAACCAAAACGGATCCTCCAGCTGTTGCAAAACAACAACTCCCAGCATTTCCGGACAGCCACTGACTGTCCAGGCATGCTGGGAGTTTAGCAATAGATTTGCTCACGAATATCGCATTTCGTATATTTGCGAATATTATGTTCGCGCTAAAAATTCGCTATTACGAATATTAGTCTTTTTTTCAAACTGTTTTAAAAACTGAGCACATTGTAGGGATCTCCTTTGACTGATAAATGCAATGCTTGTATCATTTCATTAAAGACCCAGGGATGAGACTGTGAGGCGAAAGTTTTATGCATGCGAATATTCGCATTGCGAATATTCGCAATAAGAATATTCGCAATGCGAATATTCTTTGAAATTCCGCCCTACTTATGCCTGTGAGCCAATGAGAGTTCTGCAAGAACAGTTGTCAGAGCTTAGCAACGTCCCTAGCAACCAATAGAAACTTGCTGGCACGACCAGTATATAACATCACTCCCCACCAGCATTCCTTTGCAGATTCACATGTTGGTTTAGAGAGGAGAGTGTTTCTGTCCTTTTGCTTGTGTCCTTTGTGCCTTGTATCCTGTGACAACCAATTGCTTTTTTTTTTAAAAGCAGAAGAGAACTCAATTTTTTTTTTTTTTTAAACAGAAGCACAACTGATAACACAGTGATAACTCTGAGTACAGATAATGTTGTAGATATGACCTGCAGTCCTATGTAACACCACAGATATCACAGTGATAACACTCTGAATACAGATAATGTAGTAGATGTGACCTGCAGTCCTATGTAACACCACAGATAACAGTGCTCCAAAGTGAGAGCGCCATGCGCATTTGAGGACTAAATTAGGGAATTGCATAGGGGTGGACATAGGGGTATTGTACGCTAGTGATTCCCAAACAGGGTGCCTCCAGCTGTTGCTAAACTCCCAGCATGCCTGGACAGTCAATGGCTGTCCGGTAATACTGGGGAGTTGTTTTGCAACAGCTGGAGCCTCCGTTTAGGAAACAGTGCCGTACCAGAGTTTTTTCATTTTTATTGGGGAGGGGGGCTGTGTAGGGGTATGTGTATATGTAATGTTTACTTTTTATTTTGTGTTAGTGTAGTGTAATGTAGTGTTTTTAGGGTACAGTCACACGGGCGGGGGTTCACAGTAGTTTCCTGCTGAGAGTTTGAGCTGCAGCTACAAACACACTGTAAGCCCCTGCCCATGTGAATGTACCCTGTACATTCACATTGGGGGAGAGGGGGGGGATGCAGTGAGTTGCATGCAGGGAGTTGTAGTTTTGCAACAGCTGGAGGCACAATGGTTGCGAAACACTGAGTGTTTGTTACCTAACTCAGTGTTTCACAACCAGTGTGCATCCAGCTGTTGTAAAAATACAACTCCCAGCAGGCATGGTCTGTTAGTGCATGCTGGGAGTTGTAGTTTTGCAACAGCTGGAGACACACGGTTTGGGAAACACTGCTATTTGATCTTATATCATAACTTTTAAACTAGTCTAAAATGCAGTTAAATATAATGAAATAACAGTGGTGACATTACTGTTACACAGATCAGCAGTTTTTCCTCACTTGGTGAAAAGTTACTCCCCACCATCTTCGCTTCGCAGGGCAGCAGAAAATCGCGATGCGAAAAGCAACTGGCAAAGATCCAGGAAATTATCTCCGTTCTCGCATGATGTCATAAGCGCACATGTGCAGATGAGCGAAATTTCGCAATAGCGAAATTTCGCAATAACAAAATATCGCAATGGAAAAAAAACATCACGAATATTTGAATTCCACGAATATGGGACGAATATTCGTCCTCATATTCACAAAATATCGCGAATTCAAATATGGCATATGCCGCTCATCACTATTTAGCAACAGCTGGAGGCACCCTGTTTGGGAATCACTGGCATAGAATACCTTTATGTCCACGCCTATGCAATCCCTAAATTAGTCCTCAAATGCGCATGACGCTCTCACACTTCGGAGCCCTGTCGTATTTCAAAGAAATAGTTTAGGGCCACATATGGAGTATTTCCGTACTCGGGAGAAATTGCACTACAAATTTTGGGGGGCTTTTTCTCCTTTTACCCCTTATGAAAAGGAAAAGTTGGGGTCTACACCAGCCTGTTAGTGTAAATTTTTTTATATTTTTTACACTAACAGGCTGGTGTTGCCCCATACTTTTTATTTTCACAAGTGTTAAAAGGAAAAAAAGACCCCCAAAATTTGTAACACAATTTCTCCTGAGTACGGAAATACCCCACATGTGGGCGTAAAATGCTCTGCCGGCGCACAACAAGGTTCAGGAGTGAGAGCACATTATGTACATTTGAGGCCTAAATTGGTGATTTGCACAAGGGTGGCTGATTTTACAGCGGTTCTGACATAAACGCAAAAAAATAAACACCCACATGTGACTCCACTTTGGAAACTACACTCCTCATGGAACGTAACAAGGGGTATAGTGCACCTTAACCAGCCCACAGGTGTTTAATGAAAATCCTTCAAAGTTAGATGGAAAAATTAAAAAAAATAAAAATTTCACAAAAATGCTGGTGTTACCCTAATTTTTTATTTTCACAAGGGAAAATAGGGAAACATTTTTAACCCCATTTCTTCTGAGTAAGAACATACCCCATATGTGGATGTAAAGTGCTCTGCTGGCGCACTACAATGCTCAGAAGAGAAGAAGCACCATTGGGATTTTGAAAAGAAAATTTGTCCGTAATTGAAGGCCACGTGTGTTAACAAAGCCCCTATGGTGCCAGAACAATGGACCCCATTTTGGAAACTACACCCCTCATGTAATGTAATAAGGGGTACAGAGAGCATTTACGCCCCACAGGTGTCTGACAGATTTTTGTAATTTTTAATTTATTGTTCCAAAGATCTGTCAAACGTCAGTGGGGTGTAAATACTCACTGCACCCCTTATTAAATTCTGTGAGGGGTGTAGTTTCCAAAATGGGGTCACATGTGGAGGGTCCACTGTTCTGGCACCACGGGGTTGCTTTGTAAACGCACATGGCCCCCCGACTTCTATTCCAACCAAATTCTGTCTCCAAAAGCTCAATGGTGCTCCTCCTCTTCTGAGCAGTGTAGTGCGCCAGCAGAGCACTTGATGTCCACACATTGGGTATTTCCATACTCAGAAGAAATGGGGTTACAAATTGTGGGGGTCCTTTTCTCCTATTACCCCTTGCAAAAATAAAAAAATTGGGGGAAAAACCTGCATTTTGGGGAAAAAAATGTTTTTCTTCATTTACACATCCGACTTTAACAAAAAGTCGTCAAACACCTGTGAGGTGTTAAGGCTCACTGTACACCTGGTTCCTTTAGGGGTGTAGTTTCCATAATAGTATGCCATGTGGGTTTTGTTTTTTTTTCTGTTCTGGCAGCATAGGGGCTTCCTAAATGCGACATGCCCTCCAAAAACCATTTCAGCAAAATTTGCTTTTCAAAAGCCAAATGTGACTCCTACTCTTCCGAGCATTGTAGTGCGCCAGCAGAGCACTTGACGTCCACACATGGGGTATTTCCATACTCAGAAGAGATGGGGTTACAAATTTGGGGGGTTATTTTGTCTTATTACCCCTTGTAAAAATGTTAAATTTGAGGGAAAACCAGCATTTTTGTGAAAAAAAAAAAATCATTTACACATCTAACTTTAACGAAGTCGTCAGATGAGGCCAGATGATGAGTCTGGGCATTTAAAACCTTTGAGATTGACATCACCTGGTCTTCCCAGATAATGATTGAGAACAATCCATGACACTGGCAGGTCTCAGCTTTGCAAAGGGGGCAGTGCATGCTATCAATTCTGCAGGGTGCCCAAACTTTTGCAGATGCCATTTTTTTGTTTTCTGTTATATTGAAAGTGTAAATGATGGAAATAAAATCTAACTTTTGTTGACATATTATAAGAATGTCTAATCTGCAATTTGATGCCTTTTGGAGATTTTTCCATCTTTCCTTGGCTTCTTTATGCACATTAATACAAATTTTTACCTGGGGTGCCCAAACTTTTGATCCCCACTGTAGCTGACTACATTTCTGACTGACTAGGACATTTTATGACACTGGACTATATTTGACACTCTATGGGGTAGATTTATCAAAACCTGTCCAGAGGAAAAGTTGCCCCATAGCAACCAATCAGATTGCTTCCTTCCTTTTTAACAAGGCCTCTGCAAAATGAAAGAAGCAATCTGATTGGTTGCTATGAACAACTTTTCCTTTGCACTGGTTTTGATAAATCTCCCCATATGACTGACATCACACTTTAGGAGTATTGCGACATTTGACCATTAGACTTGATATGCATGGTGACGGCAATGCTTATACATACACTTTGACATTATACCATTGTTTATTTTTGCTGATAGACACTGGTTGCTGATTGGGTTGCCGGAGTCTTTCTGCCCAGTGCCTTGGCTACTAGGGTCTATTGGCATTACACACTTACCCCTAGAACACTTTACTCTAGATAACATTTGACATTCTGTTACCTTACTTTTGTAAGTGCATTTGGTTAGCTACAGGAATACCTTCTGGCCAGTAAAGTACCCTGGGCACGAAAAGACAAGAATAAATTACATTAGTTATGACATTTTAGTGACTAACAGTGGTGTGGACTGATATAAGAATACTACAGTCCCTAATGTACATTTTACTGAAGTTTGTGACTGATGTACATGACTTTTGTGATTTAGGCTTATTTGTACTGAACTTATGCGTGTACACTATTTATATCAGTCTAGATATCTGGCTGGCAGTTGTCCTTGTGTCGACCTTTGGGACCGATGCAACACCACCTTTTGGGACTCGGGAACATTCTCTGCTTTGGGAGCTCTTTGTGCTTCTGGAGTAGCAGGACACTCTTGCAGACTTAACTCCGGAACTAAAATAGGTCCTGGCCTAGCTGGATACACGTGGTTTAAATATGATGCTGAGGGACTGGAATCCGGAGTACAAACTGATGCCACGGGAGACAGAACAGGAGCCGGTGAAGAAACAAGGATGGTTGCACCAACCCTTGGAATGGCATGGCACAGAAGACTGCAGGCTGACTAGGGAAGAACATAGGGACATCCATGGATGGGTGGGTCCCCTCTCCAGGTACATACTCCATCACGGTCTAGCAGCTGTTGGTAGAGGTGCAGGAGGTTCAGGTAGATCTTTTCTAAGGCACAATTTTATGCGATTTCGATGTACCACCTGTGGTTCATAACCAGTCTTCTAAATCTCATAGACATCGAAGTCTGGATAGGGCACTGTGGTGAATAGTGTAGGGCTCCGTTTCCCAAATGGAGTCCAACTTATGCGCGTTGGGAATTTCCGCAGCCAAACTTTGTCTCCCAATTGTAGAGACTTGGCCGAGGCATGATGGTTATAGTCTCTTTGCTGTCTTTCTTGAGCCTCACCCATCCTTCTACCAACAATCTCCTTTGCCTCTTGGATTCTTCTCTGATGGTCTGAGACCCAGTCTTGTGAAGCCTGCGGAGAGTTGTTAAAGGGCGCTTGCAGTCTAAATGCCCGATCTTTCGTCACTTGCCCATGTCGACCCATCATCAGGAAGAACGGGAATTAGCAGGATGAGGAGCAGAGACAGGTTTTCTGGGCGCTGGTGATTCACGGCTAGGTGGATTGGTCTGGCTAGCAAGCTCTTTTACGGCCTTGGTCAGCTGATCAATGTCCTGCCTAACACTAAGTTCTGAGGCCGCAGCGATTGACGGGGCAGTTGGTAATGGCATGGGAGCGGGTGGTGATGGTGGCACTGACCTAGCGGATGCCCCTAGTGGCTCTGAGGGAGAGGTGCTGCCTTCTTCGGACTCAGCCCCGGTAACTTGGATGGCTCTTAAATGCCGGGAATGACAAATTAGGGTTCTGTACCGCTAGCATTCCAAGTGTGGCTTTGTCCCATTTGTTGTGAGCCCTATCAATAAATCTGTCCATCAATACCTTGTTGCCCTGCTCGGGAGTTATACCATCTAGTCTCTGGACAGTCTCAAGGGCATTTTGTAAGGCTATAGCATAAGCTCTGAGAGTCTCACCTGGCTTCTGTTGTCTGTCATACAGGCAGAGGCACACCTCTGATGGAGAATGAGATTCAAACACTTGGAACAGCCCCTTAAAGATCTTCTTTACCGTTGCCTTCTCGGAGGCGGGCCTGGTGCAGACTTCCTCAAGTGCTGGTCCTTGTAGCTGTTCAGTGAGCAACTGCACCTGTTGATTAGCGGGAACAGAATAAAAAGAACAAAAAGGCTTTGAATCTTATCTTTAAAATCTCGCAGTGTCAGGAATACCCTTGCTATGCCTGTTTAGTTTGGACTGGTTTTCCCTTAAGTTTTCCCTCAGTCAAGATGGTGGATTGTGTCTCAGCTGGGTGCCATCTTACTTCCTGTCTGAAATATAAACCCCTCAAGCCTGTTGCTCAGTACTTGAGTATTGTGTCTGTGTTCCTGCTTGTACAGTCTTCTAGCCTGGAACTTGCTTTCGGGTCTGTTCCTACACTTGCGGTTACCCTGCTAACCTTGTGTACCTGCTGACGGATTATCAAGTCTCCTCCTGATACTTCGCCTGGATCTCTGCTTATCTTCCTGCTACTCCTGTGCAAGTTTCCTGCATTTTGGCCTAGTCTCTGCCATTGGTCTCCAGCAGTATCCACCAGTATCATGACATGCAGAGTGAATGGGTCCCCATTGTAGGTGGGAAGAATGGGGTTCCCAAAGAAGACTGATGCGGCTACAGGAACTACTAAACTGTTGCACTGAACTGGAGGTGGAGAGGGTAGACCCCTCCGAGTTTCCAAAGCAGGTGGTGATCCCACCTGGGGTTGAAGAAGCACCTTCGTCTGGTGGTCCTGGAGAACTGGGTGCTGACATCTTGCAGGCTTAATTGAGTGCGCTGTCACGTTAAGAAGTCCAGCGAGGTGCTGCAGAAGTTTCAGGCCATCGTATGTCGATTTGATCATATGTCGGGGCCATTGCATGTCGGGGGGTTACTTTAGAGGAATACAGCACATTGCACAACTCTTGGCTCCATCTTATCTCATTTTTACCCTCCTTAGAGGCTCCTTGAACACTTACAAAAATGGGACAGAAAGAGACCCCAGAAATAAACAGTGGTAAGAAGGGGAACAGGTGGAAAACCACCGTAATCACTGTTTCAGACATTTCAGGGCTTCTGTAGGGTTGGCATGGTCTGAGCACATGTTTAGCAAACCACAGTGGCATTTCATTTTTTTCATTTGAGCAAGGCCCACCGTTGGAGGCCACACTGGTGCCCTCCATGTGAGCCCGACAGCTTAGGATGCACATCGCGGGACATGCTAGCTGCTAAAGCCTTGAGAGACCCACAGCGCTTAGCCCCCTGCAGAGCCCCCCGAGCAGCCTCACTGGTTTGGGGACGTCTGATGCCAGGACAGGGGACCCCAGAGATGAGGGTACTGGCCTAGGGGGAATTCTTGTCCAGGAGGAAGGATTGCAAGGGAGGCCCCATTCGACTGGACCCCACACTCTTCCATGTATCACTCTCTCATCCCTATGCCTGCAGGGACAGGAAAAACACTGGGGTGTGTTTGGGGAGGGGCCCATTTAACTTTATCTATTTCCTGTCCCAACAGTGATAGGAGGAGCAACCTCCATTTTGGTGCCATCATGAAGAGGGATGCAGTGGAAACATCTTAGACTCCGCATTTTTCCAGTGCCCTTCCAACCTCTTTGCCTCAAATACCTTATCTATAGGCCCCCCCAAACTGTATTAACCCCTCATAGGTTTCCCGTAATGTATAAGTGGGTAAGATAGAAGGTCCCCTATTATTAGGTTTTTCCCTATAGTGAGCATATAGTTCCACCATTAGGTAGGTATTTTCCACAGTAGTTAGTTCTCTTATTAATTAGCCCCCTCAACCCCAGTACATCCTAAGGTACGAATGTAGATTGTTTCACGCTGTCCCTCAGCAGTAGGTAAATATGTTCGTAGGTAGCTTGGTAAGTAGCCAGGTAGTTAGCTTGCCAGCTAGCTATTTAGGTAGTCAGGCAGGTAGCCAGCTAGGTAGAGAGGTAGCACCCAACCTCTGCAGGAACAATTGTAAAGTATGGTGAAAAAAAAAATTATTTGCAACTTTTGTGGATTTTTACATCGTGCACTTATAGGTAATGTTACCTTTTTCCGTAGGTTAGCACAATTGCAATGATACCCAGTAATAGGTTGTGTTTTATTTTACTACTATAACCTTAACCACTTAAGGACCTAGGGCGTATGGATACGCCTTGACTTCCTGGTACTTAAGCACCCAGGGCGTATCCATACGCCCGTGGGAATTTCGGTCCCCGCCGCGCGGGGACCGGGCCGGGGTGACTGCTGATATCTATCAGCAGGCACCCCGTGCAAATGCCCAGGGGGGTCATCAGACCCCCCCACGTCGGCGATCGGCGCAAATCGCAAGTGAATTCACACTTGCGATTTGCGCCGATTCCGGGTCATACGGGTCTATTGTGACCCGGTGACCCGGAATAGAAGGGGGATCGCGGTTGTCCAAGACACCCACGATCCCCCTGTAGGCATAGGAGTGAGGTGGCAGGGTTGCCACCCCTCCTATCCCTGCTATTGGTCTGCTATTGATCGTCAGAGGCGACGACCAATAGCAGACCGGGGGCGGGGGGGTTAACTTTTGTTTTCCCCGTCCTGCCCTCCCACAATAGGCGGGGCAGAACGGGGAACCGAAGGGGACCGGCGCCGATGTCCAACTTACCCGTCCGGAGGCTGCGGCGACGTTGATCGGCGGGCGGCGTCACGTGCTTCTGAAGAGGACGGCTGCCGGGATCCTACGGAAGCCGGTAAGTAGATCTGGAGGGCTACAGTCTGAGACCGTGGTCTCTAACTGTAGCCCTCCAGATGTTGCAAAACTACAACTCCCAGCATGCCCAGACAGCTGTTTGGGCATGCTGGAATATGTAGTTTTGCAACAGCTGGAGGGCTGCAGTTTGAGACCACTATACAGTGGTCTCTAAACTATATCCCTCCAGATGTTGCAAAACTACAACTCCTAGCATGCCCACATAGCTGTTTGTTGTCTGGACATGCTGGGAGTTGTAGTTTTGCAACATCTGGAGGTCCACAGTTTGGAGATCACTGTGCAGTGGTCTAAAAACTGTAGCTCTCCAGATGTTGCAAAACTGCAATTCCCAGCATGCCCAGAAAGCAAACAGCTGTCTCGGCATGCTGGGAGTTGTAGTTGGGTACCTCCAGCTATTGCATAACTACATCTCCCAGCATGCCCTTCGGTGATTAGTACATGCTGGGAGTTGTAGTTTTGCAACAGCTGGAGGCACACTGGTTGGAAAATATTGAGTTAGGTAACAGAACCTAACTGAAGGTTTTCCAACCAGTGTGCCTCCAGCTGTTGCAAAACTACAACTCCCAGCATGCACGGTCTGTCAGTACATGCTGGGAGTTGTAGTTTTGAAACAGCTGGAGGTTTGCCCCCCCCCCCCCCATGTGAACGTACAGGGTACATTCACATAGGCGGGTTTACAGTAAATTTCCTGCTTCAAGTTTGGGCTGCGTCAAATTTTTTGCCGCAGTGCAAACTCCTAGCGGGAAATTCACCGTAACCCGCCAGTGTGAATGTACCCTAAAAACACTACACTACACTACCACCTAATAAAGGGTAAAACACTACATATACACCCCCTTACACTGTCCCCCCCCCCAATAAACAATTTAAAACATCTTGTACGGCAGGGTTTCCAAAACGGAGCCTCCAGCTGTTGCAAAACAACAACTCCCAGCATTTCTGGACAGCCACTGATTGTCCAGGCATGCTGGGAGTTTAGCAACAGCTGGAGGCACCCTGTTTGGGAATCACTGGCGTAGAATACCCCTATGCAATCCCTAATTTAGTCCTCAAATGCGCATGGTGCTCTCTTACTTCGGAGCCCTGTCGTATTTCAAGGAAACAGTTTAGGGCCACATATGGGGTATCTCCGTACTCAGGAGAAATTACACTACAAATTTTGGGGGCTTTTTTTCCTTTTACCGCTTGTGAAAAGGAAAAGTTGGGGGCTACACCAGCCTGTTAGTGTAAATTTTTTTTATTTTTTTACACTAACATGCTGGTGTTGCCCCATACTTTTAATTTCCACAAGTGGTAAAAGGAAAAAAAGACCCCCAAAATTTGTAACGCAATTTCTCCTGAGTACAGAAATACCCCAGATGTGGGCGTAAAATGCTCTGCGGGCGCACAATAAGGCTCAGGAGTGAGAGTGCACCATGTACATTTGAGGCCTAAATTGGTGATTTGCACAGGGGTGGCTGATTTTACAGCGGTTCTGACAAACGCAAAAAAAAATAATACCCACATATGACCCCATTTTGGAAACTACACCCCTCACCGAACGTGACAAGGGGTATAGTGAGCCTGAACACCCCACAGGTGTTTGACAAATTTTCATTAAAGTTGGATGGGAAAATGAAAAAAATTATATTTTTTCACTAAAATGCTGGTGTTACCCTAAATTTTTCATTTTCACATCGGGAAATAGGAAAAAAGCCCCCCCAAATATGTAAACACATCTCTTCTGAGTAAGAACATACCCCATATGTGAATTTAAAGTGCTCTGCGGGCGAACTACAATGCTCAGAAGAGAAAGAGCGCCATTGGGATTTTGTAGAGAAAATTTGTCCGGCATTGAAGGCCACATGTGTTTACAAAGCCCCCATAGTGCCAGAACAATGGACCCCCGACACATGTGACCCCATTTTGGAAACTACACCCCTCACGTAATGTAATAAGGGGTACATTGAGAATTTACGCCCCACAGATGTCTGACAGATTTTTGGAACAGTGGTCCGTAAAAATGAAAAATAAACTTTTTCATTTGCACAGCCCACTGTTCCAAAGTCCTGTGGGGTGTAAATACTCACTGCACCCCTTATTAAATTCTGTGAGGGGTGTAGTTTCCAAAATGGGGTCACATGTGGGGGGTTCCACTGTTCTGGCACCACGGGGGGCTTTGTAAACGCACATGGCCCCTGACTACCATTCCAAACTAATTCTCTTTCCAAAAGCTCAATGGCGCTCCTCCTCTTCTGAGCATTGTAGTTCGCCAGCAGAGCATTTTACGTCCTAACATGGGGTATTTCCATACTCAGAAGAAATGGGGTTACACATTTTGGGGGTCATTTTCTCCTATTACCCCTTGTAAAAATGTAAAATTTTGGGGAAAAACTGCATTTTAGTAAAAAAAAAAAAATTTTTCATTTACACATCCAAATTTAACGAAAAGTCGTCAAACACCTGTGGGGTGTTAAGGCTCAGCGGACCCCTTGTTACGTTCCTTGAGGGGTGTAGTTTCCAAAATAGTATGCCATGTGGGTATTTTTTGCTGTTCTGGCACCACAGGGGCTTCCTAAATGCGACATGCCCCCAAAAAACCATTTCAGCAAAAGTTGCTTTCAAAAAGCCAAATGTGACTCCTTCTCTTCTGAGCATTGTAGTTTGCCCGCAAAGCATTTTACATCCTAACATGGGGTATTTCAATACTCAGAAGAGATGGGGTTACAAATTTGGGGGGGCATTTTCTCCCATTACCCTTTGTAAAAATGGTAAATTTGGGAGAAAAACTGCACTTTAGTGAAAAAATTTTTTTTTTCATTTACACATCCGACTTTAACGAAAAGTCGTCAAACACCTGTGGGGTGTTAAGGCTCACTGGACCCCTTGTTACGTGCCTTGAGGGGTCTAGTTTCCAAAATGGTATGCCATGTTGGGGTTTTCTGCTGTTCTGGCACCATAGGGGCTTCCTAAATGTGACATGCCCCCCAAAAACCATTTCAGCAAAATTCCCTCTCCAAAATCCTATTGTCGCTCCTTCCCTTCTGAGCCCTCTAGTGCACCCGCCGAACACTTGACATACACATATGAGGTATTTCCTTACTCGAGAGAAATTGGGTTACAAATTTTGGGGGGATTTTTCATCTATTACCCCTTGTAAAAATTCAAAAACTGGGTCTACAAGAACATGCGAGTGTAAAAAATGAAGATTTTGAATTTTCTCCTTCACTTTGCTGCTATTCCTGTGAAACACCTAAAGGGTTAACACACTTACTGAATGTCATTTTGAATACTTTGAGGGGTGCAGTTTTTATAATGGGGTCATTTGTGGGGCATTTCTAATATGAAGGCCCTTCAAATCCACTTCAAAACTGAACTGGTCCCTGAAAAATTCTGATTTTGAAAATTTTGTGAAAAATTGGAAAATTGCTGCTGAACTTTGAAGCCCTCTGATGTCTTCCAAAAGTAAAAACATGTCAATTTTATGATGCAAACATAAAGTAGACATATTGTATATGTGAATCAATGTATAATTTATTTGGAATATCCATTTTCCTTACAAGCAGTGAGCTTCAAAGTAAAAAAAAATGCAAAATTTTCAATTTTTTCATCAAATTTTGGAATTTTTCACCAAGAAATGATGCAAGTATCGACAAAATTTTATCACTAACATAAAGTAGAATATGTCACGAAAAAACAATCTCGGAATCAGAATGAAAGCTAAAAGCATTCCAGAGTTATTAATGCTTAAAGTGACAGTGGTCAGATGTTCAAAAAATGGCCGGGTCCTTAAGGTATATTTGGGCTGGGTCCTTAAGGGGTTAAAGGACACATGGATTAATGTACACCCTACCCGCCCTGGTGCATTCACAATCTATGAAGCGAGCACAGGAGCAGTCGGAACCTCACCTCTAATAGTGGGCATAAACGTTTGTGCTGATGCTCAGCATTAACCCTTTATATGCTGTGCTTAATACTGATTACAGCATCTAAAGCCATTGTGGGACTTTGGTGGCAATGATTGGACCACGCACAGCACAGTTGCGGGGGGACCAATAAGTGAATATGACGGCTGGAGGCAGGGCTGGAACTACCATGGGTCCCAGTGGGTCCAATGGACACAGGCGGCACTTTAACAGGGGAAGCACTTTGCAACTCGAGATTTTTTTCATGGAAATCCTGTAGTGTGTACAGTCAGGGCCACTCGCTCCCTGTATTCAAGACAAATAGAGAAACATAGCCGCACATCCACCATTTGTATTTTGATCTACTTGCTTCTCAGTATTATTACAAAAACTATCAGGTTGTTAGTATACATTTTGATCAAAAAGTACAAGCCCACTGGCTACGTCAAGGCCACCTATTCAGAGTGGGTCCCTAACCTGACACTGGCATAGCATCGGGCGGCGACCACTGCCTCCGAGACACCATGCCCACAGGGGGAGCACCCCAGTGGCCATACAGCCCCACTGCCGCCCGACAAAGCCCCTGGCTCTGGGCCGCACCTCCCCACAGACAAAGCACCACAGAAACAATGGCCACCACAGAGAACAACACCAGTGTGAAACCTACCATGTGCTCACTGCCAGAGGGCTGGGAGAATGGTAACCCTTATGCAGTCTCCTGCTAATTAAAAACGTCTGGGCCGTATGGGTGGAGCAGAGTGCTGGCCATGGAAGAAAGGAGAGACCACAAATAGAGAAACACAGCCGCACATCCACCATTTGTGTTTTGATCTACTTGCTTCTCAGTATAATTACAAAAACGAACAGGTTGTTAGTATACATTTTGATCAAAAAGTACAAGCCCACTCGCCACGTCAGTTTGACTGAGAGCACATAAGTGAGCTTTTACACCTTGTTCATACTGGTGTAGTGCTGTGTGGCATCCATTGCTGCTGCGGCGCCGCATCTGTGGGGAGGTGTGGCCCAGGGACTGGTTTGAGTGGCATTGGGGCTGCTCTGCCAGTGGGTCGTCGCCACCCAGTGCTACATAGTAACATAGTTCATAAGGTTGAAAAAAGACCAAAGTCCATCAAGTTCAACCTAGAACCCTAATGAGTCCCTACTGAGTTGATCCAGAGGAAGGCAAAAAAAAAACTCATACTAGAGGTAAAAATTCCTTCCTGACTCCAAATATGGAAGTCAGAATAAATCCCAGGATCAACGTTCTGTCCCTATAGATCTAGAATCCATAACCTGTAATGCTATTACTTTCCAAAAATGCATCCAGACCCCTTTTGAACTTTTTTACAGAGTTCCCCATGACCACCAAAGGCAGAGAGTTCCACAGTCTCACTGCTCTTACAGTAAAGAACCCCCGTCTGTGCTGGTGTAGAAACCTTCTTTCTTCTAAACGTAG
Source organism: Hyla sarda (assembly GCF_029499605.1). Lineage (NCBI taxonomy): Eukaryota > Metazoa > Chordata > Amphibia > Anura > Hylidae > Hyla > Hyla sarda. The sequence goes on from NC_079192.1 coordinate 357,061,031, forward strand.
AGGATACCCCTTGTTATAGATGCAGTCCTGGGTATAAATAGATCATGGGAGAGCTCTCTGTACAGTCCCCTGATATATTTATACAAGTTATTAGGTCTCCCCTAAGCCTTCTTTTTTCTAAACTAAATAACCCATAATCTTTCTGGGTACTGTAGTCCTCCCATTCCCTGTATTACTCTTGTTGCCCATCTTTGAACCCTCTCCAGCTCCCCTATATCTTTTTTTGTACACTGGGGCCCAGTACTGTACACAGTATTGCATGTGTGGTCTGACTAGTGTTTTGTACAGTGGTAGAATTATTTCCTTGTCGTGGGCATCTATGCCCCTATTGATGCACCCCATGATTTTATTTGCCTTGGCAGCAGCTGCCCGACACTGGTCACTAAAGCTAAATTTACTATTAACTAAGACTCCTAAATCCTTTTCCATGTCATTTGTCCCAAGTGTTCTCCCATTTAATACATAATCCCAGCCCGGATTTTTCTTCCCCATGTGCATTACCTTACATTTATCAGTGTTGAACTTCATCTGCCACTTCCCAGCCCAAACCTCCAACCTATCTAGATTCATTTGTAACAGTGCACTGTCCTCTATAGTGTTTACTGCTTTACAGAGTTTAGTATCATCTGCAAAGATTGCTACTTTACTATTCAACCCCTCTGCAAGGTCATTAATAAATATATTAAATAGAACAGGACCCAAGACGGACCCCTGTGGTACCCCACTAGTAACAATCAGAATAAGTACCATTAATAACCACCCTCTTTTTCCTATCATTGAGCCAGTTACTTACCCACTTGTATACATTCTCCCCCAGCCCCATCCTTCTCATTTTATGCACCAACCTTTTATGTGGCACCGTATCAAATGCTTTGGAAAAATCCAGATATACGACATCCAGTGATTGCCCCTGGTCCAGTCTGGAGCTCATCTCCTGATAAAAGCTGATCAGGTTAGTTTGACAGGACCGATCCCTCATAAAGCCATGCTGATATGGGGTCATACATTTATTTTTATTAAGATACTCCAGAATTACATCCCTTAGAAAACCCTCAAACAATTTACATACAACAGAGGTTAAACTAACAGGTCTATAATTGCCGGGGTCACCTTTTTGATCCCTTTTTTTAAATATTGGCACCACATTTGCCATGCACCAGTCCTGGGTAACAGTACCTGTTACTATAGAGTCCATATCCTGCCATTTTATGCTAGGGATGTTAGGGACCCTCTTTAAATAGGTATCCTTGATGTGGAGAGTGGGCTTGTACCTTTTGATCAAAATGTATAATAACAACCTTTTAGTTTTTGAATTTATGCTGAGAAGCTATTAGATCAAAATACAATTTGTGGATGGGCGACCATGTCTGTCTTCTCTACTTGGCTCCCTGTATTCAGTCATTAGCTGTGAGTACAGTGTGCATATCTCTTAGGCAACTTGCCTCCTCCATATTGCCACAGGAGGTGTGTGCAGGGATGAATATAGTCTGTCGGCCACCTCCTGCTCAATGCAGCAAGTCAGCAACTGGTTTAACAGGCAGCAGTGAAGCAGCAGAGTGTTCAGTCTCCATCCACATTCAGGTCAGTCTCTGAATCAACTCTTCCTACTGTTTAGCCTAACATAAGTATCTGTGTCCAACAAAGGCTGTGTTCGCATGGAGCAGTTTAACAGTATTTTTGCTAAGCTTTTTCAAAAATCGTGGCAAGGGCTTTTTTCTAATCAATTCCATCTTTGCTGTTATTCTGGAATGGGTAGGGGTGCTGTTGCACTCTACTATGTCTGCTCTCTGTGGCTGGCTGTATGTAGTTTGGGAGTTAGTATGTATATGCTACACTAGTGATCTTCAACCTGTGGCAAAACTATGAATCCCAGAATGGCCAGCCACCTTGGGGGTAGGGTTGCCACCTTTCTTGGAAAAAAAATTCCAGCCATACTAATTTGCATAATTATGCGTGACATCACAGGAAGCTCCGCCCATCGACGGCAAATTAATATTTCAGCCTCTGGAGTCTGGCAGTAATGGCCTAGGGGGATCAGTGGGGGGATTGAAATGGTACAGGAGCATATAAGTGGTGCATTTTTGTTGATACATGCAGCATTTTTTTTTTTTACTCCAAAATATTGTGAAAAACTGAAATTTTCAGCGTTTATTTTTAAAGTTTTTTTATGGTGTTCCTTTTTTGAGCAAAATAATTTTTTCCCCTTTTTTGTGTTATTTTCCGACAGACGTAACTTTATTTTTCATCCGACGCCATTAAGTGAGGGCTTATTGTAACACTCAAGTTTCTTTAGACAGGAACTCCGATGTTTGTGGATCCGCTGGACCTGTGTGGCAGATGACTCGGACCGTGCCTGGGAGCGGAGTCTAAGGTGCCGATGGTCTTCACCAGAGCCCGCCGCAAAGCAGGATGGGCTTGCTGCTGCAGACGACACCCAGGTCGCAACCCCCTTCAACGGCTCGACCACACAGGCAGCTGAGGAGATGCAAAGCACAGAAGGGATGAGCCAACTCGTAGTCAGGATAGCTGTAGGTCAGGGCAGGCAGTACAGTAGCGTAGTCGGGACGTAGCAGAAGTTCAGTAGGCAGGCGGCAGAGAAGCAAGGTCAAGGTCACAAGAGCAGGAGATCTGGTACACGGCAAGGCAATACAAAGGAACGCTTTCTCTAGGGCACACGGCAGCAAAGATCCGGCAGAGAACTGAGGAGGGGGGAGGAATTTATCAACAAGACACAGGTGGTTACACTATTGAGCGTACTGGCCCTTTAAATCTTAAAGCTCCGGCACGCGCACGCCCTAAGGGACGGGGACACTCGCGCCGGAGCAGAGAGGCGGAAGCAGAGGCAGGGGAAACACCTGGAGAGTGACTGACTGGGGCTCGCATGCGGGTGCGTCCCGCAATGCGAGTCCCAGCTCCGTCGGCAGCAGAAGGTAAGGGGACTATGCGCTCATGGCCAGCGTGTGAGGCAGAAGTGGATAGCGTAACACTTATATTTTGCGGGACAAACTGCACTTTTTATTGGTATCACTTTTGCTATACATGCGACCTTTTGATCTTTTTTATGTCGCTATTTGTACCAAAATGTGATTTTTTTTTTTAATGGCGTTCACGGTGCAGGATAATTTACATTATAGCTTTATAGTACACGTCAGTACGGACCTGGCAATACCTAGTATGTATATGATTTGTGTTTAAAAAAAAAAATATAACAGCTTTTATTGGGAAAGTGTGCTAATGTAGAAGGAGAAAAAAATAGAAAGTGTAAGGCGTTTCGTGTATTACCCTCAATATGGGGGTAGAGATAGCGTTAGGGACAATAATGCCCCTTGTAGATGGCTGCTCACCTCCAAAGATGAAAAAATTTGCATATTCCCCTCAAAAAGGGGTAGATTAATGTGGAGTTCGCTGCTAGGCCAGGAGGTCACAGGAGTCAGAGCGTGCTGTCCTGAATTATTATGCAAAGAGGATAAAAGGAAAGGACCCTTTGGATTCCTGGTGCTGCCAACTCCAGACATCAATGACCAAAAGTGCTTTGGAAGATCCAGGGTTGGATCGTATTTATTGAATGAATAAATAAAATAAAACATAATGGTACAAAACAATAAGATTGCGCATTTCGGGAGAAGCCCTCCCTTCTTTAGATTTAGACGATATATTCCTCATCTGGAAGGGAACCCTGAGCTAATTGGAAGAGTTTTTAAATTATATTAATACAAATACGTGGGGATTACATTTTGCTCATACTATTTTTAAATAGTCATGCTGAATTTCTGAGCATGCACACTTTCCTCAATGAAGTCGATAGCAATAGCTATTTAGATTTTTCCAGTTTCCACTATAAAAAGTGGGTGTCCAATATACCTCACGGACAGATTAAGCGTATCGGGAGGTACTGCACCTCCCTTGATGACTTTATGGAACAAAGTGGCACGCTCAGAACGAGATTTAAGGCGAAGAAGTACCCAAAAGCCATAGTCGAGTCCACCTACAGTAGGGCCAGCACCATCACACAGTCAGTGTCTCATGAAATCCAATGCTAAGAATAACAAGAATCTTGACTGGTCTTCTAATTTTGTCACAACCTACACAAGAGAGCATAGACAGATCAAGGAAATTCTGCTCAGGCACTTGGCCATTCTACTGAAAGATCCACATATGTGCGACATCTTACCACATAAACTAGCAGTAACTTTTAGAAGAGGCCGTACTCTGTGGAATTTTATAGCCCCCAGTAGACTAAAGATCAGTACTGTAAATAAGCTGAATTTTTTGACTAGTGTGGATTGCTTTTCATGTGGAAATTCCAAATGTAAATGCTGTTCCAGTATAAATAATTGCTGTAAACAGTTTTCCTCCAACAAGACAGGTGAACACTTTAATATCAAATCATTTCTCCATTGTTATTCTCAATATGTTGTTTATCTGCAAGAATGCCTATGTAAACTCTAGTATGTAGGGCAAACTATCCAATGCTTACGTGAAAGGATTAATAAGCACCAGAATAATACCATTCGTGGTTTTCTACTTCACAGTGTCTGCAGACATCTTACTCAGGTACATGATCGAGATTTTTATTGTATTTCGGTTACCCTTATTGAAAGCACTCCCAAAGAGAATCCACATATATTTAATACCCTGAAGAAAAGAAAGAACTACTGGATTTACAAGTTACAGACCCTTATGCCTTCAGATCTTAACAAACTTATTATTCTCTATAACTGTATTTATTCTACCATTATTCTCTTACTGTACCCCTTCCGTCTGTTTTTAGCCTCCTGGGTATATTCATTACTGATTTTTTTTCATTTATTTGTCTCTTATGCTCACCTTTATAAGTTTTATGCTGCCTTTTTTACTAATATTAATTGCTTTCACATGATCCTGTATACCATAACTGCCAATAGTTATGTTTTTTTTTTTAATTAAATGACTCTATGCATTTTAATTGCATTCCCTGGCCATATTATTCATGGGTGCATATTATCTTTTTGCCTATCTAGATGTGTACTTTGCATGGTATCTCACAAACCCTGTGTTACTTTGCGGCACTACCAATATCCATGCTCATGCCTTGATTAATAGAAGTTCCCTCCATTATGTAATTCTATAGAATTACTTTTTATGTACCCCTTGCATGTCCTTATCTCTAGGTTTTATACATTTCCCTCTGCAGACTGATTACATTTGTCAGTACCTTCAGCGCCCAAACATCTCCTGGCACTTTCAAGTATCTCAACTGCACGGACTGCCGTCCCCGCACTCAACGCACCTGATTGGGTCAGCCCCGGTCACATGACTTTCCTCCTAGCGACTTGTTCTTGCAACCCAGTGCTAGACGCATTCACGGCTCCGGCATCAGCCTGACAGAGCGCTGCTCCTGTGTCCCCTCTCCGGAAGCCACTCCTCTTTGTCGGATCTTTGTTGCATAGACCACGATGTTTAAATGCATAGCTTCTGTATCATTATTAACAGACCTCACCATATGTCTGGATTGTGTTTAAATATTTTTTTTTTTGTTCTTACCATATTATTTTTATTCAGTGTTTTGGCGCCATTTTCCCTGTGTTTTGGCGCCATTTTTCTCTTATGTATGTTGACACTGTAACATGTATCTACATGCTGATCTGAAGAAGGGAGGGCTTCTCCCGAAATGCGTAATCTTATTGTTTTGTAACCATTTTATTTAATTTATTCAATAAATATGATCCAACCTTGGATCTTCCAAAGCACTTTCTGTCATTGATGTCTCGTGTTGGCAGCGCCAGGAATCAAAGGTCATTTTCTTCTATCCACTTCATTTATTGGGAAAGGGGCTTTTTTTTTTTTACACTTCATACTTTTATTAAATTTTTCACTTTCTACAGGTTATGCTATGCTGCAATACATTTGTACTGCAGCACAGTATAACCTGATGAGCTGCACGCACTACAGTCTGTGCGATCCAGCCTGTGGCATTTTATGAACATCTGACCACTGTCACTTTAAGTATTAATAACTCTGGCATGCTTTTACTTTTCATTCTGATTCCGAGAATGTGTTTTTTTTTTTGTGACATATTCTACTTTATGTTAGTGGTTAATTTTCATCGATACTTGCATCATTTCTTGATGAAAAATTCAAAAATTTAATGAAAAATTTGAATATTTTTTTTTTTTTTTTTTACTTTGAAGCTCTCTGCTTATAAGGAAAATGGATATTCCAAATAAATGTATAAACTGATTCACATATTCAATATGTCTACTTTTATGTTTGCATCATAAAGTTCAATAACTAAACCCCAAGGCCGAAGCCCGGGGTGTAAACCCCTATTGCTTACCCCTTAAAAATTAACTTTTATTAATATTGATTAAAATGTAGTTCCCACAACAAAACGATTAAAACTGACAACCATGTGATCCAAATATATCAGTGGGTGCATCAATAGGATCAATGTCCTCTCAGGTACTAGGTAGCCCTGCAGTGGCTGCCTGTTCAAGGGATCACTCTGGTGTCGCTTAAAACATACACACAATTGCCGTCTCTACATGTTTCGCCGCCTCCGCGGCTTTCTCAAGAGGCAATGGTGGCAATGGCAGCTGCCAAAATGGCGGAGGGGGTATATATAACCCATCCCTCTGATGTCATCAATATGGGCCCAGTCATGTTCTCCAATGTAGTCCATTATAACAAACATTGCCACTAGGGCAACCAATAAAATGTAACTTGTAATCAGCACCATCTGTGTGCGAAAATCATTCACTAATGCGGGACCTGAATTACCTAATCCGACTGTCCCACGTCATACTCCGTCATCAATTGATGTCAGCACTTACTACCGACATCATCAGGATGCGCGGCGCATGTCAGAAGCCGTCTACGGAGAACTTCAAACATCAGCCGGCCTGCTGGGATCAGCTGCGCCTGCGCTAATGTCTCCACAGATATTCTCAAATAGTGGCCGCGCATGCGCTAAAACTTAGAAAAAACACAGTGACTTGATGCTCTCTCATAGTTAGCAAATACATGATTCTAAATGCCCTCAATCTAACCCTTAGCCTTATATATATATAAGATACATAACAACCAGCTCTTTAAGGTAACAGTATATAGCTGTCAAGAGAAGAAAAAAAAAGGGAGAGAAGGGGGAGGAAGGGGGGCATATAATCATTTATCTCATCGTTTAGTAACCTTGTTACAATATAATCATTTATCTCATCGTTTAGTAACCTTGTTACAATGTTCCCATTCAAAACATAAAAGATAAGAGGTGAATTAACAGAGTACAACGGGGTTGGTGAAAGAAAGGGAGAAATAGAGGAGTGGGGTATATAGTCATTTCACATTAGGCATATAACCTCCTTATAATGTGCCAACTTAGAACACAATAAGTAGCGCAATAAAGATTCCAACTATTCCTCAAGGAGTATGGACTAACATCTAAACAAAAAGGGGGGGTTTATGACGGGACTGCCGATACAAAATAAAATAAAATTATTTTTATTAGGTCAGTTGCCAACCGGCTGCTACCAAAAATTAGTAAATATAACTTGGCGAAATTGATAATATGCACTTATTAGAAAATATTTATAAGAAAGCTGCGAAAGAAAAGCCTTCATTCAGGCCCAACGGTGACTGACTACGTAGTCGCCAAATCCATCTCGCCTCTTCTTGTAAGAGGCGAGTATCTATGTTTCCTTTTCGGGGTCCTAATTTCAATTGGCAAAGACCAGCAAATTTAAGATCCTCCAATCTCCCATTATGTATTGCGAGCATGTGCCTCGCCAGGGGAGTATCCTTACCCGTTCTAATATTGCTTAAGTGTTGTGAGATCCTTTTCCTTAGTTCTTGGGTTGTTTTTCCCACATAGATTTTGGGACATGTGCATTTGGCCACATAGATGACATTATGTGAGCTACAGTTGATGAACTGCCTAATTTGATAGGTACGGTCATCCACCGGATTAGTTATTTCTTTAGTCTTTTGAACATGACGGCATAGGTTACAGTGGCCACAAGTATACATACCCACTGTCCTAGTTTGTAGCCAACTTTCCTTATTGGCTGTGGTTCTAAGATGACTATGTACCAATTGATCTTTGAGGTTAGGACCTTTGCGGAATGTCACGCTCGGGGTCTTGCCTATGACTGGCAAGAGATCCATGTCTCTTGCCAGTAAATGCCAATGTCGTTTAAGGACAGCCATAACTTGATCTGTATGGCCATCGTAAGTACCAATGCATCTGACTTTTTTTGAGGTATCGACTACCCTTGTTTCTGTTAGTAGTCGATTCCTTTCTGAGTGACAAGCTCTGTAATAGGCTCTCTTCAGATGCTTACGGGGATAACCCCTCTGTCTGAATCGATTAAACAGGTTCGAACTCTCCTGTTGGAAACTGGTTTCTTCAGAACAGTTCCTCCTTGCCCTGAGATACTGACCAACCGGGATACTCTTTTTAAGAGACCCCGGGTGCCAGCTATCCCAGTGCAGGAGAGAATTAGTAGATGTGGGCTTGCGATAAATATCCGTCTGGATATGGTTCTCCTCATCGATGTAGATTCTCAAATCCAAGAAATTGATGCTTCTACCTCCGATCTCCGAGGTGAAGGTCATACCGATATCATTGATATTTAATTTGTTGGTGAACTCCTGAAAGAGCTCAATCGGTCCGTCCCACAGTATCAGGACGTCATCTATATATCGTCCAAAAAATAAAATGTGCTCTGTGTATAAACTCAACTCATCAGAAAAAACAAACGTGCTCTCCCACCACCCTAAAAAAAGATTTGCATAATTTGGTGCACATGAAGCCCCCATAGCTGTGCCCTGTGTCTGGTGAAAAAAGGTGCCATTAAATAAGAAATAATTATGTGTAAGAATAAATTCCAAAAGTGCTAGAATAAATTTATTGTGCCCGTGAAAGCGAGTGCTCTTGGTGCTTAAATATCTGGAGACTGCTGCAAGTCCTAGCTGATGCCGTATATTACTATACAGACTCTCAACGTCCAGACTTGTGAGTATGGTAGTGTCTGTGACAGTAATGTCTGTCAGTTTGAGGACAGTGTCCTTAGTGTCCCGCAGATAGGAAGGAAGTGTGGTGACAAAGGGTGAAAGTATGTGATCCAAATAAAGACTACCCCCATGTGTGAGACAGTCATTCCCCGAAACTATAGGTCTACCTCTAATGGGGATGGTGGACTTGTGCATCTTAGGTAGTGCGTGAAACGTGGCTATAGTGGGACGGGAATTGAAAATAAATTTAAATTCGTCTTCGGAGATAAATCCATCATCTCTAGCAGTAACCAGAAGGGTCTTATATTCTTGCAGATAGGCTGTAGTGGGATCTGATCTCAGTTTTTCATACTTGGTGTGATCCGACAGTAAGTCCGTTACCATCTCAATGTATTTTGGTCTATCCATAACAACCACATTGCCGCCCTTGTCACTGGGCTTAATCACAATGTCCTCATTGTTTCTCAATGTGGTTAGGGCTAGTTGTTCCTCCTTCTCCAGATTGGAGTTAATTCTTCTCCCTTCTGGTCGAATCTTACTTATTTCTTGAGTGACAATGTCAACAAAAATATCAATGTTTGGATACTGGGAGAAGCAAGGAGTCAATTTGGATTTGGGTTTGAGTCCCGTTATGGGTGCCTCAAAACCTGGGTCATTCCCTTCACTTTCCAACAATAATTCGTGTAAAGTATGTCTAACCATTTCATCTTGTTGCAGCTGTGATCTAGAGTCTCGTTCTCTTTGTGTATGCCATTTATGCAACGCCAATTTGCGTGCAAACAGGTTGACGTCCTTCACCCAAGTAAAGTGATCAAATCTCGGTACTGGAGTGAAGGACAGCCCCTTACCCAATAGAGATTTCTCCGCCTCATTTAGGGCATATTTGGAGATATTAAAGATTTGAAGTGTATCTTTAGGGTGGGATGTTTCTTTATTTTCACCTGCATTAATTAGAAGAGTGTCGGAGGTGGAAAAAGTGAAGGGAGTGTCCCTAAAAAAGAGGTATTTGGTACAGTGTTTATCTGGGATGATAGCCCCTGGGAAATAGGTGTTATTTGATTGCCCACTGTATGTATCGGGCCTCCTCGTGCACCCTGCGAGATGTTGCCCACCTGTTCTGTCCCAGATGTCATTATATTGCCTTGCCCGGATGTGCCCCCCATAGATGAGGGCACAAAGGCAGAGGAGAAGCCAGAATTGGGTGCATTTGTCACTTGCGGACCAGATGGCCCGCTTGGTGCATTTGTCATCTGCATACCAGTCATGGGACATCTTGAACTGTTTTGGAAAGTTCCTCTAGATTGTATGGTGGTGTACGAAGGAGGAGTACGTTTGGCTTGAGATTGTTTAGATCTGTGATATTTTGTCTTTCTTTTCTGATAGGGACGTTGTGTGCTATTGGTGTCCGATAAAAGACCTTCTGTACCTGACGTCTCAGATTCTGAGATGTCAGTCCCTCTGTTGTGCAATTGTGTTTGTTGTTGGTTTCTAGACTGTGGAAAAGAAGTCTTATAACCACGATAGGTATAGACTTGATCCTGAGCAAAGTCAGTATAGTCTCTAATGTACTTCTTATGTTTTTTATCTTTAATTTCGTTCTTAAACTGTTCAAGATGATTTTGTAACTTGGATTCTAATGCACTGTACTCAAGGTGAGCACTAAATCCCTGAATTGCCTTCAGCTGGGTGTCAAGATCCTGACCAACTTTGTTTAGGTGTACTTTTTCATACTCCAGCAGATAATTAATCATACGGAGCGAGTTCTCTGTAAGGACCTGTTCCCAGCCTTTAATAAAGTCCTGATCCTCTCGGTGGGAGCTAGGTGTAATAGGGATACGTAATCCCCTATAAACAATCCTTTGTTGGGAGTAGGTGTCCAAACTTCTAACTTCCCACCAGGACCTAATATAATTCTTATAAGTTTTAGAAAGATTCCTAAAGGCTTGCTGGATATTACTTTGCTCTGGTGGTAAATTGCCCGTTGAAAATACCTGTTGGGCTTCCGCAGCTAAACTATCTACGTTAATTTGTTGTGACAGAAAACCTGCCATTCCAGTAAGAGATAAATGGGCAAAAAGATGAGAATTAAATCTAATAGGCAAGACCCCGAGCGTGACATTCCGCAAAGGTCCTAACCTCAAAGATCAATTGGTACATAGTCATCTCAGAACCACAGCCAATAAGGAAAGTTGGCTACAAACTAGGACAGTGGGTATGTATACTTGTGGCCACTGTAACCTATGCCGTCATGTTCAAAAGACTAAAGAAATAACTAATCCGGTGGATGACCGTACCTATCAAATTAGGCAGTTCATCAACTGTAGCTCACATAATGTCATCTATGTGGCCAAATGCACATGTCCCAAAATCTATGTGGGAAAAACAACCCAAGAACTAAGGAAAAGGATCTCACAACACTTAAGCAATATTAGAACGGGTAAGGATACTCCCCTGGCGAGGCACATGCTCGCAATACATAATGGGAGATTGGAGGATCTTAAATTTGCTGGTCTTTGCCAATTGAAATTAGGACCCCGAAAAGGAAACATAGATACTAGCCTCTTACAAGAAGAGGCGAGATGGATTTGGCGACTACGTAGTCAGTCACCGTTGGGCCTGAATGAAGGCTTTTCTTTCACAGCTTTCTTATAAATATTTTCTAATAAGTGCATATTATCAATTTCCCCAAGTTATATTTACTAATTTTTGGTAGCAGCCGGTTGGCAACTGACCTAATAAAAATAATTTTATTTTGTATCGGCAGTCCCGTCATAAACCCCCCCTTTTTGTTTAGATGTTAGTCCATACTCCTTGAGGAATAGTTGGAATCTTTATTGCGCTACTTATTGTGTTCTAAGTTGGCACATTATAAGGAGGTTATATGCCTAATGTGAAATGACTATATACCCCACTCCTCTATTTCTCCCTTTCTTTCACCAACCCCGTTGTACTCTGTTAATTCACCTCTTATCTTTTATGTTTTGAATGGGAACATTGTAACAAGGTTACTAAACGATGAGATAAATGATTATATTGTAACAAGGTTACTAAACGATGAGATAAATGATTATATGCCCCCCTTCTCTCCCTTTTTTTTCCTTCTCTTGACAGCTATATACTGTTACCTTAAAGAGCTGGTTGTTATGTATCTTATATATAAGGCTAAGGGTTAGATTGAGGGCATTTAGAATCATGTATTTGCTAACTATGAGAGAGCATCAAGTCACTGTGTTTTTTCTAAGTTTTAGCGCATGCGCGGCCACTATTTGAGAATATCTGTGGAGACATTAGCGCAGGCGCAGCTGATCCCAGCAGGCCGGCGGATGTTTGAAGTTCTCCGTAGACGGCTTCTGACATGCGCCGCGCATCCTGATGATGTCGGTAGTAAGTGCTGACATCAATTGATGACGGAGTATGACGTGGGACTGTCGGATTAGGTAATTCAGGTCCCGCATTGGTGAATGATTTTCGCACACAGATGGTGCTGATTACAAGTTACATTTTATTGGTTGCCCTAGTGGCAATGTTTGTTATAATGGACTACATTGGAGAACATGACTGGGCCCATATTGATGACATCAGAGGGATGGGTTATATATACCCCCTCCGCCATTTTGGCAGCTGCCATTGCCACCATTGCCTCTTGAGAAAGCCGCGGAGGCGGCGAAACATGTAGAGACGGCAATTGTGTGTATGTTTTAAGCGACACCAGAGTGATCCCTTGAACAGGCAGCCACTGCAGGGCTACCTAGTACCTGAGAGGACATTGATCCTATTGATGCACCCACTGATATATTTGGATCACATGGTTGTCAGTTTTAATCATTTTGTTGTGGGAACTACATTTTAATCAATATTAATAAAAGTTAATTTTTAAGGGGTAAGCAATAGGGGTTTACACCCCGGGCTTCGGCCTTGGGGTTTAGTTATTGAGTCTGATTTTGGCCCCTTACTACCCTAGGGTAGTTTTTTCCATATAGTTGCATCATAAAGTTGACATGTTTTTACTTTTGGAAGACATCAGAGGGCTTCAAAGTTCAGCAGCAATTTTCCAATTTGTTTCATAATCAGAATTTTTCAGGAACCAGTTCAGTTTTGAAGTGGATTTGAAGGGCCTTCATACTAGAAATACCCCATAAATGACCCCATTATAAAAACTGAACCCCTCAAAGTATTCAAAATGACATTCATAAAATGTGTTAACCCTTTAGGTGTTTCACAGGAATAGCAGCAAAGTGAAGGAGAAAATTCAAAATCTTCATTTATTACACTCGCATGTTCTTGTAGACCCAGTTTTTGAATTTTTACAAGGGGTAAAAGGAGAGAAATCTTCCTAAAATTTGTAACCCAATTTGTCTCGAGTAAGGAAATACCTCACATGTGAATGTAAAGTGTTCTGTGGGTGCACTAGAGGACTCCGAAGGGAAGGAGCGACAACAGGATTTTGGAGAGTGAGTTTTTCTGAAATGTCACATTTAGGAAGCCCCTTTGATGCCACATCGCATACTGTTTTGGAAACTACACCCCTCATGGAACATAACATGGGGTACAGTGAGCCTTAACACCACACAGGTGTTTGACGACTTTTCGTTAAAGTTGGATCTGTAAATCATTTTTTCTTTTCACAAATTTTTTTTTACTAGGGGTAATAGGAGAAACGTCAAGTGCTCTGCTCACACACTACAATGGTCAGGAGAGAAGGAGTGACAGTTGGCTTTTTGAAAGCAAATTTTGCTGAAATGTTTTCTTTGGGGGGCATGTCAAATTTAGGAAGCCCCACATTTACACCCCACTGGTGTTTGACAGATCCGTGGAACAGTGGGCTGTGCAAATTAAAAATTGAATTTTTCATTTTCATGGACCACTGTTCCAAAAATCTGTCAGACACCAGTGGAATGTAAATGCTCACTACACTGCTCATTGCATTTCGTGGGGGCTTTGTAATTGGTCATGGCCTTCAATTCCAGACACATTCTCTCTCCAAAAGCCCAATGGCACTCCTTCTCTTCTGAGCATTGTAGTGCGCTGCAGAGCACTTTACGTCCACGTATGGGGTATTTATATACTGAGAAGAAATGGGGTTACAAATTATGGGGGACTTTTTTCCTATTACTCCTTGTGAAAAGGAAAAATTTAAGCTAACACCAGCATTTTAGTGAATAAATACAAATTATTCATTTTCACGTCCAACTTTAACGAAAATTCTTCTAACACGTGTGGTGTTACAACTCACTATACCTCTTGTTACATTCAGTGAGGGGTGTAGTTTCCAAAATGGGGTCACGTGTGGGTGTTTTTTTTTTTTGTGTGTGTTTGTCAGAACCACTGTAACGATCAGCAAATCCCCACAAATGTACATGGTGCGCTTTCACTCCTGAGCCCTGTTGTCTGCCCTCAGAACATTTTACGTCCACATATGGGGTATTTCCGTACTCGGGAGAAATTGCGTTACAAATTTTGGGGGTCTTTTTTTCCTTTTACCTCTTGTGAAAATAAATTATGGGGCAACATCAGTATGTTAGTCTAAAAAATTAAATTTTTTGACAATAACATGCTGGAGTAGACCCCAACTTTACCTTTTCATAAGGGGTAAAAGGAGAAAAAGCCCCCCCCCAAAATTTGTAGAGCAATTTCTCCCGAGTACGGAGATGCCCTAAACTGTTGCCTTTAAATACGACAGGGCTCCGAAGTGAGAGAGCGCCATGCGCATTTGAGGACTAAATTAGGGGTCGCATAGGGGTGGACATAGGGATATTCTACGCCAGTGATTCCCAAACAGGGTGCCTCCAGCTGTTGCCTGGACAGTCAGTAGCTGTCCGGAAATGCTGGGAGTTGTTGTTTTGCAACAGCTGGAGGCTCCGTTTTGGAAACACTGCCGTACGATACGTTTTTCATTTTTATTGGGGGCATGGGGACAGTGTAAGGGGGTGTAAATGTAGTGTTTTACCCTTTATTATGTTAGTGTAGTGTTTTTAGGGTACATTGACACTGGCGGGCGTTTACGGTGAGTTTCCCACTAGGAGTTTGCACTGCGGTGAAAAATTTGCCGCAGCTCAAATTTGAAGCAGAAACTCACTGTAAACTTGCCTGTGTGAATGTACCCTGTACATTCACATGTGGGGGCAAACCTCCAGCTGTTTCAAAACTACAACTCCCAGCAATGACAGACCGTGCATGCTGGGAGTTGTACTTTTGCAACAGCTCACTGGTTGGAAAACCTTCAGTTAGGTTCTGTTACCTAACCAGGGCTGTGGAGTCTGAGTCGAGGAGTCGGACGAAATTTTGGGTACCTGGAGTCGGAGACGGCAAACAATGCACCGACTCCGACTAAATTTAGATTGGAATAAAAAATAAAAAAAAGCAAGTTTAAATCTCCCAATTCACAAAGTTATAATTAATGACTTATCTACTTTAAGAATAAAGACCAATGCATGCAGTGCCTCACGTAACCGTGAAACGAACATGTTAAGTGACCGTGAAGAAGCATGTTTTTCATGTGCTTTACTGTATGGCACACAACGCACAATTAGGAGCGCCAATACTTATACTTCAAAGTTGATCGCCGGTTCGAAAACGAAAGTAAAAGCTTCCCGGCAGCTCAGTCGGCTGATCGGGACTATCGAGATAAAATTGCGATGTCCCGATGAGCTAGGACGCAAGCGGAGGCCCCCTTACCTTTCTCCTATTGGCGTTTGATTGCTCCAAGCCTGAGCTACAGGCTTGAGCAATCAACGCCCTATTACGCTGATCCATGCAAAGTTATGGCTTTGCAGGGATCAGGGTTAAAGATCAGTGTGTGCAGTGTTATAGCCCCCTATGGGAGCTATAACACTGCAAAAAAAAGGGAACATTTTTTTTTATAAAGGTCGTTTAACCCCTTCCCTAATAAAAGTTTGAATCACCCCCCTTTTCCCATAAAAAAACTAAACTGTAAATAAAAAAAAAATGTGGTATCACCGCGTACGTAAATGTCCGAACTATAAAAATATATCGTTAATTAAACCGCACGGTCAATGGCGTACGCGCAAAAAAGTCCAAAATAACATCTTTTTGGTCACTTTTTATACCATAAAAAAAGGAATAAAAAGCGATCAAAAATTCAGATCAACGCAAAAATGGTACCAATAAAAACCGTATGGACCTACAGAATAAAGATAAGGTTTCATTTTTATTGAAAAATGCTCTGCGTAGAAACAGAAGCCCCCAAGTTACAAAATGAAATTTTTCTTCATTTTTGTTGCACAATGATTTTTTCTCTCCATTTTGCCGTGGATTTTTAGGTAAAATGACTGTCACTGCAAAGTAGAATTGGTGGTGCAAAAAAATAAGCCATCATATGGAATTTTATGTACAAAATTGAAAGCGTTATGGTTAGTTGCAGATAGATCCCTCCACCCATTGAAGCAGACAGGCTCCCTGTTATCAGCTGACTAGTGAGTCAGGTCTCGACCGAATTGCAAACTGGGAAAAATCTGAGACAGCAGTCATTTTGTGTGCTGGTAAAAATAAATATTGGGGTGAAAATCACATAAAGAATTGTGAGAAAACCGTCACACACAGGTAAAGACCCTATATTATGAACTACACTAACTTTACAGCCCCTGTAGCATAGTCAAATAAAAAAATATTCCCGGAATACCCCTTTAACCCCACCAGGACCAAGGGCGTACATGTACACCCTCTGAGTTTCCGTTCACTGCCGGAAATCATTCAGCAGGCATCCCGTGCCAATGCGTGTGTGTGTGTGTGTGTATGTGTATGGGGGGTGTCCTGAGACCGGCCATCTGTGGCGATTCCGGGTCACACGGGTCTTGAATGACCTGGAAAATAAGGGGGATCCCCTGAAGGGATGAGTGAGGTAGCAGGGGTGCCACCCCGCCTATCCCTGCAAGTGGTCGGTCAGAGGCGACCGACCAATAGCATATCGGGGGGGTGGGGGGTTAAAACTCGGTAGTCCGGACAGAGTGGGAAATGGTCCTTGTGGCGGGCGGCGATGCTCTCCCTTGTGCAGAGGGCGGCAATCCTCCTCTCGCGATCCTGCTGGTAAGTTGTTGCCTAGCAACATCTGGAGGGCCACAGTTTGGGGACCACTATACAGTGGTCTATAAACTGTAGCCCTGCAGATGTTGCAAAACTACAACCCCCAGCATGCTCAGACAGCCGTTTGCTCTTTGGGCATGCTGGGATTTGTAGTTTTGCAATATCTCTAGGGCCACAGTTTGGAGATCATTGTGCGGTGGTCTCTAAACTGTGTTTCTCCAAATCTTGCATAACTACTACTCCCAGTATGACCAAACAGCTGTCTCGGCATGCTGGGAGTTGTAGTTGCGTGCCTCCAGCTGTTGCATAACTACATCGCCCAGCATGTCCTTCTGCAAACAGTACATGCTGGGAGTTGTAGTTTTGCAACAGCTGGACGGACACTGGTTGGAAAATACTGAGTTAAGTCTCAGTGTATGCTGGGAGTTGTAGTTTTGCAACAGCTGGAGGTTTGCAAGGTTTTACAGTGACTTTACTGCTTCAAGTTTGAGCTGTGGCAAATTTTCCGCTGCAGCTCAATCTCCTAGCGGGAAACTCACTGTAAACCCCAGCTGTAACTCCCAGCATTGCCGGATAGCCACTGACTGGGAGTTAGCAACAGCTGGAGGCACCCTGTTTGGGAATCACTGGCGTAGAATATTTTTGGTAGCGGAGGCAATTGTAACGCTTGCATCTGAGTCCACCTTTATGAAGATCCCTTATTTAGGCCTCAAATGCGCATGGCGCTCTCTCACTTCGGAGCCCTGTCGTATTTCAAGGAAACGGTTTAGGGCTACATATGGGGTATTTGGGAGCAATTGCGTTACAAATTTTAGGAGGCTTTTTCTCCTTTTACCCCGCATGAAAAGGAAAAGTTGGGGTCTACACCAGTCTGTTAGTGTAAAAAACTAAAAAAAAACAATTTTTACACTAACAGGCTGGTGTTGCCCCATATTTTTCATTTTTTCACAATAGGTAAAAGGAAAAAAAGACCCCCAAAATTTGTAACTCCGTTTCTCCTGAGTACGGAAATACCCCATATGTGAACTTAAAATGCTCTGCGGGTGCACAACAGGGCTCAGGAGTGAGAGTGCACTATGTACATTTGAGGTCTAGATTGTTAATTTGCACAGGGGTGGATGATTATACAGCGGTTCTGACATAAATGCAAAAAAATACCCACATGTGACCCCATTTTGGAAACTACACCCCTCACGGAATGTAACAAGGGGTATAGTGAGCATTAACACCCCACAGGTGTTTGAAGAATTCTCATTAAAGTTGGATGGGAAAATGAAAAAAATTTTCACTAAAATGCTGGTGTTACCCTAAATTTTTCATTTTTACAAGGGAAAATAGTTAAAAAGCCCCCAAAATTTGTAACCCCATTTCTTGTGAGTATATAAATACCCCATATGTGGATGTAAAGGACTTAGAAGAGAAGGAGCGCAATTGGACTTTTGGAGAGAAAATTTGTCCAGAATTGAAGGCCATGTGTGTTTAAAAAGCCCCCATGGTGCCAGAACAGTGGACCCCCCACATGTGACCCCATTTTGGAATCTACACCCCTCACGTAATGTAATAAGGGGTGCAGTGAGTATTTACACCCCACAGGTGTCTGACAGATTTTTGGAACAGTGTTCCGTGATCCTGAAAAATGAAAAAAAAATGGGAGGGCTGTAGTTTCCAAAATGGGGTCACATGTGGGGGGGGGGGGGGGGTCCACTGTTCTGGCACCATGGGGCTTTTTAAACGCACATGGCCCCCTACTTCCATTCCAAACAAATTCTCTCTCCAAATGATCAATGGTGCTCCTTCTCCACTGAGCATTGTAGTTCGCCTGCACTTTACATCCACATATGGGGTAGTTCCATACTCCAATGGTGTTACAAATTTTAGAAGGCTTTTTCTCCTATTTCCCCTTGTGAAAAAAAATTGGGGTAGCATTTTAGTGAAAAAAAATAAAATTTTTCATTTAGTTGGGGTTTAAGGCTCACTTTACCCCTGGTTACAGTCCTCGAGGGGTGTAGTTTCCCAAATAGTGTGCCATATTTTTATTTTTTTCTGTTCTGGCACCAAAGGGACTTCCTAAATGTGACATACCCCGCAAAAATAATTTCAGCAAATTTCACTCTCCAAAATCCCATTGTCACTCCTTCCCTTGTGAGCCCTGTTGTGCACCCACAGAGAGAGTGCACAACTCGAGAAAAAACTCGAGAAAAAAGGGGTTACGAATTTTGGGGGGTTAAGAACCTGGGGGGTGTTAAGACTCACTATACCCCCTGTTATGTTACTTGAGGGGTTTAGTTTCCCATGTAGTGTGGCATGTGGGTTGTTTTTTTGCTGTTCTGGCACCATGGGGGCTTCCTAAATGCGACATGCCCCCCAAAAACCATTTCAGCAAAATTCGCTCTCCAAAATCCCATTGTCGCTCCTTCTTCTCTTCTGCACCCTCTAGTGTGCTCGCAGAGCACTTTACATACACATGAGGTATTTCCTTACTTGAGAGAAATTAGGTTAAAAATTTTGGTGGCCCTCTAATGTTGTCAAAAAGTAAAAACATGTCAACTTTATGATACAAACATAAAGTAGACATATTGTATATGTGAATAAATATATCATTTATTTGGCATGTCCATTTTCCTTACAAGCAGAGTGCTTCAAAGTTTAGAAAAATGCTAAATTTTTTTAGTTTTTATGAAAGTTTTTAGAATTTTTCACCAAGAAATGATGCAAGTATCGACGAACAAAGTAGAATATGTCACGAAAAAACTATCTCTGAATCAAATTCATAAGTTAGAGTTGTTAGTGCTTAGAGTGACAGTGGTCAGATTAGCAAAAAATGCTTTGGTCCATAAGGTGAAAATGGACTTTGTCATTAAGGGGTTCAAAAATAAATAAAAAATGAGTAAAAAATTTGTGAAAAAAAGTGGGGTTACCTGAATTTTCATTCTCAGCCAGATACCAACCAAACAGCAACAGCTTGACATTTCCAGGGTGGTCGAGGACCATTGTTACTGGCCCTCCCCAGCCTATGTAACGCCACCCTGTTACTACTAGGCCCCGGAGCGCCATTTTTTACATTCCGGGCTTGTTGGTACCGGCTCTTCCCCCACACCCCTGTACCCCTGTGGCGGTGGGTACCGGGGGGTGGGGGTAATTGGGGGCTAGCGCTATCTGTTTTTAAGGGTAACGCTAAGCTCTGGCTTAGTGATCGACTATGTCTATAAGATGGCATCCACTACTAAGCCTGTAAAGTAAATTAAAAGAAAAAAAAGCAACACATTTTTTTCCACAACTTTTATTTCAAAAAGCACTCCCCTAACAAGTCCTCGTTAATTATTTTGTTAATATTAAAATAAAAAAGTGAGTCATTGACATAGTCCACAGAAAACATAATAGTCCTCAAGGTACACAAATTTGAGATGAGAAGAAAAAAAAATTGCTAAGTACATTTGGGGGGGGGGGAGAGAGAGTGGTAAATGAAAAAAACTTAAAAAAAAATATGTATATATATCACAAATTCTTTTCACAAATGCAACTTTAGAGCAGAAAAGTCACAGAGGAGAGGAGGTGGGGGTTACAAAGTGGTGTTCTGAAGTAATTTATTGGCTTTTGCTTGTGTGCCCAAAAAAATGGTATTCTAAAGAGATTATATATAATATTTTTTTTTTTTTTTTGCATATGTAAGCCAAATTCATCAACCTCCTGTGATAGTATGAGGCTAAGTTTTCACTTGTTTTTTTTTTCTGTCAGTTTTTGGAGGACTGCCACTGCAGTTTTTGAGCCAAAGCCAGAAATGTATTCAAAAGGAATAGGACATATAAAGGAAGGACTTGCGCTTCTCCTCCCTTATGGTTCCACTCCTGACTTTGGCTCAAAAACTGCAGTGGCAGTTTTCCAAAAACTGCCAGAAAAAAAAACAAGTGTAAACTTAGCCTGATACATAGGTCACACATTAACAAAGCTAAAGCAAAAAAATAAATAAAAAAAAGACATCAAAACTTACTTACCAATGCCAACAATGATAAATGTCCTACCATGAGAAATTCCTTCTGCCTTCTCTTTCCCAGTTGTTTTGGCTGACTATTTTCTAATTCTGGTTTTCCTTTTAACCCCTTAAGGACTCATGACGTACTGCTAAGTCATGAGTCCGCTCCCGATCTATAACGGGTCGGGCCCGGCCTCTAACAACAGCCGGGGCCCGTGGCTAATAGCGCGCAGCACTGATCGCAGTGCGGCGCGCTATTAACCCTTCAGACACGGCGATCAAAGTTGATCGCTGCGTCTGAAAACGAAAGTAAACCATTCCCGGCAGCTCTGTCGGGCTGATCGGGACGTCGCGATGTTCCGATCAGCTGGGACGCAGGCGGAGGTCTCCTTACCTCTCTCCGCGGCATCCGATCGTCGATTGATTGCTCCAAGCCTGAGCTACAGGCTTAAGCAATCGACCGCCTATCTGACTGATCCCTGCAAAGATATATATATATATATATATATATATATATATATATATATATATAGATTATATTTCATAGCTTTGCCAATGTTTATGGCATATAAAGGGTAGAACCCAGGCTTGCGTAAAATTTTTTACTATTTTAAGGTAGGGCGTAGCTTGAGATAAAGGGGGTGTGACCTCCATGCCCAGCAGATTTATTACAATTTACTCCTTATGGCTTGAGTAAGTGTTAACTGAAATCTATGTAAGCTTCTAGCTGGCTTAGATTTCATAGAGGTGCACGGGGCAGCCACAGTTGGGCCTTGATTCATTCAGAGCTGTACGCCTCTTAACCCCTTAAGGACACATGACGTACTGGAACGTCATGTGTCCACTCCCGATCTATAACGCGGGGCCACGGCGTGGCCCCGCGTCATAGCGGTTCGGGCCCGGCCTCTAACAACGGCCGGGACCCGTGGCTAATAGCGCGCGGCATTGATCGCTGTGCCGCGCGCTATTAACCCTTTAGACGCGGCGTTCAAAGTTGAACGCCGCGTCTAAAGTGAAACCAAAAGCATGCCGGCTAGCTCAGTGGGCTGTTCGGGATAGCCGCGGTGAAATCGCGGCATCCCGAACAGCTGACAGGACAGCGGGAGGGCCCCTTCCTGCCTCCTCGCTGTCCGATCGCCGAATGACTGCTCAGTGCCTGAGATCCAGGCATGAGCAGTCATCCGGCAGAATCGTTGATCACTGGTTTCTTATGAGAAACCAGTGATCAACATAGAAGATCAGTGTGTGCAGTGTTATAGGTCCCTATGGGACCTATAACACTGCAAAAAAAAAGTGAAAAAAAAAAGTGAATAAAGATCATTTAACTCCTCCCCTATTAAAAGTTTGAATCACCCCCCTTTTCCAATAAAAAAAAAAAACAGTGTAAATAAAAATAAAAATAAACATATGTGGTATCACCGCGTGCGGAAATGTCCGAATTATAAAAATATATAATTAATTAAACCGCTCGGTCAATGGCGTGCGCGCAAAAAAATTCCAAAGTCCAAAATAGTGCATTTTTGGTCACTTTTTATATCATTTAAAAATGAATAAAAAGTGATCAATAAGTCCTATCAATGCAAAAATGGTACCGTTAAAAACTTCAGATCATGGCGCAAAAAATGAGCCCTCATACCGCCCCATACACGGAAAAATAAAAAAGTTATAGGGGTCAGAAGATGACAATTTTAAACGTATTAATTTTCCTGCATGTAGTTATGATTTTTTCCAGAAGTCCGACAAAATCAAACCTATATAAGTAGGATATCATTTTAATCGTATGGACCTACAGAATACATATCAGGTGTCATTTTTACCGAAAAATGTACTACGTAGAAACGGAAGCCCCCAAAAGTTACAAAACAGCGTTTTTTTTTTTCAATTTTGTCGCACAATGATTTTTTTTCCCGCTTCACCATAGATTTTTGGGCAAAATGACTGACGTCATTACAAAGTAGAATTGGTGGCGCAAAAAATAAGCCATCATATGGATTTTTAGGTGTAAATTTGAAAGAGTTATGATTTTTTAAAGGCAAGGAGCAAAAAACGAAAATGCAAAAACGGAAAAACCTCCGGTCCTTAAGGGGTTAATAAATCCAGCACATCATACAAAGGATGGTGTTTACTCAAAATCGATGCATCAAATGCTGGCCATAGTAAATTCCTATCTATATTAATACAGTAAATATTTTTTTTTTTTATTGGTGGTATTGTTGTGACTTTAAGGAGTTAATGGGGAAAAATATGGCTTTGATATTTCAATCTAAGGCTAAGTTTAGTGCTTCTGTCAGCATCTGACTGAGAATGGGATGCTGATAAATACTTTGGCAAAGAGCAGTGGATGCCATTTATTATAGGCTGTATATACTAATTTAAGCGTACTCAAAAGCATTGTTTGGTGCATTGTCCAGTCCGCCATATAAAACATTTACATCTCTAACAGAGTCGCTAGGTGACTCTATTGGGGCCATTGTAATTATTCTAAGAGGCAATTGGATCATAGTAAAAGTTGTGAATGCACGGCCATGTTCTGTTTCTCTTTGTGAGTTCTATTAAGGCCTTTGAAATTAATGGCATTAGCTGCTCTCCGCTACAGAACAGAATGCCTACAGATACTGGTGATGGAAGCACTAAACACAGAATGGACCTAGCCTTAAAGTTTTCAATAGAAACACTACTAGGAGCATTATCATAAATTTTTTTTTTACATAGAGCGACAACTGTTGCAGGTTTTTTCTTCTTTTCAAAACCAAAAATGAACTCTTAAAGGTAGAAAGGAAGTTTTAGTACAATTGTCAATAGGGGGGAAAACAAACCCATCACAAACTGCACTGTAAGAAGCACCTTGCTCTTTAGCTCTGTTAGGCTGAGGGAACATTTATTATTTGAGATATTGCACCATCTAGTGGTCATGTGAAATAACAGCAGGTAAATAGATCTCTTTTACATGGCAGTATTTTGCATCAGTATTTACAACAAAACCAGACGTGAGTTCAGAACAATGGAGGTACATTTCTTTACTTACGAAAAAAATGACCAAACGACAACCATGTGAAAGTGACCTAATTTATCGCAAGCATTCCAGATATTTGGAAAATAGAGAGATGAGTAGGTGCAGGAACAGAGAAGCCCTCTATAGTAGTTTAGCAACTATGATGAGCAGCGTTGTTAGTGGCAGCAGATATTCAGGCTTTCTTTTGTTTGTCAGACTCATACTGCAAAAATGTATACAATTTTAAGAATATTTAGGAATATGTTTGCATTATAAGGTGTTTCTGTTTAATTGATCTCCAAGAACCTTTTTTTTTTTTTTTTTAGTTATATGCATAAATGTACCTAAGTGCAAAATATGCAGCAGCATGGTTTGGTATGTTCCATTAATATATTTGTGCATTGATCAGAGCCTTGTCCCGCTGCACAGTACTTCCTATTCTCAGTCTGGACACAAGGCAGTACCCCTCAGCCAATCACTGCCTTGGCCACTGATTGGTGATTTCTTGTGTTGTGACTGGGGCCAGGATACACTGGGACCCAAATTCCGTTGGTAATTCTCAGATTTCATGATGCCTTGCACACGTTCAAGGCACCCATTGCCAGAGACAGCAAAACAACCCCAAAACATCATTGAACCTCCACCATATTTTACTGTAGGTACTGTGTTCCTTTCTTTGTAGGCCTCATTCCGTTTTCGGTAAACAGTATAATGATGTGCTTTACCAAAAAGCTCTATCTTGGTCTCATCTGTCTACAAGATGTTTTCCCAGAAGGATTTTGGCTTACTCAAGTTCATTTTGGCAAAATGTAATCTTGCTTTTTTTTTGTCTCTGTGTCAGCAGTGGGGTCCTCCTGGGTCTCCTGCCATAGCGTTTCATTTCATTTAAATGTTGACGCGCTGACGCTGATGCTCCCTGAGCCTGCAGGACAGCTTGTATATCTTTGGAACTTGTTTGGGGCTACTTATCCACCATCCGGAATATCCTGTGGTGACACTTTTCATTAATTTTTCTCTTCTGTCCACGCCCAGGGAGATTAGCTACAGTGTCATCGGTCGCAAACTTCTTGATAATGTTGCGCACTGTGGACAAATGCAAATCTAGATCTCTGGAGATTGTTGATATTTTTCCACAATTTTGGTTCTCAAATGCTCAGTTCTCTTCTCTTTCTGTAGTCCATGCTTAGTGTGGCATACACAGACACAAAGATTAAGTGAACTCCTCTCCTTTTTTATCTGCTTTCAGGTGTGATTTTTATATTGCCCACACCTGTTACTTGTCCCAGGTGAGTTTAAAGGAGTACTCCGGCGCCAAGACATCTTATCCCCTATCCAAAGGATAGGGGATAAGATGCCTGATCGCGGGGGTCCCGCCACTGGGGACCTCCGTGATCTTGCACGCAGCACCCCTTTAGAATCAGTCCCCGGAGCGTGTTCACTCCGGGTCTGATTATTGGTGATCATGGGGACGGAGCATTCCTCAGTGCAAGCCTATGGGAGGGGGCGTGACAGCTGTCGATAATGCCAAAAATCGTGAATATCGGCCGATAATATCGGCCAAACCGATAATCGGTTGATCCCTACTTCTTATAGCCTTCTCCAGCTTTGTGAGCGTCAACTATTTTCAGTTTCAGATTTCTAGATAACTTCTTAGAAGAACCCATGGTGTTGATTGTTGGGGCAAGGTCAGATGAGTCTGGGCATTTAAAACCTTTGAGATTGACATCACCTGGTCTTCACAGATGATGATTGAAAACAATCCATGACACTAGCGCATGCTATAAATTCTGCTGGGTGCCCAAACTTTTGCAGATGCCATTTTTTTGTTTTCTGTTATTTTTAAAGTGTAAATGATGGAAATAAAATCTAACTTTTGTTGACATATTATAAGAATGTCTAATCTGTAATTTGATGCCTTTTGGAGAATTTTCCATCTTTCCTTGGCTTCTTTATGCACATTAATACAAATTTTTACCTGGGGTGCCCAAACTTTTGATCCCCACTGTATGGGACTTTAAACAAAAACCCCGACCCTGCAAATGGGGGTGTGTAAGGGTTAAATTACCTATCCTATGTTTGTTGTTGACATATAAGTAACATGTGTGCCAAGATTCATGTTAATATCTTTAGCCGTTTGGACGTGATGCTGGAACATACACACACACACACACACACACATTAGCCCTGATTTACTAATGTCAACCCGACTCTTTGTTGGGTTGTGCGACCAAATTTGTGTCGCATAGCCCATGCGACACAATTTCCCGACAAAAGATATCACTTGGAGTGTTTTTTAAACCCGTCAAAATGGGCGTAGTTATCCCAAAAAGGGGCGTGTTCCTGACAAAAAAGAAAAAACACTTGGAGTATGATGAAAAACTCACAGGAAAACTGTGAATTTTTCTTCACCAAAACCTGACATCTCTGAGCTGTCGGGAAATTACTCAAAACTGAGTAAATCCTACCCCCATCATGGAACAGGGTCTGTTCCATGTTGGGGGTAGTAGTACAGGGGCTGAGGGATTGATCGCATTGCGTCTCACTTCTGAGACCCGATCCGATCAAAAGTTATCAAGCAGGGAAGCGGGCGGCATGCTCCGCTACCCAGCGATGTACAATGTATTTTACTTTAATTTTCAAATTCCCCGCCAGGATCCCTGAATGGCCAGTACTGAAGAGCCATTCAGGGATCCCGGCGGGGTTCTCAAATAGAAGAGCTGCAGTGGGGAAAGATCGCTGGGGGTTTTGTATATGTCTTGCTCCCCACAGCTTCTATATATCTTGCCCCCTGCTGCGCTATATGTCTTGTCCCCCGCCACGCTATCATATACCCACCGCAGCGCATGTGTGTATGTGTATATATATATATATATATATATATATATATATATATATTTATATTCCCCCGGTGCTATCTTATGCCCCCCTCAGCGCATGTATGTATGTATGTATGTATATATATTATATATAATGTATGTATATATATTCCCCCCCCATGCTATCATATGCCCCCAAGCTGCGCATATATATATGCCCCCCGCAGTGCAATCATAAGCTCCCGGCAGCGCTATGATTGACAAGCATTCTATAAGAAGTGCATCTGGCCGGGAAGCCGGCTGCCCGATGCAGTGCTAAAAGAATACTTGTCATTCATAGCGCTTCAGAGGCATATGATTATAGAAGCGAAATGGGGACCAGACATATAGCGTTATCTGGCCCCCACAGCGCATCTATACACGTATGCCTCTGAAGCGCTATGAATGACAAGTATTCTTTTAGCAGCGCATTGGGTAGCCGACTTCCCGGCCAGATGCACTGCTAATAGAATGCTTGTCAATCATAGCGCTGCCGGGAGCTTATGATTGCGCTGCGGGGGCATATATATATATATATATATATATATATATACACATATGCTGCTGGGGCCATATGATAGCGTGGGGTGGGGGGAATATATATAAATATATAGTAAATTTGAGTAGCCATATTAGTCCAGTGATGCAGATGCAAATCAAAAAATGTTGCGGTATCTTGTAATACCTTTTTTTATTGGACTAACAGAATTTTGTAGAGACAAGCTTTCGGGATTCCTCCCTTTATCAAGTCTAAAGCAAATCTAAGCTCACAAGCAGAAGACACAGGTTACATCTCACAAATATGCAGGGGTTAAGACAATAGATATGGAGAATTCACACTAAGATGGGCCATAAATTGTCCTGTTATAGGAACATAGACTGAATAGATAAGGATGAGAAAAAGGGGGAGGGAGGGGGGAGCAGGGGAGAGAATGTAATTAAGCAGGACAAAGTGAGATGCAAAAGAGAAGACAGTACAGGTTATAAGAAATTTTGATAATGAGATAAGAAGCTCAAATCCACATTGAGTCCCTGTATAATTTTGGCTTCAAATGTCTTTCTCTCTTGTGAGTTTTTGAAGTTCCCTCTCAGTATCCTGATTGTAAGGTCTTGTATGGAGTGGCCTGTTTGGGTAAAATGATGTCCAACTGGGCTGCAGTAGTAATTTTCTTTATGGCGGTTGATGGAATGTCTGTGTAGGTTAATCCTTTCGTTGAGTTTCCGTCCAGTTTCCCCAATGTAGCATCCCATGTCACACTTGGTGCATTGTATCATGTAGACCACATTTGGGGATGTGCAGGTGTATAGTCCCCTAATGTTATATGTCTTGTTGTTGTGGATGGCTTCCATCTTGGTGCAGATATGTTGGCAGAGTTTACAGCGAGGTTTGGTGCAGGGTTTGGTCCCATTCTCTGTGTCTGTTCTTTCTGTAGGCAATTTTTGGCTGACCAGCTGTTTTTGTAAATTGTGTGGTTCTCTGAAGGCCAAGATGGGAGGTTCAGGGAAAATTTCTTTTAGCATCTCATCTTCCGCCAATATCTGCTGCAGGTCCTTGATAATTTTGCGTGTTTCCTCAAGGGCCGGATTGTATGTGGCTACCAGTGGTATGCATGGTGATGGTTGGATCTCTCTGTATTGTAGCTGGTGTTCCCGTGGTGTTTGGAGGGCAGAGTGTATTTTCCTATTGATTGTCCTTGGTTTGTATCCTTTTTGTTTGAATTTCTCAGACAGTGTTTGTAGGTGCAGGTCTCTGTCATCAGTGTTGGAGCAGATGCGATGGTACCTGGTAGCTTGGCTGTATATGATTCCTTTCTTTGTGTGTGAACGATGGAAACTGGATTTATGTAGATAGCTGGATCGATCTGTGGGTTTTCTGTATACAGACGTTTGTAGTGTGTTCCTGTTCACTGTGACAGTAGTGTCCAGGAAGATCACACTTTCTGTAGAGAAGTCCATTTTGAGTTTGATAGATGGATTGAAACTTTCTGAGTTTTTCTTTTCCTTCTGTCCAAATGATGAAAATATCATCAATGTAACGGTAGTATCTGCAGGGTTTGTGAAGTTGTGTGCCTAGAAATCGTTGTTCAAGGTCAGCCATGAATAGGTTGGCATATTGTGGTGCCATCCTGGTCCCCATTGCAGAGCCCATCATTTGTAGATATATGTCACTGTTCAAACTGAAGTAGTTGTGTGTTAGGATGAATTCTATTTGTTTAGTGATGACTCCAGGGCTGTATTTCCGGTTGTGGGTTTGGGATGAGAGGAACAGGGAGCAGGCATCAATTCCATCTCTGTGTGGGATGTTGCTGTATAAGGATTCTACATCAATTATCTTTGCAGATGACACCTATCTTTGCAGATGACACCAAGCTTTGTAGCACAGTACAGTCTATAGAGGATGTGCATAAGTTACAAGATGACTTGGATAGACTAAGTGTCTGGGCATCCACTTGGCAAATGAGGTTCAATGTGGATAAATGTAAAGTTATGCATCTGGGTACTAATAACCTGCATGCATCGTATGTCTTAGGGGGGATTAAACTGGCAGAGTCACTGGTAGAGAAGGATCTGGGTGTACTTGTAGATCACAGACTACAGAATAGCATGCAATGTCAGGCTGCTGCTTCCAAAGGCGGCAGGATATTGTCATGTATCAAAAGAGGCATGGACTCAAGGGACAGGGACATAATACTCCCCCTTTATAAAGCATTGGTACGGCCTCACCTGGAATATGCTGTTCAGTTTTGGGCACCTGTCCATAAAAGGGACACTGCGGAGTTGGAAAGGGTGCAGAGACGCGCGACTAAACTAATATGGGGCATGGAACATCTTAGCTATGAGGAGCGATTAAAGGAGTTACAATTGTTTAGTCTTGAGAAGAGACGTTTAAGGGGGTATATGATAAACGTATATAAGTATATAAATGGCCCATACAAAAAATATGGAGAAAAACTGTTCCAGGTTAAACCCCCCCAAAGGACGAGGGGGCACTCCCTCCGTCTGGAGAAGAAAAAGTTTAGTCTCAAGGGGCGACACGCCTTCTTTACCGTGAGGACTGTGAATTTATGGAACGGTCTACCTCAGGAACTGGTCACAGCAGGAACAATTAACAGCTTTAAAACAGGATTAGATACATTCCTGGAACAAAATAACATTAATGCTTATGAAGAAATATAAAATCTCATCCCTTCCCCAATATCGCGCCACACCCCTACCCCTTAATTCCCTGGTTGAACATATGTCTTTTTTCGACCGTACTAACTATGAAATTGTTACTAATATGGAGTTGGCAGGCAAGTTTGTAATCTGATTGAGTTTAAGAAATTGTGAACTTCCTGGACACTACTGTCACAATGAACAGAAACACACTACAAACAACTGTATACAGAACACCCACAGACCGATCCAGCTATCTACATAAATCCAGTTTCTATGCTTCACACACAAAGAAAGGCATCATATACAGCCAAGCTACCAGGTACCATCGCAGCTGCTCCAACACTGATGACAGAGACCTGCACCTACAAACACTGTCTGAGAAATTCAAACAAAAAGGATACAAACCAAGGACAATCAATAGGAAAATACACTCTGCCCTCCAAACACCACGGGAACACCTGCAACAATACAGAGAGATCCGACCATCACCACGCATACCACTGGTATCCACATACAATCTGGCCCTTGAGGAAATACGCAAAATTATCAAGGATCTGCAGCCGATATTGGCGGAAGTTGAGATGCTAAAAGAAATCTTCCCTGAACCTCCCATCTTGGCCTTCAGACAACCACACAATTTACAAAAAAAAGGTGGTCAGCCGAAAATTACCTACAGAAAGAACAGACACAGAGAATGGGACCAAACCCTGCACCAAACCTCGCTGTAAACTCTGCCAACATATCTGCACCAAAATGGAAGCCACCCACAACAACAAGACATATAACATTTGGGGATGTGCAGGTGTATAGTCCCCTAATGTGGTCTACATGATACAATGCACCAAGTGTGACATGGGATGCTACCTTGGGGAAACTGGACGGAAACTCAACGAAAGGATGAACCTACACAGACATTCCATCAACCGCCATAAAGAAAATGACTACTGCACCCCAGTTGAACATCATTTTACCCAAACAGGCCACTCCATACATGACCTTACAATCAGGATACTGAGAGGGAACTTCAAAAACTCACAAGAGAGAAAGACATTTGAAGCCAAAATTATACTGTTTTTTGACTCGAAAAACAGGGGACTCTATGTGGATTTGAGCTTCTTATCTCATTATCAACATTTCTTATAACCTGTACTGTCTTCTCTTTTGCATCTCACTTTGTCCTGCTTAATTACGTTCTCTCCCCTGCTCCCCCCTCCCCTTTTTCTTATCCTTATCTATTCAGTCTATGTTCCTATAACAGGACAATTTATGGCCCATCTTAGTGTGAATTCTCCACATCTATTGTCTTAACCCCTGCATATTTGTGAGATGTAACTTGTGTCTTCTGCTTGTGAGCTTAGATTTGCTTTAGACTTGATAAAGGGAGGAATCCCGAAAGCTTATCTCTACAAATTTCTGTTAGTCCAATAAAAACATTTTTTGATTTGCATCTCTCTCTCTATATCTATATATATATATATATACATATATATATCTATATATATATCTATATCTATATCTATATCTATATCTATATCTATATATATATATATATATAATATAAAATTTGAGTAGCCGTATTAGTCCAGTGATGCAAATCATAAAATGTTGCAGTATCTTGAAATACCTTTTTTATTGGACTAACAGCATTTTGTAGAGACAAGCTTTCAGGATTTCTCCCTTTATCAAGTCCAAAGCAAATCTTGGACTTGATAAAGGGAGGAATCCCGAAAGCTTGTCTCTACAAAATGCTGTTAGTCCAATAAAAAAGGTATTACAAGATACTGCAACATTTTATGATTTGCATCTATAGAAAATATCAAACACCCGGCCGCCACAAAAAGTGCTGGTGCAAAAATATATAATGTATACAATTTTGGAAATGTACATAATGCCATACAATTATATAGCCCTGGGGAGAAATGCAGTCTCTTTATATACTGTATTTATCGGGGTATACCACGCACCGGCCTATAACACGCACCCTCCTTTTACCAAGGATATTTGGGTAAAAAAAGTTTTTTACCCAAATATCCTTGGTAAAATGAGGGTGCGTGTGTGTGCATGCGTATACCCCGATACACCCCCAGAAAAGGCAGGGGGAGAGAGGCCGTCGCTGCCCGCTTCTCTCCCCCTGCCTTTCCTGGGGTCTAGAGCCCTGCTGCCGCCGCTTTTCTCCCGCTGGCTATCTGCAATGGGGCAGCAGCGCCGATAGCCAGGGGGAGAGAAGGGGCAGCGGCACCCATTGCCGGCACCGCTGCCCCCCCCATCCCCGGTTGTATAATTACCTGTTGCCCGGGTCAAGTCCGCGCTGCTTCAGGCCTCCGGTGTGTGTCCCCTGCGTCGTTGCTATGCACTGCACGGTGCGGCTCAATGACGAGTGACATTGCGCCGCGCCGTGCAGTGCATAGCAACGACGCAGGGGAGGCACACCGGAGGGCTGAAGCAGCGCGGACCAGACCCAGGCAACAGGTAATTATGCAACCGGGGATGGGGGAGGCAACTGGGCAGCGGTGACGGCAATGGGTGCCGCTGCCCCTTCTCTTCCCCTGGCTATTGGTGCCGCTGCCCCATTGCCAGTGCCGCTTCTCTCCCCCTGGCTATCGGCGCCGGCAATGGGGCGCCGGCACCGATAGTCAGGGAGAGAGAACGGGCAGTGGCACCGATAGCCAGGGGGAGAGAAGGGCCGGCAGCAGGGCTCTAGACCCCAGGACAGGCAGGGGCAGAGAAGCCAGCAGCGACGGCCTCTCTCCCCCTGCACCTGCAAAGCCGCTGCAGTTCATTGATTTAAAGCGCCCGCTTTAAATCATTGAACTGCAGCGGCTTATCGGCGTATAACACGCAGGTGGACTTTAGGCTAAAAATTTTAGCCTAAAAAGTGTGTGTTATACGCCGATAAATACGGTATATAGCCAAATAGAGGAATTTGCCTGTTGCAGCTGAAATACAGAGTCTAAGTCCTGCTACTGGATATAATTCAGCTATAACAGTCCCAGCATTGTAGAGATGATTAGGCACAGTTCTTATAGGTATAGCTCTGTAGTCTGCACTGGTATTAGGTAGTTCATATAGTACTACAAAGACAAGAAAAACCTGGTATCCAGAACTTGCTTCAAACGTGCCGACTTGCAGTCAGATGATGCGGGCTGAAGCTCTTGGTTCAGTGGATATGGCAGGTGCTGCGTCTTTGGCTACAGTTCCTCTGGGCTATTGCGCTTCCCCAGGTATATGGCTAAAGTCCATACACAGAATTCGGACAGATTCTATGCGTTTTTCGCCTTGAGCGATCATCAGGAATCGGTAAGTACATGACAGAGATGTCCTCAAATTAATTTGTTTAGGCTCCCATTTTTCAGCGTGGTGCCGATACAGCACTGATGGCAGCCGTATACCTTAGCTGTGTGGCAGTCTGGACTTTAAGGTGATTAGGTTCCACCCTCTTCTCCTAACATCATTTCCCTACACACCTGTGAAGGTAAGCTAGGGGAGTCAAGGGGTGGGGTTGTATCTATCAAAACTCTGTGAACATTGCCAGACTCTAAGCAAATAGTACACCTGTCGTAACCACTAGCAACCATGCTGGAATATGTGAATTTTTACTGAAATCTATGCTATTTTATATATTTATGCAGACTAGCTGCCAATACAACTAAATACTAACTCAATAAGGACCACCAACGGACTTTAAGAAAAAGTTTTGCTTTTTTTTTTTTTTTAAATCACTATTATTTTGTTTGAAATTACCGACAAATTAGATACCTACGGGAATGGTTTGATAATATTAAGAGGAGTGGGGTAATAGTTATAGTATATCATACACATAAATTTATGGATCCGGTACATAGATGATATTTTCCTCATTTGGTCATCATCAGAACAGATGTTCAAGGAATTTGTGACTGTCCTATATTGCAATAATTTGGGTTTAAAATTCACACATACCATCCATAAACAACAACTTACGTTTTTGGACCTGACCATCTACGTAACAGAAGACAGACAAATTGCTACTACATTATTTCGAAGGGACACAGCAACAAACACTCTGTTACAATGGGAGAGCTGTCACCCTACTCCTTTTGAAGTTTGGGATCCCAATAAGTCAGTATATTAGACTGAGGAGAAACTGTTCTACCCTGGAGGAATTTAAG
Organism: Hyla sarda; assembly: GCF_029499605.1. Classification (NCBI taxonomy): domain Eukaryota; kingdom Metazoa; phylum Chordata; class Amphibia; order Anura; family Hylidae; genus Hyla; species Hyla sarda. The sequence continues at coordinate 357,095,183 of NC_079192.1, forward strand.
AAAAAAGCAGGGGAATTGCGGACTAGGCTAAAAAATCATGGTGTGAATTCTTGTTGACACTGGTGTGGTGCTGTGCGGTGTCCGTTGCTGCCGTGGCGCCGTGTCTGCGGGGGTGTGCGGCCCATAGACTGGTTTGAGTGGCATTGGGGCCGCTCTGCCAGTGGGTCGTTACCCCCTGTGGGCATTGGTGTCGCGGCGGTGGTGGTCGCCGCCCGGTGCTGCGCCATTTTATGCTAGGGACGTTAGGGACCCACTCTGGATAGGTGGCCTTGACGTGGGGAGTGGGCTTGTACTTTTTGATCAAAAATGTATACTAACAACCTGTTAGTTTTTGATATTATGCTGAGAAGCAATTAGATCATTATACAAGATTGTAGATGTGCACCATGTCTGTTTTTCTACCCGAATTCACATTTAAAAAATCATGGGTACCCTAACAGAGCTTTGAAAAAAGCGTATCATAGGGCCCTCCTAAGTAATCGTACTGAATTACTTACCCCCAAAAAACATGAAAACAAAAACGAATGCCTCCGAATTGTAGGCACATTTGACCACAAAGCAGCAGAGGCCAAGCAAACATTGTCGGATTTTTGGGAAATTCTTAGATCAGAGAAAACTATATCTGACCTCTTACCTGAGTCCCCATTAAGAACGTACAGGAGGGGAAAGAACCTTAAGGATCATCTCACAAATAGCTACCTGGCCCCAATTGCCCCACGTGAGGCATGGCTAACAAACAGAACCACGGGGACTTACCCCTGTGGTCACTACACTGTCTGTGCATATCATGTGGCAGGTAAAGTTTTTAGGAGTGAGAATACAGGAATTGAATACTCCATGAGACATTTTGCTAACTGTAACACACTAGGAGTAGTTTACCTACTAAAATGTCCAAAAAATTATGTAGGAAAAACATTACGTCCTTTCAAAAAAAGGTTACAAGAACATATAAGTGATATAATACATGAGAGAAATACCCCTGTAGCCAATCACTTTAAAGCTTGCCAACACAGCAGATGCACAGACCTGAGGGCCCAAGTAATTGAAGTAGTGAAACCCCCTCAGAGGGGACGTATCGATTACAATCGGTACGACCACATGGGTTAAATGATTTTATATCGTATGCCTGTTTCCTCTAAGAGCTGATAAACCCTAGTTTGGTTGGTGGAGAGGCATGCAATGTGTTAATATTAATTCACTGTATATAAACAACTTATTACTGTTAGTGTAGATATTTTTGTTACTTCTTTGTGCATTTTGTATCTGGCTCAAGTATGATATACTATAACTATTACCCCACTCCTCTTAATATTATCAAACCATTCCCATAGGTATCTAATTTGTCGGTAATTTCAAACAAAATAATAGTGATTTTACAAAAAAAAAGCTAAACTTTTTCTTAAAGTCCGTCGGTGGTCCTTATTGAGTTAGTATTTAGTTGTATTGGCAGCTAGTCTGCATAAATATATAAAATAGCATAGATTTCAGTAAAAATCCACATATTCCAGCATGGTTGCTAGTGGTTACGACAGGTATACTATTTGCTTAGAGTCTGGCAATGTTCACAGAGTTTTGATAGATACAACCCCACCCCTTGACTCCCCTAGCTTACCTTCACAGGTGTGTATGGAAATGATGTTAGGAGAAGAGGGCGGAACCTAATCACCTTTAAAGTCCAGTCCATCAGTGCTGTATCGACACCACGCTGAAAAATGGGAGCCTAAACAAATTAATTTGAGGACATCTCTGTCATGTACTTACCGATTCCTGATGATCGCTCAAGGCGAGAAACGCGTAGAATCTGTCCGAATTCTCTGTATGGACTTTAGCCATATACTTGGGGAGACGCAATATCCAGAGGAACTGTAGCCCAAGATGCAGCACCTGCCATATCCACTGAACCAGGAGCTACAGCCCGCATCATCTGACTGCTAGTTGGCACGTTTGAAGCAAGTTCTGGATACCAGGTTTTTCTTGTCTTTGTAGTACTATATGAACTGCCTAATACTTTGCACGGGACTGCCATCCCAGTGCAGACTACAGAGCTATATGCTATATATCTGTGTGAGTACACATATCAGTGCAAAGTATATATGTGTGTGTGTATGTGTGTATATATATATATATATATATATATATATATATATATATATATATATAGTTACATAGTTAGTACAGGCGAAAAAAGACATATGTCCATCAAGTTCAACCAGGGAATTAAAGGGTAGGGGTGTGGCACGATATTGGGAAGGGATGGGATTTTATATTTCTTCGTAAGCATTAATGTTGTTTTGTTCCAGGAATGTATCTAATCCTGTTTTAAAGCTGTTAATTTTTCCTGCTGTGACCATTTCCTGAGGTAGACCGTTCCATAAGTTCACAGTTCTCATGGTAAAGAAGGCGTGTCGCCCCTTGAGACTAAACTTTTTCTTCTCCAGACGGAGGGAGTGCCCCTTCGTCCTTTGGGGGGGGTTTAACCTGGAACAGTTTTTCTCCATATTTTTTGTATGGGCCATTTATATACTTATATACGTTTATCATATACCCCCTTAAACGTCTCTTCTCAAGACTAAACAATTGTAACTCCTTTAATCGCTCCTCATAGCTAAGATGTTCCATGCCCCATATTAGTTTAGTCGTGTCGCGCGTCTCTGCACCCTTTCCAGCTCCACAGTGTCCCTTTTATGTACAGGCGACCAAAACTGAACAGCATATTCCAGGTGAGGCCGTACCAATGCTTTATAAAGGGGGAGTATTATGTCCCTGTCCCTTGAGTCCATGCCTCTTTTGATACATGACAATATCCTGCTGGCTTTGGAAGCAGCAGCCTGACATTGCATGCTATTCTGTAGTCTGTGATCCACAAGTACACCCAGATCATTCTCTACCAGTGACTGCCAGTTTAATCCCCCCTAAGACATACGGCGCATGAAGGTTATTAGTACCCAGATGCATAACTTTACATTTATCCACATTGAACCTCATTTGCCAAGTGCATGCCCAGACACTTAGTCTATCCAAGTCATCTTGTAACTTATACACATCCTCTATAGACTGTACTGTGCTACAAAGCTTGGTGTCATCTGCAAAGATAGAAACAGAGCTGTTAATGCCATCCTCTATATCATTGATAGATAAATTAAACAACAGCGGTCCCAGTACAGAACCTTGGAGTACACCACTAATTACCGGGGACCAATCAGAGTATGAATCATTGACCACCACTCTCTGGGTACGATCCATGAGCCAGTGTTCAATCCAGTTACAAACTAAAATTTCCAAACCCAAAGACCTTAACTTTCCTGTCAGACGTCTATGAAGGACAGTATCAATCGCTTTAGCAAAATCCAGAAACACTATATCCACAGCCATTCCTCTGTCAAGGCTTCTACTCACCTCTTCATAAAAGCAAATTAGATTGGTTTGACAACTTCTATCCTTAGTAAACCCATGCTGGTTATCACTTATAATACAATTATCCCCTATGTATTCCTGTATGTAATCCCTTATAAGTCCTTCAAACAATTTACCCACAATGCACGTTAAACTTACCGGTCTATAGTTTCCTGGGGAAGACCTAGAGCCCTTTTTGAAGATTGGCACCACATTCGCCTTGCGCCAGTCCCTTGGCACATAACCAGACACCAGTGAATCTCTTAATATCATGAACAGGGGTACAGATATTACTGAACTTACCTCTCTAAGAACTCTTGGGTGCAATCCATCTGGCCCTGGAGATTTGCTTACATTTATATTACTTAACTTACCTTGTACCATCTCTACATTAAGCCAGTTCAGTACATTACATGATGTGTTCCCAGCACTGACCTGGCCAATGTCAGCTCCTCCTTCTTCCCTAGTATATACAGAACTAAAGAACCCAATCAGTAGCTCCGCTTTCTCTTTATCGCCTGTGACAACCTCCCCATTATCATTATTAAGTGGTCCTACATGCTCTGTCCTTGGTTTTTTTGCATTTATATATCTAAAAAAATATTTAGGATTAGTTTTGCTTTCTTTGGCCACCTGTCTCTCGTTTAGAATTTTTGCTGTTTTTATTACATTTTTACAGATTTTATTAAGCTCTTTGTACTGTGTAAATGTTATAGCTGACCCATCAGATTTGAATTTTTTGAAGGCTATTTTTTTGTTGTTTATTGCTCTTTTAACATAATTTGTCAGCCATGTAGGATTTAGTTTTAATCGTTTATATTTGTTCCCCTTGGTATATATTTAGCTGTATAGTTATTTAGAGTTGATTTAAAGATGTCCCATTTTACCTTCTGTATCAGTATTTGACAACACCTCCCCCAGTCTATGTCCTGTAGGGCAGCCCTCAGCCCAGGGAAGTTTGCCTTTTTAAAGTTATATATTTTTGCCTTCCCCGCCTGTCTGTTTTCTACATTTTAAGTCAAAAGTAACTATATATATATATATATATATATATATATATATATATATATATACACATGCGCTGCAGGGGGCATAAGATAGCGCTGGGGAAATATATACACATGCGCTGCGGCGAAGGAACAAGACCTATAGCGCAACAGGGGGCAAGATATATAGAAGCTGTGGGGAGCCAGACATATACAAAACCCCCAGTGATTCTGTATATCTTTCCCCACTGCAGCTCTTCTGTTTGAAGGTAAAAGTACACTGAATATGGCTGGGGAGGAGCATGCTGCCCGCTCCCCTGCCTAATGACTCTGTGCGATACAAAAAAAAAAACAGATAAGGGCGACAGATAACTTCCCTGCGACAGAAAAAAGAATAGAGATGGACGACAGATTAGTAAATCAGGGAGAAAAATACTCGAAGTAAACCTGAAATTGTCAAGGATCGATTGAGTGGGGGCTTTCCAAATGTGATTGACCGGGCTGCTATACACTTTGCCAAGTGTCAACACAAAAAGATATACACCACACAGGATATGTTGGTATACACTCTTTCTTGGCTGGAAGCTCTGGTGCTCCCAAAAGAGTACTACTTTATTCAGGAAGAAACAGTTGGTTTTAACATTGTGCAAAGTAGGTGGGTAAATTATGACATCACAATTAGCATATTACATTCTGATTGGTTGTTCAAATATTGCTTCCGTAAAATTCTTGCATATCTAGTGACCATTAATTTCTTGGAAAAAGTTCTCTGTTCATCAGATTCATCAGTTTTGTCTTAATACTCCTGAATGACGCCATTACAAGGTTTCAGTCCAGAGACACAAACAGATAATATTTTGAGTATATAGGGTTGAAGGATAAAATATGCATCATCCTATATGATAAGTCATTTTTGGCGTAACATAGGTTTTAAATTTTTTTTTATTCTAGCTTGAGATTTCTTCATATTTCTATGAAGTCCAATGTTTAGACGTTCTGTATTCAGTGTCTATATCCCAAGGTTTATGAAATGTTTTTGTATTAAGGAAAACAAAAATTCTTCTACAATATTGCATTTAGCAAAGGCATATGAGTATAGATATAGCGATCAATATTTCAGAATATTATAGACCCAACAAAATTACTCCAAGATAAACACTCCATTCTTAGTAAATCAAGGCTATTGAGTTTTATATATAGATAGATAGATAGATACAGGCAAAGAATAAGTCAGCCAGCACTTTAGTTGATACCAAACTATTATACGGACCTGGCCGGCAGGTGCACGCTACTAGGCTAGATATACAGCAACAGAAGAATGCAGCAGCACACTGCCAGCACAAGGATATAGGTGAAACATGAATATGCAGTTAAAACATGGAGAGCTATACAGCTATGGTGTAATAGATGCAAATGTGAAACTATGAAATAGTGAGGCACTTAGCTCGCAAATTTGTCTCCCCCGGCGGTGAAATAGCTTGGACCGTCCCACCGCGATAAGGTGGCCTCATTGGGACGGACCCTACACTGTGAATATGCCTCTGTGTGAACAGTTCAGTAATCATGAACGGCCAAGTCCATATAATAGTTTGGTATCAACTAAAGTGCTGTCTGACTTATTCTTTGTCTGTATTGCACATACGGGGGAGTGGCTACCTCCATGTTGGCCTTGCACCCCACCCACCTCTATCAGGTGTGTGTATAAGGTGTCTTGGATGTTCCAGACCCTGCCATGCCTACTGAACTGTTCACACAGAGGCATATTCACAGTGTAGGGTCCGTCCCAATGAGGCCACCTTATCACGGTGGGACGGTCCAAGCTATTTCACCGCCGGCGGAGACAAATTTGCGAGCTAAGTGCCTCACTATTTCATAGTTTCACATTTGCATCTATTACACCATAGCTGTATAGCTCTCCATGTTTTAACTGCATATTCATGTTTCACCTATATCCTTGTGCTGGCAGTGTGCTGCTGCATTCTTCTGTTGCTAGATAGATAGATAAATAGATAGATAGATAGATAGATAGATAGATAGAATCCTGTATGTACTTCTCATTACACATTCACAACACATTCACAACCCTGGTATCGTTACATTTCACACTGATTTGCCTATTTCCATTCCCATCCCGGTTTATACATATATATACACAGCCATATATACATTTTATACATACATATACAGCCATGTATGTAATTCCTATTACACATTCACAACCCCGGTACCGTTACATTTCACACTTATTTGCCTATTTCTATTCCCATCCCACTCATTCCACTCTTGCATATCAACACCACTCTGCTTTTCCCATTTATCATGGTTATTTATTTTCTTCCACACGCAATTCCAGCTATATGCATATGCGCACAGCACTGACTGATCTGACAGGGCTCGCCGCCCCTCTCCGCCAGTCCCTCCCACTGCCAGCGGCACTGTACCTAACATTGGACTCGTCGCCTTGGCAACGTGTCCTCCCCACGTTACACGCGCACTACTGCCCTAGCGACATGTCCTTGGCAACTGACACTTCCGGTCCGAATACACAGAGTTTACAGATGTGATTACACTTACCTGTTTTCTGCTTATTTCAGTGCCTCCCTCAGACAGTGCCATCCTACCATGATTATACAACATTCAATGCAAATGTTTGTTTACTTTTCTGCTTTGCTGCCTGTATCCTGCATTTTACTGTATGTCACTTTGGCCCCACCACATTGTTTTGGGCGCCAAATTCAGGCATATTTAAACCCTGTATGTCCCACTCTGCTGTACCACTGATCTGAAGAAGGGGGCGCTGTTCCCTGAAACGCGTTATCCTGTTTGATACCATTTCTTCTCTAATAAATTGGTCCAGCGTTGGTTGAAACCTCCTCCTCTGGCTTGATCATTTCCATCGATACTGGACATCAGCAACGCCATCTCCAAAGGGTTTTTTGCTTCTATTTTCCACATCTCTTCAGGACGGGACGGTCCTCTCCTGCATCCTGGGCTCAGCAGCTGTCTCCAGTGCCACAGTTCATAACCCCTGCTGTGGGTAGATATGCAAGTTTTCTGCTCGCCTAAGGTGCGCACCCACTACCTATATGCCCACTCGTGCATTTCTCACTTTTACCTCCTTCCTTTGCGGTATCACACTAGGCGCCATTTGCCGGTCTCCACTTTTTGCACCAAATCTAGTATGGAAATGACAGTTCAATGTGCATCTTGCACAATGTATGCAATCCTTGAACAGCAGTTTGAGGGTGCATATTGTTGTGCCAGATGTGTCAGAGTTGTTCATTTGGAAGCCCAGAACCTGGATCTAGAGGAACAACTGGCAACACTGAGACGCATTGACAAATAGGAGAGGAGTCTCCTGCTCACTGAGCAAGAACTCTCTGGGGTAGAGGTGGGGGAGGGTAGTTGGACAGAGGTGCAGGACGGTCAGGCAGCTAGCTGGGTTACAGTTAGAAAACTGGTAGAGGGAAAAGTGTCAGGGAGGCTACTCCTGAACTGGCACACCCCTACAAGTTTACCCTGTTGGCAGATGAGGGGGGTGCCATTTCAGAGCTAGCAGTACTGCAGCAGGACTCTGCTTCTGTCCGACAGGGGGGGTGTCTGCTCCAGTAAGGAGGCAGGAAGGAGTGCAGGGCAGGCCAGACAGGTACTGGTAGTGGGGAGCTCAATTATTAGGGGGACAGACAGGGTGATCTGTGAAAAAGACCGGGATCGCCAAACAGTGTGTTGTCTTCCTGGTGCTCGAGTTCGGCACATCGCGATTCAGGTTGACAGGTTGCTGGGTGGGGCTGAAAGGACCCAGCAGTCATGGTACATATTGGCACCAATGACAAAGTAAGAGGTAGGTGGAGTGTCCTTAAAAATGATTTCAGGGACTTATGCCGGAAGCCTAAGGCGAAGACCTCCAAGGTAATATTTTCTGAAATATTACCTGTACCATGAGCCACAACAGAGAGGCAGCGGTATATTAGGGAGGTAAACAATTGGCTCAGAAGCTGGTGTAGGAGGAGGGGTTTGGGTTCATGGAGAACTATGCTGTCAGATACCGGCTTTGCTGTCAGATACCGGCTCTACCGTAGGGACGGACTGCACCTCAATGGGGAGGGTGCAGCTGTGCTTGGGGAGAAGATGGCTAGAAGGATGGAGGAGTGTTTAACCCCTTAAGGACGCAGGATGTACTCAAACGGCCCCTTTTCCGAGTCCTTAAGGACTCAGGACGTTTGAGTACGTCCTGTCAAATTCCGGCACCCCGCCGCTAGCCGAAATCGTTCAGCAGGCATCGCGGCATATCGCCCAGGGGGGTCATGATGACCCCCCATGTCGGCGATGGCCGCAGATCGCTGGACAATTCAGCCCAGCAATCTGCGGCGGATCCCGGGTCAATCGGGTCTCTAGTGACCCGGAATTACAGGCTGTTCGGGGCCATCTCTGATGGCCCTCAACATCCATAGCCGGCAGGGGTGAGGTGGCACTGGTGCCACCTCATGATCGCCCTGATTCGTCGGCCGGTTTACCGGCCGAACAAACAGGGCACTTGCTGCGGGTGTCACTCCCGCCACCCGCTCTGCCCCTCTTCCGGAGGACGTGATCGGGTGCGGGAAGAGGACCCCGGCAGCTGGGGACCCCGATCCCCGGCGTCCCTGTTGGGATCGGGGCTGCGGGGGCGGCGGCGAGGGACTGACCAACTGCTGCTCCACGCCGCCACTGCAGGAGGCAGACCACCACAACTCCCAGCATTCCCTTATGGGCATGCTGGGACTTATAGTTTTGCAACAGCTGGAGGCACATTTTTTCTATGGAAAAGTGTACCTTCAGCTGGTGCATAACTACAACTCCCAGCATGCCCGTTGGCTGTCGGTGACTGCTGAGAGTTGTAGTTTTGCAACAACTGAAGGCGCACTGGTTGTGAAACTCAGTTTTTTTTTTTTTACCTAATTCAGTGTTTCATGACCGGTGTGCCTCCAGCTGTTTCAAACTACAACTCCCAGCATGCACCGTACATACTTGGAGTTGTAGGTTTGCAACAGCTGGAGGCACACTGGTTGGGAAACACTGAGTTAGGTCACAAACTCAGTGATACACAACCAGTGTGCCTACAGCTGTTGCAAAACTAAAACTCTCAGCATGTACAGTCTGTCAGCGCATGCTGGGAGTTTTAGTTTTGCAACAGCTGGATGTCCCCCCCCCCCCCCCCCAATGTGAACGTACAGGGTACACTCACATTGGCGGAGGTTTACAGTAAGTATCCAGCTGCAAGTTTGAGCTGCGGCAAATTTTCGGCCGCAGCTCAAACTGCCAGCGAGAAACTACTGTAATCCCCCGCCCGTGCGACTGTACCCTAAATACACTACACTAACACAAAATAAAGTAAAAAACACTACATATACACAGCCCCCCTCCCCTCCCCAATAAAAATGAAAAACGTCTGGTACGCCACTGTTTCCAAAACGGAGCCTCCAGCTGTTGCAAAACAACAACTCCCAGTATTACCAGACAGCCACTGACTGTCCAGGCATGCTGGGAGTTTACAACAGCTGGAGGCACCCTGTTAGGGGTATTCTATGCCAGTGATTCCAAATGTCCACCCCTATGCAATCCCTAATTTAGGCCTCAAATGCGCATGGCACTCACTTTGGAGCCTTGTCATATTTCAAGGCAACAGTTTAGGGTCACATATGGGGTATCACCGTACTCGGGAGAAATTGTGTTACAAATTTTGGGGGGTATTTTCTGCTTTTACCCTTTTTAAAAATGTAAAATTTTTGGGAAAAGAAGCATTTTAGGTAAAAAAAAAATATTCTTTTTTTACATATGCAAAAGTCATGAAACACCTGTGGGGTATAAAGATTCACTTAACCCCTTGTTATGTTCCCCGAGGGGTCTAGTTTCCAAAATAGTATGCCATGTGTTTTTTTTTTTTGCTGTTCTGGCACCATAGGGGCTTCCTAAATGCGGCATGCCCCCAGAGCAAAATTTGCTTTTAAAAAGCCAAATGTGACTCCGTCTCTTCCGAGACCTGTAGTGCGCCAGCAGAGCACTTTTCACCCCCATATGGGGTGTTTTCTGAATCGGGAGAAATTGGGCTTCAAATTTTGGGGGGTATTTTCTGCTATTACCCTTTTTAAAAATGTAAATTTTTTGGGAAAACAAGCATTTTAGAGAAAAAATATTTTTTTTTTACATATGCAAATGTCGTGAAACACCTGTGGGGTATTAAGGTTCACTTTACCCCTTGTTACGTTCCCCGAGGGGTCTAGTTTCCAAAATAGTATGCCATGTGTTTTTTTTTTTGTTTTTTGTTTTTTGCTGTTCTGGCACCATAGGGGCTTCCTAAAGGTGACATGCCCCCCAAAAACCATTTGTCGCTCCTTCCCTTCTGAGCCCTCTACTGCGCCCGCCGAACACTTTACATAGACATATGAGGTATGTCCTTACTCGAGAAAAATTGGGTTTCAAATACAAGTAAAAATTTTCTCCTTTTTACCCCTTGCAAATATTCAAAAATTGGGTCTACAAGAACATGCGAGTGTAATAAATGAAGATTGTGAATTTTCTCCTTCACTTTGCTGCTATTCCTGTGAAACACCTAAATGGTTAAAACACTGACTGTCATTTTGAATACTTTGGGGGGGTGCAGTTTTTATAATGGGGTAATTTTTGGGGTATTTCTAATATGAAGACCCTTCAAATCCACTTCAAACCTAAACCGGTCCCTGAAAAAAAGCGAGTTTAAAATTTTTGTGAAAAATTGGAAAATTTATGCTGAACTTTGAAGCCCTCTGGTGTCTTCCAAAAGTAAAAACATGTCAACTTTATGATGCAAACATAAAGTAGCCATATTGGAAATGTGAATTTAAAAAAAATTATTTGGAATATCCATTTTCCTTACAAGCAGAGAGCTTCAAAGTTAGAAAAATGCAACATTTTCACATTTTTCATCAAATTTGGGGATTTTTCACCAGGGAAGGATGCAAGTTACCACACATTTTACCACTATGTTAAAGTAGAATATGTCACAAAAAAACAATCTCGGAATCAGAATGATAACTAAAAGCATCCCAGAGTTATTAGTGTTTAAAGTGACAGTGGTCAGAATTGCAAAAAATGACCGAGTCCTTAAGGTGAAAAAGGGCTCAGTCCTTAAGGGGTTAAACTAGGGACTGTGGGGGGGAGGAAACCTACAACGTAGAGGGGGAAGATAGTGTAGCTAGAGGGAAGAGAGGGGTGTCTTATTAATGTACCTGGGGGTGGAGCAGAGGGAGGGGTTAGAATAGTTAATAGGGATAGACTTCATAGGGGAAAAAAATACATATACCTTTGAATTGCACGTTGACTAATGCCAGAAGTCTCTCCTGTAAAACAGAGGAACTGGAGTGGTTGATGTCTGAGGAAAATAATGACATGTGGGTATATCAGAGATCTGGTTGGACGATAGCTGTGACTGGGCGGTCAACATAAAGGGTTATAGTCTATTCAGGAAGGATAGGAGAAAATGGAAAGGGGGAGGAGTTTGTGTTTTATGTAAAATAGAGTCTGAAGGCCTCACTGCGGGAGGTTATACGGGAGGGAAACGATGTGTAGTCATTATGGGTAGAAATATATGGAGCTAAAAAAAAAATAATCTGATACGGGTTTGCTATAAGTCACCAAACATAATGGAAGAGGCAGAAGATCAATTACTGAGGCAAATAAAGAAAGGCAGCAAATCAGAATGAGGTGATAATAATGGGGGACTTTAACTATCCTGATATAAATTCGGAGACTGAGACCTGTGAATCTCATAAAGGAAACAGGTTTCTGACTATAGCTAAAGACAATTATCTGTCCCAAATGGTGCAGGGCCCGACCAGAGGGGGCACCCTACTGACTTAATATTAACCAACAGACCTGACATAGTAACTGATGTGCTAGTAGAAGGACACCTAGGAAATAGTGATCATAATATAAAACATTATAACTACTTTTTCAATAAGGGAATCTCTCGAGAGGCCACAAAAACAATGAACTTTAGAAAGGCAAAGTTTGATTAACTCTGAGAAGCTCTTAACAATATAAATTGGTATAATGTCCTCAAAAACAAGAATACTGACACTAAATGGGAGACTTTAAAAAATACCTTAAATTCTCACTGTAAGATGCCTTTTAAGGGAATAAAATGGCCAGAAATAAAAGAAAACCAATATAGATGAATACAAATATTAAGGTGCAATAAACGACAAAAATAAAGCATTTCAAACTATTAAAACAGGACGGCGGTGAAAAAGCATTAATATGCTATAGAGAAAAAGGCAAAATATGTTTTAAAAAAAACTGATAAAAGCCGCAAAAATGGAGACAGAAAGACTCATTGCCAAAGAGAGTAAAACTAACCCCAAAATGTTCTTTAACTATATAAATAGCAAAAAGGTTAAAAATTATAAACGGGGATCAGGAAAAAGCAAATATATGTAAACAAATTCTTCTCCACTGTATTCGCCGAGGAAAATGAAATGCCAGGTGAAATACAGTGTGATAAGGCAAACTCCCCAGTACAGGTAACCTGTCTAACCCAGGAAGAAGTACGTGTTCTAAAGGAATTAAGTAATGTAATAGACAGACCCCTATTTATAATATTAAGGGACTCTATAGGAACAGGTACTGTTCCCCAGGACTGGCGCATGGCAAATGTGGTGCCAATATTTTAAAAGGGGTCAAAAGGTGACCCCGGGAATTATAGGCCTGTTAGTTCAACCTCCATTGTATGTAAATTGTTTGAGGGTTTTCTAAGAGATAGTATTTTGGAGTATCTTGATAAAAAAAAAAAAATGTATGACCCCATATTATGAGGGATCGGTCCTGTCAAACTAACCTGATCAGCTTTTATGAGGAGGTGAGCTCCAGATTGGACCTGGGGGAATCGCTGGATGTTGTATATCTGGATTTTTCCAAAGCATTTGATAGGGTGCCACGTAAAAGATTGGTGCATAAAATGAGAATGCTTGGACTGGGTGAAAATGTGTGTAAGTGGGTAAGTAACTGGCTCAGTGATAGGAAACAGAAGGTGTTTATTAATGGTACTTATTCTGGTTGGGTGACTGTTACTAGTGGGGTACTACAGTGGTCAGTCTTGGGTCCTGTTCTATTTAACCCCTTAAGGACCAAGGACGTACTGGTACGTCCTGAGTCTTTTCCCTTTCTATAACGCGGGGCCACGTCCCGGACCCGTGGCTAATAGCGCGCTGCAGTGATCGCGGTGCCGCGCGCTATTAACCCTTTAAACGCGGTGTTCAAAGTTGAACGCCGCGTCTAAAATGAAAGTGAAATCATGCCGGTTAGCTCAGGGAGCTGTTAGCTCGCGGCGAAATCACGGCATCCCGAACAGCTTACAGGACAGCCGGAGGGTCCCTACCTGCCTCCTCGCTATCCGATCGCCGAATGACTGCTCAGTGCCTGAGATCCAGGCATGAGCAGTCAAGCGGCAGAATCATCGATCACTGGTTTCCTATGAGAAACCAGTGATCAATGTAAAAGATCAGTGTGTGCAGTGTTATAGGTCCCTATGGGAGCTGTAACACTGCAAAAAAAAGTGGAAAAAAAAAAGTGAATAAAGATCATTTAACACCTCCCCTATTAAAAGTTTGAATCACCCCCCTTTTCCCATTTAAAAAAAACAAAACTGTTAATAAAAAGAAACATATGTGGTATCATCGTGTGCGGAAATGTCCGAATTATTAAAATATATTGTTAATTAAACCGCACGGTCAATGGCGTACGTGCAAATAAATTACAAGGTACAAAATAGTGTATTTTTGGTCACTTTTTATATCATGAAAAAATGAATAAAAAGTGATCAACAAGTCCGATCAATACAAAAAGGGTACCGCTAAAAACTTCAGATCACGGCGCAAATAAATAGCCCTCATACCGACCCATACGCAGTAAAATAAAAAAGTTATAGGGGTCAGAAGATGACAATTATAAACGTATAAATTTTCCTGCTTGTAGTTATGATTTTTTTCAGAAGTACGACAAAATCAAACCAATATAAGTAGGGTATCATTTTAATCGTATGGACCTACAGAATAAAGAGAATATGTCCTTTTTACCGAAAATTTACTGCGTAGAAACAGAAGCCCCCAAAAGTTATAAAATGGCGTTTTTTTTTCAATTTTGTCTCACAATGATTTTTTTTTTTTCGTTTCGCCGTAGATTTTTGGGTAAAATGACTGATGTCACTGCAAAGTAGAATTGGTGGCGCAAAAAATAATCCATAATATGGATTTTTAGGTGCAAGATTGAAAGGGTTATGATTTTTTAAAGGTAAGGTAAACGAAATTGCAAAAAACTGAAAACCCCCTGGTCCTTAAGGGGTTAATATATTTATTAATGACCTTGTAGAGGGGTTGAATAGTAAAGTAGCAATCTTTGCAGATGATACCAAAATCTGTAAAGCGGTAAACACTATAGAGGACAGTGCACTATTACAAATGGATCTGGATAGGTTTGAGGTTTGGGCTGGGAAGTGGCAGATGAGGTTCACCACTGATAAATGGAAGGTTATGCACATGGGGAAGAAAAATCCGGGCTGGGATTATGTATTAAATGGGAGAACACTTGGGACGACTGACGTGAAAAAGGACTTGGGAGTCTTAGTTAATAGTAAACTTAGCTGTAGTGACCAGTGTCGGACAGATGCTGCCAAGGCAAATAAAATCATGGGGTGCATCAATAGGGGCATAGATGCCCACGACAAGGAAATAATTCTACCACTGTACAAAACACTAGTCAGACCACACATGCAATACTGTGTACAGTACTGGGCACCAGTGTACAAGAAAGATATAGTGGAGATGAAGAGGACTACAGTACCCAGAAAGATTATCAGAATTAGGGTTATTTAGTTTCGAAAAAAGGAAGGCTTAGGGGCGACCTAATAACTATGTATAAATATATCACAGAGATCTCTCCCATGATCTATTTATACCCAGGACTGTATCTGTAACAAGCGGGCATCCTCTACTTTTCTTTACTGTAAGAGCAGTGAGACTGTGGAATTCTCTGCCATCGGAGGTGGTCTTGGTTAAAATAATTTTAAAAGGTGTCTGGATGCATTTTTGGAGAATTGTAACATTACAGGTTATGGATTCTAGATCTATAGGTACAGAAGGTTGATACTGGGATCTCTTCTGATTGCCATATTTTGAGTCAGGAAGGAATTTTTACCTAGAGTATGAGGGTTTTTTTGCCTTCCTCTGGATCAATTCAGTAGGGACTCATTAGGGTTATAGGTTGAAATTGATGGACTCTGGTCTTATTTTTTTTTAACCTTATGAACTATGTTACTATGTAACTATGTTACAGTTTTTGATGATGTAAAATCTTTCCATGAGTGGGCTCATTGGTTGCTATGGGCAGGAAAAGTTTAACCTTTTCATTTAAACTGTTTAATAAGTCTCCTATCCTCTTAAAGGTGACCTTACAAAAAAAAAAAACTCCACATGATGTGGAATGTATTTGCATAGTCACACTGGCTTGTTTCTAGCACTATTCACTAATCACTAGTGATGTCGCGAACATAAAATTTCCGCAAATGTTCGCGAACCGGGTGAACCACCATAGACTTCAATAGGCAGGCGAATTTTAAAACCCACAGGGACTCTTTCTGGCCATAATAGTGTTGGGTTTCAAAGGGACTAACACCTGGACTGTGGCATGCCGCAGGGGGATCCATGGCAAAACTCCCATGGAAAATTACATAGTTGATGCAGAGTCTGGTTTTAATCCATAAAGGGTATAAATCACCTAGCATTCCTAAATTGTTTGGAATAACGTGCTTTAAAACATCAGGTATGATGTTGTATCGATCAGGTAGTATAAGGGTTACGCCCGCTTCACAGTGACAGACCAAACTACCCGTTTAACGCACTGCAAACAGTCCATTTGCACAACTGCAAACTCCCCATTTGCACAGGTTGGATACCAAGCTAGCCATGTCTCGTTCCTTGTCCTCACTGATGTAATTGAAGGTCTCTTCCTCCTCCCAGCCACGTACAACACCAAGGGTCCCCGAAAGGTGGCAACAAGCCCCCTGGGACAACCTGCTGTGTTTGGTCTTCCACCGCCTCAAAGCCACCTTCGTCCTCTGACTCCTCTTCTTCAGACACCTCTCTCTGCGTTGTCTCTCTCTGCGCTATTATGAGGTGTGTTAAGTAGTACTATTCCTATCAGTTTAATCCCTGTTACGTCCCCTATCAGGGGATGTGTATATGGCATTGATTTTAGGAACCGGGAGATGGAAAAAGATGCTTGGTTGGTCCTCCTATTTCAAAGTTGGGGCGCTACGCATGCAATCTAATGTGCCACCAGATAGGAATGGTGTGCTAACTAGTACTATTCCTATCAGTTTAATCCCTGTTATGTGCCTTTTTTTTTTGTTTGGTTTTTGAAGCCACAGTGCAGCACAAGAGTCCAGAAAAATTAGGCAAATACACATGCCTGAAAAATTTGGTATTGTTGCAGCTGCTGCGGTAGCAGCGGACCATAAAATTGGTGTTTGTTTCCCAGGCAGAAAGTTCCCTAAAACATTGCGGCTTGAACCCTAGTTAGTGGCGGATAAGTCACGCAAGTCATCCGGCATTCAGAGATAAAATACAGCAGCGTATGGACCATTTTTAGCCGAAGGCAGCTCATCTCATCAGGCCTTTTTTTAGTCGAATATATCGCCCACTGTCAGTCCCATCGGGATCCATCCCTCATTCATCTTAATAAAGGTGAGGTAATCTAGACTTTTTTGACCTAGGCGACTTCTCTTCTCAGGGACAATACCTCCTGCTGCACTGAAGGTCCTTTCTGACAGGACACTTGAAGCGGGGCAGGCCAGAAGTTCTATCACGAATTGGGATAGCTCAGGCCACAGGTAAAGCCTGCACACCCAGTAGTCAAGGGGTTCATCGCTCCTCAGAGTGTTGATATCTGCAGTTAAGGCGAGGTAGTCTGCTACCTGTCGGTCGAGTCGTTCTCTGAGGGTGGACCCCGAAGGGCTGTGGTGATGCGTAGGACTTAACCTCTTGTGGACGCAGGGCGTATGCATACGCCCTGCATTCCCGATCCTTAAGGACTCGGGGCGTACCTGTACTCCCTGAGCATTTCCGGTCCTCGACGCTCACCGGACGGGGACCGGACAGGGATGCCTGCTGAAATCCTTCAGCAGGCATCCCGTGCAAATGCAAATCGCCCCCCCCCCCCACATGTCGGCGATCGGCGCAAATCGCCGATCAATTCAGATCGTCGATTTGCGCAATTCCGGGCTGATCGGGTCTCTGATGACCCAATTGCCCAGAAAATAGTGATGATCGGAGCTGTCAGTGACAGCCCCGATCATCCTAAGGGATAGGAGCGAGGTGGCAGGGTGCGGTGGTCTGATCTGCGAATCGCAGGGGCGGGGAGGGGGGGGGGAATGTTCATTTCCCCCCGTTCTGCCCTCGCCTGCATGTCGGGGAAGATGGCGGCGAGGTGTGGGGGCCGTTAATGCGACGGGGACCGGCAGCCGTTACCTGGGGACTGGCGGCAGTCACGTGGGGACCAGGACCGCAGCAGGCAATTGGTGCGGTGTCAGATGCTGCAGTGAAGATTGCCTTGATCTTCACTGCAGCTTCTAGAAGTTTTAAAAACTAGAACTCCCAGCATGCCCAGACAGCCTTTGGCTGTCTGGGCATGCTGGGAGTTGTAGTTTTGCAACATCTGGAGGTCTATAGCTTAGAGACCACTGTGCTGTGGTCTCCAAACTGTGTCCTCCCAGATGTTGCAAAACTACAACTCTCAGCATGCCCAGCCTGCCCGGCAGAACTACAAATCCCAACATGCCTGGACAGTCTCAGCATGCTGGGAGTTGTGGTTTTGCAACATCTGGAATGACACTGTTTGGAGACCACTATAAAGTGGTCTCTAAGCTATAGACCTCCAGATGTTGCAAAACTACAACTTCCAGCATGCTGAGACTGTCCAGGCATGCTGTGAGTTGTAGTTCTGCAACATCTGAAGGGAAAGATGTTACAGAACTACAACTCCCAGCATGACTGGGCATGCTGAGAGTTGTAGTTTTGCAACATCTGGAGCGCTACCGTTTGGGCACCACTGTGGTCTCCAAACTGTGCTCTTCCAGATGTTGCAAAACTACAACTCCCAGCATGCCCGTTGGCAGTCTGGGCTTACTGGGAGCTGTAGTTTTGAACAACTGGAGGCACACTGGTTGGGAAACACTGAGTTAGGTTGGGAAACATTGTCTGTTTCCTAACTCAGTGTTTTGCAACCAGTGTACCTCCAGCTGTTGCATTACCACAACCCTCAGCATGCACGGACAGCCAAATGGCATGCTGGGAGCTGTAGTTTTTCAACAGCTGGAGGTTTGCCCCCCCCCCCCCCCCCCCCCCCCATGTGAATGTACAGGGTACATTCACACAGGCGGGGGTTTACAGTTAGTCTCTCCCTGCAAGTTAGAGATGCAGGAAATTTTTCGCTGCGACACAAACTCGCAGCGGGAAGCTCGCAGTAATCCCCGGCAGTCTGAATGTACCCTAAAAACACTACATTACACTTACACAAATTAAAGGGTAAAACACTACATATACACATACCCCTACACAGTTACCCCCCCCCCCCCCCCAAATAAAAATTAGAAACCTCTGGTACGGCACGGTTTCTAAAACGGAGCCTCCAACTGTTGCAAAACATCAACTCCCAGTATTGCCGGACAGCCATTGACTGTCCAGGCATGCTGGGAGTTTTGCAACAGCTGAAGGCACCCTGTTTGGGAAACACTGCCGCAGGGTAATTTTAGTATCCGAGGCAAGTCTAATTCTTGCATCCCGGTCCGTACCTATGCAAATATCTAATTTAGGCCTCAAATTTGCATGGCGCTCTCTAACTCCGGAGCCCTGTCGTATTTCAAGGCAACAGTTTAGGGCCACATATGGGGTATTTCCGTACTCGGCAAAAATTACCCAACAAATTTTGGGGGGCTTTTACCCCTTATGAAAAGGTAATGTTTGGGTCTACACCAACCTGTTAGTGTAAAAAAAAAAAAAGAAACATTTTTACACTTACATTCTGGTGTTGGCCCATGCTTTTCATTTTCACAAGAAGGAAAAGTAAAAAAAGACCCCCAAAATTTGTAACACAATTTCTCCTGAGTATGGAAATACCCCATATGTGGACGTAAAATGCTCTGCGGATGCACAATAAGGCACAGGAGTGAGAGCGCACTATCTACATTTGAGGCCTAAATTGGTGATTTGCACAGGGGTGGCTGATTTTACAGCAGTTCTGACATAAACGCAAAAAAAATAAATACCCACATGTGACCCCATTTTGGAAACTACACCCCTCACGGAATGTAACAAGGGGTATAGTGAGCCTTAACACCCCACAGGTGTTTAACAAAAATTTGTCAAAGTTGGACGGAGGGAAAATGAAAATTTTTATTTTTTTCACTAAAATGCTGATGTTATCCCAAATGTTTCATTTTCACAAGGGGTAATAGGAAAAAGGCCCCCCAAAATATGTAACACCATTTCTTCTGAGTAAACAGTAACCCCCGACCTGCGATGGCCCCGACATTTGATAAAATCGACATACGATGGCCTCTCAGAGACCATCGCATGTCGATGTCAGCATCGACATATGATGCTTTTATATGTCGGGGAATGCAAAATGCTTAAGCTGCTGTCGGATAGCAGTTTAAGCATCCCGGGCAGTTTTGCCTACCTATTCCCGCTGCTCCGGGTCCACTTCGCGATCCTCCGGCGTCTTCTGCATCTTCTCCAGGGTCCGGGCCTCGCTTTCCGGCGTCGTTATTACGTCACTACGCACGCCGCGCCGGCGCAGCAGCGTAATAACGTCACCAGAAAGCAAGGCCCGGACCCTGCAGAAGATGCGGAAGAAGCCAGAGGATCGAGAAGAAGACACCGGAGCAGCGGGACAGCATCGGCAGCCCCTTGGACAGCATCGGGAGCGGTGAGGACCTGGTCCGGAGTGGCGGGGACAGGTGAGTACAGCTTCCTATACTTTACATTGCACGGATCCCTCAACATACGATGGATTCGACAAACGATGGGTCGTTTGGAACGAATTACCATCGTATGTTGAGGGACCACTGTATAGATACCCCTGTGCTCTGCGGGCAAACTACAATGCTCAGAAGAGAAGGAGCGCCATTGAGCTTTCGGAGAGAGAATGTGTCTGGAATTGAAGGCCATGTACATTTACAAAGCCCCCATGGTGCCAAAACAGTGGAACCCCCCACATGTGACCCCATTTTGGAAACTAAACCCCTCACGGAATGTAATAAAGGGTACAGAGAGCATTTACACACCACAGGTGTCTGACAGATTTTTTGAACAATGGTCCGTGAAATGTAATTTTTCATTTGCACAGCCCACTGTTTCAAAGATCTGTCAAACGCCAGTGGGATGTAAATGCTCTCTGCACCCCTTATTAAATTCTGTTAGGGGTGTAGTTCCCAAAATGGTGTCACATGTGGGGGGTTTCTGTTGTTCTGGCATCATGGGAGGTTTGTAAATGTACATGGCCCCGACTTCAATTCCAGCAAAATTCTATCTCCAAAAGTCCAATGTCGCTCCTTCTGTTCTGAGACCTGTAGTGCACCAGCAGAGCGCTTAAAATCCACATATGGGATATGTTCTTAACCGGGAGAAATGGAGCTTCAATTTTTGGGGTCCATTTTCTCCTATTACACCATGTAAAAATGAAAAATTTGGAGTAACACCATCACTTTAGTGTTAAAAATTTAATTTTCCATTTTCACGTCCAACTTCAACGCAAAGTCGTCAAACACCTGTGGGGTGTTAAGGTTCACTATACCCCTTGTTACGTTCCTTGAGGGGTGTAGTTTCCAAAATAGTATGCCATGTGTTTTTTTTTTTTGCTGTTCTGGCACCCTGGGGGCTTCCTAAATGCAACATGGACCCCAAAAACCATGACAGCTAAATTTGTATTAAAAAATCCTACAGTTGCGCTTTCCCTCTTGAGCCATGTTGTGAGCCCACAGAGCACTTTATGTCCACATATGAGGTATTTACGTACTCAAGAGAAATTGGGCTACACATTTAGGAGGGCTTTTTCTCCTTTTACCACTTTTAAAAATGAAAAAAATGGGACTACAAGAACATGTTAGCGTAAAAAATGCAGATTTTGATTTTTCACCTCCACTTTGCTGCAATTCTTGTGAAACACCTAAAGGGTTAACACACTTTTTGAATCTCATTTTGAAAACTTTGAGGGGTGTAGTTTCTATAATGGGTATTTCTCACAGAAAGGCCCCTCAAATCCAGTCCAAATTTATCTGTTCCCTGAAAAATTCAGATTTTGAAATTTTCATGAAAATTTTGAAAATTGCTGCTATACTTTGAAGCCCTCTAATGTCTTCAAAAAGTAAAAATAGGTCAATTTTATGATGCCAACATAAAATAGACATATTGCATTTGTGAATCAATATAAAATTTATTTGAAATATCCATTTTCCTTACAAGCAGAGAGTTTCAAAGTTAGAAAAATGCAACATTTTCCAAATTTTCATGACCTTTTGTGATTTTTCACCAACAAAGGATGCAAGTAACGACAAAAATGTACTGCTATGTTGAATTAGAATATGTCACGAAAAAACACTCTTGAAATCAGAATTGGTAAAAGCATCCCAGAGTTATTAATGCATAAAGTGACAGTGGTCAGAATTACAAAAAAAGGCTCAGTCCTTAAAGGGGTACGCCGCCCCTAGACATCTTATCCCCTATCCAAAGGGGTCAGATCGCCGTGTTCCCGCTGCTGGGGACCCCCGGGATTGCCGCTGCGGCACCCCGCTGTCATTACTGCACAGAGCGAGTTCGCTCTGCACGTAATTACGGGCAGTACAGGGGCCGGAGCATCGTTACGTCATGACCCCGCCCCTCGTGACGCCACAGCCCGCCCCCCTCAATACGAGTCTATGGGAGGGGGCGTGGCAGTTGTCACACCCCTGCCATAGACTTGTATTAAAGGGGCAGGCCGTGATGTCACGAGGGGTGGAGCCATGACGTCACGCTGCTCCGTCCCCTGTATCGCCTGTCATTACGCACCGAGTGAACTCTCTCTGTGCAGTAATGACAGCGGGGTGCCGCAGCGACAATCCCGGGGGTCCCCAGCAGTGGGACCGCGGCGATCTGACATCTTATCCCCTATCCTTTGGATAGGGGATAAGACGTCTAGGGGCGGAGTACCCCTTTAACCTCTTTAGGACATATGATGTTCTCTAACGTCCCCGCTACCTGGGCTTTAATGCCCAAGGACGTTAGAGAACGTCCTGTTGTATTTCCGGTCTCTGACGCTCGCCGGGCAGAGATCGGAAGCGGATGCCTGCTGAAATGCTTCAGCGGGCATCCAGGGTAAACGCCGAGGGGGGCCATGATCGCCGCAAATCGCTAGGGAAATCGCCCCTGCGATCTGCGGTGATACCGGGCTGATCGGGACCTGATCGGGACTCTTGGACCTGACCGCCCGGTAATTTTGCAGAAGTATAGGAGCGAGGTGGCAAGCCTGCCACCTCCTCCTATCCCCTGCGATCCGTTGGTTAGCTAACCGACCAATGGCAGGGGGGCGGTTACTTCCTCCTGCCCTGCCCGGTCCCTGGAAGTCCGGAGAGGACAGGAGGAAGACCGGAGGACGTGGCGGGGGACGGGGGAGTGCTGGGACCCGGCCCCGGTACTTACCTTGTCCCTGAAGACCCGTATCCCGGTGATGAAGACAGCAGTGGCGACAGATGAGTTCCTCTTCAGCCGCGGTCGGGCCCTTTACAGCAATGCATGTCGCCGTAAAGCGTCATGCATTGCTGTAAAGGGACCCTGTATACTACAACTCCCAGCATGCCCAGCCCACCCTTGGCGTCTGGGCATGCTGGGAGTTGCAGTTTTGCAACATCTGGAGGTCCACAGTTTGGAGACCACTGTGCCCTTCCAGATGTTGCAAAACTACACATCCTCAGCATGCCCTTACTGTCCAGGCATGCTGGGAGTTGTAGTTCTGTAACATCTGGCCCTTCAGATGTTGCAGAACTTCAACTCCCAGCATGCCTGGACAGTTTTGGCATACTGGGAGTTGTAGTTTTGCAACATCTGGAAGGGCACAGATTGCGAACCACTGTATTAGTGGTCTGCAAACTGTAGTCCTCCAGATGTTGCAAAACTACACCTCCAAGCATGCTGGGAGTTGTAGTTAGGCAACATCTGGCTCTAAAGATGTTGCCAAACTACTACTTCCAGCATGCCTGAGAATGTTTGGGAGTAGTGGTTTTGCAACAACTGGAGGCACACTGGTTGGGAAACACTGTTTCCCATCCCGTGTGCCTCCAGCTGTTGCAAAACTATAACTACCAGCATGCACTGATAGACTGTGCATGCTGGGAGTTGTAGTTTTGCAACAGCTGGAGGTCCCCCCCCCCCTGTGAATGTACAGGGTACATTCACATGGGCAGGGGCTTACAGTGAGTATCAGGCTGCAAGTTTGCGATGCAGCAAATTTTGCGCGGCAGCTCAAACTCGCAGCGGGAAACTCGCTGTAATCCCCGTCCGTGTGACTGTACCCTAAAAACACTGCACTAACACAAAATAAAATAAAAAGTAAAAAATACTACATATACCCTTACAAAGCCACCCTCCCCTCCCCAATAAAAATGAAAAACATCTGGTACACCACTGTTTCCAAAAGGGAGCCTCCAGCTGTTGCAAAACAACAACTCCCAGTATTGCCGGACAGCCGTTGACTGTCCAAACATGCTGGGAGTTTTGCAACAGTTGGAGGCACCCTGTTTGTAGAATACCCCTATGTCCACCCCTATGCAAATCCCTAATTCAGGCCTCAAATGCACATGGCGCTCTCACTTTGGAGCCCTGTCGTATTTCAAGGCAACAGTTTAGGGTCACATATGGGGTATCGCCGTACTCGGGAGAAATTGTGTTACAAATTTTGTGGGGCTTTTTCTCCTTTAATCCCTTATGAAAAGGTGAAGTTGGGGTCTACAACAGCATGTTAGTGTAAAAAAATAAATTTTTTACACTAACACGCTGGTGTTGCCCTATACTGTTCATTTTGACAAGAGGTAAAAGGGAAAAAAGCCCCCCAAAATTTGTAATGCAACTTCTCCCGACTATGGAGATACCCCATATGTGGGCGCAAAGTGCTCTGGGGGTGCACAACAAGGCCCAGAAGGGAGAGTGCACCATGTACATTTGAGGGGATTTGCACAGGAGTGGCTGATTGTTACAGCGGTTTTGACAAACGCAAAAAAATAAAAACCCCACATGTGACCCCATTTTGGAAACTACACCCCCCACGGAATGTAATGAGGGGTACAGTGATAATTTACACCCCACTGGTGTCTGACAGATCTTTGGAACAGTGGGCTGTGCAAATTAAAAATGTTGTACAGCCCACTGTTCCAAAGATCTGACAGACACCAGTGGGGGGTAAATGCTCACTGTACCTCTTGTTACGTTCCTCAAGGGGTCTAGTTTCCAAAATGGTAATTTTTTTTTTACATATGCAAAAGTCGTGAAACCCCTGTGGGGTATTAAGGCTCACTTTATTCCTTGTTAAGTTCCTCAAGGGGTCTAGTTTCCAAAATGGTATGCCATGTGTTTTTTTTTTTTGCTGTTCTGGCACCATAGGGGCTTCCTAAATGCGACATGCCCCCCGACCAAAATTTGCTCTCAAAAAGCCAAATATGACTCCTTCTCTTCTGAGCATTGTAGTTCGCCCGTAGTGCACTTCAGGTCAACTTATGGGGTACCTCCATACTCAGAAGAGATGGGGTAACAAATTTTGGGGGGTATTTTCTGCTATTAACCCTTGCAAAAATGTGAAATTTGGGAGGAAACACACATTTTAGTGACATTTTTTTTTTTTTTTACATATGCAAAAGTCGTGAAACACCTGTGGGGTATTAAGGTTCACTTTACCCCTTGTTACGTTACCCAAGGGGTCTAATTTCCAAAATGGTATGCCATGTGGGGATTTTTTTGCTGTTCTGGCACCATAGGGGCTTCCTAAATGCAACATGCCCCCCAAAAACCATTTCACAAAAACGTACTCTCAAAAATCCACTTGTCGCTCCTTCGCTTCTGAGCCCTCTACTGCGCCCACCGAACAATTTACATAGGCATATGAGGTATGTGTCATTTTGAATACTTTGGGGGGTGCAGTTTTTATCATGGGGTCATTTGTGGGGTATTTCTAATATGAAGACCCTTCAAATCCACTTCAAACCTGGACTGGTCCCTGAAAAATAGTGAATTTTAAAATTTTGTGAAAAATTGGAAAATTGCTGCTGAACTTTGAAGCCCTCTGGTGTCTTCCAAAAGTAAAAGCCTGTCAATTTTATGATGCAAACATAAAGTAGACATATTGTATATGTGAATAAAATTTTTTTTTATTTGGAATATCCATTTTCCTTACAAGCAGAGAGCTTCAAAATTAGAAAAATGCAAAATTTTCAATTTTTTCATCAAATTTAGAATTTTTCACTAAGAAACCATGCAAGTATCGATAACATTTTACCAATAACATAAAGTAGAATATGTCACGAAAAAACATTCTCGGAATCAGAATGATAGGTAAAAGCATCCCAGAGTTATTAATGTTTAAAGTGACAGTGGTCAGATGTTCAAAAAACGCTCTGGTCCTATGGTGTAAAATGGCCTGGTCCTTAAGGGGTTAAGGTGAAAAAGGGCTGAGTCCTTAAGGGGTTAAAAAACTCTGCATGTCCTCCATCAACAACACGTCTGTAAAGCGTCCTGTCCTTGCCGGCCTGGTCGTGATAGGAGGTGGATTACTTTCACCTCTTCCCCTGATAGATTCCCGTTGTGCTGTGACATCACCCTTATACGCTGTGTAAAGCATACTTTTTAATTTATTTTGGAACTGCTGCATCCTTTCTGACTTGGTTATTTGGTAACATTTCAGGCACTTTCTGCTTATACCGGGGGTCTAGTAGCGTGGACACCCAGTACAGGTCATTCTCCTTCAGCCTTTTTATATGAGGGTCCCTCAACAGACATTACAGCATGAAAAACCCCATTTGCACAAGGTTGGATGCCGAGCTACTCATGTTCCGTTCCTCGTCCTCAGTGATCTCACTGAAGGTATGTTCTTCCCCCCCAGCCACGTACAACACCACGGGTACCAGATAGGTGACAACGAGCATCCTGGGATGCCTGTTGTTGTTGGTCTTCCTCCTCCTCCTCAAAGCCACATTCCTCCTCTGACTCCTCTTACTCACAATCCTCTTCCAGCGTTGCCGCAGGTCCAGCAAGCGATGCTGATAAGGCTGTTTCTGGTGGTGATGGTGATCACAACTCTTCCTCTTCACGCTCATCTACGGCCTGATCCAGCACTCCTCGCAGGGCACGCTCCAGGAAGAAAACAAATGGTATGATGTCGCTGATGGTGCCTTTGGTGCGACTGACTAGGTTTGTCACCTTCTCAAAAGGACGCATGAGCCTACAGGCATTGCGCATGAGCATCCAGTAAGGTGGCAAAAAAAATCCCGGCTCCGCAGAGGCTGTCCTAGCACCCCTGTCATACAAATAGTCGTTAATGGCTTTTTCTTGTTGGAGCAGGCGGTCGAACATTAGGAGTGTTGAATTCCAACGTGTCGGTCTGTCGCAAATCAAGTGCCTCCCTGGTATGCTTCGCTGTTGGTTATCTGAAAAGTGCACCATGGCCGTGTAGGCAGGGCCGGTTTTGGACTAAGTGTGGCCCTGGGCAAAAATAAAAAATGGGGCCCCCAGATTGCTAGACCAAAGATCACTCTAAATAGGTGGCCTTGACGTGGCGAGTGGGCTTGTACTTTTTGATCAAAAATGTATACTAACAACCTGTTAGTTTTTGATATTATGCTGAGAAGCAATCAGATCATTATACAAGATTGTAGATGTGCACCATGTCTGTTTTTCTACCCGAATTCACACTGTGATTTCTATCCCCTCTTTTTTTTTTTTGTTTGAACATGTTGTCTGCACTCTTCCCCACCCCCTCAGCCCAACCCTATATAAGTAGTAGTTAGCTACACATGGGTCATTTCTTTCCTAGCAGCCTCCCAGTCTGACTGGGAGAGCATGGTAAGTGAGCCATTACACCTTGTTCACACTGGTGTGGTGCTGTGTGGTGTCCATTACTGCCGTGGCGCCGTGTCTGCGGGGGGGTGCGGCCCATAGACTGGTTTGAGTGGCATTGGGGCCGCTCTGCCGGTGGGTCGTTCCCCCCCTGTGGGCATTGGTGTCGCGGCGGTGGTGGTCGCCGCTCGGTGCTGCGCCATTTTATGCTAGGGACGTTAGGGACCCACTCTAAATAGGTGGCCTTGACGTGGCGAGTGGGCTTGTACTTTTTGATCAAAAATGTATACTAACAACCTGTTAGTTTTTGATATTATGCTGAGAAGCAATCAGATCATTATACAAGATTGTAGATGTGCACCATGTCTGTTTTTCTACCCGAATTCACCCAAAGATCACTATATTGCGCCCCCTGAATTGTGCTGCATCTCGGCTAATGCGAGTAAATGAGACTGCGCAGCAAACCCCAAACGGCTGTGACTACAACATGAGAAACATAATAATTCCATCCAGGATGAATTTGTGGCTGTGGTAATTTGGGGTCGCACTGTGACCCCATTTAGTGCATATCAGCTCAGCTCCCCGTTTGCAAGAGCGAAGTGTACGGACAGCTGTGGAGCAACAGCAACTTGTAAGGGCACACGTAGAGAAATCCAACACAAAACGGCATCATAAAATGGATGGTCACAGGAAAGACGTATACTCATAGACAGCTATGCATTCTGTACGGACACAGAAAATGGAATTTCAATGCCAGAAACATCTGGGGATCCGCTAGTGACCTGACCCATTTTGTGCCTCCAGCTGTTGCCAACCCCCTTCACCTGCCTCACCCGCCCCTGGCCTGTCGAAAATGTTCCGAACGCTGGGGCAGTGGACTACCCCTTTAAGTAAGCAGCACAGTCCCCCCCCCCATATTAAGTTGGCAGTATAATCCCCCCCCATCACATTAGGTTGGCAGTATAGTTCCCCCACATTAGGTTGGCAGTATAGTTCCCCTACATTAGTTTGGCAGTATAGTTCCCCCACATTAGTTTGGCAGTATAGTTCCCCCACATTAGGTTGGCAGTATAGTTCCCCCCACATTAGGTTGGCAGTATAGTTCCCCCCACATTAGGTTGGCAGTATAGTTCCCCCTACATTAGGTTGGCAGAATAGTTCCCCCCACATTAGTTTGGCAGTATAGTTCCCACACATTAGGTTGGCAGTATAGTTCCCCCTACATTAGGTTGGCAGTATAGTTGCCCCACATTATGTTTAGCCGTATAGTTCTTCCCACATTAGCTTGGCAGTATGTTCCCCCACATTAGGTTGGCAGTATGTTCCCCTACATTAGGTTGGCAGTTTAGTCCCCCCACATTAGGTTGGCAGAATAGTCCCCCCCACATTAGGTTGGCAGAATAGTTCCCCCACATTAGGCTGGCAGTATGTTCCCCCATATTAGGTTGGCAGTATGTTCCCCCACATTAGGTTGGCAGTATAGTTCCCCCCCCCCACATTAGGCTGGCAGTATGTTCCCCCACATTAGGCTGGCAGTATATTCACCCACATTAGGCTGGCAGTATGTTCCCCCACATTAGGCTGGCAGTATGTCCCCCCACATTAGGCTGGCAGTATATTCCCCCACATTAGGCTGGCAGTATATTCCCCCACATTAGGCTGTCAGTATATTCCCCCACATTAGGCTGGCAGTATATTCCCCCACATTAGGCTTGCAGTATGTTCCCCCACAGACATACAGCCTACAACCATATACAGTTGACGTTGATGTGGAGCAAGACGCAGCAGCAGAAGAGGACTCAGCCGAGGAGGTTATGGAAGAGGATGGAGGAGGAGGAGTAGAGGAGGTGGCAGCAGGCCTGCCTGCAAGTTGTGGCGGTGTCCACCAACTCCTCTGCAGAGCCACGCATTCCATGCTTGGCAGCCATCAGCAGGTTTACCCAATGCGCAGTGTATGTGATATACCTGCTCTGACCATGCTTTGCAGACTAGGTATCAGCGGTTAGATGGACCCTTACCCCAACACTGTGTGCCAGACATTTTCCTTTTGCACAATCGAGTACAGGTTGGGGATTGCCTTTTGTGCAAAGAAATTTCGGTTGGGTACCTTCCATTGCGTTGTCCCAATAGCTACAAATTTTTTGAACGCCTCAGACTCCACCAGCTTGTATGATAAAAGCTGGCGGGCTAAGAGTTCAGACAAGCCAGCTGTCAGATGCCGGGCAAGGGGGTTACTTTGTGACATTGGCTTCTTACGCTCAAACATGTCCTTGACAGACACTTGACTGTGGGCAGATGAGCAGGAACTGCTCAAGGCGAGAGACAGAGTGGCGTATGGTTGAGAGGGAGCAAGGAGGACAGCAGTGGTTGACGTGGCTGAAGATGCTGGACCAGGAGGAGGATGGCTGCTTTGAGTTTGTGTGCTGCTTGTACTCATGTGTTGATCCCATAGGCGTTTGTGATGTGCGATCATGTGCCTTCGCAGAGCAGTTGTACCTAGGTTGGTGTTGGACTTCCCACGACTCAGTTTCTTTTAGCACAGGTTGCAAATGGCATCACTGTTGTCAGAGGCAGACACACAAAAAAAATGCCACACTGCTGAGCTCTGCAATGACTGCATTCTGGTGGTGGCAACAGCATGTGTTGATTGGCGTGCTGTCTGGCTGACCCTGGTTGCCGATGCATGCTGTCTAACTGTGCCACTAGCTCCTTGCGACAACCTCCTCCTACTTCCAACTCGTCTCCTCCTCCTCTGTCTCCCCATCTGAACATTATGAGATATGAGTTGCACTGGTGTGACACTGTGCCTGGCAGGCCCTGAAACACACACGTGTGAAGGAAACTGACTGCTATTATATTACAGTCAAAACAGGCACTGGGCAAGTGGGCACAGTATACGCTGTGAGCCTGACACACACGCTGGCAGGCAGGCAACTGCAATTTGATTACACAGGGAGAAAAAGCAGACTGATGTTCTAGCCCTAAAAAGGGCTTTTTGGGGTGCTGTCCTTACAGTAGAGATCAGATGAGTCCTTCAGGACTGTAGTGGACACTGAATACACTAGCCTAGCTATCGATTACTCTATTAAATCAGCAGCAGCTACACTGTCTCTCCTCTCACTAAGAATGCAGCTTCCGAATGAATCTAAAATGGATGCTGTCCAGGAGGTGGGAGGGTCTGTGAGGGAGGGTCTGCTGCTGATTGGCTGGAATGTGTCTGCTGACTGTGAGGTACAGGGTCAAAGTTTACTCAATGATGACGAATAGGGGGCGGACCGAACATCGCATATGTTCGCCCACCGTGGCGAACGCGAACAAGCTATGTTCGCCGGGAACTATTCGCCGGCGAACTATTTGGGACATCACTACTAATCACCAATGCACTGTCCTCTGCCCACTGATCCATTTTCTCTCTGCTTCTTGATCCTGCACACCTTATTAAAACATTTCCCAGCAGTCCTCACTGCTGAGAACATTAGAAGGGGGAATGGCTCATTGGTATAATGTCAGAAATGGGCATGGCTAACAACATGGGGGGGGGGACGAAGTGGAAAGAAGATAGCAGGTTTGTCTTCACTTCCTGCCTGTCACAGCCTATTCCAAATAGAAAAATGGCCCAGCATGTGCTGTGCAGGAAATGTGACCAGCCACACCATACTTATGAATTGTGTCTCCAGCCCCCTCAGCCTCCGCAAGCTCCTGCTCCCATGGATACTAGTTCAAGGAGGTCAGTTCTTTTGCCACTAAAACAAAATGTATGAGAGCCTCTAGAAGAGTTCTGATTCTGATGTGGAGGTGGCAGATGACCTTTTCCTGTTGCCTAAAGATAAAATTCCCAAGCTTGTCAAGGTGGTTAAGCTTACATTAGAAGTTGACAAAGATGTCTCTCACAAATATTTAAAAAAAATTTACTACTTTTCACAGTCAAAGGTGAAAATGCTACTATTTCACCCCCTGGAAGAAGAAGGATTAGTCCAAGCCGGAAAAACGACTAATCCAGGTGCTCGATTCAATTTCATCTATAAGTTAGATCCAGCTTTTTTTTCGGAGTGGGAATTGCCACCAAAAGTGAATGTCGCTGCAGTAAAGAGCAAAAAAAGCAATATTTCCGTTGGATGAATCTACAATGCTTCGAGACCCAACGGAAAGAAAAAGCAGATGCGATATCTAAGAAATCTTATTCAGCATCAACAGCTTTGGCCAGGATTGTGGCTTCCTCTCTCCCGGTGGCAAGAAGCTTGTGGTTGCGTGACCTCTCTCATGATATTGAAAACTATATCCCTAGAGAAGAGCTTCATAAGAAAATATCCATTTTGTAGTGCCACCGAGAAGTTTGAATTTTCAGTACAGGTCCCCGCTGCCTCCACCAGTGTGCAGTTCAATCCAGTCCGCACAGTCTGTCACCTGCCCAACCACGAGGCTTCCCATCCCATCTGATTTATGCCCTACAAGGTGTTGTGCTCTAAGTGCAACCCACTTCGGTAAGATATGACATATGTATTAAAGCTGTCTTGCAGGCTTTACAGTTAGCGCATCCTTTTTTTTTTCTCTTACTGTCCATACTGTACACAGTTAAAGAATATTTAGCAAAATCTAAGCAAGGAAAAGGCACCTCTTTTTCACAACAGAAAAAGAAACAAGTCAGCACCTTTCCTGCCAGATTCAAAAGATCGCCCAAAAGATAGAGTGGTTTTCGTCAGTCAAATAGAGGAAGATCCTTCAGAGCCAGACAGGATGCAAAAGGTGACATAAAGATTTTGTTCATTCCCTAGCATCAGGGACAATGAAACCTGTCTCCAGTCTTTGCTGGTGGGACCTAGATTGCCAGCTTTCACTATAATCAGATCAATTACATTTTCCGATTCTTAGGTAATTGAAACAATAAGAAGACTCTCTGTAGAGTTAAGAGAGTTTCTGCCGGAAAGATTCATGACAAACAGATTTTCCAGCATTGTTTTTTCTTTAATTAGACAGTTTCTGCAATAGAACGTGTTGGAGAAAGTTCAGCCGTCAGAGTGGGGCAAAGGGTTCTATTCTCCAGTCTTTGTGGTTCCGAAGTCGGGAGGCAATTGGAGACTGGTCATAGACCTATCTTGCTGAATCAGTATTTCATCAAAAAGAGCTTCAAAATGGACTCAATTCGGTCAGCCACATTCAACATCCAGAAAGGGCATTATCTAGCCACCACTGATCACCAAGACACCTATCTGCATGTTCCTGTACTACACAGTAACTGGAGATTTCTTTGCCTGGCGATCAAAGTACATCATAAATGTTTCATTTCCAGTTAACCTGCCTGCCTTTCGGAATAACTTCAGCACAGAGAGTACTTACCAAGGCGGCAGTGGTTCTGGGGCGAATCTCATGCTGTAGGCAATTTACATAACACCGTATCTGGACGACTATCTACTGAGAGCACTGTCATAGAAGCTATGAAAATCATAGCTTGTCTCACCTCGACAATTTCCATGGAGTTCCATGGGCAAAGGTGCACACCAGGTTGCTCCAAGATCACATTTTGATTAATTAGAACAGGTCACATTACCTGGAAAATCAAGAAAGATCTCCGTTTGATGAATAACATCATGGCAGTTTACGATGCAAACAAGCAGAGAGGTACCAGGAGTCATCTTCTTCAACAAGAATGTGCAAGTCTAATGAAATGGACCAAAGGCAACCTTTTCTCTATCACATCGGTCCGTATCAGGGTAATGGACAACAAATGTGATGGGTTGGTTGAGCAGGAACAACGTTCTGCCCGGGGAATGGGAACTGAATCCCAGAGTGTTTTCTATGTTAGCAGAAAAATAGGGTTTCCCAACATTAGATGTCATGGCCACAGCTCAGTACTCCAAGTTGACCCTCTTCTGCTTACTGTTGAGATTGGGACACCTGGTGGAGATAGATGGTCTCTCTATAGATTGGACAATGCGTTTCATCTACTTCTTTTCTCCAGTGCTGAGGAAGATTCAAGATGAGAGGGTTCGAATGGACATCGGTTTCCGTTCGCTTTGGAGTTATCAAGCAAAGACTACATGATACTTCCTCAGGACATTAGACAGTCTCACTACAGAATCAGCCTATCTCAGGAGGTGATAAAAACATTCCAGAAAATCTAATACCTTGAAGGTGCATTCCAAGGTATGGAGCGTTTACGCAGCATGGTGTTCCAAAAACAGTAAGTTTAAAAATGAAGCTTCTTCTCTTCTATTTTTGCAGGAGGTTTTGGCCTGAAATCTAATACTTTAAAAGTACATGTTACAGTCATCAATGCTCAGTTGGGTGGAGTTTTCTCTGCTTAGAATTCTCCTCTTGTTTTCAGTATCTTGAAGGCGGTTAACAATCTAATACCAACTTTTCATCATCCCCCTACCTTCATGGGATTTACTGCTTGTACCAAGGAAAACTATGCTGTCCTCTGTTTGAGCCTTTATCATCTGCTTCCTTAAAGTCTGTATTTTCAGCTTGAAGGGTGAGTGAGCTAGAAGCAGTGTCATGTAGGGAACCCTATCTTAGGATTCTACCTGATGCAGTGCTTTTCAGAACTAAGCCGGGGGTTTTACCAAAGATTCCTTCTACGGCTAACCTAATTTAAGAAATTATATTGACAGGACTCCCTGGATCTAAAGGGGAGTTACTTCTGGATGTGAAAAGAGCAGTAGTCACCTACTCAGAGGCATCAGCTCCCGTAAGGTCAAGCGGTGAGTTTCTTCCTACAATTTCAAGGGGGAAAAAAAGGCAAGTAAATCATCCCTAGAAAGGTGGTTAAGAAATGTAATTAAACATTGCTACATGCTAGAAAGTTCTTTCTCTGCACTGTTGTTGAGAGCATATTCTACAAGACCAACGTCAACATCTTGTGGTACCATGTCCCTGTGGATCATGAATATGCAGGGCTGCAATATGGGTGGGGTGTCCCAGCACCAATAGCTGTCCTGTGGTTTTGGACTGTCTCGGGCAGCTTGGTAGCACAAGGTGTTAGACCCACGAGAGACTGACAGTTAAATCAATTATGTTTACATTCTAATGTCAGGTAAATGAGAACAGTGAACCCCATGTCACCCTGCCTGCCAATGGGAGCCCCTAAAGTCTCCCCTATGTAGTGTAGTGGGTGGAGGAGATGCCTCGGTTTAGTTGAGTTCAGTCTGAGCTACAGTTTGGTTCAGTTGTGTGTGCTCTGAGGAGAGGCCTAGCTCAAATCTAATCTCTCTGGTCATCCTGCAAGGATTACTTGCACGGTAGAAGTTTACATCACTGGGGAGAAGGCTTCAGTACCTTGACAGGACCCTACCTACCAGGATTCATCTTTCCATCTCACAATTCAGTATTAATCTGTTTGGTGTAGGCACCACAAGTCCAAGCAAGGCAACAGGGCTCCCAAGGGGTTACGCAGCACACTCTCACCCAAAGCCACCTGTATGTGCATTACCATCTGCACCCAGCTCAGTAAAGACAGTTATCCATAACCTGACATCAGTGTGTTCATTTACTCCCCGTCTCTGGCCCAGGAGAAGCTGTCCCCAACCTCGGACCGTATATAGGATAACGGTGCCCTGGCGTCATGAAGTGATCAGGTATTCTTACTAACACCCCGTGGCTACCAAATGAGCTTCTTTAAGTATTATAGGCTAGATGTCACAACCTCTGGGGAAGCCGTCTTTGGCATGAGTGCTCTTAAGGTGCTGTTGATAAGTAATGCCTCCCTTTATTTTGTTTTTCAGTGCTTTAAAAATCCCATTAGTGTGCTGCCAAAGGACAGCAGCCCCTGAATTTAAAGGGGAGTTACCTCCGCATTGCCCTGCTCGGCCACCTACTAGGGAGCTCATCATCACTGGATGATGATGAGGGGGGGAGAAAGAAGAAAAGGGGGGTCGGCCTCCTCCTTTTTCCTTACTGGTTAAATCTGTGTCTGAGGGAAGAATGGCATATGCCTTCTCCGCCCAAAATACCCTATAGCATGGTAACTGTGTACAGTGTAAGAGGCTGTGTAAATAGTGTTTTACCCTTTAGTTTGTGTAGGTATAGTGTAGTGCTTTTAGGGTATGTGCACGTGGTTGGTTTTAAATAGAGTTTGAGCAGCGGCGTGTTTTCCCAAGTGAATTCTAAGCTGCAGACTGCATTGCAGTCAAGATCTTATTAACCCCTTAAGGACGCAGGACGTAAATGTACGTCCTGGTGAGGTGGTACTTAACGCACCAGGACGTACATTTACGTCCTATGCATAACCGCGGGCATCGGAGCGATGCCCGTGTCATGCGCGGCTGATCCCGGCTGCTGATCGCAGCCAGGGACCCGCCGGCAATGGCCAACGCCCGCGATCTCGCGGGCGTCCGCCATTAACCCCTCAGGTGCCGGGATCAATACAGATCCCGGCATCTGCGGCAGTTCGCGATTAAAATGAACGATCGGATCGCCCGCAGCGCTGCTGCGGGGATCCGATCATTCATAACGCCGCACGGAGGTCCCCTCACCTTCCTCCGTGTGGCTCCCGGCGTCTCCTGCTCTGGTCTGTGATCGAGCAGACCAGAGCAGGAGATGACCGATAATACTGATCTGTTCTATGTCCTATACATAGAACAGATCAGTATTAGCAATCATGGTATTGCTATGAATAGTCCCCTATGGGGACTATTCAAGTGTAAAAAAAAATGTAAAAAAATGTAAAAGTAAAAGTAAAAAAAAAGTGAAAAATCCCCTCCCCCAATAAAAAAGTAAAACGTCCGTTTTTTCCTATTTTACCCCCAAAAAGCGTAAAAAACATTTTTTATAGACATATTTGGTATCGCCGCATGCGTAAATGTCCGAACTATTAAAATAAAATGTTAATGATCCCGTACGGTGAACGGCGTGAACGAAAAAAAATTTAAAAAGTCCAAAATTCCTACTTTTTTAATACATTTTATTAAAAAAAAAATTATAAAAAATGTATTAAAAGTTTTTTATATGCAAATGTGGTATAAAAAAAAA
The DNA here is from genome assembly GCF_029499605.1 of Hyla sarda. Taxonomy (NCBI): domain Eukaryota; kingdom Metazoa; phylum Chordata; class Amphibia; order Anura; family Hylidae; genus Hyla; species Hyla sarda. The sequence goes on from NC_079192.1 coordinate 357,131,664, forward strand.
GTACAGATCATGGCGCAAAAAATGAGCCCCCATACCGCCGCTTATACGGAAAAATAAAAAAGTTATAGGTCATCAAAATAAAGGGATTATAAACGTACTAATTTGGTTAAAAAGTTTGTGATTTTTTTTAAGCGCAACAATAATATAAAAGTATATAATAATGGGTATCATTTTAATCGTATTGACCCTCAGAATAAAGAACACATGTCATTTTTACCAGAAATTGTACGGCGTGAAAACAAAACCTTCCAAAATTAGCAAAATTGCGTTTTTCGTTTTAATTTCCCCACAAAAATAGTGTTTTTTGGTTGCGCCATACATGTTATGATATAATGAGTGATGTCATTACAAAGGACAACTGGTCGCGCAAAAAACAAGCCCTCATACTAGTCTGTGGATGGAAATATAAAAGAGTTATGATTTTTAGAAGGCGAGGAGGAAAAAATGAAAACGTAAAAATTAAATTGTCTGAGTCCTTAAGGCCAAAATGGGCTGAGTCCTTAAGGGGTTAAAGGAAAATCTGCCATAGCTCAAACGCGCAGCGGGGAAACTCACTGTGAATGTACCCTTATTCATTTAAATGAAAAAAAAAAATATATATATACATATATACAAATATGGTGTAGGCCTAGACAAAGACCACCCAAAAAAGCCAGCCAAAAACCAGCTGATCAGTAAAAAAAATAATTACTGATCAGCAGGTATAGGGGTAAGGTAACAGACCCTAAGGCCATGTTCACATGGCCAAAAATTTGCTGTATGTCCACTGGAAAATACGGGTGGACACTCTGCACATTAATTTGAATTTGCAATACATCCTGGAATCATATTAAAACCCCCTTATTAGTTCCTCTCCCCTACTCTGTCCCTCTAGAACCTGGGCAAAAGAGAAAAAGAATTGTACTTAGTACATATCTACCAATTACTCCATCTGTCCACTCTGCCTGGACTTTCACCGTTAGTTCACCTGTATGTTGATATTGCCCCTTCTACCCTGGAGAGGAGACGACTTGTGTCCAGTCACTTTAGCCTTCCAGAAAGCACAGATTTGCTACCGATAGGGGCTTCCCTTTAACCTCCAATTTCAAGTACACTCTACCTACACTGTCCGCACACCAGCTGAGGCTCTAGAAGTTCTTCGCAAGGAGACCATTTCACATGATGACCAGATTCCACTGCCTCCCCGTCAACCACAGCTGAAAAGGATGTGGCAACATGTGGATTCACTTTACAAATGCTGCCGTCCTCCACAACAGACCCCGGGATGATCATCTAGCGAGCTGCCTGCAGTTTTTACTCCTCACCATTTGTGGACCGGGACATTTTCAGTTTTTTTTTTTTTTTTGTCATGGTGTCCCCTCTCCATGTCTGCTGTCACCCTGCAATTTTAGTTTTTTTGCAGGAACTGTTGGGTTACTGTTTATGGCTAATGACCTTTAGTAACTTTTGGCTGCCTTCCATCTTTATGACCCCCCTCCCCCCAGTTATCGTGCCTGTTTTCTTCTACCGTTTTTCTTTTTATCTCCTATTTACTGTTATCTGTTGGGTTGTCCAAGTTTGTCATGTCAGTTTCGTTTTATTCCTCTTTGTCTTCCCTCCCTTACCTTATTCTTTTCTACTACCTACACTCTGTTTTCCTTCTTTCCTGGTTTTGTTTTTATTTCTGATGGGTCACTCGGGTACATTCTTAGCTCCCTATGTGTATTCCGATATGTGTAGAATTTTTTTCCCATAATGTCAGGGGATTTAACTCTCCGATTAAGAGGAAAAAAGCATTTCTTGACCTCATGCAGCATACTCCATTTGTTTGCAGGAGTCACATTCACTACTTCCTCTTACTTTAAACATTTGCATTCACGTTATGATGGATTTTTATGTCTTCACATAGCACCAAGTCCAGGGGGGTGGTCACCCTTTTACATAATTCTTTCCCTTTCACTGTCTCTAACTCTCAAGTTGATCCGGAGGGTCGCTTTGTGATCCTGGAAGGTTCTTATTTGGATTCCTGCATGTGTCTGATTAATTCTTATGCCCCCAATGAGGACCCTCTTTCTTGTTTAGTTTTTTCGTTTGACTTCCAAGCTACAGTCCCTTACCTATGATCACCTTGTGTGGTGCGGGGATTCTAACCTCTTAAAGACCAAGCCCATTTTGACCTTAAGGACCAGGCCATTTTTATTTTTGCATTTTTGTTTTTTCCTCCTCGTCTTCTACAAATCGTAACTGTTATATATTTTCATCCACAGACTAGTACGAGGGCTTGTTTTTTGCGTGACCAGTTTTCCTGCGTAATGACATCACTCATTTTACTATGAAATGAATGTTGCAACCAAAAAAATACTATTTATGTGGGGAAATTTAAAAAATTAAGCAAATTTTGGACGTTTTCATTTTCACGCCGTACAGTTTACGGTAAAAATTAAGTGTTCTTTATTCTGTGTGTTAATACGATTAAAATGATACCCATGATTATATACTTTTCTATTATTGTTGCGCTTAAAAAAATCGCAAAGTTTTTAACCAAATTAGTATGTTTTAAAATCCTTCTGTTTGACAACCTATAACTTTTTAATTTTTCCGTATAAGCGGCAGTATGAGGGCTCATTTTTTGTGCCATGATCTGTAATTTTTATTGATACCACATTTGTGTATATACATTTTTTAATGATTTTTTTTAATGATTTTTTTTTTAAATAAAATGTGACAAAAAAGCTGCAATTTTGCACTTTTTTTTTTACATTCACGCAGTACACCATACGGGATCAATAACATTATATTTTAATAGTTCGGACATTTACGCACGCGGTAATACCAAATATGTGTGTTAATAATTTTTTTTTACACTTTATGGGGGTAAAATGGGGAAAAAAGGACATTTTACATTTTTATTGGGAGGGGATTTTTCTAATTTTTTTTTTACTTCTCTTACTTTCATTTTTACACTTTAAAGGGGTACTACCATGCTGACAACTTATCCCCTATCTAAAGGATAGGGGATAAGTTGTCAGCACGGTAGTACCCCTTTAAGGGTCTATACACACGTACAGTATTCTGCACAGATTTGATGCACAGGATTTCAAGCTGTGTTCAGTTCACATTGAAATCTGCAGCAGAAAATCCTTCTCATCAAATCTGCGCATCAAATCTGCACAGAATACTGTACGTGTGAATAGACCATAATAGTCCCCATAGGCCAGAGCCAGGTGAGAGGACCTCCGGCCACCATGCTGGATGATCGGATTGCCGTGGCAGCGCTGCGGGCGGTCCGATCATCCATTTAAAGTACCACACTGCTGCAGATGCCGTGATCTGTATTGATCACGGCATCTGAAGGTTAATTCTGGACATCCGCGCGATCACGGGTGTCCACCATTACCGGCGGGTCCCTGGCTGCTGATAGCAGCCGGGACCTGCCGGTCATGGCGGACCGTAAATGTACGCCATGGTGCGTTAAGTACCACGGCAAAATGACATACATTTACTTCAATTGTCGTTAAGGGGTTAAAAGGGTAAATAGATTTGTAAATTACTTCTATTAAAAATTCTTAATCCTTCCAGTACTTATTAGCGGCTGTATACTACAGAGGAAATTATTTTCTTTTGTGATTTCTTTTGTCACAACCACAGTGCTCTCTAATGACACCTCTGTCCATTTTAGGAACTGTCCAGAACAGCATATGTTTGCTATGGGGATTTGCTCCTACTCTGGACAGTTCCTGACATCGACAGAGGTGTCAGCAGAGAGCACTGTGGTCGTGACAGAAAAGAAATCCAAAAAGAAAAGAATTTCCTCTGTAGTATACAGCTGCTAATTGGTACTGGAAGGATTAAAGGAAAACTGTCAGCCTGTTCCTCTACATAATAGACTGGGTTATAGTGTGGGTGAACAGGATTCAAACGAGGGGTCACTTACTTATTTTCGTCAACTCGCCGCCGTAATGTACAAATCTGTTTAACTTTCTGGCAACAGTTGATTAAAAAAAAAAAAAAAAGTTTTTCACCGGAGTACCTCTTTAACTCCCTCCACCCTGCTCTTGTCCATAATGATCAAGTTGGGTTTATCCAAGGGAGACAGGCCCCTGATAACATTCTTAAGGTCTTGAACTTAGTCCACTGGGCCTCTGTAACAGCTACTCCACTTACATTATTTAGGCTGGGTATTGAAAAGGCCTTTAATACAGTCTCTTGGCCCTATTTGTTTGGTGTCCTTGGTCGGATGGGCTTCTCGGGTCCCTTTGTAGATGCCCTGAGGACTTTGTATTCTAAACCTGTGGCGTATTTGAAGGTCCCCTCTCCGAATCCTTCCCCTATATTAATTGAGCGGGGTGCTTTCTCCTGCCCTTTTTGTGTTGGCTATGGAGCCCCTGTTGTCATAATCGAGATGTCTCTGGAGTGACTATTACTAATTCTAACTACAAAGTGAATGTGTTTGCTAATGACTTGTTTCTTACCTTAACTAAACCAGCTGATTTCACTGCCGAATCTTTTTTAGGTGTTGGATATTTTTTTTTTTTGCAGTAACATAAATCTGAGATCCTTTTTTGTAATACCTCTAAGTCTGTATAGGATCTTGTCTGTTTAAATTTTGCTCTTACTCCTTCCACTTTTCCACATACCCTATCTTGGTATTTCTCTCCCCTCTTCTCTTTCTTCCTTTTATAAACTAAACTATGTCCCCCTCTTTAAGTCAATTCGTGCGGACCTCGCCAGGTGGGACCTCCCTCATATATTATGGTTGGGTTGCGTTCATACTGTCAAAATGGTGGTGCTACCCAAACTATTTATGTATTTTCTGCACACTCCCGATCCCCATCCGGACGCTGGATCTCCTGGCTCTACAGGCATTTGGTTTCATCTGGCGAGGTCTCCGTCCTCGTATCTCTAGGTCCCTGATGTTTTATCATAAGCGGGTGAGTGGTCTTTCTGTGCCGAACTGTCTGCTCGTCTTTCTCAGCTTCTTTTATGTAATGCTCCTATTTCGGGTCCCTGGTGGATCTCATTGGAAAAGGGCCTTTTAGCCCCCTATGCCCTCTCATTACTAATGTGGCTGCCGGTCCCTGTGTCTAAAAACATTCCCTATACTGCTGTCATTTCTTGCTATGCTCCTTTGGTGTTCTGTTCACTTTAAGTATTCTCTCCAATCTTCCATTTCTCCTCTGACTTCTCTGATTGCTAATCCTTTATCCCCCCTGGACTTCGCCCCCTGGACTTTAAGTGGTGGGGTTACAAAATAACGTGTCTTCATCATTTCTTAATAGCGAAGAAACTTATTACACAGGAGTTATTTTTCTCTAGATTTCAAACTGAAAATTTTAGACTTGCACAAGTCCTTTCATATTTACAATGTTTAGTGCCTTCCTCTACATCAGGGGTCCTCAAACTACGGCCTGCGGGCCACATGCGGCCCGCCGAGGACATTTATCCGTTGGGGGGGGGGGGGGGGGTGGCATGCATGCTCCGGGCCTCTTGCCTGTGTCCAAACGGTCAGGTTATGCATGGGGCAGCTGGGTCCGGGGGGGTTCTGGGGCATGCGTTCACATTTCCTGGCAGAGGTTTGCCTATGAAAACATGGCAATTGCATGGATATTAAATAAAAAATAAATCAAAATAAAAAATAAAAATTTATGTGGAGATAATTATGTATACATGTGCATGTTTCTGTTGTTGCAGCTGCGTTGGGTGTGTGGAAGTCAGCGTATCATAGGAAGTGGTCATAAATTTCGCAAGTTTTCAGGGGTAGGTGTTTGATGTTACAGTATGCATGTATCGTGGTCACACCTAATGTTACGTAGAGAGGCATAGGTTGTTGGGGGGGCTTTTTACTGACACGTTTTTCAGAGCAATGCACAAATTGATATTGTTGGGTACATATTATAATTATAGTTTATTATTATAGTTACGTTGGGTTATGTAGTAATCTGCCACGGTATTTTCATGACCTGTTTTTATAGTTATAGCCGTCATTCACGTTCAGTTATGTTTTAATTTACTTACCCGGTCACATGACTCCTCTTCTGGTTTGGGGGTTAATTACGGTTGTTACTGACTTGTTTTCAGAGCAATTTGGCGTTGTATTTTATTTATGTTACTTGACAAGTTTTTCAGGTCAGAAACAACCTTGTTTGTTGTATTACACACTTACATTTTCATTTCATTTAGGGATTATGTAGTAATCTGCCGCGGTATTTTGGGGGGATTGGGGTGTGAATTACGATTGTTAGTGACTCATCTTCAGAGCAATTGATATTGCATTCTTGTTTAAGTGACTTGACACGTTTTCAGGTCAGATACAGTCTCGCTTCTTGTGTTTTACACCTATGTATTTGCTTTGTTTTCTTTGATACATAGAAATCTGCCACGGCTATTTTTCACGATATGTTTCTACAGTGGGGATCAAAAGTTTGGGCACCCCAGGTAACATTTTTTATTAATGTGCATAAAGAAGCCAAGGAAAGGTGGAAAAATCTCCAAAAGGCATCAAACTACAGATTAGACATTATTATAATATGCCAACAAACGTTAGATTTTATTTCCATCATTTACACTTTCAAAATAACAGAAAACAAAAAAATGGCATCTGCAAAAGTTTGGGCACCCTGCAGAGTTAATATCTTGTACTGCTCCCTTTGGCAAGTATCACAGCTTTTAAACCCTTTTTGTAGCCAGCCCCAAGAGGCTTTCAATTCTTGTTTGAGGTATCTTTGCCCATTCTTCCTTACAAAAGTCTTCCAGTTCTTTGAGATTTCTGGTCTGTCTGTCATGCACTGCTCTTTTAAGGTCTATCCATAGATTTTCAATTATGTTGAGGTCCGGAGATTGTGAAGGCCATGGCAAAACCTTCAGTTTACGCCTCTTGATGTAATCCCCCGTGGATTTCGAGGTGTGTTTAGGATCATTATCCATTTGTAGAAGCCATCCTCTCTTTCAGCTTTTTCACAGATGGCATCAAGTTAGCATCCAAAATGTTCTGAAATTTTATTAAATCCATTTTTCCTTCTACTCGTGAGATGTTCCCTGTGCCACTGGCTGCAATACAACCCCAAAGCATGATTGATCCACCCCCATGCTTAACAGTTGGACAGAGGTTCTTTTCATTAAATTCTGTTCCCCTTCTTCTCCAAACGTACCTTTTGCTCATTCCGACCAAAAAGTAAAATTTTAACCTCATCGGTCCACAGAACTTGTTTCCAAAATGCATCAGGCTTGTCTATATGTTCATTTGCAAAGTTCACAGATTTTTGTGGTGAGGACGTAGAAGAGGTTTTCTCCTGATGGCTCTTCAATGAAGACCATATTTGTACAAGTATCTCTTTATAGTGGAATAGTGTACCACAACTCCAGTGTCTGCCATATCTTTCTGGAGGGATTGTGCAGTCAAACGTGGGTTTTGAATGGTTTTTCTCACAATCCTGCGAGCTGGTTCTGTCTGATATTTTTCTTGGTCTTCCAGATCTTGCTTTAACTTCCACTGTTCCTGATGACTGCCAAGTCTTAATTACATTCCAAACAGAGAATATTGACATCTGAAAACATTTGGCTATCTTCTTATAGCCTTCTCCAGCTTTGTTAGCTTCAACTTTTTCAGTTTCAGATTTCTAGACAACTGCTTAGAAGAACCCATGGTGCTGATTGTTTGGGCAAGGTCAGATGAGTCTGGGCATTTAATCCTTTTGAGATTGACATCACCTGGCAGGTCTTAGGCTGGGTTCGCTTTGCAAAGGGGGCAGTGCATGCTATAAATTCTGCAGGGTGCCCAAACTTTTGCAGACGCCATTTTTTTAGTTTTCTGTTATTTTCAAAGTGTAAATGATGGAAATAAAATCAAACTTTTGTTGACATTATAAGAATGTCTAATCTGTAATTTGATGCCTTTTGGAGAATTTTCCATCTTTCCTTGGCTTCTTTATGCACATTAATACAATTTTTTACCTGGGGTGCCCAAACTTTTGATCCCCACTGTATACTCACATTTTTCATTAACGGACACGTTTTCGTTTAGTATTGCAGGTCCGGTGAGGGTCATTGTTTCAGTTTAACCCCTTAAGGACCAGGCCAATTTTCACTGTAGGACCAGAGCATTTTTTGCACATCTGATTAAGCATTAATAACTCTGGGATGCTTTAATTCTGATTCAGAGATTGTTTCTTCATAGGGGGGGGGGGGGGGCGATGCTTGGCGCCAAAGAAGATGGGCGCATGAAGGGCTAGCTCCCGCTCTTGAGCCCTTAAAATCAGCTTTCTCCACCTGGTGACCCAGCCAAATTGATGGGGAGCACCTCCCGCAAGTAGTAGTATCATATTCAGAGGGTACGGTGTGGGCCAATATTGTATTCAACGGATACAGTGTTTGGCAGTATTATAATGATTATTGTTTTTATATAGAGGATCAGAATCCGCTGACATAGTGAGGAACCATCAAGTTCTGCTGAGTGAACATTTAGCTAGAACAAGTCCTGGCGGTATATACCATCTTAATTAGATAAGACTACAGAGAAGATGTCACCTGTAATCACTGATATGATTATGTATTATCCTCACTATAGAGAAGATGTCACCTGTAATCACTGATATCATTGTGTATTCTCCTCACTATAGAGAAGACGTCACCTGTAGTCACGGATATGGCTGCTTTCACACTATGAATTTCTCCGTTTAGGAACTTCCATCAGAAGTTCCGTCACTACAGCTGCGAAGCCCGGCCATTACAAAACCCCTGATGGCCGAGACTAAATTGCATTGCAGCCTATGGGGTTTTGTAACTGCCCGTTGCACCCGTATATGCTCGTAATTCATTACGGGCATTATACAGTGATGGGACATCGTGGCGGAAAAATTACTGCATGCAGTAATTTTTCCGCCACAAGGTCCCGTCACTGTATAACGTCCGTAATGAATACGTTGTGAAAGCAGCCTATCATTGTGTATTCTCCTCACTATAGAGAAGACGTTACCTGTTGTCACTGATATCATTCTGTATTCTCCTCATTATGTCCTATCCGAGCTGAAGTCACTTGTAAGTACAGTTGTGATGAGTGAAACAACAACTCCCAGCATAACCTTACCACATACTTAGGTCATACTGGGAGCTGTAGTTTTAAATGGTAAAAACTTCTTTAGCACTTTCTCATTCTGTGGCAATTGGTATATTTGATTATTATACTGGAAATAATTTTCTGCAACATGCTACCTGCGCGGGCATCACAACATGCTACAGCGCGGGCATCATAACATGCTAAAAAATTCAGGGCCTATATCCCTTAATGTTATGTTTTTGCAAATATTCATCCAGTTGCTGTTTAAACATCTGTACAGACTAATAAAATCGCATCCTCAGGCAGAGGATTCCACATCCTTATTGTTCTTAGTGTAAAAAAACCCTTTCCTTTGCCTTAGACAAATTCTCCTTTCTTCCAGTCTAAAAGTTGCTGGGTTGCCCATAGCAACCAATCAGATTGCTTCTCTCATTTGTAAAAAGGCCTTGGTTGCTATGGGCAACTGGTCATCTTTTCCTCTGAACAGGTTTTGATAAATCTCCCACTAAATGTGTGATCACGTGTCCTATGTATAGTCCTGTTTATGTAATATATTATACGTAAACTGCTTAAAATGTCTTATGATCTTTGTAATATTGATATATCTGTTCAAACATATCCTATATGTCTGCAGGGAAAATCTCTGTGCGGACAGCCATCTCCTAGATGGCTAAGCATTCCGTGTGGTGTCTGCAGAAAGAATGAACGTGTTCATTCTTTCTGTGGAGACAGAAAACGGAATTTCTGTGCTGGAAACATCTGACATAGATAATCTGCCGTGAGCACAGCGCAGCAGAATCCTGTTGAATTAAATGGGACTCTGCTACAACGGAATGCCGGTGCCGAATTCTGCATTGGAAATTCTGACATGTGAACATGGCCTATGAGTCTCAAACAAGGTTAGGACTGTATGATACATTTAATATTGTAAGTGCCTTAACCCCTTCAGGACCAAGCCCATTTTGGCCTTAAGGACCAGAGCGTTTTTTGCACATCTGACCACTGTCACTTTAAACATTAATAACTCTGGAATGCTTTTAGTTATCATTCTGATTCCGAGATTGTTTTTTCGTGACATATTCTTCTTTAACTTGGTGGTAAATTTTTGTGGTAACTTGCATCCTTTCTTGGTGAAAAATCCTAAAATTTGATGAAAATTTGAAAATTTTGCATTTTTCTAACTTTGAAGCTCTCTGCTTGTAAGGAAAATGTATATTACAAATAAAAAATTTTTTTATTCACATATACAATATGTCTACTTTATGTTTGCATCATAAAAGTGACGAGATTTTACTTTTGGAAGACACCAGAGGGCTTCAAAGTTCAGCAGCAATTTTCCAATTTTTCACACAATTTTCAGACTCACAATTTTTCAGGGACCAGTTCAGGTTTGAAGTGGGTTTGAAGGGTCTTCATATTAGAAATACCCCACAAAAGACCCCATTATAAAAACTGCACCCCCCAAAGTATTCAAAATGACATTCAGTCATAATTTTAACCCTTTAGGTGTTTCACAGGAATAGAAGCAAAGTGAAGGAGAAAATTCACAATCTTCATTTTTTACACTCGCATGTTCTTGTAGACCCAGTTTTTGAATTTTTACAAGGGGTAAAAGGAGAAAATGTATACTTATATTTGTAGCCCAATTTCTCTCGAGTACGCACATACCTCATATGTCTATGTAAAGTATTCGGCGGGCGCAGTAGAGGGCTCAGAAGCGAAGGAGCGACAAGGGGATTTTGGAGAGTACGTTTTTCTGAAATGGTTTTTGGGGGGCATGTTGCATTTAGGAAGCCCCTATGGTGCCAGAACAGCAAAAAACCCTCACATGGCATACCATTTTGGAAACTAGACCCCTTGAGGAACATAACAAGGAATAAAATGAGCCTTAACACCCCATAGGTGTTTCACGACTTTTGCATATGTAAAAAAAAATTATTTTTTTTCACTAAAATGTGTTTCCCCCCAAATTTCAGCAGGAAATACCCCCCAATATTTGTAACCCCTTCTCTTCTGAGTATGGAGGTACCCCATAAGTTGACCTGAAGTGCACTATGGGCGAACTACAATGCTCAGAAGAGAAGGAGTCATATTTGGCTTTTTGAGAGCAAATTTTGCTCGGGGGCCATATCGCATTTAGGAAGCCCCTATGGTGTCAGAACAGCAAAAAAAACACATGGCATACCATTTTGGAAACGAGACCCCTTGAGGAACGTAACAAGGGATTCAATTTCACGGACCACTGTTCCAAAGATCCGTCAGACACCTGTGGGGGGTAAATTCTCACTGCACCCCTCATTACATTCCGTGAGGGGTGTCGTTTCCGAAATGGGGTCACATGTGGGGTTTTGTTTTTTTTGCGTTTGTCAAAACCGCTGTAACAATCAGCCACCCCTGTGCAAATCACCTCAAATGTACATGGCGCACTCTCCCTTCTGGGCCTTGTTGTGCGCCCCCAGAGCACTTTGCGCTCACATATGGGGTATCTCTGTAGTCGGGAGAAATTGCGTTACAAATTTTGGGGGGCTTTTTTCCCTTTTACCTCTTGTGAAAATGTAAAGTATAGGGCAACATCAGCATGTTAGTGTAAAAAATTTAATTTTTTTACACTAACATTCTGGTGTAGACCCCAACATTTCCTTTTCATGAAGGGTTAAAGAAGAAAAAGCCCCCCAAACCTTGTAACGCAATTTCTCCCGAGTACGGCGATACCCCATATGTCGCCCTAAACTGTTGCCTTGAAATACGACAGGGCTCCAAAGTGAGAGCGCCGTGCGCATTTGAGGCCTAAATTAGGGATTTGCATAGGGGTGGACATAGGGGTATTCTACGCCAGTGATTCCCAAACAGGGTGCCTCCAGCTGTTGCAAAACTCCCAGCATGCGTGAACAGTCAACGGCTGTCCGGCAATACTGGGAGTTGTTGTTTTTCAACAGCTGGAGGCTCTGCTTTGGAAACAGTGGCGTACCGGACGTTCTTATTGGGGGAGGGGGGCTGTGTAGGGGTATGTGTATATGTAGTGTTTTTAACTTTTTATTTTATTTTGTGGTAGTGTAGTGTTTTTAGGGTACAGTCACATGGGCGGGGGATTACAGCGAGTTTCCCAAGATGCGAGAAACCCACTGTAAAAGCCTCGCCCATGTGAATGTACCCTGTACATTCACAGGGGGGGGGGGGTGCACCAACCAGTGCCCAACCAGTGTGTCTCCAGTTGTTGCAAAACTACAACTCCCAGCATGCCCAGACAGCTGAAGGGCATGCTGGGAGTTGTAGTTCGGCAACATCTGAAGGGCCAGATGTTGCTGAACTAAAACTCCCAGCATGCCTGGACAGTCAGTGCATACTGGGAGTTGTAGTTTTGCAACAGCTGGAAGAGCACAGATTGGAGACCATTATACAATGGTCTCCAAACTGGGGCCCTCCAGATGTTGCAAAACTACAACTCCCAGCATGCATGGTCTGTTAGTGCATGGTGGGAGTTATAGTTTTGCAACAGCTGGAGGCACACAGGTTAGGAAACACTGAGTTAGAAACAATGTTTCCCAACCAGTGTGTCTCCAGTTGTTGCAAAACTACAACTCCCAGCATGCCCAGAAAGCTGAAGGGCATGCTGGAAGTTGTAGTTCGGCAACATCTGAAGGGCCAGATGTTGCTGAACTAAAACTCCCAGCATGCCTGGACAGTCAGTGCATGCTGGGAGTTGTAGTTTTGCAACAGCTGGAAGAGCACAGATTGGAGACCATTATACAATGGTCTCCAAACGGGGGCCCTCCAGATGTTGCAAAACTACAACTCCCAGCATGCCCAGACAGCCAAAGGCTGTCTAGGCATGCTGGGAATTGTAGTTTTCAGACTCCTAGAAGCAGCAGTGAAGATCTTCACTGCTGCCTCTGAGGACCACATACTTACCCGTCGCTGCTCGTCCATGTGGCCGGTCCCGCGCTGCTCCTCGGTCCCGCCGCTGGATCTGGTAAGTCCGCCGGTCCCCTCGTGTTCCCCCCCTATGCTGCAGGTCCCCGCGAGCCCCCGCAGCCATCGTCCCCCGTTCTGCCCGACTTCCAGGGGCGGGCAGTGCGGGGGATCTGAACTTTCACCCCAGATCACTGTGATTGGTCCACAGGGACCAATCACAGTGATCGCTGACCAGGACCATCAATGGATGGTCCTGGGGGTGAAGCAGAAGTTGTCCCCTGCTGGAAACAGCGGGACTTCTGCCAGTTAACCTGTGCGATGCTGTGCATCGCCGGGTTAACTGAATGTCATTTATAAATGCCGGGATGCGCGAACGCACTGCACAACCCGGCGTTTATATATGACATTCTGCGGGAAGGGGTTAAGCAACACTTTATTTTCTGTCCGCCAACACAAAATACTCTAATAGTGCCCCTCCCGAGACTAGACTCTGGATCCGACCCTGGTCTGGGGGGATAGCTGGCATAATAATTCACTGGAATTCATTTGTGATAACTCTGCCACGGTGGATATCATTAATAAGGTAGGTTCAAGTCAGTGGAAGTGATGACGTTTTTGAGGAAATTAGTATGGATTGCCTTACAATTTGATTTTCATTTCGTGGCAGAACATATTAAAAACATATTGTAAAAAAATGTAGCAGCTGATGCACTGTCTAGGTTAAAATATGATGTTTTCTTTCAGGTGATGCCAGGGGCAGACACGCACGGTTCTCTAGTTCCACAGTTCCATTTGCTCAGCGTGGATTAGAACAATACAAGCAGCTGGCACGTAAGCTGATGATGAGATCATTAGCACCTAGTACTGCTCGCTCATACAATTTAGCTTGGGGAATATACAAAAAAATGTTAGCTGACTTTTCCGCTCGCTCTGAAGATTACATTTCTAATTTAGTTTGTTTTGTGACTTTTGTCATCACATGAAGAAATTATCTTACAATACGACAAAGGTATACTTGGCAGGTATACAGCATTTCCAGTCAATGGGATATCCAAGCCGGCCTTCGCTATTTTCTGTTCATGCTGTCAACTCCGTACTTCGTGGTGTACGTAGCACCCTGGCTATTAGGAGAGGGGTCAAGTTGCCAGTTTCGGGTGACATATTTAGGAAATTATCTGACCTATTAGATGCAGAACCAATTGGGTTTTTGCAAAGTGCATGGAAAAAAGACCCCAAAAACTATGTACTTAATTTTTTATGGTTTCCTTAGGCCGGGGAAAATTACTGCCAGTCCTGGAGGTGCTAAATCTGTACTAATGCAGCAATTGTCTCGAGTCGGAGACAGATATGTTTTATCCCTGTTGGGATTGTTTAAATTGTTAGGTTTGTAATTAAATAAAACAGCATGCTTACCTATTTTGGCTGGTCTTTTGCCCTCTATAGGCGTGCCCTCATTACACGCGGTTGTGGCACACCTCAGACCGCTTTTAGTATAGAGGTCAGGGAAGTACGTGTTCCAGTGGAAAGCCATGACCACAAATATAATCGGTGAAGTGAAATTGAAATAGAAAATTTTAGCAAATTTGGGGGTTTTCTTTTCTACGCCATTTACCTTGTGGTTGAGCTTACATGTTGTTTTGATACTTTAGGCCGGCCTGATTACAGCAATACCAGATTTGTATAGTTTCCGTCATGTTTTACTAATTCATAAAAAATTCTGAACTTTTTCAATTTTTTTAAATTAGCATTTTTTGACCCCTGTAGCTATTTTTTCCCCCCGCATACCAGGCTGTATGAGGGCTCATTTTATGGGCCATAATTAGTTTTTTGTATCCATACCATTTTGGTATTGATCTGACTTTTTAATCGCTTTTTAACTTTTTTCTGGGATATAAAAATTGCAATTCTGTGGTTTGATATTTTTTTTACATTTACGTCTTTTACCGTATGGGATACATAATGTTATATTTTAATAGTTCGTACAATTACACACGCAGCGATACTAAATATGTTTTATTTTTATTATGTTTACATATTTCTATATAGGTAAAGGGGGTGATTTGAACTTTAAACATGGAAAGGGTTAATGTATGTCTTTTAACCCCTTAAGGACCAAGGACGTACCGGTACGTCCTTGGTCCTGCTCTTCTGATATAACGCGGGGTTACACAGTAACCCCGCGTCATATCACGGCGGGCCCGGCGTCATAGTGAAGCCGGGACCCGCCTCTAATAGCGTGCAGCGCCGATCGCGGCGCCGCGCGCTATTAACCCTTTAGCCGCGCGGCTAAAAGTGAAAGTGAAAGTTCCCGGCTAGCTCAGTCGGGCTGTTCGGGATAGCCGCGGCTAATCGCGGCATCCCAAACAGCTGACAGGACAGCGGGAGGGCCCCTTCCTGCCTCCTCGCTGTCCGATCGCCGAATGACTGCTCAGTGCCTGAGATCCAGGCCTGAGCAGTCATGCGGCAGAATCGTTGATCACTGGTTTCTTATGAGAAACCAATGATCAATGATGATCAGTGTGTGCAGTGTTATAGGTCTCTATGGGATAACAATGATCAGTATAAGAGATCAGTGTGTGCAGTGTTATAGGTCCGTATGGGATAATAATAAAAAAAAAACACAGTGTAAATAAAAATAAACATATATGGTATCACCGCGTGCGGAAATGTCCGAATTATAAAAATATATCATTAATTAAACCGCTCCGTCAATGGCATGCGCGCAAAAAAATTCCAAAGTCCAAAATAGTGCATTTTTGGTCACTTTTTATATCATTTAAAAATGAATAAAAAGCGATCAATAAGTCCTATCAATGCAAATATGGTACCGTTAAAAACTTCAGATCACGGCGCAAAAAATGAGCCCTCATACCGCCCCATACACGGAAAAATAAAAAAGTTATAGGGGTCAGAATATGACAATTTTAAACGTATTAATTTTCCTGCATGTAGTTATGATTTTTTCCATAAGTCCGACAAAATCAAACCTATATAAGTAGGGTATCATTTTAATCGTATGGACCTACAGAATAAATATTAGGTGTCATTTTTACCGAAAAAAGTACTACGTAGAAACGGAAGCCCCAAAAACTTACAAAACAGCGGGTTTTTTTTCAATTTTATCGCACAATGATTTGGTGAGTAGAATTGGTGGCGCAAAAATAAGCCACCATATGGATCTTTAGGTGCAAAATTGAAAAAGTTATGATTTTTTAAAGGCAAGGAGCAAAAAACGAAAATGAAAAAAACGGAAAAAACCCCGGTCCTTAAGGGGTTAAACTTTTATTCAAACTTAATTTTATTTTTTATTTTTTTTACACTTTATTAGACTTTTAGGGGGAATCATTAGATTCATCATACAGATCATTAGAGTTCTATTGAACTCCATTGATCTGTGTGCTCTGCGATCCATTGATAGAGCCTAGTCCAGCCAGGCTCTATAAATGACAGAGCCACGGGACAGCAGGGAACAGAGGTAAGCCCTCCGGCTACCTCTATAGTGGATCGCCCCCCGCGATCGAGCTGTGGGGGGGGAGGGGTCTGGGGGGGCAGTCCGCATCACTAGCCCACCAGGGAGCATTCACAAGTCCCTTTAGAAGCTGCTGTCAGCTTTGACAGTGGCGATTCAAAGGTTAATAGCCAGCCGCAGCGATCGCCGCATGCTGGCTATCCGCACCGGCCCCTGGCTACTGAGAAGGAGCAGGCAGGAGTCGGGAGCCTGCTCCATACAGACTGCTGAGCACCTTCACGCTTGTCAGGTCCAGCCCTACTTGCCCGAATCGGGGCTAAGAGCCGGAAAAATTCACCAGCCCGGCCCACGGAACTGCATGTCCCGGGCGTCGGGCGATAGGAATCCCACATCCCTTTTGACCTCCTATCCCGTCCTCATATCCCTACCTCCTATGCTGTCCTCATATCCCGTCCTCCTATCCTTACCTCATATCCCATCCTCATATCTCGACCTCCTATCCCGACACCATATTCCGTCCTCATAGCCCATCCTCATATTCTGTCCTCCTATCTCGACCTCATATCCCGTTCTCATATCCTGTCCTCCTATCTCGACCTCATATCCTGTCATCATATCCCAACCTCATATCCTGTCCTCATATCCCGACCTCACATCCCGTCTTCATATCCCGACCTCACATCCCGTCCTCATATACTGACCTAATATCCCTTCCTCATATCCCGTCCTCATGTCCCATCCTTATTTCCGGTCCTCAGGTGGGACTGATTTTTGATGAAGATATTGTAAGCTGAAAATAGAAGGGGACGTGGCTTTGTGGGACTGGGTGTAAAAAGGGGTGGGGCTTAACCATTGGGCGTGTCTTTGTGAGATGGATCCTTGTTGGGGAGGAAAATCAACAAAGAAGGAAGCTTTTGACTTCATATCCCATCCTCATATATTGCTGTCATATCCCAACCCCTTTTCCCGTCCCATATCCCTAATTCCTATTATTTCAGAGGTGTGAATTCCATACTCTGTTAAATGACACCTTTTTTTTTCAACTCCTTCCATGTTTTGTAAAATTTCATAAATTGCTAATTTTTATTCCCCTCGCAATTCCCCAGTGCCCCCATCTCCAGCAATTCAAATATATTGTCAATTTTATTTTCCTTAATTAATCTACATACATATCTAGACTCCCTCCAATTTACCAATCTTACTAGTTGTATTGCCATAAAATATAGTTTCAAATTGGGTAATGCGATCCCTCCTTTTTCTCACGTTGCTGTAAAATTTATATATTTTAACCTAACCCACATTCTGCCCCATAGCAATCTTCCCAGTATTGCTTCCAGTTTGCTGTACTATATACTATACATCATCTATCCACATCGGCGCTGCACTAAAGAAAAATAGAATTTGAGGTAATATTACCATTTTTACTATTGCCACCCACTCTAACATAATAAGAGGCATTTTTATTCAGATCTTTATCCGATTAGTTACATTTACTATAATAATATTGAATATTATTATTGTTATTATTGAATAATCAGGGATGTGGAATTCCTATCGCCCGACGCCCAGGACAAGCAGTTTCGGGCGCCGGGCAGTTGAATTGGCTTTGGGCAAATAGTGCCGGACCTGACAAGCACTGCGGCGCTGTGCAGTCTGTATGGAGTGGGCTCCCGACTCGTGCCTGCTTCATACTCTACAGCCCCCGGCTGTCGGAAACTGGCGTCCTCTGAAGGCAGAGCAGGGGAGATGAGAAGCTGTGCATGTCCTCACTCCCCCTGCTCTGCCTTCTCTCTGCAATGCAGACCCCTTGCAGACCTGCATCCTCTGCCTTCGCTCCCCCCAGCTCTAGCTTCAGAAACGTTCGGAGAGCTGAGGGGAGGAGCGGTCGCACGTCTGCACGGGGCGCAAGTTTCACACTGCCGCTAATAGGCAGCATGCGGCCCTCAGCATTCTGTATGGAGGGGGCTGCCGCTAATAGCCAGCATGCGGCGATCGCCGTGGCTGGCTAGTAATCCTTGAGATCGCCACTGTCAAAGCTGACAGCGGCGTCTAAAGGGACATGTGAATGCTCCCTGGTGGGCTAGTGGGGTGGATCGCCCTCCTCCCCCCCCCCCCCGGCAGCGTGATTGCAGGGGGGCGATCCACTATAGAGGTAGCTGGAGGACTTACCTCTGCTTCCTGCTGTCCTGTGGCTCTGTCATTGATAGAGCCTGGCTGGACCAGGCTCTATCAATGGATCGCAGAGCACACAGATCAATGAGTTCAATAGAACTCTATTCATCTGTATGAGGAATCTAATGATTCCTCCTATAAGTCTAATAAAGTGTATAACAAAAAAAGTTTTAATAAAAGTAAAAAAAAGACACACATTAACCCTTCCATGTTAAAAGTTCAAATGACCCCCTTTTGCTATATAAAAACATGCAAACATAATAAAAATAAACATATTTGGTATCGCTTCGTGCGTAATTGTATGGCCTATTAAAATATAACATTATGTATCCCGTACTGTAAATGTAAAAAAAAAAACAAAAAAAAAAAAACAGAGAATTGCAATTTTTATAATATCCCAAGAAAAAAAGTTAAAAAGCGATTAAAAAGTCAGATCAATACCAAAATGGTACCGATACAAAAAAACAGGTTAAGGTGCCAAAAAATTGCCCTCATACAGCCTGGTATGTGAAAAAAAAAGTTACAGGAGTCAAAAAATGGCAATTAAAAAAAATTCTAAAAAGTTCAGAATTTTTTTAAAATTAGTAAAACATGACATAAATAATCTAAAATCTGGTATCGCTGTAATCAGGCAGCCTAAAGTATGAAACTAACATGTTATCTCAACCACATAGTAAATGGCGTAGAAAAGAAAACCACCAAATTTGCTAAAATTTTCTATTTCAATTTCACTTCACTGATTATATTTGTGGTCATGGCTTTCCACTGGAACACGTACTTCTGCAATCTGCAAAATTATCTTTTACTATATCAATTTCACTTCACCTAATATATATATATATATATATATATATTTTTTTTTTTTTTGGTCCAGAGAATATGTTATGGAACAATTAACCCCTTAAGGACCCAGGACGTATGGGTACGTCCTGGGTCCCGGTCCTGCGATATAACGCGGGGTCACACGGTG
Organism: Hyla sarda; assembly: GCF_029499605.1. NCBI lineage: Eukaryota > Metazoa > Chordata > Amphibia > Anura > Hylidae > Hyla > Hyla sarda. The sequence goes on from NC_079192.1 coordinate 357,151,218, forward strand.
ACCCCGCATCATATCGCGGCGGGCCCGGCGTCATAGTGAAGCCGAGACCCGCCTCTAATAGCACGCGGCACTGATCGCTGTGCCGCGCGCTATTAACCCTTTAGCCGCGCGGCTCAAAACTAAAGTAAAAGTGCCCGGCTAGCTCAGGGAGCTGTTCGGGATCGCCGCGGTATAATTATACCGCGGCATCCCGAACAGCTGTAGCACAGGAGGAGGTCTTCTTACCTTCTCCTGTGCTGTCCGATCGCCGAATGAATGCTTCAAGCCTGAGATCCAGGCTTGAGCATTCAATCGCCGAAAACACTGATTGATCCATTCCTATGGAGATGGATCAATCAGTGTAAAAGATCAGTTAATGCAATGTTATAGCCCCCTATAGGAGCTATAATATTGCATAAGAAAAGTGTAAAAAAATCATTAACCCTTTCAATTATCCCTTCCCCTAATAAAAGTTTGAATCACCCGGCATTTCCAAAAAAAAACAAAAAACATTATGTAAATAATAATAAAAATAAACATATGTGCTATCACCGCGTGCGGAAATGTCCGAATTATAAAAATATACCGCTTTTTAAACCGCTCGTTCAATGGCGTACGCGCAAAAAAATTCCAAAGTCCAAAATAGCGCATTTTTGATCACTTTTTATACCACAAAAAAGTGAATAAAAAGTGATCAAAAAGTCTGATCAGAACAAAAATGGTACCGCTAAAAACTTCAGATGACGGCGCAAAAAATGAGTCCTCAAAGCGCCCTGAACACAGAAAAATAAAAAAGTTATAGGGGTCAAAAGATGATCATTTTAAACGAATACATTTTCCTGCATGTATTCATGATTTTTTTCGCGGAAGTGATACAAAATCAAACCTATACAAGTAGGGTATCATTTTAACCGTATGGACCTACATAATAAAGATAAGGTATCATTTTTGACAAAAAATGTACTGCGTAAAAACAGAAGCCCCCAAAACTTACAAAATAGTATTTTTTCATCAATTTTGTCGCACATTGTTTTTTTTTTCCGTAGATTTTCACCGTAGATTTTTGGGTAAAATGACTAATGTCATTACAAAGTAGAATTAGTGACGCAAAAATTAAGCCATTATATATAATTTTAGGTGAAAATTTTTGAGAGTTATGATTTTTTAAAGTTAAGGAGGAAAAATTGAAAATGAAAAAACGGAAAAAGCCTGAGTCCTTAACCCCTTAAGGACTCAGGGTTTTTCCGTTTTTGCACTTTCGTTTTTTCCTCCTTACCTTTTAAAAATCATAACCCTTTCAATTTTCCACCTAAAAATCCATATTATGGCTTATTTTTTGCGTCACCAATTCTACTTTGCAGTGACATTAGTCATTTTACCCAAAAATGCACGGCGAAACGGAAAAAAAAATCATTGTGCAACAAAATCGAAAAAAAAACGCCATTTTGTAACTTTTGGGGGCTTCCGTTTCTACGCAGTGCATATTTCAGTAAAAATTACACCTTATCATTATTCCGTAGGTCCATACGGTTAAAATGATACCCTACTTATATAGGTTTGATTTTGTCGCACTTCTGGAAAAAATCATAACTACATGCAGGAAAATTTATACGTTTAAAAATGTCATCTTTTGACCCCCTATAACTTTTTTATTTTTCCTTGTAAAGGGCGGCATTTTTTGCGCCGTGATCTGAAGTTTTTATCGGTATGATTTTTGTTTTGATCGGACTTTTTGATCACTTTTTATTCATTTTTTTAATGGTATTAAAAGTGACCAAAATACTCTTTTTTGGACTTTGGAATTTTTTTGCGCGTATGCCATTGACCGTGCGGTTTAATTAATGATATATTTTTATAGTTCGGACATTTACGCATGCGGCGATACCTCATATGTTTATAAATGTTTTTTTTTTACACTGTTTTATTTTTTTTAGGGGAAAAGGGGGGTGATTCAAACTTTTATTAGAGAAGGGGTTAAATGACCTTTATTAACACTTTTTTTTTACATTTTTTTTGCAGTGTTATAGGTCCCATAGGGACCTATAACACTGCACACACTGATCTCCTATGCTGATCACTGGCGTGTATTAACACGCCTGTGATCAGCATTATCGGCGCTTGAGTGCTCCTGCCTGGATCTCAGGCACGGAGCAGTCATTCGTCGATCGGACACCGAGGAGGCAGGTAAGGGCCCTCCCGGTGTCCGATCAGCTGTTCGGGACGCCGCGATTTCATCGCGGCGGTCCTGAACAACCCGACTGAGCAGCCGGGTCACTTTCAGTTTCACTTTAGAAGCGGCGGTCAGCTTTGACCGCCGCTTCTAAAGGGTTAATACCGCACATCGCCACGATCGGCGAAGTGTGGTATTAGTCGCGGGTCCCGGCCGTTGATGAGCGCCGGGACCGTTGCGATATGATGCAGGATCGCGGCGCGATCCCGCTTCATATCGCGGCAGCCGGCGCAGGACGTAAATATACGTCCTGCGTGGTTAAGGGGTTAAAAGGTATCATTATAGTAGGTAGTTATGGCTATTATAGGGCGAGGAGGAAAAGACGAGAGTGTGAAAGCGAAAATTGGCCCGGACAAGTGGATCGTCATGAGGGACAAGTAGATTTTGCTCCATTTTTAGTCCCGTGGACAAGTAGTTTTTTATAAAATTTCCAGACCCCTGCTGATAATATTATTATATTGAATATTATTTTTCACAAGCTGCTCCACTTCCGCTGATATTTTTACACCCAAATAGGAAAAGCTCTCTGACTTACTCAAAATTCTCAACCACCTTCCATCCTATCCAGCTCCTCATCCAAGGGAAGTAAAGTAGACTTGCTTAAATTTATTTCAAGCCCTGAAACGGCAGCAAATTTTTCAAACATCTCTCTAATCTGAGGGATTTTTTCCTTGGGTTTGGTAACAAACAGATGTAGGTCATCTGCGTATAATTAAATCGTATTCGTCCCACCAGTACTTCCATATCCCTCCAAAAAGATTATTTTCCCGGATCCACATTGCTTGCAGCTCTATGTATAATGCAAATAATAGGGCTGAGAGTTGGCACCCCTGCCTAGTCCCCCTACTTAATTTGAACCTTCCAGAGGGAATACCATCCATCACCATGCTTGCCTCCGGCTTATTATATAACAATTGAACATAACTCACAAATCTAGAACCCACCCCAAATTTCCTCAGAACCTTCCAAAGATATCCCCACTCTACCCTGTCGAAAGCCTTTGTAACATCTAACGACAGGATAGAGGGGGGTCCTCGTCCTTACATTGAATTGCCTCGAACACCTGCTGAATATTATCATGCACTGTCCGTCCTGGCATAAACCCTTCCTGTTCCGGTCCTAATAGTTTAGATACAACTTAAACTCCTTATTTATTTGATACATTGATGATTTTGCAGGTTTTCCTACTTACAAAGCACAGACCTGTTATTTATTTTTCTTTGAAAAGCCCTCCTGTTCTCCACTCGTTACCTGTATAAAAGACACCTATCCACACACTCAATCAAATGGACCCCAACCTCTCCACAATGGCCAAGATCAGAGGGGGAGATTTATCAAAACCTGTGCAGAGGAAAAGTTGCCCATATCAACCAATTAGATTTGTTCTTTCCTTTTGCAGAGTTTTTTTTTTTTTTTTTTAAATGAAAGAAGTCATCTGATTGGTTGCTGTGGGCAACTGGGTAACTTTTCCTGTGCACAGGTTTTGATAAATCTTCCCCAGAGAGCTGTGTAAAGACATCAAGGATAAAATTGTAGACCTGCACCTAGCGGGGATGGGCTACAGGACATTAGGCAAACAGCTTGGTGAGAAAGCAACAATTGTTGGCGCAATTAATTAAAAAAATGGATGAAGTTCAAGAAGACGGTCAATCTCCCTTGGTCTTGGGCTCCGTGCAAGATCTCGCCTCGTGGGGCATCAATGATCATAAGGACGGTGAGGGATAAGCCCAGAACTACACGACAGGACCTGGTAAATGACCTGAAGAGAGTTGGGACCACAGACTCCAAGAAAACCATTAGTAACACACTACGCAGTTATGGATTAAAATCCTGCAGTGCAAACAAGGTCCCCCTGCTCAAGCCAGAGCATGTCAAGGCCCTTCTGAAGTTTGCCAATGACCATCTGGATGATCCAGAGGAGGAATGGGAAGATGGTCATGTTGTCTGATGAGTCAAAAATAGAGCTTTTTGGTCTAAACTCCATTTGCTATGTTTGGAGGAGAAAGCAGGATGAGTAAAATCACAAGAACACTATCCCAACTGTGAAGCATGGAGGTTGAAAGTTAATTTTTTGGGGCTGTTTTTCTGCAAGGATGACTGCACCGTATTGAGGGAAGGATGGATGGGGCCATGTATCGTGAGATCTTGGCCAACAACCTCCTTCCCTGAGTAAGAGCATTGAAGATGTTTTTTTTCTGGGTCTTCCAGCATGGCAAGGACCCGAAAAACACAGCCAGAGCAACTAAGGAGTGGCTATGTAAGAAATATCTCAAGGTCCTGGAGTGGCCTAGCCAGTCTCTAGACCTGATCCCAATAGAAAATCTTTGGAGGGAGCTGAAAGTCTGTATTGCCCAGCAACAGCCATGAAACCTGAAGGATCTGGAGAAGGTCTGTATGAAGAAGTGGGCCAAAATCCCTGCTGCAATGTGTGCAATCCTGGTAAAGAACTACAGGAAACGTGTGATCTCATTAATTGCAAACAAAGGTTTCTGTACCAAATGTTAAAGGGGTTCTTCGGTGCTTACACATTTTATCCCCTATCCAAAGGATAGGGGATAAGATACCTGATCGCGGGAGTCCCGCAGCTGGGGACGCCCGTGATCATGCACGTGGCACCCCATTTGTAATCAGTCGTGTTCGCTCCGGGTCTGATTACAGGCGACTACAGGGCCGGCGGCGTGTGATGTCACGCCTCCGCCCCGTGTGACATCACGCTCCGCCCCTCAATGCAAGCCGACGGGAGGGGGCGTGATAGCTATGGCATTACTGTATACTGTCATGTTTAAGTGCGGTGATCGGTGGGGTTAATACTGCTTACACGGGCATTTCAGCGCTGGCTAGCCACTGCACTGGCAAACGTTATATCATCATTTATATTTGTTATGTTTGTTGTCTGCACGTTGGGCAGGGGGGCTGGCCACAGGTGCGCTGTGATCGCAGGTCAGCCTGCACTTGCTGCATAGCAGAGGCATAACATGTCACAATGTGATGTATTCCCTTTCGCTTATGCAGTTTCAGAGTGGAGGGAATTTCAAACAGGTTGTTAGCCTGAGCTGGCTGTATGCAGAGCTTTCACTGGGCACAGCTGAGGTATTCATCCCAGGGGAGAGCGCTCATCAGAATGCAGCACTGGGTCAGCATGCAGGAAACAACTGATTGGTGCTAGTTGGGAATCACAGGTGTTGGGCGTACATCATTCTCTCATTTACTGCTGGGTTTTCTTTTCCCTCTTTGCAATTCTGGGCGCTCAGTTTGCCACAAGACGATTTAGATTATATTGGTAATGTTAGCTCAGGTCCTGCAGACAATGAGCTTCACGATGCCTTCTATGGCAGGATTTCAGAGTAGGCTGAATCTCTGGAAAGGGATAGGTCTGCCCTTCATACAGTGCCTGTAAAAGGGGGGGGGGAGTTGTTTGTTGTGGTTGGGTCAGGGTGTTCTGGGAGGGTATACATTGCCAGCGTGTTACCCAATACAGGTGTGTAATAAAAAAAATATATATATATATATTTATATATGTATGTGTGTGTGTATATATATATATTTATATATATATATTTATTTGATATACATATTGATACATACATTCATAGATAAATCAGTTCAAGGTAATTATAGTAGTTTCTGTTTGCGGGTGTCAGGTACAGATTAAGTGGTATGCATCACACTTGACTCTCAAACTACACACGTCTGTCGGTACGTATCAACACGCAGTCAGGTCCGCTTTTAGGTTTACCATCTCCGCCCATATTCTGTATATATCCTCATGAAGTTAGATAATAAAATATATATATGTGTGTGTGTATGTATATATATATATATATATATATATATATATATATATATATATTTAAAAAATGTACGGACACTTTCAGAACAGCACTGCGCATACGTTTCCAGTTCAGCAGACTGCCAATATACCTGACACACGTCTTTCAGGTAGAACTCGCCCACGTCATCGGTTACTGACACGCTTTCAGATCAACCACGGCACAAAGTTATAGCATGAGTGACATGCCCATCGTAACCTGACACGTTTTCAGGTTGGAAGTTACTTGCATCACATTGCTACTGACACGTTTTCAGAGCAATACCGTTATGTAGAGGTAGCTCAAGTAATGTCCCAATATACCTGACCCGCCGTCAGGGGGTATTTACTTGCATCACATTGCTAACTGACATGCTTTCAGGGCAATGCCGTTTCGCAGCTTCACATAAATGGCTGACCCAGTATACTTGAAGTATTTAAGGGGAAAGTCACTTACCGCATTGTTCTGTCACGCGTCAGAACAATACCACGGGCAAAAGCATATAAGGTGGTAGCAAGGAGTAGCTTATTATAAAAATAATAATAAATATAAAAAATAAGACTAATAATAATAAAAATAAAATAATAAATAAATAAACATATATAAAAATGCACGTATAATGGTCACATTGCAGGATCTTAGTAGCCGCATGTTGCAGAGGTATATTGCATATCCTGTCGCAGACATCTTCAGCACGTGGTACATATCGAACGCTGACACGGTCAACTCATTGCGTTTTTCACAAATAAACAGCATTACAACTCACCTTCACGTCATAGGTAGTAATGCCAGCCCTCCAAATTTATCTTCCAGGGCGTAGCTCTTGGTGATGTTGGTTCTTGCATGGCTAGAGTCAGTAGCAGGTGTATATAAAAATAAATTTGAAAAAAGAACATTTTTTTTTAAATAAAAATAACAAATAAAATCAGTGGATTCTGGGACAGCAGTCCAGGAGGTGAGTCCACCCTGTGTGAGTCCACCCTGTGTGAGTCCACCCTGTGTGAGTCCACAGGTATGATTGCAGAGGATTTGAGTGCTGCACCTGCTTTATTTGTGCTTTCTAGTATATGGAAGGATATTATCGAAGGCAAGATAACAAGTTACTTGCATCATATTGTTACTGACACGCCTTCAGAACAATACAGTGTACATAGTCATAGTATGTGAGTTGCCCATCATACCTGACACACATTCAGGTGGAAGTTACTTGCGTTTGTTACTGACATTTCTTCCGATCAATACGTCAAAAACATGTTACACTTCAAAGGCAAATGTTTACATGCTCACTCATATGTTCTAAGTATGGCAATATCATGTCAATGACAGAGTAGCTTTTACTCCATTACTACATGGTTTCTTTGCAATCAACAGTTGGTACGTTTTATCAATACTTTATATCTAGTAATTCAGTCCTTTTCTTTCAGGGCATAGAACTTGGTGATGGTGCTTTTGAGTTTCTGTTCTTATGCACCAAATCCATCACGGTAGTTGTCATCAGGTATCAGCACATTTATCAATGATCTCCGCAGTTGATCAATATCTCTCATTCCATCAGCAGCGTTAATATCTCGCATCATATCAAACACTCATCCACGTGGTTGTTTTCACGTCACAGGGTTACTAATAAGCTGCAGTGCAATAAGACATACTCATTGGCGGTATAAGTTATAAAAAAAAAATATATATATATATTTTCATCATCGATTGTTTCTGACACGCTTTTAGAGCAATGGGTCTCACGTTACACACATGCAGTGGCATACCCCTCATGACCTGTCACGTATTCCTGGTGGGATGCACTGTTTCATCTATCGTTGCTCACACAATTTCAGAGCAATGGGTCTTACGTCACACACATGCAGTAGCATACCCCTCATGACCTGTCATGTATTCCAGGTGAGATGCACTGTTTCATCTATCGTTGCTCACACAATTTCAGAGCAATGGGTCACACGTCACAAATGCAGTGGCATATCCCTCATGACCTGTCACATTCAGGTGGCGGGCACTGTCCACCTATGGTTAAAAGAAAAAAACAAAAACATATTTACTCGACATTTGTTCCGAGCAAGCGCTATCTGTTTTACTCATACTTTCTTAGCATGGCACTCTCAACTTTAGTCACAGCCCTGTTTTGATCTAAATTCTGACAAGGGTAGGTACTTTACGCAACAATAATTTGCACATAAATTCAAAATACATTATATTTTAGTAATAGTCAGTTCATTTCCTTTAGGGCATAGCTCTTGGTGACATTGCTTTTGAGTTTTACTAAAGTCAGTAACAGGTTGTCGGTCAGCATGTCTCATGATTCAGATATGATTCTTGTCGATTCCAGAGACTCTTTCAAGGGTTTTGGACAGAGGCAGTGTCTCTTTCATAGCGCATGTGGACAATTCCTAAAATCATGGAGGAGTGCACAGTAGGGGAGTTCCTTTGTGGCAACAGCTAAGAAGGCTGAGCTATACAAATTACTGATGGAACAACCTCTTGCTGGCCTCAGTGGGGTTACCGAGCCCGCTGGTGGAGAGTGGACACAGCTTGGTTATAGGAGTCATCACAGCTCATATGTATACTTACAATAGCGTATATATCATTTCTTCCCTTACTATAGATTCATTCCATACACACGGCACGATAAGTTCACACACTAAGCATATGTCACCATAGCAGAGACACAATGCTTTCGCTTCTCTAGTCGGTACCATGCACACTTTACCATCTAAGTACACATTGCTAGTTCATATGTAGGCGAAGTACGCATACGTCCTCACAACGAAGGTATAGTTTGCATTATGCCATCATAGAGGTGCAATGTTCCATCATGGGTATGCCGGGTAGATGTCGTGATCATATATTCATTTTATATAGCATCACAGGGCAGACGGCACTGATACGTTTAATAGGTTGCTACATTTCAGGCTGTCGTCATTACTACGGTCATGTTTCCTCAGGTATTCAGTCTTGTCATGTTTCTTAGGCGGTCACGATATTAGTATTATCACGTTAGTGCACTCTGGTCTGGTGAGGTCTGCTAGGGTTAGGGTGGGCCATGTTTTCAGGCTGTCCTGTCAAGTCTACAGGTCATTAAATGCATTCTGTAGTCTTGTCTTGTTGCTATTAGGGACAAGCTGCAATCCTCTGAGTTTCCTATCAAGGTATGGGTTCAGTGATGTAATACTTTCTGCTTCCGCGGCTTTTGGTCTACATGTGTGCATGCCAGTATCACTGAACAACTTGTCATAAGTAGATGAGGGTTATGGTGCCTGTTCTAATCTTTCTTGAACAATGCTGTTAGCTAAAACATTGGGTCATAATCCTACTTCTCTTTCGCGGCATTCTTCCTGATTCTGTGCCGCCGCAGCAGCGTCACAGTACAAGGTTCCAACGCATATCATCAAATAATGATAATGGGTAGATGGTCTTGTTATGTGAGATGTTCCGAATCTTAGGTTTGAAATGTCACAGGTGTTTAAGTTTGGCAATGTAATTGTGGTATATCAAATGTTAATTATACCTACTTGTCTTGCTTTTGCCCTCTATAGGCGTGCCCTCACGGTTATGGCACACCTCAGACGTTTATTATGTATATGGTATTTATGTATTGTTAAGATGTAAGATGTTCCAGGTAAGTACTTACGGTTTAAGCCCTGAGCACAAGTAATTAAGCCTGCAGGGCTGTGCTTGTGGGAGGGGCGTGGGATATATAACATCCAGAATCCCCTACCTCTGGGCGTGTGTTTCGTTTGTGCACACATCCAACCCTCCCTTCTTCTCATCACTTCTACACAGGGTATGCCCTCTATAGGCGTGCCCTCGATCACAATTATGGCACACCTCAGCCGTTTATTATGTATATGGTATTTATGTATTGTTGTAAAATGTTCCAGGTAAGTACTCACGGTTTAAGCCCCGAGCACAAACAATGGTTGTTTTATACATGTCCAAATTACAAAAAGCCCGCGAGAGTGCACCTGTTTTGTGGGCAGGTCGGGTGACGTCATAATAGGCCTGTATGTCGGTAAAAAGTAAACAAAGAACATGTGCATTTGACATATAGGGGGAGATTTATCAAAACCTGTCCAGAGGAAAAGTTGCCCAGTTGCCCATAGCAACCAATCAGCTCACTTCTTTCATTTTTAACAAGGCCTCTGCAGAATGAAAGAAGCGATCTGATTGGTTGCTATGGGCAACTGGGCAACTTTTCCTTTGCACATGTTTTGATAGATCTCCCCCATATTGTTTTCATTAGAGATGCTGGCAGTAGCCATCATGGGAAAATAGTTGCTGGCATAATCATGTGTGGCAGTAAGCGCAGGGGATCGGGAATGCTGAGCTCATCCCGTGCTGTGCGCTGACAGCATCTGCAGTCCCCTGGTTCGGGAACGCTGGAGGGGTGCACTTGCGCAGAGCGTTGCAGGCATCTGCAGTCTTCCGGCTTTGGACCACTGACAGATCGCGCTTGCGCAGAGGGTGAGTCCCCGTGCGCTCGCAACCTCTGCAGTGCCCCGGCTCTGGTCCACTGTGTAGATGTGGTTGCTCTGGTGCATTGTGTCGATGCGGATGCGTTGGGGGAGCTCCGTGTGTCGGCAAATAAGTGCACTAGCCCGGCTGGGGTCCGCCGGACAAGTGCTCCGCGCGGGGGAGGATGTAAAATGCTAAACGGGACCCAAGGGGTATCTGGTAGAATGGGGTGGCCTACTCTGCTCAAATGGATGTAGCGCTCAATGGTATTGACAATGGTCCACATGTATAGTGCTTTGTCATAATAATAATATTCTTGGCATTCTTGGCCATTATGATTTGCAGTAATAGTCCACAAATCATAATGGCATTGAACGACTACAACAATACTCCACAAATGGCATTAACAGACTACAACAATACAGTAATGCACGAAGAACAATACTCCACATAATGGCATTAACAGACCACAATACTCCACAATAATATTCTCAGGTTGCAACGATAGTCCTCTGTCATGAGGCTCCAGAGGCACAACATCCACAGGCACCTTATAGGGGAGATAAAGTCAAACCTGTCCGCTAAGGGATGTTGATAGGTAATAAGATGGTAGATTCCTGAGGGTGATGTCCCCTGGGGGGAGAAGGAAGGCCATGTAAGTGTGGGTATGGAACTATTGTGCTGCCAGTGTGTGGAGACACATGGTGGCACCCAGATGGGTGTCTGTGCAGGAGTTAGTGGTGTGTCACACGGGGGTGGGGTGGGGGGGTGGATGATATGAGTGGGGCCTAGTTGCTATGGTGGTGGGAGAAGGGGGGTTTGTGGGGTTGCATGGGCTCAATGGGTGGGTTCCGTCATTTCATTAAGGCCTTGTGGTTGCAGTGTACCCAGGTTATAGATCCAAAACATTTCTTTCTTTGCCAGTGCTTCGAATTTATTTGTAAGATGTCCGGGTATCTGATCAAATGAAAGGATAGATATGGGATTGTTTTTCCCAGGATGAAGCCTACTGCAGTGGTGTGAGAGGCCATGTAATTGATAACATTTTTTGATATTTGCCCGTTGTTGGTTTAGTCTTATATGCAGTGGTTAAGTGGTTCTTCCCACATACTGCTTTTTGCACTCGATCAAGTATATGATATATCTTGATTGGCATGTCAGGTGTTTTTTTTATTGGGAAAGATTTGCCTGTGGTGGTGCTCTTTCATGATGTTTCTCAGTGCCCGTTCGTCTGGCATCACATGCACCTTGACGTATTGCATTTATAGGACCCTTTCTTTGCAGTCAATTCAGGGTCATGTTTCCCGGTGTGGCGCTTCAGTTTGCTTGGGGCAATCATCCCCCTCAGAGTGGGAGCTCTACGAAATGTGATTACTGGTATCTTGGGGATGGTATCTTTCAGATACGGGTCCGATAGGAGGATATGCCAATGTTTTTGTAAGATGTTCCTTATGGCATATTGCCTTGCCAAATATGTTGTCACAAAGTTGGAGCCAAAGGTATGTTTTTTTGGGTGGTTATGGTTTCATTTTTGTTATTGGTCTGGGATGGTGCATCCTTCTTTTTGTCCAGGTAGTCCTCTTGGGTCAGGTCCTTTTACTCTGGAATATGAATTCCTAATCAGGGTTTTGGAGTATCCTTTGGCATGGATATTTACAATTGGTCACTCGGGTGACCACTGGTATCCATTTATCCCATTCACCAAAAATAATAATAAAACGTAACTTTTAATGCAAAACAGTTTTAAAATATCTAACACGCAGTTCTCCTGCTGCCTCTGTATCTGAATTAATGCAGCTTTGCTGCGTAAATAGTAATTGGAATGGTGGTATAGCTGCAGATTATACCTATATCTGAGGAGAACTGCGGCAGAATTTAAAAACATAGACGTATTGGCCCGTCTGACGTTTTGCCACAGGTAGTGGCTTTGTCAAGGACTTGTGGGCAATGGCGTCCCAACGAGTGCTGCAGAGGTTTTTATCACCTCCTATGAATGATGTCATCATCCGACACAACCAATCGTCTTGGGTTCCCTCTGGATTGGTAAATTGCTTGATGGAAAGGTCCGGGAACCAATAGTATGCCTAGTGTCAGTCAATCAGCCGATACCATAATGCTTTGTGCTACTCGGTCATTTTGATAGATAGGTGTCTTGTCCTATTAGAGCAGATTATATGCTTACTGTTTTTCTATTGGTTTGTGCTTTCCTGATGTAGGTGCACTGTATGGAGATGCGCAAACCAATAGTTTTTGTCTGGGGATAGTCATGCGCATGTCTGCGACGTGCGCGAGATGTTACCTGTCTGTGCGATCGGGAATTGTGATGTGCATGTGTCACGATACTGTCACGATTCGGCTGGCTGGAGGTGGATCCTCTGTGCCAGAGAGGGATTGGCGTGGACCGTGCTGGTGGACCGGTTCTAAGTTGCTACTGGTATTCACCAGAGCCCGCCGCAAAGCGGGATGGTCTTGCAGCGGCGGTAGCAACCAGGTCGTATCCACCAGCAACGGCTCAACCTCTCTGACTGCTGAAGATAGGCGCGGTACAAGGGAGTAGACAAGAGCAAGGTCGGACGTAGCAGAAGGTCAGGGCAGGCAGCAAGGATCGTAGTCAGGGGCAACGGCAGGAGGTCTGGAACACAGGCTAGGAACACACAAGGGAACGCTTTCACTGGCACAATGGCAACAAGATCCGGCGAGGGAGTGCAGGGGAAGTGAGGTATAAGTAGGGAGTGCACAGGTGAGAATACTGATTAGGCCTGCTGCGCCAATCAGTGGCGCAGCGGCCCTTTAAATGGCAGAGACCCGGCGCGCGCGCACCCTAAGGAGCGGGGCCGCGCGCGCCGGGACAACACAGACGGGGAACGGGTCAGGTACGGGAGCCGAGATGCGCATCGCGAGCGGGCGCGTCCCGCATCGCGAATCGCATCCCGGCTGGGAGTAATATCGCAGCGCACCCGGTCAGCAGGTCTGACCGGGGCGCTGCGAATGAGAGAACGCTGCGAGCGCTCCGGGGAGGAGCGGGGACCCGGAGCGCTCGGCGTAACAGCATGTTTGCACATATGGCTCTGAGCAAGCTGTTAGACTAATTAGGATGGTATGTCTGCTTGTATCCATCTGTGCAGTACTGTATGCGCAGACTGTTAGATTTTTTTGTGACACTTCATGCTTACATGTTATATATCTCTCTATGTACACAATTCTAAAGGAGCTTATTTACTAGATGGACCAGTTAGAGGTAAGATTAGGTTCATTAAGAACAACAAAGTAGTACAAAACCCAAGAAAGGAACCACTATTGTGTCCTTATATTGCAACGATGCATTTATATGATTGCATATTCTACTAATATCGTTAATCGCTGTGGTTTCCAGCTATAGCCTATTTTAATATGCAAATTGCATGATTAAAGTATACTTATTGTTGTTCAGTGTAGGTTCTAAATGTCTGGAAACCCAAGTCTAAAATAGTAAATATCCATTCCATATCACTTAAGACAGCTTTCATTTTTGGAATTTATATTTTGAGTTTTATTATTCAGGCTCTATATGACAGCAGGCAGAAATAGAAAAATATTCTGGTTTATGGATTAGAAAAGATTTCTCTGAATTTGAGAGTATTAGGGAACCTAAGAACAACGTTGTATAAATTATAGCACATATATAGTTTCAATTAAAATTCCGGAATAGATTTAGCGCATGATGCAAAATATGGCTCTAGGCATTTTTTTTTTGTACATTTATAATGGTGCATTCACACCACGTTTTGTACATACTGATGCCGGATCTGGCGGGGGGAGGGGCAAACCGGGCGCTCCCGTACCCCGGCTGGATCAGCCCGTGACTCCGTTTACTTTAATGACTCGTCCGGAGTCTAACGGTGACTCCGGTCGGCTCAGTTTTGACCCGTATGCTGTTTTGGACCGGACCGAAAACCATAGTTTACTACGGTTTTCGGTCCGGTCCAAAACCGCATATGGGTCAAAACTGATAAATAAATAAATAAAGGTGCTAGACACATAAAAATTAGATGTACATGGTCAGGATTAGGTACTGAGTGGTATATAAAAATATAAAATTTATGTTGGATATGACGGGTACACTTTAACGCTTTATTGTGTAACCTATCACAATACCTTGATCTTCTATTATAGGAATATGTACAAAATCTCCCCAGTTACCTCAAAAACTCAGATCAACTTATATCGTTGCTGAGACCTATACCATGGAAAGAAGATATGACTCTCACCACAATGGATGTAAAGGCACTGTACACCAACATAAGCCACGACCCTTGGATCCAGTGTACCAGGGATTACTTGGAAATATAGTTACCTACAATAAACAAATGTTTCACCAGATACGGGGGACCGCTATGGGGACGAGGGTAGCTCCGGCGTATGCGAACCTCTTTATGGGGTGCTTCGAGGACACCCATATTACAAACAATGACCTGTTCAGAGATCATGCCATGCTTTCATCCTATGGCAGTGGCCCCAAGGGGACAATCGACCAGCTGTGGAAGAAGTGAATGCCAACAATTGGGGGATCACACTCACCCTGAATTCCTCGACCTGGAAATCACCCACAAAAATGGAGCAATAATTACATACACCTACTTCAAATCTGTAGATTCCAACAGCTACATCTCCTTTCAGAGCGGCCACTACAAAAAGTGGCGAGAAAACACACTCCTTTTGGACAAAATTGCAGGGAAGATGAAACTTTTTCCATTCAAGCCAAAATCCCGGAAGAGCTCTTCCATGCAAAAAATACCCCAAACCTCTGATTGGGAAAGCATATTCCAGAGTAAAGGACCTGACCAAGGAGGATTGCCTGGACAAAAAGAAGGATGCACCATCCCAGACCAATAACAAAAATGAAACCACAACCACCAAAAAAAAAAAAACTTTTGGCTCCAACTTTGTGACAACATATTTGGCAGGGCAACACGCCATAAGGAACATTTTACAAAAACATTGGCATATCCTCCTATCGGACCCGTATCTGAAAGATACCATCCCCAAGATGCCAGGAATCACATTTCGTAGAGCTCCCACTCTGAGGGGGATGATTGCCCCAAGCAAACTGAAGCGTCTCACCGGGAAACAGGACCCTGAATCCACTGCAAAGAAAGGGTCCTATAAATGCAATACGTCAAGGTGCATGTGCTGCCACATGATCCAGCACTGAGAAACCTCATTTAAGAACACGAGCACAGGCAAATCTTTCCCAATAAAAAACACCTGACATGCCAATCAAGATATATCATATGCTTGATTGAGTGTATGTGGGAAGTACCACACAACCACTTCATAAAAGACTAAACCAACATCGGGCGAATATAAAAAAATGGATATTCAGATATGTGTAGCTCAACAACAAAAAATTAGCGAGGTTAACTAAAAGCTCTCCCCCACAGAGAGATATAATAAAGTGATAGAATTGGGATATTAGTCCTCAGCTCAATATCAAAAAGATTAAATGGTGGATGTCTGGTATCAATAATAGAGAAAACAAAATTGGTATATAAAAATGGTATTTAATATGTATTAAATAGTGCGTTCCCGCAGGGCCCTACGGTGGCGCACAAATGGTTAAAAGATAATAAGTATAAAAATGCAACAAGTTGTTATACTACAGAGCGAACATGTGTAGTACTAATAACACTCTTAATAACAAATGTATCTATTATGGCTACCAGTCGTATAATGATACACTGAATGATACTGTAACATATAGTGTTACACTGATCAGAATGGTAGTAGATTCGGTGTGCACAAAAATAGAATAGGAATAAATGTACAAAATTTCCTGTGAATGGTAAAAATGACAGTCCTATTGATGGTGAAGTTGTATCCTGTAAAATAAATCCTAGGATTGTCCTGAAAAAATGTCCTGTGATATAATCATATGCTGTAACAATTATGACATACAGATCAGTTTGTATAATGGATATTGAAGCTAGATCGCTGGCCTGCAAATGAAAATATGATAGCTGGCACAGATGGACAGATGCGCTCTAGCCGGGGCGGCATGATGGTCGCAGGATGTGCAGCCGCTCTCACCGGCGAGTTGTCTCTTGGCGTCTGACGTAGCAGGTCAGCTGATGGCAGGTCAGCTGACCTTGTGCGGGAGGCTAGTTGATACTAAATTACGTTAAATGTCAATAATGCGTGCAGATAGAAGTGTTATTCCAATGGTGGAGGGCTCTGCACCGGTTCAGCAGATGGATTTGAATGCAAGACCATGTAGTAAGTGGATGATGGATGATAAGTAGAGTCTCTCCAGAGAGGAACTGTCCGATCAGTGCTTGTATAACCGCAACTGTAGTGTGAACTGGGCAGATATGCAAGGCTCAATCACAGTCACCAAATGCGTTTCGGGGTTCAAAGCAGATTAGTAGTGCCCCTTCCTCAGTGGTGTAATGTAAATTTTGTACATTTTTTATTTTTTATTTTTTATATCAAGCCATTTCCTTTCCAGGAGGAACGTTCCTATTCTATTTTTGTGCACACCGAATCTACTACCATTCTGATCAGTGTAATACTATATGTTACAGTATCATTCAGTGTATCATTATACGGCTGGTAGCAATAATAGATACATTTGTTATTAACCCCTTAAGGACTCAGGGTTTTTCCGTTTTTGCACTTTCGTTTTTTCCTCCTTACCTTTTAAAAATCATAACCCTTTCAATTTTCCACCTAAAAATCCATATTATGGCTTATTTTTTGCATTGCCAATTCTACTTTGCAGTGACATTAGTAATTTTACCCAAAAATGCAAGGCGAAACGGAAAAAAAATCATTGTGCGACAAAATCGAAAAAAAACGCCATTTTGTATCTTTTGGGGGCTTCCGTTTCTACGCAGTGCATATTTCGGTAAAAATTACACCTTATCATTATTCTGTAGGTCCATACAGTTAAAATGATACCCTACTTATATAGGTTTGATTTTGTCGCACTTCTGGAAAAAATCATAACTACATGCAGGAAAATTTGTATGTTTAAAAATGTCATCTTCTGACCCCTATAACTTTTTTATTTTTCCACGTACAGGGCGGTATGAGGAATCATTTTTTGTGCCGTGATCTGAAGTTTTTATCAGTATGATTTTTGTTTTGATCTGACTTTTTGATCACTTTTTATTCATTTTTAATGGTATAAAAAGTGACCAAAAATGCGCTTTTTTTGACTTTGGAATTTTTTTGCGCATGCGCCATTGACCGTGCGGTTTAATTAATGATATATTTTTATAGTTCGGACATTTACGCACGCGGGGATACCACATATGATTATTATTATTATTTTTTTACACTGTTTTATTTTTTTTATCGGAAAAGGGGGGTGATTCAAACTTTTATTAGGGAAGGGGTTAAATTACCTTTATTAACACTTTTTTTCCCCTTTTTTTTTTTTTTTGCAGTGTTATAGGCCCTATAGGGACCTATAACACTGCACACACTGATCTTTTACACAGATCACAGGCGTGTATTAACAGGCCTGTGATCAGTGTTATCGGAGCTTGACTGCTCCTGCCTGGATCTCAGGCACGGAGCAGTCATTCTCCGATCGGACACCGAGGAGGCAGGTAAGGGCGATTTCACCGCTGCGGTCCCGAACAGCCCGACTGAGCAGCCGGGTCACTTTCACTTTCACTTTAGAAGCGGCGGTCAGCTTTGACCGCCGCTTCTAAAGGGTTAATACCGCACATCGCCACGATCGCCGTTGATGAGCGCCGGGACCGACGCGATATGATGCGGGATCGCGGCGCGATCCCGCTTCATATCGCGGGAGCCGGCGCAGGACGTAAATATACATCCTGCGTCGTTAAGGGGTTAAGAGTGTTATTAGTACTACACATGTTCGCTCTGTAGTAAAACAACTTGTTGCATTTTTATACTTATTATCTTTTAACCATTTGTGCGCCACCGTAGGGCCCTGTGGGAACGCACTATTTAATACGTATTAAATACCATTTTTATATACCAATTTTGTTTTCTCTATTATTGAT
Organism: Hyla sarda; assembly: GCF_029499605.1. Lineage (NCBI taxonomy): Eukaryota > Metazoa > Chordata > Amphibia > Anura > Hylidae > Hyla > Hyla sarda. The sequence goes on from NC_079192.1 coordinate 357,169,715, forward strand.
ACCAGACATCCACCATTTAATCTTTTTGATATTGAGCTGAGGACTAATAGCCCAATTCTATCGAATATCAAAAAATGCTATCAATTACTTGGCCTCTCATACCACTGCAGTAGGCTTCATCTTGGGAACAACAATCCCATATCTATCCTTCTGATTGATCAGATACCCGGACATCTTACAAATAGATTTGAAGCACTGGCAAAGAAAGAAATGTTTTGGATCTATTTGCTGGGTACATTGCAACTAGAGATGAGCGAACTTACAGTAAATTTGATTCGTCACGAACGTCTCGGCTCGGCAGTTGAAAACTTATCCTGCATAAATTAGTTCAGCTTTCAGGTTCTCCCATGAGCTGGAAAAGGAGGATACAGTCCTAGGAGACTCTTTCCACTGCCGAGCCGAGAAGTTCGTGACGAATCGAATTTACTGTAAGTTCGCTCATCTCTAATTGCAACCACAAGGCCTTAATGAAATGACGGAACTAATCCGTTGATCCCATGCAACCCCATTATCGCTGCAGCCTGACAATATTATTGTGGAGTATTGTTGTGGTCTGTTAATGCCATTATGTGGAGTATTGTTGTTAGTGCATTACTGTATTGTTGTAGTCTGTTAATGCCATTTGTGGAGTATTGTTGTAGTTGTTCAATGCCATTATGATTTGTGGGCTATTACTGCAAATCAGAATGGCCAAGAATGCCAAGATTATTATTATGACAAAGTACTATACATGTGGACCATTGTCAATACCATTGAGCGCTACATCCATTTGAGCGGAGTAGGTCACCCCATTCTACCCGATACCCCTTGGGTCCTGTTTAGCATTTTACCTCCTCCCCCGCACGGAGCACTTGTCCGGCGGACCCTAGCCGGGCCAGTGCTGTTATTTGCCGACACACGGAGCTCCCAAAATGCGGCCGCATCCACGCAATGTACAAGAGCAGCCACATCTACACAATGGACCAGAGCCAGGGCACTGCAGAGGTTGCAAGCGCACGGGGACTCACCCTCTGCGCAAGCGCGTCCTGTCAGTGATCCCGAGCCGGGTGACTGCAGATCTTGACAGCGCTCTGCACAAGCGCACCCTTTCAGCGTTCCTGAATCAGGGGACTGCAGATGCTGTCTGCGCATGGCACGGGATGAGCTCAGCATTCCCGATCCCCTGCGCTTACTGCCACACATGATTATGCTGGCAGCTATTTTCCCATGATTGCTACTGCCAGCATCTCTAATGAAAACTTATTGTATGTCAAACGCCTATTATGACGTCACCCGACCTGCCCACTAACCAGGTGCACTCTTGCTGGCTTTGTGTAATTTGGACATGTATAAAACAACCCTTGCTTGTATGTGTCCCCCTCCCTGACCTGAGGAAGAGGGGTGCAGAACCCCTCGAAACACATTGTCAACTGTTTGACAGGGGGGTCTCCGCTTGCGTCCTAGCTGACATGAATGGAGGAACATAATGTTCAAAACGCCGGTTGTCTGCACTGAGATCCGGGGGGGGGGGGGACCCAGTGACTGGACCCCCATGATCAGACATCTCATCTCCTATCCTTTGGGTAGGGAATAAGATGTCAAGCAATGGGGTACCCTTTTAAGTTTAGGGCTTAATCACATTGGGAGAAAATAGTGCAACAGAGAGTCATTGGATAGGAGTAGTGGCACAGTTTCTGCAAATAAAGGCAATTTTCTTTTTTTGGAAACCACAACATTTTTGTTGTGATTTTCAGCACAACTACTGTATTTTTAAAGCTCTGGTTTTGTGATCTTTTCTGCAAAAACTGTCACGGTGTGAATACACCCAAAGGTATTAATCATTGTTTTAGCCAAGTGTGAACACAACATAAGCTTTTTTTTTTCTTATTATTGGCAGACTTCAGAGGCTCACCTGCTGACTTCAGAGGAAAAGAACCAAGCAGTTCAGGATCTTCAGGCTTTGGGATGGGCAGAAGTCCCAGCTAGAGATGCCATTTATAAAGAGTTTGTCTTCAAGACTTTTAATCAGGTGACTTAGTAAAACAAGGAAACTGAAATGTTAAAATTCCACTAAATTAAAGGGGAGTTCCGTGACTTTAAAACTAAGCATCAGATATTAGATCTGTAGTGGTCTTATTCTTGGCACCCCCACTCATTAGCTGTTTGAAGAGGTACACAGAGTGTCCCATGTGGAGCAAGGCTCTCTCTTGTTTATCAGGCTCAGCTCTGTACTTCTAGTAGTGGCTGTGCCTGATAATATAGCTAAGTCTCCGTCCCCAAAATGGGATTAAGTTTTGGTGAATTATAATACCAAGCACAGTCACTACTAGAAATATGGAGTTGTGACTGATAAATGAAAGGGACGCTTCAAAAAGCTGATCGACAGTGCCAAGATACTCTCACTGCACAGGGGGGAAAAAAGCGATATGTGCCCCTAGTGTAATAGGTCGAGAGTAAACAGTAATGCAATGATAAGCGATTTTACACTCACCATATGAGGTTGTGCTAAGAGCACAACACCTCAGTAGACATCTGGTTTTGTGATGCTCAAATCTGCAGCCGTAGCTTGTCCGGAGTCAGGGACACTGGTCGGGTAGATAATGCTTGGAAAGATAAAATTTGAGTTCTCAGGCGCTGATCAAATGCCTACCCATGGTTAATGTCCAAAAAGGTTGTTTATTAGCACAAACGTAACGCGTTTCTGGTCCGGAATGGAAACGCGTTACGTTTGTGCTAATAAATTTGGATATTAACCTTGGGTCCCTACTTCAATTTTATCTTTCCAAGCAAGATACTCTCACTGATCTAATATTGAAGGCCTGGCCCCATCCTAATGATAGTCTGTCAGTTCTTGAGTCCCGGACAACACCATTAAATTTATGACTCTCCATCTTTAGTTAACAACACAATATGTTTAAATAATGTTAAATCTTATATATTAATATATTGACTTAATTTTATTGCTTTCACCCACTTTACTTTTCTTTTTATTGCATACAGTGTATAGAAATGTCAGTAATTGGTAGCCACCAACAAACATGTTATCTGTTGCTGATTTGTTGTGGATTAGAAGTACTTAATTAGACCACAGACAATTTACAGCAGCACATGATTTTACACCCAAAATACATTTTTAAAGTTCCATAATGGGAATTAACAGCAATTTGTTTGCTGAATCTATGAATTGTTTTTCTGCATTACTTAGATCAAAAACAGCAGAAAAGTGATATTGGTATTGCATGTATTGCAAATACACCAGTGCTTACTTTTCTACTATTCTATAATCTTTAATGTGTACTTAAGTTTTCATACAACTAGTGACAATGTCATAGAGATATGTCAGAAGTTATCAGTGGAGGTCCAGCTGCTGAGATATACAGGGAAAGAATCACTTATTTCTGTTTGGCTTTATTCAGAAGGTTTTGCAAACAAAGTGCACACTGAGTAAAAGTCTGAGTACAGTTATCAGTAGAGATGAGCGAATTTTTGAAAAATTTGATTTGGCTGATTTGCCGAATTTTCCCCAAAAATTAGTTTTGGTCCGAATTTATTTGCGGCGAATTGCTATTAAGAACTGCTATTTCTGGCCTACAGAGAGCCTTAATAGGGGTCTAGAACACTTTGCCTTGCTGTAACACGCATAGGTAGTGTGCTGGGTTAGTGAAATAATACTGTTATTCAGTATGACATGCAGATAAGAGGTGTTGCTATTAGAATAACTGTCGCAGAGCAGCACAATGACAGAGCCTGGAGATGGCATCAGTATGAAGAGACCATATAGTTGCTGAATGACACAACGTGGAGGTAGCGGCAGCATGAGGGGACCATATATTGGCTGAATGACCCAGCCTGGAGGTGGCAACAGCCTGGCGAAATCATAGTGCCTCACAATTGAAAAGATTATATATATACATATATATATATATATATATATATATATATATATATATATATATAAAAATTTTTTTTTTTTTTTTTAATGTAAGATTTCAAATAGATGAACCTAAAACGTTTTATTTAATGGAGGTAGCAGCAGCATGAGGAGACCATATAGTGGCTGAATGACACAGCCAGGAGTTGGCGACAGCAAGAGGAGACTATATAGTGGCTGAATGACACAGCCTGAAGTGGGCGGCAGCAAGAGGAAACCATACAGTGGCTAATTGGCACAGCCTGGAGTTGGCGGCAGCAAGAGAACATATAGTGGCTAAATGACACAGCATGGAGGTGGCAGAAGCAAAAGGAGACCATATAGTGGCTGAATGATACAGACTAGAGTTGGCGGCAGCATGAGGAGACCATATAGTGGTTGAATGACACAGCCTGGAGTTGGTGGCAACAAGAAGAGACCATATAGTGGCTGAATGACACAGCCTGGAGATGGCATCAGCATGAGGAGAACATATGGTGGCAGTATGAGAGAGCCTGGAGCTGGCATCAGCATGACAAGAACATATGGTGGCAGAATGAGACAGCCTGGAGCTGGCATCAGCATGAGGAAAACATATGGTGGCAGAATGAGACAGCCAGGAGCTGGCATTCACATGAGGAAAACATATGGTGGCAGAATGAGACAGCCTGGAGCTTACATAATCATAAGGAGAACATATGGTGGCTGAATGACACAGCCTAGAGCTGGCATCAACATGAGAACATATGGTGGCAGTATGAGACAGCCTTGGGATGGTATCAGCATGTGGAGAACATATGGTGGCAGAATGAGACTTCCTGAAGCTGACATCAGCATGAGGAAAACATATGGTGGCAGAATGTGGCAGACTGGAGCTGGCATTAGCATGATGAGAACATATGGTGGCAGTATGAGACAGCATGGACCAGGCATCAGCATGAGGAGAACATATGGTGGCAGAATGAGACAGTTTGGAGCTGGCATCAGCATGAGGTGAACATATGGTGGCAGTATGAGACAGCCTGGAGCTGCCATCAGCATTAGGAGATCATATGGTGGCAGTATGAAACAGCCTGGAGCTGGCATCAGCAGCATCAGGAGTCCTGAAAGTGACCCGGTGACAGAGTGGTGCGGTGGGTGGCAATACCAGTACCCGGTGACAAAGGTGTGTGTGAAAAAAGGAGAACTTGGCATCAGATGTGTGGCATCAGGCGGGTGGCAGGATCAGAATATTAGCTGAGACAGGTAGGCAGAAGTAAACAGTCTCTTTTGTAAAAGTGTTAGTGTGCACAAGTAAGTATTGAGGATATGCATTACGTAAAACTTAACTTTTAATAATATTCTTAGGATAAAATATATGTTCCCAAAATTTGGGGGAAATCAAGCAAAAGGAAAGGTGTGCAAAAAACACCATGTGCCACCTACACCACCAAGTATTGATGTGATGCAAAGACCTCTAAAAGGTGGAAGGGAAAATGTATGGTCCATTGTAACTGGTGGGGGGTAAAAACTTCCCCTGTAAGGCCCTACTGTCGCATTATTAATTCCCTTCTTGGCAAGTGTTACTTGCCCTAAAAAGGGTGGCCCAACATAGGAAACTCCCTATTTTCACCTAAAAACCTTGGGAAATGGGAGTTTTTGATGGTGGAAATAGGGAGAGGTTCCTGTGTGGGGCCGTTCTTTTTAGGGCGAGTAACACTTGCCAAGAAAGGAATTAATAATGAGAGACAGAAGCCTTATAGGGGAAGTTTTTCCCCCACTGGTTACAATGGACCATACGTTGTTCCTTTTGCATCACATCAATACTTGGTGGTTTAGGTGGCACATGATGTTTTTTGCACACCTTTCCTTTTCTTGTATATAAAAAAAAGTCCATACATTTTTTGCTAAGAAAAGTTAAGTTTTAGCTAATGCATATCCTCAGATGCTGAGAAATTTCTGTAACTGGGGAGCAGCCCCTTAAATATGTTTTACACTATGCATATTTGTGAAGTGTTGGTGTGGCACCATGGTCAATCTACTCTGATGCACCAGGCATTGGTGGGTGGAAATCATGGCTGATCCATGCCTGAATTATCTTCACAAAGGTCAGTCTCTACACATTTTTCATGAACAGACGAGTTCTCCTTGGGGTGACTATTACCCCTGCCGCACTAAACACCCGCTCTGATGGCACACTACTGGCTGGGCAGGACAGCTTTTCCAGGGCAAACTCTGCTAGTTGCAGCCACAAATCAAGTTTGACTGCCATGCAGTCCAGTGGATCTTCAAGGTGTGTTGACAGGGTCATGTCAAGGTATGCCCCCACCTCAGGTCCTGCTCCAGGTCTACCTGCTGCTGATGAGTTGCTTCACTTTGCGGGTAAAGAAAGCTACTCATCAGCGACTGTAGACTCAGGCTGCTGCTGATGGATCTTGTTCTGCTCCTGCCACCCCACCCCTCCCCAACAGCCATGGCAGTGAAAGGTGAGCGCAAAGGGCCCCCCGAGTCAGACCTGCGAGAGGATGGACGATGGCACAGAAAGACATTGGCCAACTGACTGCAGACCTGGCATTACTACCTCTCCACGCTTACCATTGTTGTGTGTGAGGTCACACAACCACCGATGGTAAGAGTTCCTGTTATTATACTAGCTTACCTTAAGGTGGTTTTACGCTATGGAGCGCTCTCCTTTTTATCTTTCAAGTTGCTGTTGCGGCTGTGCAGGAACCACATTCACCCAGTGGGCCGTAAAGGACATGTATTGACCCTGACCGTAGTTACAGCTCCACACGTTGGCGCTGCCGTGCACTTTGGTACACATCAACAGGTTCAAGGGCTGGCCCACTGGCACTGATTAACTGCTACTGCCGCCAACTCCAGGAACCCCTGTTCCATTACCTCCCATGAAGATAGGCTGCCGCAAAGCAGGTAGTCTACCCCGGGCATGTTTGGCTCGTGAATTTCTACTTCTGCCACCATGATGACTGCCAACCATGCTACCACCTTGCTGGCTCAGCTGCTGCCTCACGGACAACCTGCAACCCTCTTCTCCTGATGATGATGAAGCCCCTTCTGCACCCGGCTCCCAAGTGCGATCGGCTTCATCATCATCGAGTTGTGTCTGCATGTCACTGATGTCCTCCTCAGGTTCCTCAACAGTGTCTGCTTCAGGAGCCTGAACGATCGCAACATCACCTCCCACGCCACTCTCCTCATCACTACTTGCCCGTCTAGTGGAGGAAGCGGCAGATGTCTCCTCCACTTCATGGCTGGGGAGTATCTGCTGACTGTCCTCTAGTAGATCGTCCTCACTAAATAGTGGGGCTGAACCCACAGCATACGATACTTCTGTGAGGGAGGGAACAGTATAGGACAGAGGCAATGGGAGGACAGGGACTGCTCTCGGGCCATGCCAACTGAGGGTTGTGTCTGAGGAACCCACCAACTGTTGACTCGGGTGTCAGATGTCACTTGTGATGAAGTGGATGACAGGGTTAACAAATCGATGACGGCAGATGGGTTGCTGGTCGAGACACTACCGCTAGCTGATACCGGGAGTTCAGGCCTCTTGTTGCGACTCCTGCTGCCACTCACCCCTAGTCTGCTGTGACCTCTGCCTGATGAATTTAGACCTCTGCCACTCCTCTGTGCACGTCCTCCCACTTCTCTGCCTGACATACTTAGTGTGTATATGAGGGGAGTACAATATACTCCACTACGCTTAAAACAGTATTTTTTTCTACAATACCAGCAGGTGTGTACTTTTGGCTGTCCTTTCACAGTAACTAGGCCCTTAAGACTTTAAAAGGAACAAAAGGGTACCCCACTTAGATGTAAGTATGTGGAATTCACTTATGAGGGGAGTACAATACGCTCCACCACGCTTAAAACAGTATTTGTCTAGAACAACAGCAGGTGTGTACTTTTGGTTGGCCTTTCACAGTAACTAGGCCCTTAAGACTTTAACAGGAACAAAATGGTACACCACCTATGTACGCACAGGTTACACTTAATAGAGGACAATATGCTCCGTAGCGCAACCTGTATTAGGTACTAATAACAGGTGATTATGGCTTTTAGTGCTCTTCTCACCCTAACTGACTGGCTACTATTAGCTTTTCAGTTGTTGTACACACCAGTGCTGCTGCACACAGTCACTGTATAGTACACCCAAAATTGTAAAATTCTCTCTCAATCTCTCTTTCTTCCCTATCAGTGCTTCTAGGCTGGATTTTGGCTTGAGGTGAATTGCTGCTTTAAAAATGCTTTTCTGTGCAACACACACTGCTCTCTGTCCTTCTCTCTCTGCAATAGAACGCTGAAGTGACTGGCCCCAAGGGTGTCTGCAGATTATATAGGGCTGTGACATCACAGGGGGGGGCTGGTTGCTGATAGGCTGCATGCTGCATGTGATTCAGTGTCATCCCACCTACCTACCTTGCCACCTTCCCAGAGTTCCTTGCCCCATGTCCTCACATGTGGATCTGCCATTTTAGATGCCCTGGAGCCTGGACCACACTAAATGTAGTTTAATTAAGGGATTCATGCCATCGAATCGCGGCAATATTCGGATTCATTGCGAAGCAATTTTTTCCTGAAATTTGTAGTGAATTCGGATTTGTCAGATTTGATTCGCTCTTCCCCAGCTATTAGCATAGGATTCACTAGGTTTAGTTTATGGATTTACATTATTAAAAGGCATTGTGTCTGATCAGCCGATAATAATCCTGAATTACACAACTATACATACAGCTCCATAAAACCTGTCAAATAGCAGCAAACATAGCAGTCATAGACACACGTTGATATCGTTTAAGCAGGGCTTCTCCTGTCTTCTATTTTTTTTGTAACAAAACAGATAAAGCATTTATATTCAGACACAAATAAATACAAAATAAATCCTGCAGTGCTAACTACACAAATTTTTCCTTTTTTTAGAAAGTGGCCTACTACCAGCCACCCACCAAAACAATGAAAAGAAATTTGTTACTCTCACAAGGTAAATGTCCTGTTTTCAGGACTCCAACTCTTATATGAAATTCCTCACAAGCCTCTTAGTGCAGGCTTGGTTACACCTTTTGTTAGGCCAGTATTAATTGGCCTATGTGCCTGTGCTGATTTGGGGCCATCCTAAAAATCTGGTCTGGCTCATAAAGGGGGAGGAAAAGCTCTACTACCAAGCCTGCCTTTCATCCCATAAAAATCCAGGCCTGATATAAGGACTTGCTGTACCAAATTCCTTGGAAAGCAAAGTATTCCTGAAATTATTGCCCTGGGGCACCAAGAATTAGATGACAGAGTAGTCTAGTTAGTCAGTGATATGGGATTGGCGGGTGTAGCTATAGCCACATATATGCTTACACAAGAGATGCGGAGACAGCACAGCCAGAGTAGTCACACAGCAGGTGAGTGCAAGCCAAGTTTCTAACAGTCCCAGTCGCAGACTGTACAGGTAGGTATCCAATGCAGGTATAAGGCAGCACACCGAGTAGTGTTCAAATAAAGTGCAGTTTAATGTCCCATATCCAGATACAACGTTTCGGCAGTATCACACTGCCTTTCTCAAGCATAACATTGTGGGTATCAGACTGACTATATATCAGGTCAGCAATCAAAGTGCTCAGCAATTACAATTAACACAAAATTATCAAACATGAGTTAAAATTACTCCAAAATATTAAAAAGTCAAATACAAAAATATACATAATAAAGTGCCTTACATAGTATAGATGTAATAAAACCATTTCAGTGCATGTACATACTGCAAAGTGCCATATTACATTAATTGGTGCAGGTGCATACATTAAAAACATGATTGAGGGGGCGGACTGTCATGACTCACCATGGCGTAATAGCGACATTCAATAGAAGATACATGAATCTATGCCGCCGTAGCGACTTCCGGACGCCGAAAACACATGACTCGCGCGCGGCATTAGTGTCATGTGATCGGCGTGTCGGTATCTGTGGATCATGTGATGACAACTCGTATGCCGGTCTGCGCATGCGTTAGCAACACGCAAGTCCCGGCAGCATGTCCGGGACGCGCGCGTGCGCAATGACAGTACAGGCCACGAGCGGACATCTTAAATAAGGGAATGAACTGTAGCTAAGGTGTTATAGCATAATTATGTATTCTTATGTGTGTGAATTATATAGAATTAATGTAGAATAAAAGTGAATGTGAGAAAGTGTTGAAAGGAGGATATAAAGAGTGAATGGAGCATAAGAGAAAAATAGTGAAAAATAGTGAATGTGGAAAAAGTGATAAATATAATGAAAAGGTATGAAAGAATATATATATGCGTAAAAATCGTGATGTATGTGAAAAATATATAAACAGATGTGTTATACAAGGAGATGCATATGTATGTGTCCACATTCGCATCACCCAAAAATAAAAATGAATGTAAAATTAATGTGTGAGTGCAAGAAATGAGTGAAAAAAAGAAAAAAGAAGGGTGTGTAAGTTAAGGAAATTGTAGTATATGTGGGAAAAAGGATGAAGACATGTGCTACATGTTGAAACATATAACATATATCCCTGCATGCAATACATCAAAAATATGGTGCACGTATATGTGTTCACATAAGTAGAATCCTATGTGGATATATCATATCAATATGTGTGCTGTGCTATATAGTACAGACACACATATATATCAGACGCTTACTGTACAAGTCTGATATACAACCAGACATGTAACAAAATGTCAAAAATAAACGTAATGTAAATGTAACAGTATTTATTATAAGTAATCTCAATAGCCATGATACATTATCAAAAAACGTAAATTAGTAATATAATTCGGTGAGTCATCACAGCCGTCCTCAAGATGGTAATGTCAATCTAAAAGGCAAGAGAAACACAAGTTACCAATAAAGATATATAAAAAATTTTACAAGCAAAAATAGCTGATATCCACTATCTGGGATGACACTCACGCATTATAGATGGCTGGGGTTACCGTAAACTCAATGTTAAGACCCAATGGTCGCAGGGTACCTAACTCATATTTCCAATAAAGTTCTCGCTTTTTAAGGCGACTTTCTCTGTCACCACCTTTCTTGGCGGGTCATACGGAATCTGATTTGAGGTACACATTAATTGACCATGTTCCAAGTACCAAGAAAGGTGGTGACAGAGAAAGTCGCCTTAAAAAGCGAGAACTTTATTGGATATATGAGTTAGGTACCCTGCGACCATTGGGTCTTAACATTGACTTTACGGTCACCCCAGCCATCTATAATGCGTGAGTGTCATCCCAGATAGTGGATATCAGCTATTTTTGCTTGTACATTTTTTTTATATATCTTTATTGGTAACTTGTGTTTCTCTTGCCTTTTAGATTGACATTACCATCTTGAGGACGGCTGTGATGACTCACCGAATTATATTACTAATTTACGTTTTTTGATAATGTATCATGGCTATTGAGATTACTTATAATAAATACTGTTACATTTACATTACGTTTATTTTTGACATTTTGTTACATGTCTGGTTGTATATCAGACTTGTACAGTAAGCGTCTGATATATATGTGTCTGTACTATATAGCACAGCACACATATTGATATGATATATCAACATAGGATTCTACTTATGTGAACACATATACGTGCACCATATTTTTGATGTATTGCATGCAGGGATATATGTTATATGTTTCAACATGTAGCATATGTCTTCATCCTTTTTCCCACATATACTACAATTTCCTTAACTTACACACCCTTCTTTTTTCTTTTTTTCACTCATTTCTTGCACTCACACATTATTTTTACATTCATTTTTATTTTTGGGTGATGCGAATGTGGACACATACATATGCATCTCCTTGTATAACACATCTGTTTATATATTTTTCACATACATCACGATTTTTACGCATACATATATTCTTTCATACCTTTTCATTATATTTATCACTTTTTCCACATTCACTATTTTTCACTATTTTTCTCTTATGCTCCATTCACTCTTTATATCCTCCTTTCAACACTTTCTCACATTCACTTTTATTCTACATTAATTCTATATAATTCACACACATAAGTATACTTAATTATGCTATAACACCTTAGCTACAGTTCATTCCCTTATTTAAGATGTCCGCTCATGGCCTGTACTGTCATTGCGCACGCGCGCGTCCCGGACATACTGCCGGGACTTGCGTGTTGCTAACGCATGCGCAGACCGGCATACGAGTTGTCATCACATGATCCACAGATACCGACACGCCGATCACATGACACTAATGCCGCGCGCGAGTCATGTGTTTTCGGCGTCCGGAAGTCGCTACGGCGGCATAGATTCATGTATCTTCTATTGAATGTCGCTATTACGCCATGGTGAGTCATGACAGTCCGCCCCCTCAATCATATTTTTAATGTATGCACCTGCACCAATTAATGTAATATGGCACTTTGCAGTATGTACATGCACTGAAATGGTTTTATTACATCTATACTATGTAAGGCACTTTATTATGTATATTTTTGTATTTGACTTTTTAATATTTTGGAGTAATTTTAACTCATGTTTGATAATTTTGTGTTAACTGTAATTGCTGAGCACTTTGATTGCTGACCTGATATATAGTCAGTCTGATACCCACAATGTTATGCTTGAGAAAGGCACACTACTCGGTGTGCTGCCTTATATGCTTATATATAAAATATGTCATTAATACTAACTAAACTAGTCATCAATTCATACATATATCAGGGCCATCAGGGTAGCCTTGTCACCCTTGTGTTTTTCCGTGGGACAAAAAAAGAAAACACAGAGGACATTAAGTTGCTGACTGTTATTCCATGGAGTACATTGTAATTAGATCACGATTTCAAATTTATTTTTGAAACCATACCACGTGACTGTTCTGTTCAGCCACTGGTTTCACCTAAGAGAACGTTATGAGTTCCAATCAGTGATTCATGACTGATAGTGATCACACAGTAGGGTGTTTTTTTTTTTGTGAGTCACATGGGATGCTTAAATGTTCTCGTCTCATTTTGGACCGCTCATTGATAACAGGCATGGAAAATTGTGTGGTTATTAAAATGCCTGCCAGACTCAGAAGCTCTGTAGCAGATAGGATTCGTGCAGAAGATCAGGGCCTTGAGAATATGGCCATTGGGAGGTATTTGTTGGAAAACATTTTCAGATGTATGGAAGGCTAGATACACGAGAATTGTAATTGAGGAATGATTGCATTATAATGTAAGCACTTATCATAGGACCCTGTGTATGAATGCGTTTTATTAGGAGAATGGTATCTTGACGTGATCTATATTTCTTCTGGTAAATGTTAGGTGCTACATGTTATATAGTATTGTCTGAGAGATGGCATTATTGACAGATAATGGAACCTATAGGCTGTCAGCAGAATTTGCAGGATTCCACCTTCGGCAAAACCTTCACGTATAGAAAAGGGAACCCCAGGGATGGGGAAAATAGTAAGATACTAGGTGCAGAGTGTACAAAAAAGAAAGTTGCAACAGCACTCTAGGTAAAAAAAAATGGAGGCTCTCAGCGCACTTTTTGATCAAAATGTGTCCCCCCATCCACCACACGGAGGTGGCCTCATATCGGATGGGACCTTAACATGATAACTCACCTCTGCTGTGCATATAGCCTCTGGCTGTGTGACATGTTGGATCAGCCATTGACTAAACCACCTCCAGTCTGAGAGGGGTGGGGTGCATGGCTAAAGAGGGTGCCACACCCCCCAACTTACAATGTAAAAACAAAACGAAAAATAGCCAGCACAACAACCTTACACAGGTGCCCGCTGCTGTGGCAAATACAAAATGTACTAAAAAAAGTTGCAACAGCACTCTAGGTCAAAAAATTGAGGCTCTCAGTGCACTTTTTGATCAAAATGTGTGTCCCCATCCACCACGCGGAGGTGGCCTCATATCGGATGGGACTCTCTTGTTTTTACTAGGTGCAAAGTTTCTGCACTTAGCGTCTTTTACTATTTCCTCCACCCCTGGTTCCCTTTTCTATTCATGAAGGTTTTACCAAAGGTGGAATCCTGGAAATTCCGATGACTGTGTACTAAACGTGACCCATTTGAGGGATTTGTGGTGAAAACGCTACGATTGATCCCTGGGAATCTGCTGACACATCAGAAAAGCTGTGTCGATGCGCTACATGGTGTTGCGCTCTTCTCCATCTGTTCAGTGAGCAGAGCAATGACACGGCCCATCAATCAATCATAGGGGGCGTCGCTGCCATCCGAAGCCGCGGGACTAGGTGAGTGGAGCTCCCCCACCTAGGGGACTACTTATGGGGCCGGCGGGGAGCATCTTATAAGTTCATAGCCTTACCATCCCTGGGGGCAGGAGCATCCCCTGGGGATGGTGAAGTTAAAGATTTTACCCTATAGAACGCTTTGCCAAGCATTGTATAGGGTAAAATCTGTTAATTGGTTCCCCCAAATTTTGTGAGTGTGTATTGTAGCTCAAATACAATTTAATTGTCAGACCAGACACAGCACATGGACAAATGCTACTGTTTCTGGTACATAAAGCTGATCATATTATTGATCTTAAAATATTGTGCTACAGAGCTGCTGTTCCTACCAGAGAATAGGAATTTAAATGTATAAATGTATTTTGCAGGTCCTAGGCCTTAGTTATTTTGCAGTCCCCACAAACTGAAATGTAAGCACACAGTTTGATTGTGAAAGTGACATGCCATGCACAAGACTGACAGATGTGAGAAGCAGAGAACTAGTAAAGTATGCTCATATGCAGTAGGATGACTAATCACGTGACCACTTTCTTCATTACAGCTCCAGATATGTGGGTAAAAGCACAAGACTAGATCACTGGGCTACTGTCTGAAGGGCCCTATAGTGTGATTTCTGTGCAATGATGTATGATGGAGATGTATTAGGGAACCCACAGCTGCAATTTTTACATGGGGGCCAAATACAAAAGTGTAGATATTTAATAAAATAAAAACTCCCTGTCCCATGCAGTCTATTAAATGTGTTCTTGTCACTAACTGACTTGGTACATGTAATTAATATGTATCTATTATGAATATTTCACTTAAAAATAGCATAATAAAGCTGCTCAATGCCAAAGGGAGGGGGCGTGTCCTTCTCTTGCTTGCACCGTGATGACTTCTCCCCTTCCCTCACTCTGCTGACTTACTGCTCTCAGGAGCCTGGCAGCCCTGTTCTGTAACCCTTTCCTCTCTGGTTTTATGCTGTACACACACACACATATACAATGGGGGAGATTTACCAAAACCAAGGCCTGTGAAAAAGTAAAGCAAATTGGTTGCTATGGGCAACTGGACAACTTTTCTTCTACAAAAGTTTTGATAAATCTCGTCCAATGATTATTAGAGAGTGCCTGTACTCTACCACCAAAGACAATATGGTGAGTGTATAACGTACATCTTTCTAAATTAGTGCAAAGGTTTAGTGCTAAAAGTACAGTGGGTTTTTTATGCATATTTTTTCTGTTCCTATGTCATGTGTATTATCCATTGCCAGTCCTGTAATGCTGGGACTTGTAGTTTTGGAATAGTTGGAATAATTTGGATAACTTCTTTTTTGCAGCAGTGTTGCCTTCAGCTGTGTGCCTACAGCATTTGCAAAACTACAACTCTCAGCATGACCAGACATCCTTTTGACTGTCCAGGCATGCTTGAAGTTGTAGTTTTGTAGTAGCGCGAGGCATATGTTTGGTAAAACTCTGTATTACAACAGTGTTGCTGCAGGCTGTGTTCCTCCTGCAGCCTGGTCAATCAGCCATCTCATTTCTATGACTCTTGGACACACTCATGCTGCTGTGAGACTCATCAGTGTCCCAGGAGGTATGGAGACCCCTAGTGGTTGGATTTTCAAAGGTAGTTTTCTTTAATAAAATTAGATTTTTTTTAACCCCTTAACGACGCAGGACGTAAATGTACATCCTGGTGAGGTGGTAACGCACCAGGATGTACATTTACGTCCTATACATAACCGCGAGTATCGGTGCGATGCTCGGGTCATGCACGGCAGGTCCCGGGTGCTGATAGCAGCCAGGGGCCTGCCAGTAATGGCCGACATCTGCGATCGTGCGGATGTCCGCCATTAACCCCTCAGATGCCGTGATCAATACAGATCATGGCATCTTCAGAAGTGTGGCACTTAATGTGGACGATTGGATCGCCTGCAGCGCTGCTGGCAGACGGAGGTTCCCTTACCGTCCTCCATCCGTCTCCCAGCGTCTTCTGCTCTGTTCTGAGATCATGCAGACCAGAGCAGAAGATAGCTGTTAACACTGATCAGTGCTATGCCCTATGCATAGCACTGAACAGTATTAGCAATCGAATGATTGCTATATTATAGCAATCGAATGATTGCTATAATATTAGAGTGTAAAAATAAAAGTAAAAAAAGGTAAGAAAAATTAGAAAAATCCCCTCCCCCAATAAAAATATAAATTGTCAGTGTTTCCCCATTTTACCCCCAAAAAGTGTTATTTTTTTTGTTTATAAACATATTTGGTATTGCTGCGTGCGTAAATATATAATTTTAAAAGTAAATAATGTTAATTATTCCATATGGTGAACGGCGTGAACGTAATATAAGGCCAAAATTGCTGCTTTTTTTTTATAACATTTTATTCCCCAAAAAATGTATAAAAAATTTATTAAAAGTTTCATATATGCAAATGTGGTATAAAAAAAATGACAGATTACAGTGCAAAAAATTAGCCCTCATACCGCTGCTTATACGGAAAAATGAAAAAGTTATAGGTCAGCAAAATAGAGGGATTTTAAACGCACTAATTTGATTCAAAAGTTTGCGTATGCGGGGATGGCTGCCTGAGATCTGAACTCCTGTTGCTAGCGACTTGAAAAGCGATTTATACCCTAATCTTTCCAGCTCGACTATCTGAGGTTACTGGAACACCCACTGAAGAGGATGGCAGCCCGGCGGAGAGGTAAATCCTCTCATAAACCGCGAAAACTCACGGACTTCTATGCTCTGCCACAGATGCGGGCCTCCCAAGATGGTGCCATAGCGTCTTCCTCCTCTCCCAGAGCGGGTAGGAGCTCCAACCACAGGTTAGACAGTCGCGGCATGCTAGAAGATATGCGGCGTAGCACTTCGCTACCCCTGAGGGCAGATATATATAGGATACTGTCAACTCTGCGAATGATGCCTCGCCACGCGACGATCCGAATGGCCAAGGTGCGCGCAGGGTGACGAGCAGCGCCTCGGCTCCCGCTTCCCCGCCATCAGCTGGGAACAGTCCGCTCAGGCAGTGCCCTCGTTTGGAGTCTGCCACATCTGAAGAGGTTTCTAACCCTTTGGTTGCTGCCTTTCAAATAGCTGGGGAAGAATTCTTCAGCACAGTCCCCACATCTGAGGTGCCGGTTATAGAGGTCATTCTAAAGTGTATGCTCCTGCTTCTTAACACCTCAATCACTAACAACTTGCTGCGCACTTTACAACCTATACGTGCTGCTGTCACTAAGGTAGAGACGAGAGTTGACCATGCAGAATCTAAGCTTGCTGTTCTTGTTAAATCACACAATGATTTTATAGACTCACACTATGATCTGGTCTCTGAAGTAACAGCCTTGCGTGCAAAAGTAGCAGATATTGAAGACCGCTCACGCTGGAATAACGTCAAGTTCCGAGGCATCCCCGAAACTATTACTCCTAAGGAACTCTCTGGCTGCCTCACGTCCCTAATGCAATCGTTCCTGCCTGACGCTTCACCCACAGAACTCCTACTTGACAGGGCCCACCGTGTCCCAAGACCGCAATATTTGCCAGAGGATGTCCCTAGAGATGTGCTCACAAGAGTGCACTTTTTTCATATCAAAGAGGCACTCATGCTGAAGGCTAGAGACCGCAACAACGTTCCGGAGCAATATCGGAAGATTGCGCTATACGCTGACTTATCTGCTGCCACTCTACAGATTTGCAGAACCCTTGCCCCGATTACCTCAGCTCTACAAGAGTGGCGCATACTCTACAAGTAGGGTTTCCCTACACACCTGCTTGTGCACCGCAATGGTAAAATGCATGTAATCTGCTCCCTTGAAGAAGGAGTAAAGCAACTGGAGGAATGGGGAGTCTCGGTGTCTTTGCCTACCAACAATACCTCTACTTCTCCTGAAAGAGTGATCCCTACGTGGCAAATAGCTAGATGCTCCAAGAAGGGTCAACGGTGATGGTTGCATGACTTGGTCTCGGACTTTGCAGTCTCGATCTGCACACAGAGTACTTTTGTTTCCCCCCCATATCTGATGAAGATGAAATCTCATCGCCAATTCCTGGATGTGTCTGCTTTCTTAGGCTCACTGGAGCTTGTTTGTCTTGTTTGTCCTCTTGTGTTTCCTTTCCCCCTTTTTCCCCCTTCTTGTTACAGGTGCTGTTTCCTGATGGAGAACTGACGCTCTCTACGTCCGCAGTCATCTAGAGTGGTTTTGCCAAGTCACATTAATCGAAAGCATACTATGAACTTATCACAATAGAAGAAGAAATAATGAGTGCACTCACCGCTTGTGCTGCTTTGTGTAGACGTTTATTGTAGATCTTTTAATCCATAAAACGATACAGTGCAGGGAGGTTTCGGGGGAGGAGGTGAACTGAGGCCACGGTCCCGTCTCGCGCTACATGCGCTTCATAAGGCCTTATGAAATCCTTACAAAAGATATGGAAACCTTGGTTGAATTCACCTTTTGCACATCCCTTGGCATAGTCATGAGGATGGAAGTCTTGGGGGAGCCTTGACAGATTATATTTCATCCGAATACCTATATAGCAAATACACTCCTATTTAGTTTCACACATGGAAGATGCTGTTCAAAGCACGATCACTACACATCTGCAATCCCAAATTGTCCTTAAAGGACATGTCCGGTGCTCACTTTTCTTATTGTATCAGTTCCGGGCTGCAAAAAAAAAGAAATTAAGCTTTCTCTTGCCTGCCTACGCTCCCCCGGTGCTCCGGTACAGGCGTTCGGGCCACGGGCTGTATTCTTCTTACTTCCTGTTAGCCCGTCACGTCACACGGAGCTTCAGCCTATCACTGGCCGAGGCGGGACATCGTTGCGGCCGGCGATAGGTTGAAGCTCTGTGTGATGTGCCGGGCTAACAGGAAGTAAGAAGAATACAGCCCGTGGACCAAACACCTGTACTGAAGCACCGGGGGGAGCCTAGGCAGGTAAGAGAAAATTTGTTTTTTTTATTTTTCAGCCCGGAACGGATAAAATAAGAAAAGTGAGCACCGGACATCTCCTTTAACCCCTTAAGGACGTAGGGTGTATCCATACGCCCCCGTTTCCGAGTCCTTAAGGACTTAGGGTGTATGGGTGCAGGTGAAATCGCTCAGCAGGCATCCTGGCATATCGCCCAGGGGGTCCTGAGGTCCTCCCATATCCTTCCATTCAGACCGGCGATTTGCAGCGATTCCGGGTCAATCGGGCCTCTGGTGACCAGGTGATCCAGAAAAAAGGGTGAATTGGGCTGTCCGAGGCAGCACCATTCACCCTTCCCCAGCAGGAGTGAGGTGGCACGGGTGCCGCCTCACGATCATGTGAGTGATCGGTCGGAACAATCGGGACGGCGATCATTGCGGTGATCGGGGCCGGCAGGGGTCTCTTACCTTTCCCTGGTCCTGGGGTCACCTCAGGAGTGGTGGCAGCAGTGCCTTTCCCGATGGCAGGATACAGCAGGAGGTGAGTCATGTGCCTCCAGCTGTTGCATAACTACAACTCCCAGCATGTATGGTCAGTCAGTGCATGCTGGGAGTTGTAGTTTTGCAACAGCTGGAGGTTTGCGCCCCCCCCCCATGTGAATGTACAGGGTATATTCACACAGGTGGGGGTTTACAGGTAGTGTTCTGCTGCAAGTTTTAGATGCAGCAAATTTTCCGCTGCAGCTCAAACTCCCAGCGAGAAACTCACTGTAAACCCGCCCGTGTGAATGTACCCTAAAAACACTACACTACACCTACACAAAATAAAAAGTAAAACACTACATATACACATACCCCTGCACAGTCCCATTAAACCCCCCCCCCCCCCCCCCCACATAAAAAAATACATCATGTACAGCACTGTTTCCAAAATGGAGCCTCCAGCTTTTGGAAAACAACAACTCCCAGTATAGCCGGACAGCCACTGACTGTCCAGGCATGCTGGGAGTTTTGCAACATCTGGAAATACCCTGTTTGGGAAACACTGGCGTAGGGTATTTTTGTGGCGGATTCAAATCCCCAATCTAGACCTCAAATGCGCATGGCGCTTTCACGCTTTGGAGCCCTTTCATATTTCAAGGAAACAGTTTAGGGCCACATATGGGGTATCTCCGTACTCGGGAGAAATTGCGTTACAAATTTTTGGGGGCTTTTTCTCCTTTTACCCCTTATGAAAAGGGTAAAGTTGGGGTCTACACCAGCATGTTAGTGTAAAAAATTATAATTTTTACACTAACATGCTGGTGTTGCCCCATACTTTAAATTTTCACAAGTGGTAAAAGGAAAAAATGTCCCCCAAAATTTGTAACACAATTTCTCCTGAGTACGGAAATACCCCATATGTGGGCGTAAAGTGCTCTGCGGGCACAACAAGGCTCAGGAGTGAGAGCACACTATGTACATTTGGGGCCTAAATTTGTGATTTGCACAGGGGTGGTTGAGTTTACAGTGGTTCTGACATGAACACAAAACAATAAATACCCAGATGTGACCCCATTTTGGAAACTACACCCCTCACGGAACATAACAAGGGGTATAATGAGCCTCAACACCCCCCAGGTGTTTGACGAATTTTCATTAAAGTTTCATTAAAGTGAAAATTAAAAAAAAAAAATGCTGGTGTTACCCTACATTTATCATTTTCATAAGGGAGAATAGGAAAAAAGCCCCCCAAAATTTATAGCCCCATTTCTTCTAAGTAAGAACATACCCCATATGTGGATGTAAAGTGCTCTGCAGGCGAACTACAATACTCAGAAGAGAAGGAGCGCCATTGGGCTTTTGGAGAGAGAATGTGTCCGAAATTGAAGCCCATGTGTGTTTACAAAGCTCCCATAGTGTCAGAACAGTGGACCCCCCCCACATGTGACCCCATTTTGGAAACTAAACCCCTCATGTAATGTAATAAGGGGTACAGTGAGCATGTACACCCCATTAGTAAAATTTGCTTTCCAAAATCTAAATGTGACTTCTTCTCTTCTGAGCATTGTAGTGCGCCCACAGTGCACTTGACGTTCACACATGGGGTATACTCAGAAGAGATGGGGTTACAAATTTTAGGGGGCATTTTCTCCTATAACCCCTTGTAAAAATTAAATTTGGGGGAAAACCATCATTTTCGTGAGAAAAAAAAAATTCATTTACACATCCGACTTTAACGAAAAGTCGTCAAACACCTATGGGGGGGGTGTTAAGGCTCACTGGACCCCTTGTTACATTCATTGTGGGGTGCAGTTTCCACAATCCAAAAACTACAAAATGACCCAAAAGGGGGCTATGAGGCCAAAACAATACAATTAACCAAACTCCAAGGCCGTAGCCTGGGGTGCAAAACACCTCAATTTTTCCCCCTAAAACATAACTTTTAATAGTGTATATCTAAAAAGTAACAATTCCAGAAAGTGATAGTTAAAAAATGCAATGTCACATGGGAGGATAATAGTTATTGGAGCAGCATGGCTTCCAGTATACAGGGCTCTGCAGAAGCCCAAACTTCCCAATTGTGACACTAGTTAAAACACAAAATTGCCGCCTCTACATGTTTCGCCGTCACACGGCGTTCTCAAGAGGCAATATGTTGCCACATATTGCCTCTTGAGAACGCCGTGTGACGGCGAAACATGTAGAGGCGGCAATTTTGTGTTTTAACTAGTGTCACAATTGGGAAGTTTGGGCTTCTGCAGAGCCCTGTATACTGGAAGCCATGCTGCTCCAATAACTATTATCCTCCCATGTGACATTGCATTTTTTAACTATCACTTTCTGGAATTGTTACTTTTTAGGTATACACTATTAAAAGTTATGTTTTAGGGGGAAAAATTGAGGTGTTTTGCACCCCAGGCTACGGCCTTGGGGTTTGGTTAATTGTACAGTTTCCACAATAGTATGCCATGTCTTTTTTTTTTTTTTTTTGCTGTTCTGGCACCATAGGGGCTTCCTAAATGTGACATACCCCCCAAAACTCACTCTCCAAAATCCCATTGTCGCTCCTTCCCTTCTGAGCCTTGTAGTGCATCCACAGAGCACTTGACGTACACATATGAGGTATTTCCTTACTCGAGAGAAAATGGGTTACAAATTTTGGGGGGCTTTTTCTCCTTTTACACCTTGTAAAATTTCAAAAACTGGGTCTACAATAACATGTTAGTGTAAAAAATTTAGATTTTGAATTTTCTCCCTCACCTTGCTGCTATTCCTATGAAACACCTAAAGGGTTAAGACACTTTCTGAATGTCATTTTGAATACTTTGGGGGGTGCAGTTTTTATAAGGGGGTCATTTATGGGGTATTTCTAATAATCCACTCAAATCCACTTCTAAACTGAACTGGTCCCTGAAAAATTCTGATTTTGAAAACTTTTAGAAAAATTGGAAAATTGCTGCTGAAGTTTGAAGCCCTCTGATGTCTTCCAAAAGTAAAAACATGTCACCTTTATGATGCAAACATAGACATATTGTATATGTGAATCAATATATCATTTATTTGGAATATCCATTTTCCTTACAAGCAGAGAGTTTCAAAGTTAGAAAAATGCAACATTTTTTAAATGTTCATGAAATTTGGGGATTTTTTACCAAGAAAGAATGCAAGTAACGACGAAAATTTACCACTATGTTAAAGTAGAATGTGTCACGAAAAAACTATCTCGGAATCAGAATAATCGGTAAAAGCATCCCAGAGTTATTAATGCATAAATAGACAGTGGTCAGAATTGCAAAAAACTGCTCAGTCCTTAAGGTGAAAAAGGTCTCAGTCCTTAAGGGGTTAAGGCCCAAATGGGCTGAGTTCTTAAGTGGTTAAAGAAGTATATTAGGAAAATCTATTGTTTTGCCAAAATGTACAACATATAAAAAGTTTTTATATATGGCAGTGCCCATTTTAATAATGCTTTCTTATTATGGTACTCTGCAGCTATTGTCTAGGTATATGAAGAATGGTATGGGATCCATTAAATTCTTTAGATTTTAAACCCTATTAATTTTTGCCCCCTGTCGCCGGCACTCTTCGCGTTGGTGATGGAGCCATTGGTTACCATGATACGCCGAAACCCAGACATCAGTGGTGTAGCGGTGGGGTCAGCTGAATATAAAAAGAACTTGTTTGCAGATGATCTCCTGCTCACACTGACTAAACCCCTAGTATCGCTGCCCAATTTGTTTCAACTTTTGCTTACTTTCCTTGAGCGGTCGGGTCTTAAAGTTAATATAGCGAAGTCGGAGGTGCTGTTTTGTAATGTACCTGACGCCACCAAACTTTTGATTACTCTTAATTTTGGATTTAAAGATTCTAGTAAAGGCTTGCCTTATTTGGGAATCAAAATTACTCCTAAATTACCGCTTCTATACCAAAATAATTACCCGTCCTTATATTCATCTATACGCTCCGATTTACGTAAATGGTCATTGCCCTATATTTCATGGATAGGTCGGATTAATGTTGTTAAAATGGTTATATTGCTCCGCTTACTTTATCTCTTTCGCACTTTGCCCATTCCTGTCCCACTACCTGATCTGAGAAAACTTCAAAATTATGTTTTTCGGTATATTTGGTCGAATAATCGCCCTAGGATTAGCCGATCCTTGATGCATCATCACAAAAGGGTTGGTGGGATGACTGTGCCCCACTTTATCAGATACTACTATGCCGCCAGAATTGCGCAGCTGGCCTTAGTTCAGGTTGGGAAGGGTGCACCACGCTGGGTCACTTTGGAGTCTTCGTTTTTTTTCTCCTTACTCATATTCTGCTCTGCTATGGTCCTCCTGCCCTATTTCCTCTTTGCTACCCTCTTCGGCTTGGATCTCCCTCCAGGCTTTGTCACTGTGGAGAACCGTACGGTTCAAACTGTCGCTACAGTCCCCTGTCTCCCCCACTTCTATCCTTTACTGCCAACCCCTCGTTCCACCCCGGTCTACAGAAATCGGTAACTGGTGGATTGCAGCTAAGTTGACCCGACTATCAGACTTCTTGATTAAGAAAAAACTGATCTCTATGGATCTGCTGATTACTCAGTTTGTAGTCCCTCTCACTGAAAGATATCGGGCTGCTCGAATACTCTCCTTTTTCTCATCACAAATTAGTAGACACCAAGAGGTAAACACGACCCCATTTGAAGCTTACTTTCTATACACGCCAGGGATGCCAGGCCTGTTATCTACACTATATGCACAATTTAATGCTCCTGTTCCCTCGGATAGGAAACTGAAGTTTATGTTGGCATGAGAGTCGGACCTACATTCTGAGCTTTTGCTCGCTCAATGGCATGCCTGTTGCGATGCAGTGAGTAGAGGAAGTTGGCAGGATTCTCTGGTAGAGACGTCCCTTAAGGTGTTACATAGAACCTATATGGTACCGGATAGGCTTCATGGCATCTATCCTACTGTTTCCCCGCTCTGTTTTAGGCAGTGTGGGGGCAGAGGCACTATGTACCATGTGTGGTGGGGTTGTCCGATTGTTGCTGCCCTCTGGAGGGAGGTGCTGGGGGTGATGTCAGAACTTTTGCCGTGTACAGTTCCACGTACTCCAACATTTTGCTTATTGAGTCACAGGCCTGGTAGGATGCCATTTCATATCTTTAAATTGGCCCAACATATCTTGTTGGCCACGCGTATTTATATAGCCTCTCAATGGAAATGACCCGCTCTGACATTACCCCCGGTCCTCCACCGAATTAACACCATTATGCTGAATGAGAAACTTGCCGCAATTAGAGAGGACACTGTGGAGAGGTTTGAGGTGGTGTGGGACCCGTGGATATCATCCTCTTATTGCCCGCCTATGACACATTGTTTCACGTTATATTAACCAGGAGGAGTGTCACCATCTGTACTTTCCTCTTTTGCATTATGTAATGAACATGTACACAGACAGATATGATGTACTTTACTTACATGTACGTTCTCGTTCCCTTACTGCATATTTTCACTTGCTTTCGAGATTGT
Source organism: Hyla sarda (assembly GCF_029499605.1). Lineage (NCBI taxonomy): Eukaryota > Metazoa > Chordata > Amphibia > Anura > Hylidae > Hyla > Hyla sarda. The sequence continues at coordinate 357,194,753 of NC_079192.1, forward strand.
CCTATTCTTGATTACTGACATGTTGATTTATATTGTTGCCCGGAAGGGCGTTTCTTGTGTTGATTTTTTGTAGATATCTAACTCTGTACTCAGCTATCTACATTTTCTAAATAAAGCGTCTTTGTTTGACTGTTAAACCGTATTAATTATACATTCTTTTATAGATTGTCTGTAGAACAATGACACTATATAACTGAATACAAGATAGGCATTCTGTTTACATGGCTGTTTTATGTAATTTAGTTTCCTCCCTTTTTAAGACAGCCTATTGGTGTTATTGAACTGTAATACTGATTAAAAACTTTTAAAATCACCTGTAATATATCTCCATTGCAGGTATTCTACACCATCTACAGAGCCATGTGAGAATGTATTTTATGAAGGACCAATTGTACTTTTTAAAGGGTACCTCTCATCAAAAAAACTTTTGATATATTATAGATTAATGTATGCAGAATAACCTTACAATAGCATGTTATTAAAAAATATGCTTCTTTCTATTTAACCCCTTAAGGACGCAGGACGTAAATGTACGTCCTGGTGAGGTGGTACTTAACGCACCAGGACGTACATTTACGTCCTAAGCATAACCGCGGGCATCGGAGCGATGCCCGTGTCATGCGTGGCTGATCCCGGCTGCTGATCGCAGCCAGGGACCCGCCGGCAATGGCCGACGCCCGCGATCTCGCGGGCGTCCGCCATTAACCCCTCAGGTGCCGGGATCAATACAGATCCCGGCATCTGCGGCAGTTCGCGATTTAAATGAACGATCGGATCGCCCGCAGCGCTGCTGCGGGGATCTGATCATTTATAACGCCGCACGGAGGTCCCCTCTCCTTCCTCCGTGCGGCTCCCGGCATCTCCTGCTCTGGTCTGTGATCGAGCAGACCAGAGCAGGAGATGACCGATAATACTGATCTGTTCTATGTCCTATACATAGAACAGATCAGTATTAGCAATCATGGTATTGCTATGAATAGTCCCCTATGGGGACTATTCAAGTGTAAAAAAAAATGTAAAAAAATGTAAAAGTAAAAGTAAAAAAAAAGTGAAAAATCCCCTCCCCCAATAAAAAAGTAAAACGTCCGTTTTTTCCTATTTTACCCCCAAAAAGCGTAAAAAACATTTTTTATAGACATATTTGGTATCGCCGCGTGCGTAAATGTCCGAACTATTAAAATAAAATGTTAATGATCCCGTACGGTGAACGGCGTGAACGAAAAAAAATTTAAAAAAGTCCAAAATTCCTACTTTTTTAATACATTTTATTAAAAAAAAAATTATAAAAAATATATTAAAAGTTTTTTATATGCAAATGTGGTATCAAAAAAAAGTACAGATCATGGCGCAAAAATGAGCCCCCATACCGCCACTTATACGGAAAAATAAAAAAGTTATAGGTCATCAAAATAAAGGGATTATAAACGTACTAATTTGGTTAAAAAGTTTGTGATTTTTTTTAAGCGCAACAATAATATAAAAGTATATAATAATGGGTATCATTTTAATCGTATTGACCCTCAGAATAAAGAACACATGTCATTTTTACCATAAATTGTACGGCGTGAAAACAAAACCTTCCAAAATTAGCAAAATTGCGTTTTTCGTTTTAATTTCCCCACAAAAATAGTGTTTTTTGGTTGCGCCATACATTTTATGATATAATGAGTGATGTCATTACAAAGGACAACTGGTCGCGCAAAAAACAAGCCCTCATACTAGTCTGTGGATGAAAATATAAAAGAGTTATGATTTTTAGAAGGCGAGGAGGAAAAAATGAAAACGTAAAAATTAAATTGTCTGAGTCCTTAAGGCCAAAATGGGCTGAGTCCTTAAGGGGTTAATTTTCCACTTTGAAGAAATGACCACTAGGGGTCTCCCTACCAGTCCTGGCAGCAAGCATCATGCTGGAGCCCTAAACACTACGAGCTGCCAGTCTGCTTTGTTCACAAAGGAGAACACTCAGAGCTGCCAGCCTGCTTTGTTCACAGCCTGTTTCTTTTTAATTACATCATACATTTTACCACCAAATCTACAGTAAAACTAAAATGTATTTCTGTGCAAAAAAAAAATTTGAAAAAAAACAACCCCTACCATTTTTCAACTTTTGGGATCTTCTGTTTCTACGCAGTACACTTTGGAGTAAAAATAGCACATTACCTTAATTCTGTAGGTTCTTAGATTAAAATGATACCCAATTTATATAAGTTTTTTGTTTTATTTTACTACTTTGAAAACAAATTATGGGGGAGATTTTTGAAAACCTGTGCAGAGGAAATGATGACCAGTTGCCTATAGCAACCAATTAGATTGCTTCTTTCATTTTTTAGAGGCCTTTTCAAAAATTAAAGAGGTGATCTGATTGGTTGCTATGGGCAACTGGCCAACTTTTCCTCAGCGCAGGTTTTCATGAATCTCGCCCTATAACTTTTTGTAGGAAAAATAGTGTGCTTAAAGGGGTATTCCAGGCCAAAACTTTTTTTTATATATCAACTGGCTCTGGAAAGTTAAACAGATTTGTAAATTACTTAAAAAATCTTAATCCTTCCAATAGTTACTAGCTTCTGAAGTTGAGTTCCTATGGGGATATTTTCCCATCATGCACAGCTCCCGGGACGTGACATCATCAATGAGCAGTTAGACAGAAAACTTCAGAAGCTAATAACTATTGGAAGGATTAAGATTTTTTAATAGTAATTTACAAATCTGTTTAATTTTCCGTAGCCAGTTGATATATAAAAAAATGTTTTTGCCTGGAATACCCCTTTAACCCCTTAAGGACCAGGCCAATTTTTACTGTAGGACCAGAGCGTTTTTTGCACATCTGACCACTATTCTAAATAAATTATATTTTGATTCACAAATACAATATGTCTACTTTATATTTGCATCATAAAGTTGACATGTTTTTACTTTTGGAAGACATCAGAGGGCTTCAGAGTTCAGCAGCAATTTTCCAATTTTTCACAAAATTTTCAAAATCAGAATTTTTCATGGACCAGTTCAGGTTCGAAGTGGATTTGAAGGGCTTTCTTATTATAAATACCCCACAAATGACCCCATTATAAAAACTGCACCCCTCAAAGTATTCAAAATGACATTCAGTAAGTGTGTTAACCCTTTAGGTGTTTCACAGGAATAGCAGCAAAGTGAAGGAGAAAATTCAAAATCTTCATTTTTTACACTCTCATGTTCTTGTAGACCCAGTTTTTTAATTTTTACAAGGGGTAAAAGGAGAAAAATCCTCTCAAAATTTGTAACCCAATTTCTCTTGAGTAAGGAAATACCTCATATGTGTATGTCAAGTATTCGGCGGGCGCAGTAGAGTGCTCAGAAGGGAAGGAGCGACAGTGGGATTTTGGAGAGTGAGTTTTTCTGAAATGGTTTTTGAGGAGCATGTCACATTTAGGAAGCCCCTATGGTGCCAGAACAGCAGAAAACATGGCATACTATTTTGGAAATGACACCCCTCAAGGCACGTAACAAGGGGTCCAGTGAGCCTTTAAACCCCACAGGTATTTGACGACTTTTCGTAAAGTCGGATGTGTAAATGAAAAAAATTTTTTTTTCACTAAAGTGCAGTTTTTCCCCCAAATTTACCATTTTTATAAAGGGTAATGAGAGAAAATGCCCCCCAAAATTTGTAACCCCATCTCTTCTGAGTATGGAAATACCCCATGTTAGGATGTAAAATGCTCTGCGGGCGAACTACAATGCTCAGAAGAGAAGGAGTCACATTTGGCTTTTGGAAAGCAAATTTTGCTGAAATGGTTTTTTTTTTTGGGGGGGGGGGGGGGGGGGGGGCATGTCGCATTTAGGAAGCCCCTATGGTGCCAGAACAGCAAAAATACCCACATGGCGTACTATTTTGGAAACTACACCCCTCAAGGAATGTAACAAGGGGTACAGTGAGCCTTAACACCTCACAGGTATTTCACGACTTTTTGTTAAAGTCGGATGTGTAAATGAAAAAAAATATTTTTTCCAAGGGGTAATAGGAGAAAATGACCCCCAAAATTTGTAACCCCATTTCTTCTGAGTATGAAAATACCCCATGTGTGGACGTCAAGGGCTCTGCGGTCGAACTACAATGCTCAGAAGAGGAGGAGCGCCATTGAGCTTTTGAAGAGTGAATTTGTTTGGAATGGAAGTCAGGGGCCATGTGCGTTTACAAAGCCCCCCGTGGTTCCAGAACAGTGGACCCCCCCACAAGTGACCCCATTTTGGAAACTACACCCCTCACAGAATTTAATAAGGGGTGCAGTGAGCATTTACACCCCACTGGCATTTGACAGATCTTTGGAAAAGTTATATATTTTTTTTTCACAGACCACTGTTCCAAAAATCTATCAGACCCCTGTGGGACGTAAATGCTCACTGTACTCCTTATTACATTACATGAGGGGTGTAGTTTCCTAAATGGGGTCACATGTTGGGGGGTTCACTGTTCAGGTACCATGGGGGCTTTGTAAACACTTGTGGCCTTCAATTCCAGACAAATTTTCTCTTCAAAATCCCAATGGAGCTCCTTCTCTTCTGAGCATTGTAGTTCGCCCGCAGAGAACTTTACATCCACTTATGGGGTATGTGCTTACTCAGCAGAAATTTGACTACAAATTTTGGGGGCTTTTTTTCCTATTTTCCCTTGTGAAAACGAAAAATTTGGGGTAACACCAGCATTTTAGTTATTTTATTTATTTTTTCATTTTCCCATCCAACTTTGGGGTGTTAAGGCACACTATGCCCCTTGTTACATTCTGTGAGGGGTGTAGTTTCCAAAATGGGGTCACATGTCGATATTTATTTTTTTGTATTTATGTCAGAACCTCTGTAAAATCAGCCACCACTGTGCCTTACTGTGCACCCGCCGAGCATTTTACGCCCACATATGGGGTATTTCCGTACTCAGGAGAAATTGCGTAACAAATTTTGGGGGTCTTTTTTCCTTTTACCTCTTGTGAAAATAAAAAGTAAAGGACAACACCAGCATGTTAGTCTAAATTTTTTGGGGGGTTTTACACTAACAGGCTGGTGTAGACCCCAACTTTTCTTTTTCATAAGGGGTAAAAGGAGAAAAAGCCCCCAAAATTTGTAGTGCAATTTCTCCGAGTACTGGAATACCCCATATGTGGCACTAAACTGTTTCCTTGAAATACGACAGGGCTCCAAAGTGAGAGAGCGCCATGCGCATTTGAGGACTAAATTAGGGATTGCATAGGGGTGGACATAGGGGTATTCTATGCCAATGATTCCCAAACAGGGTGCCTCGTGCTGTTGCTAAACTCCCAGCATGCCTGGACAGTCAGTGGCTGTCCGGAAATGCTGGGAGTTGTTGTTTTGCAACAGCTGGAGGCTTCGTTTTGGAAACACTGCCGTACAATAAGTTTTTCATTTTTATTGGGGGGGGGGGGCAGTGTACGGGGGTGTATGTGTAGTGTTTTACCCTTTATTATGTGTTAGTGTAGTGTAGTGTTTTTAGGGTACATTCGCACTGGCAGAGGTTTACAGTGAGCTTACCGCTAGGAGTATGCGCTGCGGCGAAAAATTTGCTGAAGCTCATACTTGAAGCAGGAGACTTACTGTAAACCTGCCCATGTGAATGTACCCTGTACGTTCACATGGGGGGGGGGGGGGGCAAACCTCCAGCTGTTTCAAAACTACAACTCCCAGCATGCACTGACAGACCGTGCATGCTATGAGTTGTACTTTTACAACAGCTGGAGGCACACTGGTTGGAAAGCCTTCAGTTAGGTTCTGTTACCCAACTCAGTATTTTCCAACCAGTGTTCCTCCTGCTGTTGCAAAACTACAACTCCCAGCATGTACTGATCACAGAAGGGCATGCTGGGAGATGTTGGTATGCAACAGCTGGAGGTACGCAACAACAACTTCCAGCATGCAGAGACAGCTGTTTGGGCATGCTGGGATTTGCAGTTTTGCAACATCTGTAGGGCTACAATTTAGAAATCTCCAAACTGCGGACCTCCACCTGTTGCAAAACTACAAATTCCAGCATGCCCAGACAGCAAACTGCTGTTTGGGCATGCTAGGAGTTGCAATTTTGCAACATCTGGAGGGCCACAGTTAGAAATCACTGCCAGTGATATCCAAACTGTGGCCCTCCAGCTGTTGCAAAACTACAAATCCCTGCATGCCCAAACAGCTGTCTGGGCATGCTGGAAGTTGTAGTTTTGCAACATCTGGAGGGTTACAGTTTAGAGACCACTGTATAGTGGTCTCAAACTGTACCCTGCAGATGTTGCTAGGCAACTTACCGGCTTATGTTGGATCCAGGGAGCCAGCCGCACGACATCGCCGGACTCAGATCTCATCCACCGATCGTCGCCCGCGGGGTAAGTGGACATCGGCGCCGGTCCTCTGTCGGTTCCCCGTTCTGCCCCGCCTATTTTGGGTGGGCAGAACGGGGAAACCAAAAGTAAAGCCCCCCGCCCCCGATCTGCTATTGGTGGTCGCGTCTAGACCACCAATAGCAGGGATAGGAGGGGTGGCACCCCTGCCACCTCACTCCTATCTCTTCAGGGGGATCGTGGGAGTCTTGGACAAAGATCCCCCTTATTTTCCGGGTCACAATAGACTCGTATGACCCGGAATCAGCGCAAATCGCAAGTGTGAATTCACTTGCAATTTGCGGTGATCGCCGACATGGGGGGGGGTCTAATGACCCCCCTGGGCATTTGCGCGGGGTGCCTGCTGATGGATATCAGCAGTCACCCCCTGTCCGGTCCCCGCATGGCGCGCGGCAGGGACCGAAATTCCCACGGGCGTACAGGTACGCCCTTGGTCCTTAAGTACCAGGGAGCAAAGTCGTACCTGTACGCCCTGGGTCCTTAAGGGGTTAAAGGGGTACTCCGCCCCGAGAAATCTTATCCCCTTTCCAAACGATAGGCCATAAGATGTCTGATCACGGGACCCCCGCAATCTCTCCTGAAGCACCCCCTGTCATCTGGTTGCACGGAGCGACTTTAGCTCCATGCCTGATGACTGGCGATGCAGGGGCTAGGGAATCTTGACGCCACGGCCCCTACCCCTCATGATGCCACTCTCTGCCTCCTTAATGCAAGTCTATGGGAGAGGACATGGCAGCCGTCAACCCATCAGTAACATTGCAATGGAGCAGACGTTAGTAGAAATAAAATAAAAAAAAGAGAGAAGAAAAAGGCGGAGAGAAAGTGCAGCCTCATTTTTTTGTGTCATGAACTGTGACTTTTATCGTTACCATTCTTGTTTTGATGGGACTTTTTGGTCTCTTTTTAGTAATTTTTCTGGTATGTGACCAAAAATATGCAATTGTAGAATTTGGTATTTTTTAAGTTGATGCCATTGACTGTGCAGTTTAAGTAATTTTACATTTTAATAGTTTGGACAACTACACACGCAGTGATATTACATATGTTTTTGTTTGTTTTTTGTCTACATTATTTTATTTTAAAAATGGAAGGTGCTAAATCCATGTTATGTACATTTTTCCCACAATTTTTTTGTCCCCTAGGGGGACTATTACATGCAATCTTTAGGTTGCATACACTGATTAATGCTGTGCCATAGCACAGCATTGACCAGTGTTAGCGGCATTCCATTGGTACAGGCTACTGAGGCTGCCTTAACTATTGGAGCCCTGATTAGACAGCAGTAGAGTAAGTGACCTCCATCTGTGCTCTTTGCTGATCGGGACCCAGTGAGTTTGTTGCAGTGATCCATCTCAGCTCCCTGAGCTAGCCAGGAAAGAACCCTGCTGATGATAACTGGGACTCACCAGGTATAAAGAGCACTCAGCTTCTAAATGCTCTTTATATGGTTGGAGCAGACACAGGATGTACATAGTAACATAGTTCCTAAGGTTGAAAAAAGACCAGAGTCCATCAAGTTCAATCTATATCCCTAATCAGCCCCTACTGAGTTGATTAGGATTTTTCTTCCCCATGTGCATTACCTTACATTCATCAGTGTTGGACCTCATCTGCCACTTTTCAGCCCAAACCTCCACTATCCAGATCCATTTGTAATAGTGCACAGTCCTCTATAGTGTTTACCGCTTTACAGAGTTTAGTGTCATCGGCAAAAATTGATACTTTTCTATTCAACCCTTCTACAAGGTAATTAATGAATATATTAAATAGAACAGGGCCCAAGACTGACCCCTGTGGTACCCCACTAGTAACAGTCACCAAATCAGAAGAAGTACCATTAATAACCACCCTCTGTTTCCTATCACTGAGTCAGTTACTTACCCACTTACACACATTCTCCCCTGGCCCGATCCTTCTCATTTTATCCACCAAAAAGTAATTTGCATTTTATTTGATCACCTACTAACCAGTAAGAATTCTGGCTCTCAAAGACTGGTTATTTTTTCTTTAGGAAGCCCTCCTGTTCTCCACTCATTATCTATATTACCTGCACCTGTATCAAGTAGTTACCTGTATAAATGACACCTGTCCGCACACTCCATCAGACTCCAACCTCTCCACAATGATCAAGAACAGCTGTGTAAGGACATCAGGGATAAATTGTAGACCTTCACAAGGCTGGGATGGGCTACAGGACAGTAGACAAGCAGCTAAGTGTGAAGATAACAACTGTTGGTGCAATTATTAGAAAAAAGAAGAAGTTAAAGATGACGGCCAATCTCCTTTGGACTGGGGCTCCATGCAAGGATCTCAACACTAAGGGCATCAATGATCATGAGGAAGGTGAGGGATCAACCCAGAACTACATGTCAGAACCTTGTCAATGACCTGAGGATAGCTGGGACCACAGTCTCCAAGAAAACCTTTAGTAACATACTACGCCATCATGGACTAAAATCCGGCAGCGCATGTCCAGGCCCATCCAAAGTTTGCCAATGGCCATCTGAATGATCCAGAGGAAGAATGGGAGAAAGTCATGTGGTCTGATGAGACAAAAATAGAGCTTTTTGGTCTAAACTCCACTTGCCATGTTTGGAGGAGGAAGGATAAGTACAACCCCAAGAAGACCATTGCAACCGTGAAGCATGGAGGTGGAAAGATCATTGATTGTGACTGCTTTTCTGCAAATGGGACAGGACAACTGCATTCAGTACATTTAAAATACACTGCAGGAATTTCAGTCTATATTCATATGAAAGGTACAGATACAGATTTATAGTTCAGAAATTGATGGTAAAGATAGATGCATATTTCTACAAGCAAAGTGGGAACACATGTGTAACAGGTCACAGCAGGTGGTAGATCCTTTGGGCCTGTGTGGATGATGACTTGAGTCGTGCCAGGGAGCGGAGTCTAAGGTGCCGCTGGTATTCACCAGAGCCCGCTGCAAAGCAGGATGGTCTTGCTGCGGCAGGCGAAACCCAGGTTGCTACCCCTGGCATGACTCGTCCACACAGGTAGCTGGGAGGTGGCATGGCACAGAAGGAAACTGGCAGGATGTGGCAAGATGGCAGTAGGTCAGGGCAGGAACACAGGTGCAGGGTAGGAAGGTATCAAGGAACAGGTACACAGTAACTGAGACACAGGACTTTCACAATGGCAATAGACAACCAAAGATCCGGCAGGGAAACAAAGAGGGAGCTGATTTTTAAGGACAGGAGACAGGTGTAGACACTTTGATTAATTTAGCACTGGCCCTTTAAGAGTAATACCTCCGGCGTGCGCCCTAGGAGGCGGGGTGAGTGACAAGCTGCGATTCATATGCTTGCACGTCCCGCTATGCGATTCCTAGTCCCGCCGACAGCAGGGACATGACAGAGCGCTCACAGCCAGCGTGTCTGGCTGGACCCCGGATGTTACAACATGGAAATTATACTTGCATTTATTTACATACCTTTTCTGTTAAGATTTGAAGTTCTTCATCATCTGCTGCATTTATAGGAAGAAAAAAATGATAGTGAACTATACATTGTAGAGAATTTCAATATTGTAATGAACAAAGAAAGAGAGAGGCGGGGAAAGACTGAAGGAAAGGAGTTACGGCTCATACGTTTTCGGCGGTATCAAGGATAGGTATGGTGCTCTTGAATGATGCGGCATTAGGGAACATCTCCTAAATTACTAACGAGCCCAGATCCATCTCCGATCATTGTTCAATTCTATCCATGGTTTGCAAATGTGAGGGTGGGGATGTGCCCAGGGGTCATAAGCCGAACAGTAACCTTCATTAGTTGTCATTGGAGGGGATTACTTCGGGAGTGGAGGAAGAATTAAGGGAATTCTATGAAAATTATGTAATATGGAAAAGGGAGAAAAAAGCAACAAGAGGTGCGCCCCTAGTGAGGACCGTTTGACCGTGGGATTCAAAGAAAATCCAAGATAGGTTCTTACCCTTAGTTGTTGCGCTCAGGGCACAACATCTACAGTAGCGTCTGGAGAGAGAGAACAACGGGACCGCTACCACGAGGAACTTCCTGGGGGGACATCAGTCTATCCGGTGGAAGTGCAGCAAGGAAGTTTTTAGAAAATCAGTTGCTCAAATGAAAACGCTGGTCCCCAAGTCAGATATTAAAGTTTTATTTGCAATGTGTTTAGATCCCAGACAGGGATCTTCATCAGGCATACAGTTTGCATAAAAAAGTATTCATTTATAGGAACAGTTTGATGACCACTTCCCGATTACCGGAAAGTGGCCGTGTGCAAACAAATCAAGTAAAAACACAAGGTGTGCTATGCATAAAATATAAAAATGAAAACACAGCAAAAAATATTATGAATAGCATACATACAGGATAAAAAGAGGGGGAGAGATTAAAATAATTCATTAAAAATGACATTTTTGTTCATTGATAAAATTAATTCATTTTAGTGGCGGCAGTAATGAAAAACCCTCAGTAGATGGCAGTGTTGTATGGTGAAAAGTGCTTACTGTGATACTCTTTAGCTTGTAAATGATCCGTTTAAGGAGCATGCGCAGAGGAGGAAAAGTAAAGACCAGATCGTTGGATGAAGATCCCAGATGCCTACATACATGCCCCGAGGAATGCTCCATATGGTAAGTAGAAAATTGATAAGAATGTCTGCATCTATCAGCATGGATAGAGGCATAGGACGTGATATAGTGCTAGGGTGGAAATGAAGGCAGGAAAGTCATTGTATACAGCACAAGTGGCAAATGTTGCAGCCCATGTATGTAGAGGAACTACAGAGGATGGTGATGCATATGGCTGAATGTTGAGAAAATGTTTTATTACAGCTATAATAGTATCGGTGATAGTAGAAATATGGAGTTATAAAATTACTTCTGAAAGTTCATTGAACCCATCCGGAACCAAGGTTCCCTTCCGTTAGATCCAACATACTTCTTTTCATTTGAGCTGTTCGAATCTAGTGGAAAAATCCTGTGGAATAGCTTCTAGAGGTGTGATTTTAATTGGATGTTCAATATCAGAATGAAATTGGGTGCAATGTCTGGAAACTCCATGCAGTTGGAATTTATTGTGAATGTTGTACCGGTATTTGTTTAATCTATTGTGCAAAGGCTGTGTTGTTCTTCCAACATATTGAAGGGAACATATACATTGTAATACATATATTACATAATCAGACTGGCAGGTTAATCGGGTTTTCATCTTGATATTTTATGCATAGCACACCTTGTGTTTTTACCTGATTTGTTTGCACACGGCCACTTTCCAGTAATCCGGAAGTGGTCATCAAACTGTTCCTATAAATGAATACTTTTTTATGCAAACTGTATGCCTGATGAAGATCCCTGTCCAGGATCGAAACGCGTTGCAAATAAAACTTTAATATCTGACTTGAGGACCAGCGCCTTCATTTGAGGAACCGATTTTCTAAAAACTTCCTTGATGAAAATGATGTAGGCTTAGGCAGTCCATTTATTATTTGGGATACAATGAAGGCCTTTTCAAGGCGAGTGTTAATTAAAAGGATAGCTACATATAAACATAAAAGAATCTGAAAAGAATTTGGAGACTGAGATGAGGAGGAAGAAAGAAGTGTATTTTAAATATTTGATGAATTTTCTACTTTTGAAAGTGGCTCATGATGCGTATGGTAGTAGCCTTTTGCACAAAGTGCAACATAGGCTTTTTTTTTAGGGGCCAAAACATTTTATAGAGGCTGGGAGAAGGAGTAAGACATTATCTCGTATTATACAGGCCCAGAAAGAGAAGGGGGATATTGTGAAAATTAAGAATTAGCAAGGAGAGGTGATTAAGAGAGAGATTAAATTGAAATTAAAGCACACTTTAAGAATGTTTATAGATCAGACAGTAAGGTAGGAGGGAATGAGATAGGTGAATATCTTAACACAATATGCTGCAAAAAACTGAAGAAGACACTGCAAGGCTGAATGCACCCATAGAAATACGGAATCTCGAGGGGGCATTAGCGACATTTGTGAGATACTCCTCCCCACGGTTGGACGGATTCCCTTTCAATATCTATAGAAAGTTTGGGAGGGCAGTATGGCCAATGATTATGGGCGTGATTAATGAATCCTGTATAAGGGGGCCTCCCACCATCTATGATGGAAGTGTTAATTGTACTGATATTAAAGAAGGGGAAGGACCCATCAGATACTGACTGATATCGTCCAATATCCCTATTGAATACGGACATCAAAATATTTTCTTAAATAATCTCAATCTGTTTGGCAAAAATAGTGACAAAAATAGTGGGCAAAGAACAAAACGGCTTTATCCCAGGGAGAAGTATTTTTTACAATTTTTTAAGAACTTGGGCTGATATTCAACTAAGGGGGGAAGACTCTTGCTCCATCCTGTTGTTAGATGGCAATAAGTCCTTTGACAGGTCCGAGTGGAGGTTCCCTTTTAAGAGTCTCGAAAAACTCAGTATGGGTAATCTCCTTAATAGTTGGTTTAATTAATGTATACTCCTCCCCAACAGCCAAAGTAAGTGTGAACGGTAACTTGGTCGATGCCTTCTCTTTAGGGAGGGGCACCTGTCAGGGGTGTCCCCTCTCGCCTTTATTATTTTTGGAACCCCATGGCCTTAAGAATTAGAGATATAACCTCTATAGAAGGAATTGGCTTGAAGGGGGAAGAGGAGAAAATGTTATTGTATGCGGATGACATTGTCTTTTTTGTAAAGAACTGTAATGTAAACCTCCTGGAAATAATTAATCAGGCACCAAATATAGTGCCACTCAATTGAATCAAAGGCCTTATAGAAATCAAGGCTAACCACATAACCAGGGGATATATCCTCCTCCGCTGCAGAAATGCTAAGCTGAAGTCTTTTGACATTAATATCTGTCGCCCTCCCGTGCATGAAGCCAGTCTGGTCAGGGTGAACTACAGAAGAAATTTCAAATTTTGATATCTACATTAAGGAGGAAGATGGGCCGATAAGAGTCCGGCAAGGTTGGATCTTTACCAGGCTTGGGCAGTACTACAATCAAAGCCTCTATAGAGTCAGGCAGGGCTCCAGACTTGAAGGCCACCATATACAGATTAAGCATGATGGGGATCAATTTCTCCTTGTTCAGCCTGTACCAGTCCCCCACCAATCCATTAAGGCCCGGAGTCTTCCCAGAGGGTAAGTCTTTAATAACCCTGGACACCTCCTCAGCTGGAGCGAGGTCAGCGGGACAAGGGGAAGCTTTCTCAAAAAGGACAAGATAGTCTCAGGGGCCACCCCAGAGGAAGAGAAATACAATGAGCTATAAAAGTAGTGGAATACCTCCATGAATAACTGAAGGTTCAGAGCTAAGGGACCCATCCCTAGTACGTACGCAGGGTATAGAAGCCACAGGGCGGCTTTCCTTAGACAGGTATGCCAAAAGTTTACCATTCTTATCCCCAAATTCAAATATAGCTGCCTCCCTTGCTGCTAGTTTCAAATGAACCCGATCTTTCTGGACAATCAAGAGACCTCTAAGCCCTGGCCCACTCCCTTTCAGCCTCCCGCGTAGGATCCCTCACCACCGCTGCCTCAAGAACCCTTATGTTTGACTGCAGCGCTCGCTCCCGGGCACCCAATAACGCCCTCCTGCCTACTACCCCCACCATAAATGCTCACCTAACCGTGGCTTTATAAGCATCCCACTGGATGAGGACATCCGGATGGGAGGCATTATGGGCCCAGTAGTCAGAGTGAGCGGTCTCCATGGCAGAAGAGATTTGCTCTGCCTGAAGCCACCCAGGATGCATTCTCCACAACTATGAGGAGGGCTAAGGGTCAAGGTAACGATTAAGGCAGAATGATCTGAGATCCCTCTACTAGTATAGCTCACCTCACTCACAGTCGGCAGTAGGTCCCCCGAAGCAAAGGCGAGATCAATTCGGGAGTAGGTCCTATGCACCGAAGAATAGTAAGAAAAAACGGAATCATCCAGGTATTTCCATCTCCAAAGGTCAATAAGGCCCAACCCCAGATGCCAAGAAGCTAATGCAGAGGATCCTGGGTCCACAGCACTGGTGTGATTGAGCCGGGAGTCAGGAACAACATTGAAGTCTCCTATAAAAAGAACAGGGTCAGTAGGGAAGGAAGTCAACTTATCTACAATCGAGTCCAGTAAGGTCACATGAAAGGTGGGAGCAACCCACACCCTCCTCAGGGCAAGGACCTTTTGAGCCGTGAAATGGGTTTCCTGCAGACAAATAATATGCGGTGAATGCCTCTTAACAAAATCCAGGCACAGCGATCTCTTAAACTTGGAATTTAGTCCAGGAACATTCCAGCTCAATATTCTAAGGGACCCCATCATGAAACCAAGATGGAAAGCTAACAGGGCCTACCCCAAGGTACAAGCACCCAGTAACTACAGGAGCTCCCACGCACACCACAGTCAGACAGACAACACAGACAGAACACCACCAAACAGCAAGAACCGATAGGAACAAGAAAACATCCCCAAAACAAATCCCTGCCTCACACTAACTAAACCAGTGCAGACCTATACCCCAAACTAGAAAATCGTAGCAGGCGAGTGCAGGAGCTACTTACAATCCACCAACCACCATCTCCCGTCCCCCCAGTAAACTAAAGAAAATACCCCCTGACCCACTAACCCGGGCAATCCTAGGGGAAACTCAAACCTCAGACACCTAGCACTTACAGCCTACCCTCTAACTAACTGAGAGCAGGCAATCTATCAGGAGCATCAGTCCGGCGGCCTTGAGTCTCATGGCGTAAAATGACAAATTCCTGTCTCAACTCGTCCACTTTAGTGATCATAGACGTATGACACGAAGTAATGGTGGACAGAATTTCAGTAATTCGGAGGTCCATGAGAGTCCCATCATAGTGTATCCGATCAGGAGAAGGATGGGGCGACGGATCAGAGAGATGGTCCGACCCGGACCCAGCCAGGAGAGGCATGGCACTGCCAGACTGCTCCACTGACCTGGAAAACTGACTCAAGGACTTAGCTGCATTGGCCACAACTTTAGTAGATAGCGGAGTCTGGGCCACAGAGTCCCGTAGGGAGTAGCCACTAGCCTCAGAGTGGCCTCCATCAGAAGAAACATCATCGTCCATAGCAGGAAGAAACACTCCAACTCCTGACTTTTTGCACTTAGATTTGCCCTGGGAGCCTCCCATGGTGAGACACAGACACCCACCGGATGAGTATGAGGAAAGTAAGGGCTAAACTTGAGAGGCACAGCCTGTGACCCCCCCCCCCAAGCACACCGCTCCCTTTAAGATACCATAAAGTCCCACAGCACAGAGGGGAGCAGCAGTATGGGGACTCCCAAGGCCAGCAGAACACTTGCAGAGCAGGAATACAGTCCAGCCCAGAGGGAATTAAAGGGACAACAGCAGAGCCAGGGATCCCAGTGCATCCCACTACAAGTCCCAGCAAGCCTTGAAGATAGATAATAATGTACAGTCTCAGGGCTTGGTGGACAGTCTAGGATGTAGGTATTCACAGATGCAGCCACAGAAGGTAGCAGCCTCCAGTCCCCTCCCTCATGCGCAGCCAGGACAAGGTCAGAGTTCCCAGGGCCCGCTCTCAGCAGCACTGGGAGCTGGGGTTGCCTAGGAGACCCAGCCGATATCTAGGCCCCGCCCACAAATGCCAGTAATGGTAGCCGTGACTCAGGGAACCCGAGGACCTCCCGGGACCTCAGGAGACAGAGGGACCTTCCAAGACATCTCACCGCTGCCTCCGAGTCACTCTAGATGCCTGCAGAGGCCGCCCGCGTCTCGGCACGTCCACCCCTCTCTCTCCACTGCAGCCTGGTCCTCAGAAGCAGCCAGCCCCGCCGCCGGCACTGGAACACAGGCTCGAGTCACACCACCGCAGTCCGGAGCATCCCCAGAGTCCAGCGGTATCCTCCGGTAAGTGGCACCGTGGGTCAGGAGGGCAAAAAGCAGGGTGACTGGTCAGGGTAAGCGGGAGCTTGGCAGCACGCGTCCGCTCAGCTCCCCATGCAGGCCACGCCCCTCAAATAATTAATATAGTTAAAGAATTTGGGGTACATTCAGGGCTTAGTATAAATTGTAATAAATCTTCATTGTTGTCCATGGGAATAGCAATTGAGGATACATTGAAAGAACTAAAAGTGGTTGATGATTTTGAAGGAATTAATAATCTGCCTCTTATTTTGCATTTTGTTCCGAACACTGAGCAGCGGAGTACCCCTTAAATAATATTCACAAAATGTCTTTATTCATAGATTACACAACACACAATTATCACTGAGAAAAAAAAAAAGGAAAAATCAGGGTACTCACATATGTTTTGGGAATGTAATTATATTCAAATATTCTGGGGGAAAATAATTTAAAAAGTGGATAGGGTTTTTCCAAATAAAATCCTGAATGTTCCCAGATGTCTTATCCTAAATATAGTAGTGGAAGAAGAAGAGTATAGAAATATTTTTTTCTCTGACTTGCTAGAATAACAATCTCCCCTAACCCCCCACAATTTAAAACCTGGAAGAATCTGGTAGATAAAGTTTGTAAATATGAAGAGAAGAAAAGCCTATAAAAAAATTTGAAATTTGATTCCCCCCCCCCTCCCCTGGGAGCAAGAGGGTGGAGTAGGGGGGTTGGATTAGGGGAGGGGTGATAAATATGGGAATTTATTTGTTATTGTATACTTATTGGGTTGTTATGTGGAAAAGTGGCAGTACAAATTATAAAAAAAAAAAAAGCCAATATATTTTTTGTATTATTATTTTTCTATCTTTTATGTCTGATAGTGATGTCATTTTCAGTCCTGTGAGAACTGATATTCCCAGCCAGCTGCACCCTATATATTAAAAAGAAACACCTGTGGCTGATATTGCAGTCATTTACCATAAATTTACATGGTAAGCAGGATTATACTTGTCATGACTATTCAAAAAAAAGAGAAAGAAAAAGTCTACGTTTAATTTGATTTCCAGTTTTGTGAGAGGCAACCTATCCTGCACCGGGTGTCTATAAAGTTAAAAGTAAAAAAAAAATTTTTAAAAATTATTTTGTTTTACGATCCTCAGAATACCTATAAACCTATCGGTGCCACTGAAATGAGGGGCACAAAATTTTTAGCACTTTCGAATTTCTTTCTTTTATGAGACGGTTGCGATTCTATGTCATTTACTAAAAAATCTTTCATAAGTAGTTTAGTATATAAATGGTTTCTTAACAATTAGAGACCATAGCAAGTAAAATTACTTATAGGAATCATGTTACTCATATAAAATTAAAAGTTCCATATACACTGCTCATAAAAATAAAGGGAACACTAAGATAACACATCCTAGATCTGAATGAATGAACTAATCGTATTAAATACTTTCGTCTTTACATAGTTGAATGTGCTGACAACAAAATCACACAAAGATTATCATTGGAAATCAAATTTATCAACCCATGGAGGTCTGGATATGGAGTCACACTCAAAATCATAGTGGAAAACCACACTACAGGCTCATCCAACTTTGATGTAATGTCCTTAAAACAAGTAAAATTGAGGCTCAGTAGTGTGTGTGGCCTCCATGTGCCTTTATGACCTCCCTACAACACCTGGGCATGCTTCTGATGAGGTGGTGGATGGTCTCCTGAGGGATGTACTCCCAGACCTGGACTAAAGCATCCGCCAACTCCTGGACAGTCTGTGGTGCAACGTGGTGTTGGGGGATGGAGTGAGACATGATGTTCCAGATGTGCTCAATCGGATTCAGGTCTGGGGAATGGGCGGGCCAGTCCATAGCATCAATGCCTTCCTCTTTCAGGAACTGCTGACACACTCCAACCACATGAGGTCTAGTATTGTCTCGCATTAGTAGGAACCCAGGGCCAACCGCACCAGCATATAGTCTCACAAGGGGTCTGAGGATTTCATCCTGGTACCTAATGGCAGTCAGGCTACCTCTGGTCTGGCAAGCACATGGAGGGCTGAGCAGCACCCCAGAGAAATGCCAACCCACATCATTACTGACTCACCGCCAAATCGGTCATGCTGAAGGATGTTACAGGCAGAGTAACGTTCTCCACGGCGTCTCCTGACTCTGTCTTATCTGTCACATGGGCTCAGTGTGAACCTACTTTCATCTGTGAAGAGCACAGGGCACCAGTGGGGAAATTGCCAATCTTGGTGTCCTCTGGCAAATGCCAAACATCCTGCACGATGTTGAGCTGTAAACACAACCCCCACCTGTGGACATTGGGCCCTCCTACCACCCTCGTGGAGTCTGTTTCTGACCATTTGAGTGGACACATGCACATTTGTGACCTGCTGGAGGTCATTTTGCAGGGCTCTGGCAGTGCTTCTCCTTCTCCTCCTTGCACAAAGGCGGAGGTAGCAGTCCTGCTGCTGGGTTGTTGACCTCCTACGGTTTCCTCCACATCTCCTGATGTACTGGCCTGTCTCCTGGTAGCGACTCCATGCTCTGGACACTACGCTGACAGACACAGAAAACCTTCTTGCCACAGCTCGCATTGATGGGCCATCCTGGATGAGCTGCACTACCTGAGCCACTTGTGTGGGTTGTAGACCAAATCTCATGCTACTACTAGAGTGAAAGCACCGCCAGCATTAAAAAGTGACCAAAACATCAGCCAGGAAGCATAGGAACTGAGAAGTGGTCTGTGGTCACCACCTGCAGAACCACTACTTTTATTGTGGGTGTCTTTCTAATTGCCTATAATTTCCACCTGTTGCCTGTTCCATTTGCACAACAGCATGTAAAATTTATGGTCAATCAGTGTTGCTTCCTGAGTGGACAGTGGGATTTCACAAAAGTGTGATTGACTTGGAGTTACATTGTGTTGTTTAAGTGTTCCCTTTATTTTTTTGAGCAGTGTAATTCCTTCACTCACCTATCCAGGGCCAGATTAAGGCTGCCTGGAAGACGGAGCACTTCATTATGATGGGGCCCCCCCCCCCGACAGTTCCCCTTCCCTTCAACTGAGACTTGTTGAGGGCCTGTCAAGGAACAGACTGAGACCAAAAATTGGCCTGGGTATATTAGACTGTCGCCTTTTTTTAATTTATTTTTTGGTGGGTGTCACAGGATTCAGGCCCCCGTTAAAATAAAATGGTCTGCATGGTTTAAAATCACTTCAGGTCAAGTCACTTTTTCCAGCTGTTGCAAAGCTACAACACCCATTATGTCTGGAAAGCTTTAGGCATTATAAGAGTTGTAGTTTTGTAACAGCTAGAGCCTCAAATTGGGGTACGGTTTCATCCATTACTACTGCAAAACTTAGAAGTGAGGAGAGATCTAATGGGACAGTCAGGAGAAAACACAAACATAAAATGAATCACAGGAGACGTCTTCTCTGTTGTCTTTCCTTTTCTTCTTCATCTGGTCCAGACGCCATGTCTTCTTCCAGCTCCATCTTCCTCTGTAAAGTTCGACGCCTCGACATCATTGGTTCCTCACTATGCCAGCTGATCCTCATCCTCTGTATGAAGACAACAATCATTATATCCCTACAAGAGACTGTGCTTCCTAAATATAATACTGCCAAACCCTGTGTACTCTGTATATTATACTGCCAAACATCATGCCCTCTAAAAATAATACTACCACACAATGTCTTCCTTAGTGTGCACAGAGCAGCAGCATCCCATTGAAAACAAGCAAGTTCGTAGTGTGGACGAGCCCTAATTCCCCCAGACCCCTAAGTCCTCCTCCAGACTCCTGCTCCCAGAGACCCCTAAGGCTAGGTTTCCCACTTTTCTTTTACCTACAAAAACACAGAAAAACTGCTACTGCTTTTTTTTTTTTGCTATTTTTTTTCTTGCGCTTTTGCCTTCTCTGGAAGCCTTAATCCTCCCCTGGTCCTTAAAGGGGTACTCCACCTCTAGACATCTTATCCCCCATCCAAAGGATAGGGGATAAGATGTCTGATCGTGGGGGTCCCGCCGCTGGGGACCCCCACAATATAGCATGCAGCATCCACCTGTATCTGCTTCCGGCAGCACTGGAGGTTCTGGCTCCCGAACACGGGAATGGAAGATCATGACATCACGACTCCGCCCCCCGTGTGATGTCACTCCCCGCCCCCTCAATGCAAGTCTATGGGAGGGGGCATGACAGCCTTTGGATAGGGGATAAGATGTCTAGGGGTGGAGTACCCCTTTAAGTCCCCCCGTTCAACACTCCTGGTCCTTCTCCATTCCACTTTTCTGCACCCTCAGTCCCCTTCACACTCCTCTGCCCCCTTTACCAAACCCATACTTACCTTACCTCACTTCAGCCCCCCATGCCCTCCTGGCCCTTCTCCACTACACTTTTCTTCACCAACCCAACCCCCAGTTCCCCCACATTTGGTTGGCAGTACAGTTCCCCCCACATTAGGTGCAGTATAGTTCCCCACATTAGGTGCAGTATAGTTCCCCACATTAGGTGCAGTATCGTTCCCCCACATTAGGTGCAGTACAGTTTCCCCACAGACTTACAGCCTCCAGTCTTATACAGTGTATGGCTGGAGACTGTATGTCTGTGTACTGCCCCACTTCAGTGCTCCGACCACCACTCCTCTGGTCTGGGGTCATGATCTACTGCTTTGGCCTAGGGGCCATAGCAGTAGGTCCCGGGATCGGAGGAGCTGTGGTCGGAGCACTGAAGACGACGTGAAGGTAACTTACCATGCGTGCATCCTCGCTACTCCGCTCCTATGGGCGCGCGCACGGGACGTCAGTGATGTTACGCTACCTCCCGGCAGCCCATGCGTTTTTAAAGTTAACGCGGGGCCGCAGAAAGGTAAGCGGGACATCCTTGTGTCCCGAAAAGATCTTTCAGGACACAGGGATGTCCTGCTGAATGTTAGGGGGGAGGGAGAATTACAGTATTTATCTGCGTATAACACGCACTGGCATATAACACATACCCTTGTTTTCACAGGAAAATTTAAGGGGAAAAAATAAATGTAAAATAAATTACTTGGAAGCTCTGAACTATATGCCTCATCATCCCCCCAACTTTGATTCCCCTTGATCCTCAGTTTGCCCCCCCTCCTTCCTCCCCCAGCGCTGCGGCCACTTTAAAACAGTCTCCCCCCCCCCCCATCCGCTACTGAGCAGCCCGCAGGGATGTCCCGAATGTGACGGTGCCCCCTGCGGGCACGGGGCCAGGAGCAGGTGCTCCAGGAGTGCCAATGATGATCCGGCCCTGCACCTATCCTATTTTCCAATATTTTCCATTAACACACTAAAAAGGCTGACAGAGAAATTGACAATCCCCATAGTCACATTTATAGTCACCAAATGGAAGTGGCTGGCTAAAAAAAAAAAGTCATTATAAAGAGACTGTAAGTATCTTCACCTCCTTGGTTGAACTTGCTGGTCTTTTTTCAACCATACTAACTATGTAACTATCTCTGCTAGCCTCTGCTTATGTCTTATATCATAACCGTAAGCCGAAATTGTAGGTGGAACTTGTAAATTAGATAAGCCCCTTAAATTTATATATTATGTTAAAAAGTTCTAAACAAATGAAGGACACATCACTGCACAGGATCTTATCCCATGGCTAGAATGGCAATTGGCTTAAAAAAGAGAAACCTATCCTGCTCTGCATTACACAAAAAAATTACTCGTTGATTTAAATAGGCATTAAGAAATCTCTCATTAACCCCTAAACGCAAATGGATGTACATTCACGTCCATTTGAGGCTCCCGAGGTATGATGCACGCTCAACAGCTGAACGTGTATCGTACCCTGTCGGTCCCGGTTGCTATAAGGAACCAGGACCCATGGCTAATGCCGGGCATCGCCAATCAGGCTGATATCCGGCATAAACCCAAATTTGATCGCCGCGTCTAAAATTAAAGTAAACATTAACGGTTAGCTCAGTGGTACTGATCGGGACCACTGCGGTGGAATCGCGGCATCCCGAACAGCTTGCAGGACGCGAGGAGCATCCCTACCTGCCTCCTCGCTGTCCAGTCGCCGAATGACTGCTCCGTGGCTAAGATCCAGGCAGGAGCAGTCAAGTGGCAGAAACACTGATCAATGCTATGTTATGGCATAGCCGTGAACAGTGTAAGAGACCAGTGTATGCAATGTTATATCCCCCTATGGGGGGGCTATAACATTGCAAAAAAAAGTGTAAAAAGAAAAAAAAAATGAGATTTAACCCCTTCCCTAATAAAAGTTTGAATCACCTTTTCCCATAAAAAAAAAAAAAAGTGTAAATAAAGATAAACATTTGGTATCACCGGGTGCGTAAATGTCCGAACTATAAAAATATATAATTAATTGAACTGCACGGTCAATGGCGTACACATAAAAAAAAATATCAAAATTCCAAAATTGCATATTTTTGGTCACTTTTTATACCATAAAATAATGAATAAAAAGTTATCAAAAAGTCTTATCAAAACCAGAAATGGTACTGATAAAAACTTCAGATAACGGCGCAAAAATGTAGCGCTCATACTGCCCCTTATATAGAAAAATAAAAAAAAGTTATAGGGGTCAGAAGAGGAAATTTTTCAACATATGAATTTTGGTGCATGTAGTTATCATTTTTTTAGTAGTAAAATAAAATCAAACCTATTTACCGTATATACTCGAGTATAAGCCGACCCGAATATAAGCCGAGGCCCCTAATTTTACCCCAAAAACCCAGGAAAAGTTATTGACTCAACTATAAGCCTAGGGTGGGAAATACATCATCCCCCGCATGTAATCATCCAGACCCCGCCATCGGCTGTCCAGGCATGCTGGGAGTTGTAGATTTGAAACCTCTGGAGGTCCACAGGTTGAAGACCACTACGGTCATCGTCATCATCAACCCCCCCCCCCCGCCCTTTTGTTTTGTACTCACCTCTCCTCGGATGGAAGTTATGGTGAGCTGGTCCGGGCCATCTATGCTGCAGGGACCGTCCGGTGGGGATGGTTAGTCATTCCGGGCTGTCCATTTTCACCAGGGGGGCCTCTTCTCCGCGCTTCGGGCCCGGACTAGTGACGTTGCCTTGACGACGACGCACAGGGACATTGCGCATGAACGTCCCTGTGCGTCGTCATCAAGGCAACGTCACTACTCCGGGGCCGGGGCCGAAGCGCGGAGAAGAGGCGAGAGGTGAAAATGAACAGCCCACAACGACTAATCCTCCCCACCGGGCGGTCCCTGCAGCATAGATGGCCCGGACCAGCTCACCCTAACTTCCCGCCAAGGGGGGGTGAGTACAAAACAAAGGGGGGGGGGCTGGATGATGACGAAGGCCGCAGTGGCCTTCAACCTGCGGACCTCCAGCCAATGACTGTCCGGGCTTGCTGGGAGTTGTAGTTTTGCAACATCTGGAGGTCTGCAGGTTGAAGATCATTGATGAAGGGATTGACAGGCGGAGAGTTCACTTGAGTATAAGCTGAGGGGGGCATTTTTAGCACGAAAAATCGTGCTGAAAAACTCGGCTTATACTCGAGTACAGTAAATTGGGTATCGTTGTGACTGTATGGATCGACAGAATAAATATAAGGTGCAAATTTTTGCCGAAAACTGCACTGCGTAGAAACGGAAGCCGCTAAAAATTACTAAACTTTTGTTTTTCAATTTCGCCTCACAAATAATATTTTTTCTGGTTTTGTCGTAGATTTTGTGGTGAAATTATTAATGGTATTACAAAGTAAAATTGTAGGCACAAAGAACAAGCCCTTATATGGATTTTTATGTGGAAAATTTATATATTTATATAGGTGAAGAGGAAAAACAAAAGTGCAAAAATGAAAAATCGCCAAAGAGGGAAGGGGTTAAAGGAGTACTATAGCATTTTTGTATGGTCCCATTGTGCCTGGACTGCAAAAAAAAATGTTTAACTCCCCTTCTGCCGCTCCCCCCTCGCGTCGGTATAGCTCTCCTATCTTCTGGCGCGATCCGCATTTTGGTGCTGGATGATGGTCTTACAATTTTACTGAGAGGAGGAACTAGTCAGCCAGACTCATAAAATAGGCAACCATTAGCTGTGATCGAAGAGAACCTTAATAGGTATCAGATAGATAAATGTCAATTAAAGAGGACCTGCAGTCGTTTCTAAAACCGCTCTATACTGGTATGTATAGATTTCTTAAAGGGGTACTCCGCCCCTAGTCATCTTATCCCCTATCAAAAGGATTGGGGATAAGATGTCTGATTGCGGGGGTCCCGCCACTGGGACCCCTGCGATCTCCCGGCAGCACCAGGCGTTCGTTTAGAATGCCGGCTGCTGCACCGGAGGCTCATGACGTTACAGTCACACCTCTTGTGATGGGACCCCCGCAGGGGGCCATGCCCCCTCAAAGTAAGTCAATGAACAGTGGCTTGGTGGCTGCCACGAGGGGATGTGGCCGTGATTTCAATGCTGCATGGCTAGACATCAGGCATGGAGCGAAGTTTGCTCAGCGCAGCGGATGACTGTGGTGCTGCAGTAGAGATCGCTTTTTAACTATCCTGACATTGACTGGGAAGCTGAAACCTATAGGTCCAGCAAGGAAAATTTTGCAGTTATAAAGGACAATTACCTATCCCAACTAGTGCAGAACCCAGGACGGGACAAAGAGAGGGGGGGGGGGGTCGCTTCTGGACATTATACTAACAAATAGGCCAGACAGAGTATCCGAGGTAGAGGTAGGGGGTCATCTTGGTAATAGTGACCACAACCTTAAAAGTTTTTTTTTTTTTATCCTATAAGAGGATGTCTACTAGTGGGGCTACAAAAACATTGAACTTTAGGAAAGCCAATTTTCAACAACTAAGAGAGGATCTCAGTGACATAGAGGGACCCTGCCCTCAGTAATAAAAGTACACAAGCTGATTGGGACAATTTTAAGAGCATCCTAAACAGATATTCTGAACGGGCTGGAAAGGGCAGGAAATAGGCAAAAATCTATTTGGCTAACCAAAACAGAAAGCAATAAATAACAGGAAAGCGTTTAAACTACTAAAATATGACGTTAGTGGGGAAACAAATTATAAAGAGAGAAATAAAAATGAAATAAAACTTGCAAAAATTGCACCAGAGAGAAGAATTGTTATAGAAAGTAAAAAAAAACCTAAATATTTTTCACCTACATAAACAATAAGTCATTTAAAACTGAAAATGTTGGCCCCTTAAGAAATAATATGGGGGTGATGTTGGAGGAGGATAAGGAAAAGGCCAATCTGCTAAGTGACACTTTCTCTACTGTATTTACAAAGGAAAATCCAATGTCAGTTAACAAGGGAGGGAACAAAGTTAATTCCCGTGCAAATCGTACCTTTTGAAACTAAGAAAAAGTGTGGTGCCGCCTTAGTAACATAAAAACACACAAATCACCAGGCACAGATGGCATCCATCCCAGGGTTTTGCAAGAATTAAGTACTGTGCTAGATAGACCCTTATTTCTTATATTTAAAGATTCTATAATAACAGGGATTGTTCCACAGGACTGGCGCTCACGCCCCCTCCTATAGACTTACATTGAAAAGGCAGGCGTTATGTCATGAGGGGGCGGAGCGTGACTTCACGAGTGGGCATGGCAATGCCCTAAGCCTCCACCAGTGTTCGGAACTAAATGTTCCAAATGCTGAGGAGATAAGTACCCCTTTAACATCTGTTGTGGGTAAGATTTTTGAGGGTTTTCTGTGAGTTGCTATTCTGGAATATTATACTAAAAGTATCCTTCTGACACAACACCAACATGGGTTTATCCAGGATCGGTCAGACTAATCTGATCAGCTTCTATGAGGAGGTCAGTTATAGATTGGACTGGGGTGAAGCTGTGGATGTTATATATCTGGACTTTTCTAAGGTGTTTAATACTGTGCCACACACAAAGTTTAATACATAAAATGAGGATGCTGGGACTAGGGGAGGATATATGTAAATGAGTTAGCAACTGGCTCAGTGATGAGGCATGGAGATCAATGGAACTTACTCTGGTTGGGTGACTGTTACTAGTGGATTACCACAGGGGTCAGTACTGGGTCCACTTCTTTTCAATATGTTTATTGATGACCTTGTAGAGGTATTACAAAGTAGAATTTCTATATTTTCAGATGACACCAAACTGGGTAGGATGATCACCACAGAGGAGGATAACCTAATATTACAGAGTGATCTGGGGAAGCTGGAGGCTTGGGCACAGACATGGCAAATTAAGTTTATTGTGGAGAAATGTAAGGTTATGCACTTGGGCCATAAAACCAAAATGTACAATTATGTGCTAAATAATAAGACATTAGGTAAAACTTCTACCAAAAAAGACCACAGGGTACTGGTGGATAGTAAACTCCTACTTTAGTGATCAGTGCCAGGCAGCTGCTGCCAAGGCTAACAAAGTCATGAGAGGCATAGAGGCATATGATAAGGACATAGTTTTTCCTCTGTATAAATCACTAGTCAGACCACATATGGAGTATTGTATCCAATTCTGGGCACCTGTATATAAGAAAGACATGGCTGAACTGGAGAGGGTGCAAAAGAGGGCGACAAGGATTATTGATGGTATGGGAGCATTACAGTCCCAAGACAAGCGTGGGGTTATTTAGTTTAGAGAAAAGTCGTCTTAGGGGCGATGTGATAACAATGTATAAATATATGAATGGACAGTATAGAGATCTTTCTATTGATCTTTTTATACCTAGGCCGATAACCATGACAAGGGGGCATCCTCTACGTCAAGAGGAAAGAAGGTTTCACCATCATCACAGACAAGAGATTCTTCAATATGAAAGCAGTGAGACTGTTGAACTCTCTGCCACATGATGTTGTCATGTCTGACTCAATAAACAGGTTCAAGAATGCCTGGATGTTTTTCTAGAGTGATAATATAAGAAGTTATGGATAGTAGATTTATGTTGATAGAACGTTGATCCAGGGATTTATTCTGATCGCCATGGTGGGGTCAGGAAGGAATTTTTCCATGAGGCAATTGGCATTAGCCTCATGGAGTGGTTTGTGCCTTCCCCTGGATCAACACTGTAGGGTTTTAGGTTGAACTCGATGGACTCTTGTCTTTTTTCAACCTTACAAACTGTTACTATGTAACTTACATCTTCTTATGTCATTCATGTGTGTCATCCTTAACCTCTTAAGGACGCAGGGCGTACCTGTACGCCCTGCTTCTGGTATAATAACAAGAGGTTGCGCTGAGAACCCTTTAGACGAAAAGTTGATCGACGCGTCTAAAATGAAAGTGAAAGCTTCCCGACAGCTCAGTCAGGCTGATCGGGACCATCGCGATAAAATCGTGATGTCCCGATCAGCTAGGACACAAGCGGAGGACCCCTTACCTGCCTCCGTCACGCCTGGTCGACGATTGATTGCTCCAAGCCTGAGATCCAAGCTTAAGCAATCGACCTCCTATAACACTGATCAATGCAAAGCTATGGATTTGCAGGGATCAGTGTGTGCAGTGTTATAGCTCCCTATGGGAGCTATAACACTGCAAAAAAAAAAGTTAATAAAGGTCATTTAACCCCTTCCATAATAAAGGTTTGAATCACCCCCCTTTTCCCATTTAAAAAAATAATGTAAATAAAAATAAACATATATGGTATCGCCGTAAGCGAAAATGTCCGAATCATAAAAATATATCGTTAATTAAACTGCACGGTCAATAGCGTACGCGCAAAAAAAATTCAAAAGTCCAAAATAGCATATTTTTGGTCACTTTTTATATCATGAAGAAATGAATAAAAAGCACCGATGAAAACTAAAGATCACGGCGCAAAAAAATTGCCCTCATACTGGCCCGTACGCTGAAAAATAAAAAAGTTATAGTGGTCAGGAGATGACAATTTTAACGTATAAATTTTCCTGCATGTAGTTTGATTTACGACAAAATCAAACCTATATAAGTAGGGTATCATTTTAACCGTATGGACCTACAGAATAAAGAGAAGGTGTAATTTTTACCCAAAAAATGCACTGCGTAGAAACGGAAGCACCCAAAAGCTACAAAATGGCATTTTTTCTTCAATTTTGTCGCACAATTAATTTTTTTTCCGTTTCGACATGGATATTTTGGTAAAATGACTAATGTCACTGCAAAGTATAGGGTGGGCCATTTATATGGATACACCATAATAAAATGGAAATGGTGGGTGATATTAACTTCCTGTTTGTGGCACATTAGTATATGTGAGGGCGGGACCTTTTCAATATGGGTGGTGACCACCAAGTTTCTGACCACTTATAAAATGTGTTCAATGTGCTGCCCATTGTGTCGGATTGTCAATGAAACCCTTTTCTCCCACTCTTCACACACTGATAGCAACACCGCAGGAGAAATGCTAGCACAGGCTTCCAGTATCTGTAGTTTTAGGTGCTGCACATCTCGTATCTTCACAGCATAGACAATTACCTTGAGATGACCCCAAAGATAAAAGTCTAAGGGGGTCAGATTGGGAGACATTGGGGGCCATTCAACTGGCCCACGACGACCAATCCACTTTCCAGGAAACGGTTCATCTAGGAATGCTCAGACCTGACACCCATAATGTGGTGGTGCACCATCTTGCTGGAAAAACTCAGGGAATGTGCCAGCGTCAGTGCATAAAGAGGGAAACACATCATCATGTAGCAATTTTGCATATCCAGTGGCCTTGAGGTTTCCATTTATGAGAGTGGCCCACTATCTTTATACCCCATATACCACACCATATCAACAATTTTTGTGTTTCAACAGTCTTGGAGGGGTCTATCCAATGTGGTATAGTGTCAGACCAATAGCGGTGGTTTTGTTTGTTAGCTTCACCATTCACATAAAAGTTTGACTCATCTTCTGCGTAAACTGAGGGTCCTGTTCCAATTTTTGTTTTGCCCATTCTGCAGCACCTGAAACTATGGATACTGGAATCCTGTGCTAGCATTTCTCCTGCGGTGTTGCTATCAGTGTGTGAAGAGTGGGAGAAGAGGGTTGCATTGACAATCCAACACAATGGGCAGCACATTGAACACATTTTATAAGTGGTCAGAAACTTGTAAATAACTCATGAAAGAATAAAGTTACGTTAAATGGTCACTCTCATTAAAACACATTTTTGCTATTGCACTCCTTATGGTAAATAAAAAATATTTCTAATATACTCTATTTAAAAAAAATTTAGTTTTCTATGTTTTATTTGTGCTCAAGAGCACATTCCCCCCCCCCCCATCTCATACACAGACTTTGGACTGAAGCCCAAACACAGGAAGTGCAGCCTGGAGTGCTGAGGGGGGGGGGGGTCCAATCATCAGCATATGGCAGTTAAGTGTGTGAGAGGAGTTAAGATTGGATGAGGCTGGACACACACCCCACAGCACTCCAGGCTGCACTTCCTGTGTTTGGACCTCGGTCCAAAGTTGGTGTATAAGATGGGGGAAAATGTGCTCTTGAGCTGTTTTAAGCACAAATAAAATAGAAACTAATTTTTTTTAAACAAAGTGTTTTAGAAATAGGTTTTATTTACCATAAGGAGTGCAATAGCAAAACATTTTTTAATGAGAGTTACCCTTTAAAACCAAGCACATCATTGTTTTTCTTGTGAAATTCCCAATAAGTTTGATGTGTCACATGACCCTCTTCCTATTGAAAAAAATAAAAGTTGGATTCAAAATGGCCGACTTCAAAATAGCTGCCATAGTCACCACCCATCTTGAAAAGTTCCCCCCCCCTCACATATACTAATGTGCCACAAACAGGGAGTTAATATCACCAACCATTCCCATTTTATTAAGGTTTATCCATATAAATGGCCCACCCTGTAGAATTGGTGGCACAAAAAATAAGTCATCATATGGAATTTTAGGTGCAAAATTTAAAGCGTTATGGTTTTTACAAGGTGATGAGGAGAAAATGAAAATGCAAAAACGGAAAAACCCTGCGTCCTTAAGGGGTTAAGGCAGTCCTGTAATGCTGGGACTTGTAATTTTAGAGTAGTTGGAGGTAAAGTGTTTAGATAACTCTTTTTACAGCAGTGTTGCCTTTAGCTGTGTGCCTACAACTCTCAGTATGCCCAGACATCCTTTGAATGTTTTGTGACAGCTGGAGGCACATGTTTGGTAAAACTCTGTGTTATAGCAGTGTTGCTGCAGGCTGTGTTCCTCCGTCAGCTTAGTCAGTCGCCATGCTCATGGACACGCTCATGCTGCTGTGGGACTCATCAGTGTCCCAGGAGGTATGGGGTCCCCTAGTGATGGGAGTTTTAACCCCTTGAGGACCCTTGAGGTACGCGTACGTCATGACACCCTGGTACTTAAGGACCCATCACGTACGCGTATGGCATGGAGAATTCCGGTCCCCGCCGCAGGCCAGGCGGGGATCGAACCGGGATGCCTGCTGAAATCCTTCAGCAGGCATCCCGTGAAAACGCCCAGGGGGGTCATCAGACCCCCCATGTCGACAATCGGAGCAAATCGCAGGTGAATTCACACCTGCGATTTGCACCTATACGGTTCTATGGTGACCCGGAATATAAGGGGGATCGTGGCTGTCTAAGACACCTACGATCCCCCTGAAGGGATAGGAGTGAGGTGGCAGGGGTGCCACCCCTCCTATACCTGCTATTGGTCACCAGAAGTGACAACCAATAGCAGAACAGGGGCGGGGGGGGGGGGGGTTAACTTTCGTTTTTCCCGTCCTGCCCACCCACAATAGGCGGGGCAGAATGGGGAAACCGAAGAGGACCGATGGCAGAAGATCCACTTACCCATCCGGAGGCAGCGGGCGCCTGAGATCGGCGGGCTGCATGCCGTGCGGCTGGATCCTACGGAAGCCGGTGAGTTGCCTAGCAACAGCTGGAGGGTACAGTTTGAGACCACTATACAGTGGTCTCTAAACTATAGCCCTCCAGATGTTGCAAAACTACAACTCCCAGCATGCCCAGACAGCTGTATGGGCATGCTGGAATATGTAGTTTTGCAACAGCTGGAGGGCTACAGTTTGAGACCACTATAGAGTGGTCTCTAAACTGTATCCCTCCAGATCTTGCAAAACTACAACTCCTAGCATGCCCAAACAGCTGTTTGCTGTCTGGGCATGCTGGGATCTGTAGTTTTGCAACATCTGGAGGGCCACAGTTTGGAGATCACTGTGCAGTGGTCTCTATAACTGTAGCCCTCCAGATGTTGCAAAACTGCAAATCCCAGCATGCCCAAACAGCAAACAGCTGTCTCGGCATGCTGGGAGTTGTAGTTGCGTACCTCCAGCTGTTGCATAACTACATCTCCCAGCATGCCCTTCTGTGATCAGTACATGCTGGGCGTTGTAGTTTTGCAACAGCTGGAGGCACACTGGTTGGAAAACCTTCAGATAGGTTCTGTTACCTAACTCAGTATTTTCCAACCAATCTGAAGGTTTTCCAACTGGTGTGCCTCGAGCTGTTGCAAAACTCCCAGCATGCACGGTCTGTCAGTACATGCTGGGAGTTGTAGTTTTGAAACAGCTGGAGGTTTGCCCCCCCCATGTGAACGTACAGGGTACATTCACACGGGCAGGTTTACAGTAAGTTTCCTGCTTAAAGTTAGGGCTGCGGCAAATTTTTATCGACAGCGCAAACTCCTAGCGGGAAACTCACCGTAACACACCAGTGCGAATGTACCCTAAAAACACTACACGAACACATAATAAAAGGTAAAACACAACATATACACCCCCTTACACTGTCCCCACCCCAATAAAAATGAAAAACATATTGTATGGCAGTGTTTACAAAACGGAGCCTCCAGCTGGTGCAAAACAACAACTCCCAGCATTTCCGGACAGCCACTAATAATAACTAATAATAACTGCCAGGACCTGTGTCTAATGCTGGACATCATCGATCCTGGTGATGCCCTGCATAACCCCTTAGATGATCGCAGCATCTAAAATTAAAGTAAAACAGTCCCGGAATCTCAGTGGAGCTGATTGGGGCCATCCTGGTAAAACCATGGTGTCCCAATTTAGCTGAGAGGACAGCGAGAGGGTCCCTACCTCCCTCCTTGCCATCCGATCGGTGATCTGATGTTCCAGCCAACCATGGCAGGCTTGAGCAATGGAGCACCGATAACACTGATCAGTGCTATGCTATGGCATAACAGTGTATGCAATCCAAGTTTTGCATGTAATAGTCCCCTATGAGGACTAAAAAAATCGTGTAATAAAAAAAAGTTAAAGGGGTACTCTGACCCTAAGAGATCTTATCCCCTATCCAAAGGTTAGGGGATAAGATGCCTGATCGTTGGGCTTCCGCCACTGGGGACCCCCGCAATCTTTCATGCAGCCTCCATCGCTCTGGGTCTGATGAATCACAATCACGAGGCCAGAGTATCGTGACTTCACACTCTGCCCCCTCAATTCAAGCCTATGGGAGCGGGCGTGACAGCCGCCACACCCCCTCCCATAGGCTTGCATTGAGGGGGAGGAGCCTGATGTCACACGGGGGGGAGCCGTGGAATCACAATACTACGGCCCCGTGATCGTGATTCATGATAGCGGGTGCTGCATGAAAGATTGCGGGGGTCCCCAGCGGCGGGACCCCTGTGATCAGGCATCTTATCCCCTATCCTTTGGAAAGGGGATAACATGTCTTAGGGCCAGAGTACCCCTTTAATAAATGTGAATTAACCCCTTCCATAATAAAAGTTTAATCTTTTAAGGACCCAGGGTTTTTCTGTTTTTGCATTTTAGTTTTTTCCTCCTTACCTTTAAAAAAAAATCATAACTCTTTCAATCTTTCACCTAAAAATCCATATGATGGCTTATTTTTTGCGCCACCAATTCTACTT
The DNA here is from genome assembly GCF_029499605.1 of Hyla sarda. NCBI lineage: Eukaryota > Metazoa > Chordata > Amphibia > Anura > Hylidae > Hyla > Hyla sarda. Next base: position 357,227,825 of record NC_079192.1, read on the forward strand.
TGTAATGACGTCAGTCATTTTACCCAAAAATCTACAGCGAAACGGAAAAAAAATCAATGTGAGACAAAATTGAAAAAAAAAAAACACCATTTTGTAATTTTTGGGGGCTTCCATTTCTGCACAGTACATTTTTCGGTAAAAATTACACCTTATTTTTATTCTGTAGGTCCATACGGTTAAAATGATACCCTACTTATGTAGGTTTGATTTTGTCGTACTTCAAAAAAAATCAAAACAACATGAAGGAAAATGTATACGTTTAAAATTGTCATCTTCTGACCCCTATAACTTTTTTATTTTTCCGCGTATGGGGAGGTATGAAGACACATTTTTTGCTCTGTGATCTGAAGTTTTTAGCGGTACCATTTTTGCATTGATAGGACTTATTGATCGCTTTTTATTCATTTTTTCATGATCTAAAAAGTGACCAAAAATGCACTATTTTGGACTTTGGAATTTTTTTGCGCGCACGCCATTGACCGTGCGGTTTAATTAATTATATATTTTTATAATTCGGACATTTCCGCACACGGCGATACCACATATGTTTATTTTTATTTACACAGTTTTTTTTATGGGAAAAGGGGGGGTGATTAAACATTTTAATAGGGGAGGGGTTAAAAAATCTTTATTCACTTTTTTTTCACTTTTTTTTTGCAGTGTTATAGCTCCCATACGGACCTATAACACTGCACACACTCATCTTCATCATTGATCACTGGTTTCTCATAGGAAACCAGTGATCGATGATTCTGCCGCTTGACTGCTCATGCCTGGATCTCAGGCACTGAGCAGTCATTCGGCGATCGGACAGCGAGGAGGCAGGTAGGGACCCTCCACCTGTCCTGTAAGCTGTTCGGGATGCCGCGATTTCGCCACGGCTATCCCGAACAGCTCCCTGAGCTAACCGGCATGGTTTCACTTTCATTTTAGACGCAGTGTTCAACTCTGGGTTAATAGCGCGCAGCAGCGCGATCAATGCCGCGCGCTATTAGTCACAACGACCGGGCTCGGCCTGCTATGATGCAGGGCCATGACGTGGCCTCGCGTTATAGATCGGGAGTGGACTCAGGGCGTACAGGTACGCCCTGGCTCCTTAACAGGTTAAATCACCCCCTTTTCCCATAAAAAAAATGTAAACAAAAATAAACATATGTGGTATCGCCGTGTGTGTAAATGTCCAATCTATAAAAATATAATGTTAATTTAACCACACGTCAATGGCATATACATAAAAAAAAATACCAAAGTCCAAAATTGTATATTTTTGGTCACTTTGTATACCCTTAAAAATGAAAAAAGTCCCATCAAGTAGAATCTGATATTGATAAAAACTAGAGCTCACGGCACAAAAATTGCCCTCACACATCCCAGTATACGGAAAAATAAAAAAGTTATACGAGTCACAAGAAGACAATTTTAACTCCTTGGGGACTGAGCCCATTATAACCCTAAGGACGGGAGCATTTTTTGCAATTCTGACCACTGTCACTTTAAGCATTAATAACTCTGGGATGCTTTTACTTTTCATTCGGATTCCGAGATTGTTTTTTCGTGACATATTCTACTTTATGTTAGTGGTAAATTTTTGTCGATACTTGCACCGTTTCTTGGTGAAAAATTCCAAAATTTGATGAAAAAATTGAAAATTTTGCATTTGTCTAACTTTGAAGCTCTCTGCTTGTAAGGAAAATAAACATTCTAAATAAATAATATTTTGATTCACATATACAATATGTCTACTTTATGTTTGCATCATAAAGTTGACATGTTTTTACTTTTGGAAAACATCAGAGGGCTTAAAAGTTCAGAAGCAATTTTCCAATTTTCAAAATCGGAATTTTTTAGGGGCCAGTTCAGTTTTGAAGTGGATTTGAAGGGCCTTCATATTAGAAATACCCCATAAATTACCCCATTATAAAACTGCACCCCTCAAAGTATTCAAAATGACATTCAGTAAGTGTGTTAACCCTTTAGGTGTTTCCCAGGAATAGCAGCAAAGTGAAGGAGAAAATTCAAAATCTTAATTTATTACACATGCATGTTCTTGTAGACCCACTTTTTGAAATTTTACAAGGGGTAAAAGGAGAAAAAGCCCCCCAAAATTTGTAACCCAATTTCTCTCGAGTATGGAAATACCTCATATGTGTATGTCAAGTGTTCGGCAGGCGCAGTAGAGGGCTCAGAAGGGAAGGAGCGACAATGGGATTTTGGAGAGTGAGTTTTGCTGAAATGGTTTTTGGGGGCATGTCGCATTTAGGAAGCCCCTATGGTGCCAGAACAGCAAAAAAAAAGAAACACATGGCATACTATTTTGGAAACTACACCCCTCAAGGCACGTAACAAGGGGTCCAGTGAGCCTTAACACCCCACAGGTGTTAGACGACTTTTCATTATATTCGGATGTGTAAATGAAAAAAAAAACATTTTCACTAAAGTGCAGGTTTTTTCCCCAAATGTACCATTTCTACAAAGGGTAATGGGAGAAAAATCCCCCCAAACTTTGTAACGCAATTTCTCCCGAGTACGGAGATACCCCATATGTGGCCCTAAACTGTTGCCTTGAAATACGACAGGGCTCTGAAGTGAGAGAGCGCCATGCGCATTTGAGGTCTGAATAAGGAATTTGCAGTAGGGGTGGACCCGGTTACAAGGATGGGGCTTGTCTACACCAAAACCCTTCAGCAGTGTCTCCCACAGGGTGCCTCCAGCTGTTGCAAGACTCCCAACCTGCCAGGACACTCTATGGCTGTCCGGCAACACTGGGAGTTGTGGTTTTGCCACAGCTGGAGGCGCCGTTTAGGAAACACTGCTGTATGAGACGTTTTTCATTTTTATTGGGGGGGGGGGGGGGGGCGACGTGTAAGGGGGTGTATGTGTGGTGTTTTACTTTTTATTATTTGTTAGTGTAGTGTAGTGTTTTTAGCGTACATTCACACAGGCAGGGGTTCACAGTAAGTTTCCTTGAAGGAAACCCACTGTAAACCCGCCCGTGTGAATGTACATTCACATGGGGGGGGGGGGGGGGGCGCCCCAAACCTTCAGCTGTGACAAAATGACAACTCCCAGAATGCACTGACAGACCGTACATGCTGGGAGTTGTAGTTTTACAGCAGCTGTAGACACACTGGTGGGGAACCACTGAGTTAGAAAACAGACTCTAGCTCAGTGATTCCAACCCATGTTCCTCCAGCTGTTGCAAGACTACAACTCCCAGCATGTTTGGTCTGTCAGTGCACTCTGGGAGTTGTAGTTTTGCAACAGCTGGAGGCACACGGGTTGGAATCACTAAGTTAGGAAACAGACTCTAGCTCAGTGTTTCCCAACCAGTGTGCCTACAGCTGTTGCAAAACTACAATTCCCAGCACGGCCAGACAATCAGACAAGGATGTTGGGCGTGTAGTTCTGCAATATCTGGCCCTTCAGATGTTGCAGAACTACAACTCCCAGCATGCCTGGACAGTCTGGGCATGCTAGGAGTTGTAGTTATGCAACAACTGGGGAAGAACAGTGGCCTCCAAACTGTAGCCCTCCAGATGTTGCAAAACTACAACTCCAAGCATGCCCAGACTGTCCAGGCATGCTGAGAGTTGTAGTTCTGCAACATCTGAAGGGCCAGATATTGCAGAACTACACGCCCAGCATCCCTGACTATCTGGGCATGCTGGGAGTTGTAGTTTTGCAACATCTGGAGGGCTACAGTTTGGAGACCACCATATAGTGGTCTCCAAACTGTGCCACTTCAGATGTTGCAAAACTACAACTCCCAGCATGCCCAGACAGTCAGTGCATGCTGGGAGTTGTAGTTTTGCAACATCTGGAGGACCACAGTTTAGAGACTACTACGCAGTGGTCTCCAAACTGTGACCCTCCAGATGTTGCAAAACTGCAACTCCCAGCATGCCCAGACAGCCTTTGGCTGTCTGGGCATGCTGGGAGTTGTAGTTTTGCAGCTTTTAGAAGGCCACTGTGAAGATCACTTATCGCGATCTTCACTGCAGCCTTCTAAGCCGCACTTTCCAGCCGCCGCTCCTCCTGCTCGCGCCGCTTGTTCCTGCTGCCGCCGATGCCACCGATGCCGGTCCGGGTAAAACGGGCCATGTCCCCCCCCCCCCTCGCCGCCAGTGTTCCCCCCGCTCTGTACCGACTTCGATCGGTGGCCAGAGCGGGGGGGGAAATTAACTCTAACCCCCCCGCCCCCCTCCTGCCATTGGTGGTCAGCCTGACCGACAAATGGCAGGGGATTGGAGGGGATGGCAACATTGCCACCTCGCTCCTATGCTTTAGGCTGGTCGGAGCTGTCTCTGACAGCTCCGATCAGTCTTATTTTCCGGGCGATCGGGTCACCAGTGACCCGATTTGCCCGGATCGCGGCCAATCGCAGGTCTGAATTGACCTGCGATTTGCTGCGATTGCCGATATGGGGGGGTCTCAGGACCCCCCTAGGCATTGCCACGGGATGCCTGCTGATAGATATCAGCAGACATCCCGGTCCAATCACCGCCCGGCGAGCGGCAGTGATCGGAAATACGGAGGGCGTATGGATACGCCCTTCATCCCCAAGGAGTTAAACAAATTACAATTTTTTGTGTGATAATTAGTACGTTTAACAGAAGTAAAACAAAATCAAACCTATGATGAGTATTATTTTAATTCTAAGGACCTACAGAATAAAAATAAGGTTTCATTTGTAAAGAAAAGTGCAAAGGAAGCTGCCAAAAATTATTTAAAAAATGCACAATAAAGGAAAAACTCCATATAGGTCTGTATATACTATAATGCATATGAGTCTGTAATGCATATGAGTCTGTAGATGCAACATTGAATGTGTTAGGATTTTTAGAAGGGGAGGAGGTACAAGTGCAAAAAACTAAAATTGGCCAGATCCTTATAGGGCTACTCCGGTGGAAAATAATGTTTTTTTTTTTTTTTTTTTAAATCAACTGGTGCCAGAAAGTTAAACAGATTTGTAAATTAATTCTATATAAAAATCTTAATTCTTCCAGTACTTATCAACTGCTGTATACTACAGAGAAAGTTCTTTTTTTTTTTTTTTTCTGTCTGACCACAGTGCTCTCTGCTGACACCTCTGTCCATGTCAGGAACTGTCAAGAGCAGGAGCAAATCCCCATAGCAAACCTATCCTGCTCTAGACAGTTCCTGACATGGACAGAGGTGTCAGCAGAGAGCACTGTAGTCAGACAGAAAAGAAATTCTAAATGAAAATAACTTCCTGTGGAGCACACAGCGGCTGATAAGTACTGGAAGGATAAAGATTTTTTAACAGAAGTGAAAATCTTTAATTTAAGTTTCTGGCACCAGATGATTTAAAAAACAAAAAATTAAATCTTTTCCACCGGATTACCCCTTTTAAGGACAAAAATGGGCTTGGTCCTTTAGGGGTTAATTACTTTTTTGAATACATTTTATTTCTCCACTGAGACTCCATTGGACACCTATGGTTACGTTGGTTAACCAGCACTAAATCTAATACATGGGTTAAGTTTTTGGAAGATTGGGTGGGTGATATCCATGCATCTCTCTAGCTCCCACAGTGGTGCGACCATTGTACAGGGTGGGCCATTTATATGGATACACCTTAATAAATGGGAATGGTTGGTGATATTAACTTCCTGTTTGGCGCACATTAGTATATGTGAGGGGGGAAACTTTTGAAGATGGGTGGCGACCATGGTGGCCATTTTTATGTCGGCCATTTTGAATCCAACTTTTGTTTTTACAATAGGAAGAGGGTCATGTGACACATCAAACTTATTATGAATTTCACAAGAAAAACAATGATGTGCTTGGTATTAATGTAACTTTATTATTTCATGAGTTATTTACAAGTTTCTGACCACTTATAAAATGTGTTCAATGTGCTGCCCATTGTGTTGGATTGTCAATGCAATCCTCTTCTCCCACTCTTCACACTCTGATGGCAACACTGCAGGAGAAATGTCAGCACAGGCTTCCAGTATCCGTAGTTTCAGGTGCTGCACATCTCGTATCTTCACAGCATAGACAATTGCCTTCAGATGACCCCAAAGATAAAAGTCTAAGGGGGTCAGATCGGGAGACCTTGGGGGCCATTCAACTGGCCCACGACGACCAATCCACTTTCCAGGAAACTGTTCATCTAGGAATACTCGGACAAGATGGTGCACCACCAAATTATGGGTGTCAGGTCCGAGCATTCCTAGATGAACAGTTTCCTGCAAACTTCTGCTTGTCACAATTTGTTCTTATGGCAACTCGTTTTAGTCTCCCAGTGAAAGCTGGTGTCTTTGTCTGCAATGGTAATAGAACGTGATAACCTTATTATGCTAAATGAGAAACTGTTTGCCACCCGTGAAGGTACTGCAGAGCATTTTAATGTAGTCTGGGAAGCATAGTTGTCGTCTCCTTACTGCCCCAATGTGTGCGATCCTTTGTTCTGGGATGGGTGGCAGCCATCTTTTTATGTGGTCTATTCTGAACTGTGTTCTATACCCAGTGAAGTACATTTTACAAATGTGTTGTAATACCATTTTCTTGTTATATTATGGCCTGACAGAGCTTTGTTTTGACTTATTATTATTTTGACATTCTATTGTACTTTTTTCTACACCATAATAAAAGCCTCATGGTTTGACTATTAAAATAAGGTGTAGCTTACCCATGCAGCCCTGTATTATTTTTTGTGTGATGATAAGGTAATTGGTGTCAATCTAATGATAGTGAGATTCTGTCTACAGAAATACCTAATGTTTTTCAAACTGGAGTTAAACTGGAAAGTTACACTTGTAATATTATTAACAATTTGCATTTTTTTTTATATTCCCCAATATGCTGCAAAAAAAAAGTATCCTGATAAATGTGTTCAATGGGGGACATGTATCAAAGATTTTACACCTGTTTTGTGTGTATTTTTTTGCGCAAAATTTTGTGCAAGCCCTTTTTTTGCGCATTTTTTTGCGCACGTTTTGGTAGAGCATGTCCTCCAGATGTGGCTGAATCAGGGTACCTTAGAGTGACATCTATAGTACACATGGATTTATTACCTGCGTTCTTTTCCTTTGCACCAAAAATTTTGACGCAAGTGCGTCTTTTTCCCCGTAAATATAAGCCAACTTTAACTGCACGTAGCAATCCTTTCTATTTCTGAAGGAAAGTTCTACTAAGGAACCACCAGAATGTTTTTACTTTCCTATCTCAATTCCTCATTTGGTTTGCTTTATATTGCTTTTTACTCCTTGGTTATTCCAAAGCACTTTTAAAATAATTAGCATATAGAATATTTGTTTACAGTTCAGTTATTCATTAGATCACTTGTATATTGGTATTGTTATTTTATGATCCAACAATTTAATACATTTACTTAGGAAATGTTTGATAGCTTACTTATCATTGAACAAGATCCGTCACATTAAAATAGCTTTGTAATCCACTTAGCACTGTAGATCATTCTTCTTTTATTTTTACAATTTACTGCTTTCCGTTATACTTTTCCCCAGCGCCCGGTAAGATGGTGGCTATCACTGATAGCCAGCCATCTTACCATGTGACCATGGGGGGTTTCATCCCCCCCCTCCAGCGATCGCTGATAGCAGCGTTTCGCTATGAGAATACTTAGCAGCGCGGTGTGTGAGTCCGGATCACGGGGATCGGGACACACACCGCTTTGCTAAGTGTCCCTTACACGTCCCCCGGCGTCACTTACCCGGCCATGCGGTGTCATGAGCAGTCCCGGTGCGAGCGGTGTCCTCCAGGCGGTCCCGGGGGTGGTGCTTCCCCGCGGTGAGTTTGCAGCAGGGCGGCATCTTCATTGGCAGCAGTGAGATCGCCGTAAAGCGATCTCACTGCTGCCTCTGGGAGTTTCAAAACTGCAACTCCCAGCATGTCCAGACAGCCTTTGGCTTTCTGGGCATGCTGGGAGTTGTAGTTTTGCAACATCTGGAGGGCCACAGTTTGGAGACCACTGTATAATGGTCTCAAATCTGTGCTCTTCCAGATGTTCCAAAATTACAAATCTCAGCATGCCCACTCTGTCGAGGCATGCTGGGAGTTGTAGTTCTGTAACATTTGGAAGACCACAGATTGGAGACCATTATACAGTGGTCTACAAACTGTGGACCTCCAGCTGTTGCAAAGCTACAACTCCCAGCATGCCCAGACTGCCCAAGCATGCTGGAAGTTGTAGTTCGTCAACATCTGACCCTTCAGATATTGCCGAAATACAACTTCCAGCATGTCTTGCCATGCTGGGAATTATAGTTTTGCAACAGCTGGAGGCACACTAGTTGGGAAACATTGTTCGTTTCCTAACTCTTTTCCCCAACCCGTGTGCCTACTGTTTCCAAAATGGAGCCTCCAGCTGTTGCAAAACAACAACTCCCAGTATTGCCGGACAGCCATTGACTGTCCAGGCATGTTGGGAGTTTTGCAACAGCTGGAGGCACCCTGTTTGGGAAACACTGGCATAGAATACCCCTATGTCCACCCCTATGCAAAACCCTAATTTAGGCCTCAAATGCGCATGGTGCTCTCACTTTGGAGCCCTGTCGTATTTCAAGGCAACATTTTAGGATCACATATGGGATATCGCCGTACTCGGGAGAAATTGTGTTACAGATTTTGGGGGGCTTTTTCTCCTTTTACCCATTATGAAAAGGAACAGTTGGAGTCTACACCAGTATGATAGTGTATAAAAATAAAATTATTTACACTGACATGCAGGTGTTGCCGCATACTTTACATTTTCACAAGAGGTAAATGGGAAAAAAGATCCCCATTTTTTGGGACACAATTTAGCCAGAGTACGGAGATACCACATATGTGGGCGCAAAGTGCTCTGGGGGCGCACAACAAGGCCCATAAGGTAGAGTGCACCATGTACATTTGAGGTGATTTGCACAGGGGTGTCAAAGATGTTAAATGAAGAATAAGGACATTGGTATAATTGATGTGTTATAATTGGGTGCAAAAAGTGGTATTATTGTGAGATTAAAACTCTACATAATGAAGAAAAAAAATTCTAAAACTAATAACGAGGACACACTTACTGCTTAGGTGCAGATACGCTGCAGACAAAGCTCCTACTAAATAGAGCTGCGGTGTAAATTTATGCTCTGAGGAGAATTCTAAATTTAAACGCAATTCAAGAAAGTAGCTGCACAAGAATGATAAATTTAACGCAGCTGCGCCAAATTTACACAACAGGCAGAGGGGTAAAAAACTTCTATTATACACTGGAAATGATACATGTCCCCCAATGAGTGTGTAAAAGGGCTCATAGCAAATCCATCATTTTCCTGGCAATAGTTTCCATGTTCCTTGGACAATGTCAGAGCATCAACTGGGAATGTATAAAATGTTCCATATGGGCTCATGGCAAATTGATAATTTCCCTGATAATAGTTTTTTATACCTTGGATAATGTCAGGACATCAGCCTTTATGTAGGTTTTGTGCATTCAACTTCCAGTAAGACTGTGGTCTTTCTTAAATAGGAACTGGAATGTCTTGGTTTCATCCGATTACAATGTAATTAGAACTTGAGGCTCATCTGCCCTGTCTGTAATCAGCACCACCAACCAGAAGTCTCCCTCTTGCTAAAGTAATCTGACTGGTCTGCTCTGCAGTTTTTTTGTTTTTTGTTTTTTTTTGGGGGGGGGGGGGAATGAGTCTAATCTGCAGTCTGTGTTCCCAAAATATCTTGATTTGCAGCAATTTAGAACCATTTTAAGGAACACTCTTGCCTTTCAAGCAATTTAGGGGTGATTGTTAGGTTTCTGTAATCAGCTATGACATCTTTGAGGTCTGTTAGGTATTTTTGGCATACGGAGCACCAAGTTGCTTTCCATATGATGCTATTTCCAGCTCTATTTTCTGCAAAGGCTGACCCGTAGGAACGTCTCAATTGTACAAAGATAAAAGACATAAAAAAATTTAAAAAAATACATAAATAAAATGTTTATTTGTTTAAAAACAAGTATTGAGTCTAGTCATTAGTCACTGTTGTAGTCTTAGGGTGATTACCAGAATAGAGCAAACACCAATTAAAAAAAAGTGCATAAGATGCTAACGTGTTTAAAGGTTAATTTATTTCATATATAATATTTAGCCATTATCTATATTTCAAAGGACATTAATTCCTATAATGGCCATATGCTAATCCATCAAGTAGCTATTTTAGACATTAATGCATACTGTTTTACACTTTCACGGGTTTGATGCCTCCGTCTGACGCTGACCCTTCACATCTGCTCTCTTCACAGTAGGAATCTCCACTTACTTTGACCTGTCAGAACAGATTACAAGTTACATAACACAGGACCTGCATTGGCTGCATTTTAGTTCTTGATCAGAATTATTGCTTCCACAAACAATCACATTGGCTGAAATGTTACATCTGCTCCTTAGAAAAAAATGCTGGCAGAACCACAGTTCATCAGTAAAAGGCACATGTAATTTTTCATTTGTTTTTCATAAAAATCTAGTTACTGTCTATACATTTAGTATTTTTATAGAATGTAGATTCATATTGTGTTAAAATATTGTTGTAGAAAGATCTGTCCAAATGTAATTACCTATCATAGTGCCATTATATGTATATATAATATATATTAATACATGCTTTGTATTTCTTAATTTTATTGCAGAATAGGAATGTAAAAAAATTGTGTATGTACTGTTCTCCTATAGTTACAGATGTGAGCAAACGGAAACATTTGAGTCTATCTCCTTGTACTTGCCTATTCATAGAGCTCTACAGTGGCCACGTATCCTGTGTGCGTTAATGCTTGGGCTTCATGGCTTTGGGTTGGTAAACTTAAAGGGGTACTCCAGTGAAAACCTTTTTTCTTTTAAATCAACTTGTGGCAGAACATTAAACATATTTGTAAATTACTTCCATAAAAAAATCTTAATCCTTCCAGTACTTATTAGCTGCTGAATGCTACAGAGGAAATTCCTTTCTTTTTGGAACACTGATGACATCACGAACACAGTGCTCTCTGCTGACATCTCTGTCCATTTTAGCAACCATGCATAGCAGATGCACAGCAGATGCATAGCAGATGTATGCTAAGGGCAGCATGGTGGCTCAGTGGTTAGCACTGCTGCCTTGCAGTGCTGGGGACTTGGGTTCAAATCCCACTAAGGACAACAATAAATAAAGCGTTATTATTATTATAATAAGGTCAGCAGAGAGAACTGTGCTCGTGATGTCATCAGAGAGCATTCCAAAAAGAAAATAATTTCCTCTGTAGTATTCAGCAGCTAATAATTACAGGAAGGATTAAGATTTTTTTAATAGAAGTAATTTACAAATATGTTTAACTTTCTGCCACCAGTTGATTTAAAAGAAAAAAGGTTTTCACCGGAGTACTCCTTTAAACCTCTGACTCCACTTTTTTTTCACTCTCTAATTCCTTCATAAATGGTTTATGTATAATAAAGTGACAATTTTACTTCAGTAAATTTTGTTACCAACAACATCAGGTTTCTAACATAATGTATATTTAGTGAAAAAAAACCAAGGAGAAAACAAAGAAGTGCAAGTGAGCAATTTTCTATTGCTGCTACAACATAGGAGTTATCACAGATTTGTGAAAAGGCCTTAGATTGATAACACATAAAATATTTATGAAGGAGATTTATCAAGCTTCGTAGATTTTTTTGCGTAAAAAAGACTTGCGCACGTGCGACTTTTCTATACATGCTGCGACTTTTAGATTTTTGCTTATTCCAAAGCACAATTTTGAAATCTGTTCACGTAGTAATTTTTTTTCTTTTTACTTTGCAGTGGTCATGTATTTATCAAATTCGATAGCTGCTATTTATGAAGAAAAAAAGTTGTATCTCCTTTTAAAAGTCGCCTATGTATTCCAGGTCCAACCTGGCTTACAGAAAGTGCATACGTCTGCAGAAAAGGAAATTCACAGCCACTTTAACAACTGTTCTTGTTCTGCATCATGAAGCAAAGTTACTACATTAACACCTTAAGGACCTTAAGCGTTTTTCCATTCTCAATTTTTTCCTCATCACCTTCTAAAAATCATAGCGCTTTCAATTTTGCACATAAAATTCCATATGAAGGCTTATTTTTTGCGCCACTAATTCTACTTTTCAGTGACATTAGTCATTTTACCAAAAAATGTACAGCGAAACAGAAATAAAATTCATTGTGCGACAAAATTGAAGAAAAAATTTAATTTTGTAAATTTTGGGGGCTTCCGTTTCTACACAGTGCATTTTTCGGTAAAAATGACATGTTATCTTTATTCTGTAGGTCCATACGGTTAAAATGATACCCTACTTATATAGGTTTGATTTTGTCGTACTTCTGAAAAAAATCATAACTACATGCAGGAAAATTTATACATTTAAAATTGTCATCTTCTGACCCCTACAACTTTTTTATTTTTCCGCGTACGGGACGGTATCAGGGCTTATTTTTTGCGCCGTGTTCTGAAGATTTTATAGGTACCATTTTTGCATTGATCAGACTTTTTGATTGCTTTTTATTCATTTTTTATTATATAAAAAGTGACCAAAATATGCTATTTGGACTATTTTTGCGCGTACGCCATTGACCATGCGGTTTAACTAACGATATATTATTATGGTTCAGACATTTACGCACGCAGTGATACCACATATGTTTATTTTTATTTACAGTTTTATTTTTTTTTTCATGGGAAAAGGGGGGTGATTAAAATTTTTATTAGGGAAGGGGTTAAATGACCTTTATTAAATTTGTTTTCACTTTTTTTTTGCAGTGTTATAGCTCCCATAGGGGGCTATATCACTGCACACACTGATCTTTTACCCTGATCCCTGCAAAGCAATCAGCTCAAGCCTGTAGCTCAGGCTTTGAGCAATCAAACGCCGATTGGACGCGATGGAGCAAGGTAAGGAGACCTCCGCTTGTGTACTAGCTGATCGGGACATTGCAATTTTATCTTAGCTGCCGGGAAGCTTTTACTAACGTGACCCCGTTTTAAACACCGGGACCGGGCGCAGGGCGTTCAGGTACGCCCTGCGTCCTTAAGAGGTTAATGTTAATTATAGAAAATATTATATAACTAATAACTCTATTAGTTTTAAGGTTGAAAATACACACTGCACATCTTGTTAATTTTAGGACACGTACATGCTGGCGAATCCATTACATTTTAACCCCTTAAGGACCCGGGGTTTTTCCGTTTTTGCATTTTCGTTTTTTTTGCTCCTTGCCTTTAAAAAATCATAACTCTTTCAATTTTGCACCTAAAAATCCATATGATTGCTTATTTTTTGCGCCACCAATTCTACTTTGTAGTGACATCAGTCATTTTGCCCAAAAATCTACGGTGAAACGGGAAAAAAAATCATTGTGCGATAAAATTGAAAAAAAAACGCTGTTTTGTAACTTTTGGGGGCTTCCGTTTCTACTTAGTATATTTTTCGGTAAAAAAGACACATTATCTTTATTCTGTAGGTCCATACGATTAAAATGATACCCTACTTATATAGGTTTGATTTTGTCATACTTCTGGAAAAAATCATAACTACATGCAGGAAAATTAATACGTTTAAAATTGTCATCTTCTGACCCCTATAGCTTTTGAATTTTTCCGTGTATAGGGCGGTATGAGGACTCATTTTTTGTGCCGTGATCTGAAGTTTTTAACGGTATAATTTTTGCATTGATTGGACTTATTGATCGCTTTTTATTCATTTTTAAATGATATAAAAAGTGACCAAAAATGCACTATTTTGGACTTTGGAATTTTTTCGCGCGGACGCCATTGACCGAGCGGTTTAATTAACGATATATTTTTATAATTCGGACATTTCCGCATGCGGTGATACCATATATGTTTATTTATATTTACACTGTGTTTTTTTTTCATGGGAAAAGGGGGGTGATTCAAACTTTTAATAGGGGAGGAGTTAAATGATATTTATTCACTTTTTTTTCACTTTTTTTTGCATTGTTATAGCTCCCATAGGGACCTATAACACTGCACACACTGATCTTTATCATTTATCACTGGTTTCTCATAGAAAACCAGTGATCGATGATTCTGCTGCTTGACTGCTCATGCCTGGATCTCAGGCACTGAGCAGTCATTCGGCGATCGGAGAGCAAGGAGGCAGGTAGGGACCCTCCCGCTGTCCTGTAAGCTGTCCCGAATAGCCCACTGAGTTAACGGGCACTTTTTACTTTCACTTTTAGCCGTGTGGCTCAGCTCTGAGCGCACGGCTAAAGGGTTAATAGCATGCGGCGCCGCGATCGGCGCTGCGCGCTATTAGCGGCGGGTCCCGGCTTCACTTTGACGCCGGGCCCGCCGTGATATGATGCGGGGTTACCGTGTAACCCCGTGTTATATCACGGGAGCAGGACCAAGGACGTACCTGTACGTCCTTGGTCCTTAAAGGGTTAAAATTAATGTTGTGTTAAAATGGAATAAGGCACAAAATAATTGTGTAAGAATTTTTACAGACTACGTAAATAACCCATATGTGGCACAAAAATTTTTCCTTAAAAGAGACATCCATAGTAATACAGCTTCATGCACATTTTGGGGTGGGTAACGCACCGAGGTTTTTTTGTTTTTGTTTTTGTGGCTTCACTATTGTTTATGTGCCTGTTGGTGCTGAGCTGTCTTCCTTCCCGATTTAAACTCCGGCCTCAGCACAGCGATGCAAGGCTCTGCCCACAAACATCACAAAATGTAGGCTCAAAATTTAACAAAAAAGACTCAAGAGTACGGATATTCATGGTGCGGCATAGTATGTTTTTAATATTTTTTTTATTTCTGAGCAGGGTGGATGGGTTGTTGTGGGATAGTTGGAGTGCAGCTATTTAGTGCCAGGCAGGCCAGTCGGGGTGTCACCCGATGCAGTACGTCCCCCTACCTGTCACTCTCTAGCAACCCTACTGGTAATAAAGGGTAGATAAAGAACTTTGGCTATTAACATAAAGGAAAACTTTTCTGCTTTAAAAAAAAAAATGCTTTTGGAAGCGTGTTTCCTGGGTTTTGCTTACCTGTGATTTATTTATCAAGGTCGTGTGACTATTTGATAAATAGGTTGCACGTAAGTAAAAAAAAAATTGTCATATAAAAGCCATATGTTTGAAAAGAATGATAAATCTCCTTCTATATAAATATGATTACCCTTTCCTGAATTTCAATTAAAGTAAAAATACAAAAAGATGTGCATTTAATAAATATTGATTATTTGTATTTTTAAAATCGTAATTAGTCGCCTTTAATCTGCATCGCCATGTTCGACAAATGATTGGTACAGGACATATGGTTTAACATGAAAAGAATTATTTTATCAAATGATTTGATCTTACGTATGCTGATCTGGACAGTTCCTGATACAGACAGAAAAAATCCAAAAACAAAAGCTCTTTCTCTGTGATATACAGCCGCTCATAAGTACTGGAAGGATAAAGATTTTGTAATAAAAGTAAATACAAATCTGTTCAACTTTCTAGCACCAGATTAGATTAAAAGAATAATAATAATTTACTCCGGAGTACCCCTTTAAAAGGCTTCCCAAACCTAAAGCTTTATTTACATGGAGTCAGAGGAAGTAGCATTTATCAGTATTAGCAATCAAAATGGCTATAAATAGTACCCTATAGAACATTAAATAACCCTATTTCCTATTTTACTAATAAATTAATAAAAAAGCAAGTTTGTTTGGTATCACTGTATGTGGAAATGTCCAAACTATTAAAATATAATAATTATAATCTCATACGGTGAACAGTGGTCACATCACATCCCAGAAAAAAAGGATGTACTGAAAAAAAATACAGATCACAGAGCAAAAAAAAATGAGCCTTCATACAGCCATGTATGAAAAATAGTTATGTATGAAGTTATAGTGGGTTAAAATAGGGCAATTTTAAATTAACTTATATTGTTAAAGTATGTCTTATTTCAAAAGCAGTTCAATAAATGTAAAGCACGTAACCATGGGTATAATTTTAATCGTATTGACCCATAGAATACAATGAACATGTTTTACTGTAAATTGCACTACATAAAAACAAAATCCCCCAAAAGTTGAAAACTTGCACTTTTCATTTAAATTATTCACCACAAATTATATGGTTTTTGGTTGTGCCATACATTTTAGGGTAAAATGAAAGGCGTCATAACAAAGTAAAATTGGTTGCACAAAAAAAAAATTGCTAATATGGGTCTGTAGATAGAAAAACACTCATATTATCAAGCTTCTTTCCTCTCCTGTGAAACTGTATTCCTCTGTGAAAATTATCTCAGCATTGCCCTGTGGCTTCAAGAAAAGCCAATACAGGTTTATGAAGAAGGGAGGAGTCCCTAGGTACACTTCTACAGGTATCTCCAGTTGTGACATATGGTTTATGCTCAGTTTGGCTCACTGGAGGTTGCCCCTGCATTTTCTGAGGTTGAGTTGCTCCTGGGTGCTACTGACCTTTCTACGCCCCTTACCCAAGCATATGCTTTGCTTCAGTCTGTGGGACCTAGTCCGTTTGCAATTGCATATGCAAAGTGGTTTGAGGATATCCTGACTCTATCTAATGATCAGTGGAGGGAGGAAGAACATTCCTACTATTCCACGGTTTTTAGTGCCAGAGACATGCTGATTGAATTCCACCTCATTTTGGGCCTTTATTATATTCCACTGAAGTTGAAGCAGATTGGGGTCTCACCCTCTGATATCTGTTTTAAGTGTGAGATAAAAATGGGGATGCTGTTTCATGCAGTATGGAGCTGTCCGTGTTTGGCCTCGTTTTGGAAGAAGGTTATGCAGTTCTTGGCAGATCGCTTAGAGTTTCCATTCCTTTTGGTCCTAAAAATTTGCTTGCTGGGCCTTATTATTACCCCCTTGGGGACCAAGACCATTTTGATCTTAAGGACCAGGCCATTTTTTGCAAATCTGATCTGTCACTTTATGTATTAATAACCCTGTGTTTACGTTATGCTGGCCGTGAGCGCATTGTCCCGTTACCCGGGCTGGGACTCGCATCACGGGACGCGCCTGCGAGCCCCAGTCCATCACTCATTTGGTGCTTCTCCTGCCTCGGCCTCTAAAGGGCCAATGTGCTCATTAGTGTAATTCACCTGTGGCTCATTGATAAATTCCTCCACCCTCCTCACTTCCCTGCCGGATCTTTGTTGCCTTGAGCCTGAGAGAAAGCATTCCTGTTATTTCCTTGCCGTGTATCTGATCCTTTGCTCCGTGACCTGACCTTGCTCCTCTACTGCCTGCCTACTGAGCTCCTGCTATGTCCTGACTGCGCTACTGTGCCGCCTGCCCTGACCTTCTGCTATCCTGAATACGAGCTTATCCCTCCTGTGCTCTGTGTCTCGCATCTCCTCAGCCGCCTGTGTGGTCGAGCCGTGCCAGGGGATGGTAGTCCATCCCGCTTTACGGGAGGTTCTGGTGGAAACCAGCAGCACGACTCTGCTCCCTGGTACGGTCCGAGTGATCTGCCACACAGGTCCAGCGGATCCACATCCGCCGGGGTTCCTGTCTTCTGAAACGTGAGTGTTACACTCTGGGATGCTTTTACTTATGAATTTGATTCCGAGACTGTTTTTATGTGACATATTCTACTGTATGTTAGCGGTAAAATTTTGTCGTTGCTTTCATAATTTCTTGCTGAAAAATTATAAGATTTCAGAAAAAATTTGAAAACTTTGCATATTTTTTTAACTTTAAAACTCTGCAAATAAATTATATATTGATTCACATATACAATATGTCTACTTTATGTTTGCATTTTAAAGTTTACATGTTTTTACTTTTTGAAGACAGAGAGGGTTTAAAAGTATAGCAGCAATTTTCCAATTTTTCACGAAAATTTCTAAATCTAATTTTTTCAAGGACCAGTTTTGAAGTGACTTTGAGGGTCATTATTAGAGTTGAGCAGATTTCGATTCGGCCAATTCGCTAAATTTTCTGAAAAATATTTGGTTCAGTCCGAATTTATTTGTGTGAATTGTTATTAAAAATAGCTATTTCTGGCCTACAGAGAGGCTCAATAGGGGTGTAGAACACTTTGCCTTGTCCCAACACACATAGGGAATGTGCTAAACTCTGAGTTTCCACTTGAAAAGGGAGGGACTGCAGTACCAGCAACTTGGACAGGAGCACATTCAGCTTGTGTGCCATTGGATAAGTGGGTGCATAAAGCTAGAAGTGGCTGCAGTGAAAATCTCGTACTTGTATCTTAATATCAAGCTGGCGGTCCTCCACCAGGTGAGACACCACCTTTTCCAGCACTTGCCTCTTAGCGCCCCATTGACTGTGAAAGTGCAAACGTTTCATTTAATCAGTTATAGTTCACTGTTATAGCTCCAAGCTGTTTCATTGTATTCTTGTGATAATTACACAGGTAATATTTTTATATTTAAATTTAAGATTTATATTAGATTCCCAAGTTTAATGTCCCAGTGTTTACTTTGAACTAGTACTGTATGACCGCAAAACCCAATCTAACAAGGAGTCACATAGCGGCACAATGACAGCTCCTGTGGCAGCCGCAAGAAGAGACCATATAGTGGCTGAATAACACAGCCTGGAGTTGGTGGCAGCACGAGGAGACCTTAGAGCCTCACATCCCTAAGATTAAAAGATGAATTAAAAAATTTAAATTGAAGATTTATGATAGCTAGTGCTATCATAAAATTTTTTGGGTAATGTCCCAGGCCCAGCAGCATCAGTAAACCATATAGTGGCTGAATGGCACAGCCTGGAGTTGGCGGCAGCATGAGTAGAACATATAGTGGCTGAATGGCACAGCCTGGAGTTGGCGGCAGCATGAGTAGAACATATAGTGGCTGAATGGCACAGCCTGGCATTGACAGCAGATGAGGAGACCATATAGTGGCTGAAAGGCACAGCCTGGAGTTGGCGGCAGCATGAGTAGAACATATAGTGGCTGAATGGCACAGCCTGGAGTTGGCGGCAGATGAGGAGACCATATAGTGGCTGAATGGCACAACCTGGAGTTCGCGGCAGGTGAGGAGACCATATAATGGCTGAATGGCACAGCCTGGAGTTGGCAGCAGCATGAGTAGAACATATTATGGCTTTATGGCACAGCCTGGAGTTGATGGCAGCATGAGTAGAACATATAGTGGCTGAATGGCACAACCTGGAGTTCGCGGCAGGTGAGGAGACCATATAATGGCTGAATGGCACAGCCTGGAGTTGACACTAGCATGAGTAGAACATATAGTGGATGAATGACACAGCCTGGAGGTGGCGGAAGCATGAAGAGACCATATGGTGGCAGAATGAGACTGCCTGGAGGTGGCAGCAGCAGCATATGGAGTCCTGAAAGTGACCCGGTGAGAGAGTGGTGAGGAAGGTGGCAATATCAGTACCCAGTGACGAAGGTGGGTGAAAAAAAGGTCTGATGCAGAGGAATGTTTGTAACTGGGGTGCAGCGCCTTAAATCTGTTTGGCACTATCCATATTTGTGAAGTGTTGGTGTGGTACTACTCTGATGCATCAGGCATTGGTGGGTGGACATCCTGGCTGATCCATGCCTGATTCATCTTCACAAAGATCAGTCTTTCCAAATTTTTCGTGGACAGGCAAGTTCTCCTTGGGGTGACTATGGCCCTCGCCGCACTAAACACCCGCTCTGATGGCACACTACTGGCCGGGCAAGACATCTTTTCCAGGGAAAACTCTAATTGCAGCCACAAATCAAGTTTGCCTGCCCCGAAGTCCAGCGGATCTTCAAGGTGTGTTGTCATGGGCATGTCAAGGTATGCCACCACCTGCTGATGCAGGTCCTGCTCCAGGTGTACCTGCTGCTGATGAGTTAATTCACTATGCGGGCGAAGAAAGGTACTCATCAGCTACTGTAGACTCAGGCTGCTGCTGATGGAGCTAGTACTGTTCCTGCCACCCCACCCTTCCCCAGCAGCCATGACAGTGGAAGGTGAGCGCATAGGGCCTCCGGAGTCAGACCTGCGAGAGGATGGACAATGGCACTGATAGGCATCGGCCAACTGACTACGTAGGATGTCTCTGTAGTAGGTCAGTTTGTCCTCCCTCTCAGTGGGTGTAAAAAGGCCCCTACTTTGTGGCGGTAGCAAGGGTCCAATAAGGTGGAGAGCTAGAAGTCATCCCGCAAGTGACTTGGCCGGACTCCCTGCCTCCATCTCCACTGCATACTGCCACGGTGTGTCTGGGTTCTCTGTCTTGCCTTCCTCATAACCCTCTAGCTCCTCTGGCTGCTCCTGCTCCTTCTCTCCTGTCAGATGACTAGAAAAACCGCCCATTTCATGATACCTAAACTGTGCTCCAATGTTCCCCTCCCCACCTCCTCCTCTTCCTCCAGTTCAGCCTCCACAGGTCTCATGTGGCTGTGAGATGTAGGAAACGAAGCAGTAAAATGACGTTGTTCATCCCGTATTTCTGGCGACTGACTAATAATAATAAAGTTACACAGGGGAGTATCCCTATCCGCTTGGATTATCAAGAAATTGGTGATGGCTTTTCTCTGTTTGTATAGTCAGTCCAACATATGGAGGGTGGAATTCCAACGTGTGGCAACGTCGCAAATCAGACTATGTTGGGAGATACCATTCTGACGCTGCAGCTCAAGGAGGGTGTGCTTTACGGTGTACGAGTGGCGGAAGTGCATGGAAAGTTTCCTTCCCATTGTTAGGATGTCTTGCAAATGGGGGGAACACTTCAGGAACCGCTTGACAACCAGATTTAGCACATGTACCATGCAGGGTGCATGGCTCAGCCTTCCTTGTCGCAGTGCAGATAAGATGTGCTTCCCGTTGTCAGTCACCATGGTTCACAGTTCCAATTTTCGTGACGTAAGCCATGCTCCAATTTCATTATGAATCCAATTACATTATGAATGGCTTTTAGCAGTCTCTCCCCTGTGTGACTCAGTTCGTCAAGGCAAACCATGTGCAGAACAGCGTGACACCGCCATGCCCTGCACACATGGTATGCTGAAGAGGCACTCAGACTTGTCTGTGCAGTGGAGGCCGAGGACACGGTGGAGGATGAGGAGGCGGAGTAGCACACTGTCACAGGACCAACTGCCTGAAAGCATGGAATAGGAAGCGGCGTAACCTGTCCAAGTAGCTGTGCAGGAACCACATTCACCCAGTGGGCCGTAAAGTACATGTATTGTCCCTGACCATAGTTACAGCTCCAAACATTGGCGCTGCCGTGCACTTTGGTACACACCAACAAGCTCAAGGACTGACCCACTTTCTCTTCTTCAAAATTGTGCAGGGCTGGTACTGCCTTTCTTCACAAAGAAATGATGGCTTGGGGCTCGCCAGCTTGGCACAAGCCATCAGTTCTCTGTAGGGTGCAGAGTCCACCACTCGAAAAGGGAGGTACTGCAGCACCAGCAACTTCATAGGAGCACTTTCAGCTTCTGCGCCGTTGGATGAGTGGGCGCATACTGTTGTCTCTTGGACATGCCTTCACAGATGGATGGATTGCTGGCAGAATGACTGACTAAAAGTAGGAGGAGCAGGAGCATGTGGAGTGACAGAAGGAGGGTATGACACACAGCTCACTTCGGCTGAGGTGGTGGAGTCTTGGCTGGCTGAAAGAGGGAGCGGTGTGGCACTGGGTGATGCAGCAGGCTGGACCAGTTCATCGAAGCCACAGTTCTCACAGTCCTCTTTATGGCGGCGCAGCATATGTTGACGCAGGGCTGTGGTGCCAACATTGGGACCCCGGCCATGCTTCAACTTCTACCGACACTTCTTGCATGTGGCTATGTTAACCTCCTCCAGATGCCTGATGAAAAACTGCCACACCGCCGAGTAGCTGATTTTCCCACCAACAGTCCGCATTAATTGACTGCTACTGCCGTCGTCTCCAGGAACCTCTGTTCCAGTACCTCCCGGGAAGGTAGGCTGCCCCGAAGCAGGTGGTCTCCCCCGGCACATTTGGCTCCAGAATTTCCACTTCTGCCACCATGCCACCACCTTTCTGCCTCAGCTGCTGCCTCAGGGGCAACCTGCAACCCTCTTCTCCTGATCATCATTAAGTGTCTGCCTTTCACTGATGTCCTCCTCAGGTTCTTCAACAGTATCTTCTTCAGGAGACTGAAAGCTGGCAACACCACCTCCCATGTCACTTTCCTCATCATTACTTGCCCGCCTAGCAGATGAAGCGGCGGATGTCTCCTCCACTTCTTGGCTCGGCAGTAGTTGCTGACTGTCCTCTATTAGATAGTCCTCACTGAATAGTGGAGTTGAACCCACAGCATAAGATACTTCTTTAGGAGAGGCAACAGCATAGGACAGAGGCAATTGGAGGACAGGGACTGCTCCCGGGCCATGCAAACTGGGGGTTGTCTGAGGAACATTGATGGCTGATGGGTTGCTGGTCGAGACACGACCGCTAGCTGATACATTAGATCAGGTCTCTTGCTGCGGCTCCTGCTGCCATTCGCCCCTGGTCTGCTGCGACCTCTGCCTGCGCCTGATTAATTTAAACCTCTTCCACTCCTCTGTGCACATCCTGGCACTCCTCTGCCTGACATATGAGTCTAGACAGTATTTGTCTAGAACAGCAGCAGGTGTGTACTTTTGCCTGGACTTTCACAGTATCTAGGCCCTTGACAGGATAACAGGTACAAAATAGTACACTACTTAGATGTAGGTATGTGGTATGCATTATGAGGGCAGAAAAATGTGCTACAGTACGTTTAATAAACGTATTTGTGCACAACACCAGCAGTACACAACAGTGCTGCAGCACACTTTCACTGTGTACTAAACCCAAAATTGCACTCTCTCAAAGACAATTAGGAATGGACAGCTGGGTATTACACCATATACAGACTAGATGGTGTAATACCCAGACCATTTGTTGTGGAACAAAGATACAGAGTTGCGCTAAAAACGTATTCCTCCCTCCTCTGTTAAGGTTTCTCCAGCTGAAAACAGAATATGGAAATATTTGTAAATCCAGCTCCCGATGGAGAAAAAATTGATAATACTTAATGTTTAACAAACCATGTTAAAAACTGGTAGCCACATGAGTGGCAAGTGACATGTCACTCATAAAATCAACACGAGTAGAATACCGACATGTTTCGAGCATGCGCTCTTGTCACTTTTTATGAGTGACATGTCACTTGCCAGTCACGTGGCTACCAGTTTTTAACATGGTTTATTAAACATTAAAGTTTTCTCTATTTTTTCTCCATCGGGAGCTGGATTTACAAATGTTTCCATTTTCTGTGACTACGAGGAGAGGCGGCTCCTTTTTTCCGTGCTTCCGGACCCTATGCCGTGGTGTCTACTATATGAGAAAATTGGGGTGAGCTGATCTATTTTTTTCCTACCTGTACCCATTTTCTACAGCTGAGCCAGGTTGTTCAAATGTATGAGGCAACACACAGCTCTCTGCCCCTCTCTGTAATACAATGCTGTAGAAAGTGACTGGGAGGTTAATTGCTGCAGTAAATTTCATTTCTGTGAAAAACGCACTGCTCTCTGTCCACCAGAACACTGACATGACTAGGAGGTGAAACACTGCTTGAAAAATCTTTTCTGTGCAACACATAGCGCCTTCTGTCCCTATCTCTCTCTGCAGTGAAAGGCTTAAGTGACTGGCCGCAATATTGCTGCCGATTATATAGAGCTGTGACAAAGGGTGACTGGCTGCTGATAGGCTGCATCCTGCATGGGATTCAGGGTCATCCTGCCTACCCTTGTTCCTGCCTTCCCAGGATTCCTTGCCCCATGTCCTCACATGTGGATCCACCATTTTACTGCAGCCTGTACCACACTAAATGGAGTTTATTGAAGTGGCGATATTCGCGTTTGTTGCGAATCAAATTTTTTTATTAAATTTGTAACGAATTCTGATTCTCCATATTCAATTCGCTCATCTCTAGTCATTATGTTAGAAATTCCCCATAATGAACCCCATTATAAAAAATGCACCCCTCAAAGTATTCAAAATGACAGAAAGTTTGTTAAACTTTAGGTGTTTATATAAAAATAAATAAACCTTAAATCGCACTAGGGTGTAAGTGTGAAAAAATGGAGGCTCAAATCCATATCCCAGGGCACCCATAAATCATAATGATCACACTTGACAATTCCATAAATTTCTTAATGCTTTTTCTTTAGTAATTCATTTTTCATAATACAAAAAATAGATCAATAGATCTCATACTGACAGTCATTAACGAATACAAAATAGAACATCACCCATAGTGCTCACTAGGCAAGCTCGACAGTCCTCAGCAACCGGGATATCTTCGCCCTTTCCCGGGCATCCTCTTGTTGACAAAGGGGTGGACAGTTGAGTAGTTGCCAGACACTTCCGACGTTTCAGAGGACACGCCCCCCTTTCTCAAGTATCCCTATTGTGCTCCCACCACCGTATACATAGTAATTCACATCTTGGGTGAACTCAGTTCTAAAACGAGAAGTTATGTATTAAAACCACAGCAAATATCACTTTGCAATTAAAAACATCAATTATCATGTGAATATTCTTAGCAGCAACATATACATAGATGTTCATTCACAGGAATACCGCAGTTACAGACTTCATTGAGCCCATCTGGGTTCAATGAATTCAATGTTTCAATCCAAAAAACTTCTCCCTGTAACAATTAATTTTTTTTATAACTTCTTCTGATGCTCCCTCAATTTCTTCTATTACCATCCATCGTAATTCACTGTCTTGATGCCCAAATTCAACAAAGTGCTTGGCCACTCCTGTTTCACCATATTTATTAGTTACCTCTGTTTGATTCTGAGTCACTGTAGTTCTCATGTTCCGGATTGTGCAGCGATGTTCGCTAATCCAGAACTTCACACTTCTCATTGTTTTGCCAACATAATTCCGGCCACACGGGCATTTTAACAAGTAAATAACTTGTTTAGAATTACAATCATACCAATCCTTGATAGAGATCAATCATAAGTGGACATAAAATTGATATTATCCTCTCTATTTTTATCTACCTTCTTCTGTCTCAGACTTTCCCTTGGAATTTTCTGTACCTCTTCACCTACTTTTCTCACCATAATTTCTCTAATATCCTCTTTCGACTCATTTTTTAATCAGCATTTCTTTCTATTTTTAACATAATCTTCAATATTACTGCATATTTTCCTTTCTCTTATAAACTGTCCCCTAGGAATGCCTTTAAACGTCTGGGGGGCAGGCTGACTCTGTCGCAACAGTAGATTATTCCTATCAGCTTTTTTTTAATATAAAGTAGATTCAAGCTTTTTCCCATTTTTGTACACCTCTAAATCAAGATAATGGATCTGCTGGTGATGAGCCTCTACTGTAAACTCAATAAGTGGATGACAGTCATTTAATTGTTTTACATATTCCTCTAACTGTTCATACGGACCTGTCCATAATAAGAATACCTCATCCATGTATCAAACCCATTTTTTTTTACATGGATACTCTTTGCAAAAGACTTGACAAATAAATCTTCAAACTTAGCCATACAAATATTAGCGACACTAGGTGCAACAGGGGACCCCATCGAGGTCACCTGTACCTGTAAATAAAAATCTTCACCAAATCTAAAATAAGTACCATCTCCAGCAAATCCATAATAAACCCGATTTTGCAATTACTCAGTGTAGGATCTTTTATTAATTCTTCTCTTACTGCAATAAGTCCTTCTATGTTAGTATAGAGGCTTTTGATATCTAACATACACATACACCAAAGAAAAAACAGACAGTATAAAAAATCTGTCAGAATAAGTCTTAGTGGAGTGTCACTTAAATCATAGTCCCCCAAAGCAAAGACACTATTACGCAATAATCCCAAAAATTATGTACTCTTTATTAAATTCACATTTTTTTTTAAAACAAGTAAAAAATAATAATAATAATTATATATATATATATATATATATATATATATATAATCAGCAACTACTTCTATGAATTATATGACATGGTAAGAGGTAATTATTAATTAAATGATATCGTATAGTTCATGCTATGCAAAGGTATTGTACTCTATATATGCATGCAAGCATGCACTATAGCAGCATATAGAAGTTGTAAACAAATGTTATAGAAAAATGCTGCAGCAATATATAGAAATAATATGGGGTGCAGAAATATTGCACTCTATGTTTATATAATAAGGTAAACAGATACTATAGCAGCATATATATTGTAAACAATTATTGTAAACCAACATCTATAGAAGCATATTGTAGCAGCATAGGAAAATAGACATCATGGCAGCATAGATAGGAGTCTCAGCATTCATGAAATAAACCTTACCAGACATACAAGAACCCTAACATATGTTTCGCTACCATAAGCTTTCTCTGAGGGCACGCCCCCTGAGGAAGCTAGAAGTGCCGGAGCAACAGTGTGTGCCGAACAAAACTCTGCACAATAGTAAAATCATAAATCTTTATAATGTACAAAGGGGGAGATTCTCAAAGAATTTTGCCCCACAAAAAAAACATTTTCAAAGAGATTTGTGCCGCGGTTTTACACTGTTCACGTCAGTTTTGTAAAAGTGAGCATGTCCATGTATATTGTCTGCTTTACATGATATTTTCGAAGGGGTGAGAGTCCAGTTTACATCAAAAACTTCACGCCAGCTTTTTGATAGTGTAGAAATCACAGAAATGTAAGTCAAAGCAAAGCAGAGAGTAATGGAGCAACTCACCCAGGACCAGCAGGAGCTTGAACAAATGTTTTATTCGTGGAGCAGGAAAATCAGCATGATATCACACGGGAAGGCTCAGATGGTTCATGGGGGAGGAGCAGACATCTCCGGGACACGGTCTGTATCGCGCACCTTTGCGCTTCGTCAGGCCCCTAGGGCGTCTGTCGTTAGTTCTGCGCATACCCTCTTTTTTTTGTCCCTTCACCAGTGCCAGGTTTTCTCCATTTCATACTGAATGAACTATATGCCTATTTCTTCTACCTTGAGCACGGTCAATTAGTGACAATATATTTGCAGCGTTGCCATAAATATGGAAATGGAGGTAGCTGGACCAAGCCTGGACGAAATATTAGCCACGGGAAGAGCCAATGTGGGGGAGTTTTTCTCCTCATGCGAAAAACAGGACGAGATCTAGGTGCTCAGCACAAAAACCCTGGAATTTAAAGTCCTCAATCTATCTGAAAAAGAAAAGCGACTTTTTTGGTCTGTCAACTCGCTCCAAGCGTACCAAGAAAATAAACGTACACCTAGGGGACTACGTCCTTATAAATCCCCATCTCAATTTATGGACAAACCTGAATTTGTAATGAAGTGGAATGAGTTGCACCTCCAACATTCACTAAATTTGCAGGCTTTGGTTCTGGAACAAAACCGCAAGGAATACAACAAGGTGAAATCTGAATTGGACCACACACGCAATGAATTGTGAAATAGATTACCAGCTGATAAATATACCACATTCGAAAACAACCTAACTAAAAAACTATCTACATTACAGTCATCCATTAAAGAAACAAAACGTGATTTCGAATCTGATCAGATCTTTACTTGGAATAAAGCCCGAGCATACCAACAACATCGAGGGCATAACGAGAATAAAAATCGAGGAAACCAGAAAAGAAAAAGAAAATCAACCGTTTTTCTAACCACAGAATCTGAATCTAGCTCGCATCCCACACGGTGCGGGTGTGCAGGCTCTCAAAGCATTCCTACAATTAACAGAAAAGTCCCAACAGTTTATATCCTTTGTTACAGATGCAGTAGAACTAATCCTACAGAATCATTTTTTCCAATATAAAAACCAGTGGTTTAAACAGCTGTTCGGAAAAGCGATGGGCACTCCGCTCTCTTGTCTATATTCCAATATTTATTTAGCCATGTTCGAACAATACTATATCTTCTCTCCCCTCAATCCGTTTACTAAACATATCAAACTCATGCTCCGTTATGTAGACGATATACTCCTGGTTTGGGACGCCTCTGAGGTCCTCTTCCAGGAATTCGTCTCATATTTAAACGACATCAATGAAATGAATATGGTATTTACCTATGTTTTCGGAGGATTTCACTTGGATTTTTTAGATGTATCCATCACTGTGGTTGATGACCACATCATTACATCTGGCTTTAGGAAACCCTCCTCACGTAACGCTCTCCTCCATTATCAATCCTCCCACCCAAGTAATGTAAAGAATAGCATACCATTCAGCCAAATGGCTTGACATAAGCGTGTTAACAACCATACCGAAACATGTGAGAAACAGCTTGCAGAACTAAGTAATAGATTCTTATAACGTGGGTACCCATTAGAGGTAATTAATAAAGCTAAACAAAAGATAGATAATACTCAACGGGAGACTCTCCTATATTCATCTAAACATAAAGCTAACAAAAATACCAACAGATTCTGTTTTCCCTTTACCAACACTCCTATGAACGATACCATTAATAAGATAATAAATAATAACTGGTTTCTTTTGCAAAAAGACCCCGGTCTGACAGATTTTACAACAGAAAGACCATTAATCACATATAAGAGCAATAAAACGATAGGTGACTTTCTAAATAATAAGCGACAAAAATTATCTCAGAAAAAAACATGGTTAACAGATACCCGCCCTATAGGTATGCATCGTTGCAGTACCTGTTCTTTCTGTGACATGTGTATTAAAGGCAAAAACCTACACTTAGGGGGTCACAATATTCAAATCAGACAGCCTATTACATGTAGATCTAAGCATGTGGTATACTACCTCGTTTGCAATTGTGGACATTTTTATGTCGGCAAAACTAAACGCCCCCTTTTCCACCGCATTCGCGAACATGTTCGCTCAATGAGAACGGGAAAGGGGGCCCAGCGTCTCATTACCCACATGTATGAAAAACATAATTCAGACCCCAGGAAATTTACATTTTCAGCTTTGGAACGAGTTGAATACAGTTACAAAGGGAAAAACAAGGACGAGACATTACTTATAAAAGAGGCACGATTGGATGCCACCAGCCCGATTGGATTAAATGATAAAAAATAGGGATGCACCGATATATCGGCGGCCGATTAATATCGGCCGAAAATAGCTATTTTGGGGAAATGCTGAAACAAAAAAACATACACTGTATATGGCTGGAAGCTGTATGTCTGTGGGGTGGGGGGAAGCTGCCTACTATTGTGGAGGAACTGCTGACCTAATGTGGGGGGGAGCTGCCTACAAATGTGGGGGGAGCTGCCTAATATTGTTGGGGGGAGCTGCCTAATATTGTGGGTTGAACTGCCTACTATTGTGGGGAACCTGCCTACTATTGTGGGGGAAATGCTGACCTAATGTGGGGGAGCTGCCTACTATTGTGGGAGAACTGCTACTATTGTTGGGGAGCTGCCTACTATTGTGGGGGAGCTGCCTACTATTGTGGGGGAGCGGCCTACTATTGTTGGGGAGCTGCCTATTAATGTGGGAGAGCTGCCTACTATTGTGAGGGAGCTGCCTATTAATGTGGGGAAACTCCCGACCTAATGTGGGGGAGCTGGCAATCTAATGTGGGGGAATCTAATCTAATCTAATGAGCGGAATGCTGCATTTTACCAGAAGACGGGGAGAAGTCATTTTCGGTTTCGGTATCGGTTTCGGCCTAAATTTTTTTTCTATTTCGGTTTCGTTTCGGTTCTGAAATTTCCATTTCGGTGCAAGTCTAAAGAAATGAATTGAGTGTCCTTGTATAAGCATTCTATCCATATTAGATATATACTGCTTCGCATAGGGGATTCGTTTTTATATTTTTGTACCTGTTTTTAATTCACCTGGTGTGCACGTGTTGTTTTGTTTATATCACCATGGTAACTTGATTGAATAAAGCAGGAACTGACGACAGACGCCCTAGGGGCCTGACGAAGCGCAAAAGTGCGCGATACGGACCGTGGCCCGGAGACGTCTGCTGCTCCCCCATGAACCATCTGAGCCTTCTTGTGTGCTATCATGCTGATTTCCCTGCTCCACAAATAAAACATTTGTTCAAGCTCCTGTTGGTCCTGGGTGAGTTGCTCCATTACTCTCTGCTTTGCTTTGACTTACCATTGCCTTTGTTATATGCGAGCACCACCCATATATAGCACAATTACCTACTTGAAGCTGCATTCTATCTAGTGGTTCTATACACTAGTCTCTGCGCATACCCTCTTTTTTTGTCCCTTACCAGTGCCAGGTTTTCTCCATTTCATACTGAATGAAATCACAGAAATGTTTGTAGTTTTATTGTTTTTGTTTTCTTCTCATTTTAGATATGTGAATGCGGAGGACTACGTCAGATTCGGTGGACTGCGATGATGACCAGCGTTTTTTTTAATTTAAATGTTTATAAAAGGGTTAACGAGGGCATTGGGAGAGTTTTTTTTTTAAATGAAACATTTTTTTCAATATGTTGTGTTTTTATAATAGAATTTTCAGGCTTAGTAGTGGAAGCCGTCTTCTAGACAGAATGCAGTACTAAGCCAGGGCTTAGCATTAGCCCCAAAATCAGCTAGCGATATCCCCCAATTATTGCTCCCCGGTGCCCACCGCCACAGTGGTGCTGGGAAGATCTGGTACCAACAGGCCCGGAGCATCAAAAATGGCCCTCCTGGGCCTAGGCGGTAACAGGCTGGCATCATATAGGCTCGGGAGGGCCAGTAACAATGGTCCTCGCCCACCCTGGTAACATTAGGCTGTTTCTGCTTGGTTGGTATCTGGCTGATAATGTAAAAATGGGGGAACCACACACTTTTTTTTTATTTATTTAGTTAAAAAAACAAAAACGCATAGGGTTCCCCCTATTTTCAGTATCAGCCAGATACCAACCAAGCAGCAACAGCTTGACATTACCAGGGTGGGCGAGGACCATTGTTACTGGCCCTCGCCAGCCTAAATATCGCCAGCCTGTTACCGCCTAGGCCCAGGAGCGCCAGTTTTTTAAGCTCCGGGCCTGTTGGTACCGGCTCTTCCCGGCACCCCTGTGGCGGTGGGTACCGGGGTAATAATTAGAGGTTAGCGTTAGCTTATTTGGGGGCTAACGCTAAGCCCTGGCATAGTAATGGATTTTTTCTATAAGATGGCTTCCACTAATTAGCCTGAAAATGTAATTATAAAAAACACAACACATTAAAAAAAAAATTTATAAAAAAAAAAACAAAAAAATAAACACTCCCCCACAGCCCTCGTAAACCATTTTATTGAAATAAAAAAAAAAACGCTGGTCATCGTCGCAGTCCACCGAATCTGACGTGGACATTGTAGCTCGATCTGTCCCTCTGCCCTTGGACTACTACTCCCATCATAGGACAGTCTGTCCCATGATGGGAGTAGTTGTAGTACCGCAGCGCTGAGGGATGGCACTTGCACATCCCCCGGCTGCGGCACTTGTACGAATACTATTCCCATCATGACAGACAGACTCCGTCCATGATGGGAGTTATAGTCCAGGGGCTGAGGTGCAGAGCGCAGCAGGTCATTCTCCAGAGACCCGCTGCGATCCGCATTTATTAACTGTAAAAGCTGGCAGAACATGTGGCTACACTGCGCTGCCCGCCGGCTCCTGTATACAGCTCTCTTAATTCATAATCCCCACCGCTGGAGACAGGAGTTCTGATTGGTACCGGCTCTTCCCGGCACCCCTGTGGCGGTGGGTACCGGGGTAATAATTTTCATCAATCAGAGCTCCCATATCCCGGCGGCGGCGATTATGAATTATGAGAGATGTATACAGGAGCCAGCGGCCAGCGCAGTGTACCTGCATGTGCCGCCGGCTTGTTAACTTCATAAATGCGGATCGGAGCGGGTCTCTAGAGAATGACCTGCTGCGATATGCACCTCAGCCCCTGTACTATAACTCCCATCATGGACAAAGCCTGTCCATTATGGGAGTAGTAGTCCTAAAAGTCCCACAGCCGGGGGATGTGCAAGTGCCATCCCTAAGCGCTTCGGTACTACAACTACTCCCATCATGGGACAGACTCGGCCCATCACGGGAGT
Source organism: Hyla sarda (assembly GCF_029499605.1). Taxonomy (NCBI): domain Eukaryota; kingdom Metazoa; phylum Chordata; class Amphibia; order Anura; family Hylidae; genus Hyla; species Hyla sarda. The sequence goes on from NC_079192.1 coordinate 357,259,770, forward strand.
TATAGTCCAGGGGCTGAGGTGCAGATCGCACCAGGTCATTCTCCAGAGACCCGCTGACATCCGCATTTATTAACTGTAAAAGCCGGCGGAACATGCGGCTCCACTGCGCTGGCCGCCGGCTCCTGTATACGCCGCTTATAAGTCATAATCCCCACCGCCTGGAGACAGGAGCTCCGATTGGGGAATAGCTTTTCACCAATCAAAGCTCCCGTCTCCCGAGCGGGGATTATGAAATGTGATACAGTATACAGGATCGCAGAGGGTCTCTGGAGAATGACCCGGTGCGATCTGCACCTCATCCCCTGAACTACAACTCCCATCATGGGCAGAGTCTGTTCATGATGGGAGTAGTAGTCATAATGGTCCCAAAATAGTTAATATAATTCTCAGATTCTTTAGAACACTTTGGTACGTGTCCTCCGAGGCGGTATATATTTGCGCAAGAAAAGTGCATTTGCGCATTTTCTTTTGCGTTTACAAAAAAAAAACATGCAGTTAATAAATTTGATTCTACAGTAGAAAGTGCTCTATGCTAAACTTAACCGTAGACATGGCTATAAAGAATTCTATCAGATTTTGCACAAAAAAAACAAAACGCAAAAAAACTCTTGCACAAAAAAAATATATATACAGTGATGAATTCCCCCCATAGAGTGCACCCCATATTATTTATATATGCTGCTGCAGCATGCTGCTTTAACATTTGTTTACAACTTCTATATGCTGCTATAGTGTCTGTTTCATTTAACATGCATATATAGAGTACAATACCTTTGCATAGCATAAACTATACGATATCATTTAATTCATAATTTATTACCTCTTACCATATCATATAATTCATAGAAGTAGTTGCAGGTGCCATATATAATTTTACTTGTTTTTATAAAGAATATCCTTGCTAAATTGATTAGTGGGATCCCCTCTTCATTTTTTATACACTTTTTCATCTTTAAGTTGTTTTTCAGCTTCTTGCAAATATAATTCTTTGTCCCATAACACTGTAGCCCGGCCGTTATCTGCCCTTTTCACAACCACCCTTTCACCTTTAACCAATTCCGTCAGTGCACATCTTTGGGAAAATGTAAGATTTTTAACATCTTTTTTTATTTGTATTCTTCCACTGTTCACACACATCGTTCACAACCGCCTTCTGAAAACTTTCAAGAAGAGGGCTGTGAACAATGGGATCAAACTGACTAGGTTTTCTCAATACATGTGTATAAATACAAAGTGTATAAAAAATTAAGAGGGGATCTCACTAATCAATTTAGCAAGGATATTCTTTATGTGTTGGAAGAAGCTGTGAATAATGGTATTATTGATGCCAAGACCCATTGGGCCTTATTTAACTCCTTGGGGACAGAGCCCATTATAACCCTAAGGATGGGAGCATTTTTTGCAATTCTGACCACTGTCACTTTAAGCATTAATAACTCTAGGATGCTTTTACTTTTCATTCTGATTCCGGGATAGTTTTTTCATAACATATTCTACTTTATGTTAGTGGTAAATTTTTGTCGATACTTGCATCATTTCTTGGTGAAAAATTCAAAAATTTTATGAAAAAATTAAAAATTTAGCATTTTTCTAACTTTGAAGCTCTCTGCTTGTAAGGAAAACAGACATTCCAAATAAATTATATATTGATTCACAAATACAGTGGGGGACATTTACTAATCTAGTCTATTCTGGGTATGCTTATAGACCAGCGTATGTGGTAGTCTCCTGTCTATTGTGCTCCTAATTTATCAAAGGTCTCACAGCCCTTGATAAATTCTGTGCTCAGACTTCAGGGTCTACAGCTTAAACTGCATTTAGACCTGCTCCAACATGGTCTGACATTTCAGCGTATTTTGGGCAGATGCGACTTGTCGCACAAAAGTCACACTTGATAAATTCAGCACCAATGCATTTTCCAATGCATTTCCGTCTAAAATAGACTTGCATGCATCATGTTCTAAAAATCCTCTACAGCAAAAGTCGCAGAAAAGTCGCACATATTTAGACTGCGACTTTCTGTGCGACAAATTTAGACAGGAAAAACCAGTCTAAATCCTTTGATAAATCTCCCCCAATATGTCTACTTTCTGTTTGCATCATAAAGTTGACATGTTTTAACTTTTGAAAAACGTCAGAGGGCTTAAAAGTTCAGAAGCAATTTTCCAATTTTTCACAAAATTTTCAAAATCAGAATTTTTCAGGGACCAGTTCAGTTTTGAAGTGGATTTGAAGGGCCTTCATATTAGAAATACCCCATAAATTACTCCATTATAAAAACTGCACCCCTCAAAGTATTCAAAATGACATTCAGTAAGTTTGTTAACCCTTTAGGTGTTTCACAGGAATAGCAGCAAAGTGAAGGAGAAAATTCTAAATCTTCATTTTTTACACTCGCATGTTCTTGTAGACCCAGTTTTTGAAATTTTACAAGGGGTAATTGGAGAAAAAGCCCCCAAAATTTGTAGCCCAATTTCTCTTGAGTAAGGAAATACCTCATATGTGTATGTCAAGTGTTCTGCGGGTGCAGTAGAGGGCTCAGAAGGGAAGGAGCGACAATGGGATTTTGGAGAGTGAATTTTGCTGAAATGGTTTTTGGGGGCATGTCACATTTAGGAAGCTCCTATGGTGCCAGAACAGCAAAAAAAAAACACATAGGCATACTATTTTGGAAACTACACCCCTCAAGGCACGTAACAAGGGGTCTGGTGAGCCTTAACACCCCACGGGTGTTTGACGACTTTTCGTTAAATTCGGATGTGTAAATGAAAAAAAAAATTTTCACTAAAGTGCAGTTTTTCCCCCCAAATTTACCATTTCTACAAAGGGTAATGGGAGAAAAATCCCCCCAAAATTTCTCCCGTGTACGGCGATACCCCATATGTGGCCCTAAACTGTTGCCTTGAAATACGACAGGGCTCTGACGTGAGAGAGCTCCATGCGCATTTGAGGCCTGAATAAGGAATTTGCAATAGGGGCGGACCCGATTACAAGGATGGGGCTTGTCTCCACCAAAACCCTACAGCAGTGTTTCCCAAACAGGGTGCCTCCAGCTTTAGGAAACACTGCCGTATGAGATGTTTTTCATTTTTATTGGGGGGGCGACATGTAAGGGGGTGTATGTGTAGTGTTTTACTTTTTATTATTTGTTAGTGTAGTGTAGTGTTTCTACGGTACATTTACAGTGGGTTTCCTTGAAGGAAACCCACTGTAAACCCGCCCGTGTGGATGTACACAAATGGGGGGGGAGGGCGCCCAAACCTTCACCTGTGGCAAAATGACAACTCCCAAAATGTACTGACAGACCGTACATGCTGGGAGTTGTAGTTCTACAACAGCTGTAGGCACACTGGTGGGGAACCACCGAGTTAGAAAACAGACTCTAGCTCAGTGATTCCAACCCATGTGCCTCCAGCTGTTGCAAGACTACAACTCTCAGCATGTACGGTCTGTCAGTGCACTCTGGGAGTTGTAGTTTTGCAACAGCTGGAGGCACATGGGTTTGAATCACTGAGTTAGGAAACAGACTCTAGCTCAGTGTTTCCCAACCGGTGTGCCTACAGCTGTTGCAAAACTACAATTCCCAGCACGGTCAGACAGTCAGGGATGCTGGGCGTGTAGTTCTGCAATATCTGGCCCTTCAGATGTTGCAGAACTACAACTCCCAGCATGCCTGGATAGTCTGGGCATGCTAGGAGTTGTAGTTATGCATCAACTGGGGAAGAACAGTTTGGAGACCGCTAAGTAGTGGCCTCCAAACTGTAGCCCTCCAGATCTTGCAAAACTACAACTTCAAGCATGCCCAGACTGTCCAGGCATGCTGGGAGTTGTAGTTCTGCAACATATGAAGGGCCAGATATTGCAGAACTACACGCCCAGCATCCCTGACTGTCTGGCCGTGCTGGGAATTGTAGTATTGCAACATCTGGAGGGCTACAGTTTGGAGACCACCATATAGTGGTCTCCAAACTGTGCCACTTCAGATGTTGCAAAACTACAACTCCTAGCATGCCCAGACAGTCAGTGCATGCTGAAAATTGTAGTTTTGAAACATCTGGAGGACCACAGTTTAGAGACCACCACAATGGTCTCCAAACTTTGACCCTCCAGATGTTGCAAGACTACAACTCTCAGCATGTACGGTCTGTCAGTGCACTCTGGGAGTTGTAGTTTTGCAACAGCTGGAGGCACATGGGTTTGAATCACTGAGTTAGGAAACAGACTCTAGCTCAGTGTTTCCCAACCGGTGTTCCTACAGCTGTTGCAAAACTACAATTCCCAGCACGGTCAGACAGTCAGGGATGCTGGGCGTGTAGTTCTGCAATATCTGGCCCTTCAGATGTTGCAGAACTACAACTCCCAGCATGCCTGGATAGTCTGGGCATGCTAGGAGTTGTAGTTATGCATCAACTGGGGAAGAACAGTTTGGAGACCGCTAAGTAGTGGCCTCCAAACTGTAGCCCTCCAGATCTTGCAAAACTACAACTTCAAGCATGCCCAGACTGTCCAGGCATGCTGGGAGTTGTAGTTCTGCAACATATGAAGGGCCAGATATTGCAGAACTACACGCCCAGCATCCCTGACTGTCTGGCCGTGCTGGGAATTGTAGTATTGCAACATCTGGAGGGCTACAGTTTGGAGACCACCATATAGTGGTCTCCAAACTGTGCCACTTCAGATGTTGCAAAACTACAACTCCTAGCATGCCCAGACAGTCAGTGCATGCTGAAAATTGTAGTTTTGAAACATCTGGAGGACCACAGTTTAGAGACCACCACAATGGTCTCCAAACTTTGACCCTCCAGATGTTGCAAAACTACAACTCGCAGCATGCCCAGACAGCCTTTGGCTGTGTGGGCATGCTGGGAGTTGTAGTTTTGCAGCTTTTTGAAGGCCACATTTAAGATCACTTATAGCGATCTTCACTGCAGCCTTCTTCGCCGCACTTTCCGGCTGCCGCTCTTCCTGCTGCAACCGCTGCTCCATGGATGCCACCGATGCCGCCTCCGAAGGTCCGGGTAAGCCGGGCCATGCTCCCCCCTCTCCGCCCGTGATCCCCCACTCTGTACCGACTTCCGATCGGTGGCCAGAGCGGGGGAAATTAACTCTAGGACCTTCGAGGATGGTTTTTAACCCACCCCAGCCTGCCGAGGTAGCGAGGATTTCTAGGCTGTTCAATTGGGCACTCTGCCCTTTATTTATTTTTTTCCCCCTTTTTATTTATATATAAATATATATATATCTTGTCTTTTGACCACCACGCAGACAACAACAACAGAACGAAGAAGAAAAAAAAAAGGGGGAGAAGATATATATATATATATATATTTTAGATGTTTAGCGATTAAATTTCCCTCCCCTGCACCTCTTCCTCCCCAATACTGCTGGACTGATACTCTCCATGCTCCAAAACCATGAAAGGATGGAAGGAAAAACAAAACAAAAAAGAAAAACCCTAAATTTCACACTCTCTCTCCCCCTCTCCCACCACCCCTCCATCCCCCAAACACCAAGAAAAACTAAAAGAAGGCACCGGGTGGGCTACAGGCCTACAAGCATTACAGTTTCCACTGTAATGTACCTGGTTCTCAGGTATTTTATATTCTCTACATATACTCTGAAACAACCTTAACTTATCCCTCTCAAATATTTGTGCCACAAATCTTTTATTATATCTACCATATATACTCGAGTATAAGCAGACCCGAATATAAGCCGAGGCCCCTAATTTCACCCCAAAAACCCAGGAAAAGTTATTGACTCGACTATAAGCCTAGGGTGGGAAATACATCATCCCCCCCATGTCATCATCCCCCCTGTCATCATCCAGACCCCCGTCATTAACACCCCCGTCATTAACACACCCATCATCATCACCCTGTCATTATCACCCCCGTCATCATCACCCTGTCATTTTCACCCCCGTCATCATCACCCTGTCATCATCTCCCCCTTCATCATCACCCAGTCATCATCACCCTGTCATCACCCCCCCCCCTTCATCATCACTGCCTGTCAATCACCTCAGTGGTCTTCAACCTGCGGACCTCCAGATGTTTCAAAACTACAACTCCCAGCATACCCAGGTTGAAGACCACTGCGCTGGCCTTCGTCATCATCCAGACCCCCCCCCCTTTTAGTTTTCTTCTGACCTCCCCTCGGTGGGAAGGAAGGGTGAGCTGGTCCAGGCCATCTATGCTGCAGGGACTGTCCGGTGGGGAGGGTTAGTCGTTCCGGGCTGTACATTTTCCCCGGGAGGCCCTCTTCTCCGCTCGCTTAAACTAATTCTGTCTGCCATACTTAGTGGGAGTCTGCACCAGATTTTAAATTTGGCCCCTATTTTCTGCTGTAAAGGGTCCAGATTTAACTCTGCATATTTTTTCACATCTTTCGCGACCAAATATACCCAAATATCGAAAGGATTCCTGTACTTTCAGAATCTTTACCTTACTATGTTCTATTCTTCCTTTTAGTGGGAGAAGTATGCTTTTTTCCCAATTAAATTGGAGGCCTGATTTTCCACTGTTGCTATTATTTTATCCAATGCGTTATTAGTGTTGGAGACCTACATCAGAATATCATCTGCAAATAATGATATCTTGTCCTCTCTCCCCGACATCCAAACCCTTCCATCTCCTCCATCATCCTGATTTTTATTGCCAAAGGCTCTATATATAGGGAAAAGATGTAGGAGGAGAGATGACAACCCTGTTTCTCTCCTCTGGTGAGTGGGAAACATTCTGTTTCTTCATCATTAACTATGAAGAAATTGTTTTTTTTATATAGGATTTTTATCCATCATATAAAATTATCACCAAACCAAAACCCTCCAACACCTTCCACAAATAGAGCCATTCCACCCTGTCAAAGGCCTTGACTGCGTCAAGTGACAGGATGGAATGGCCCTCCCTTACCTCCTGAATATTTCCAAATACTCTCTTTATATTATCAGAAGTACTAAATCCTTGTCTAAATCAACACTGGTCTTTATCCACCAAACCTGACATGACTCCGGCCAGTCTATTTGCCAACAGCCTGCCCAGAATCTTCATATCTGTGTTTAATAGTGAAATTGGTCTATATGACCCTGGTTCCGCTACATCTTTATCTGGTTTTAAGATCAGCACAATTACAGCTTTATTCATCGATTCTGGCAATTGCCCACATCTGAATAGTTCATTAAATAATCCTACCATTTTTGGAATCAATACTCTGACAAATATTTTGTACAACTCAAAGGGAAGCCCATCTAGACCCACTGCCTTTGCTTTTGATGCTTCCTTTATTACTGCTTTTACCACGTCTTCTCTAATTTTTGCTCCTAGCCCCTCCATCATATCTTTTGTTATTTTTTGTAGTTTACAATCTGAAATGTATTTCTCAGTTGTGGAAATATCTACTTCTCCTTGTGTCCTATATAACTCGCTATAATATTCCAGGAAGATCTTTATAATTTCACTTTGGTCGTTCCTTACTATTCCTTGCCTGTCCTTTATTGCTTTTATTTCTATTTTTGATGTGCTTTCTTCAATCATTTTTGCTAAGAATTTTCCTGGTCTACCTCCCTCGAAGTATCTGTGCCTATATATTCTATTCATCATTTTTATAGCTTGATTATTGATAAGTTCTTCATGTTTATTCATCTCCTTTACCCACCTATCTTTATCTTCCGCTGATATTGAACTCCTATATTCTCTCTGCTACTTCTATCCGTTCTTTCATTTCTTGCCTTCTTCCTTACCCTTGCCATTCTTTCTACCATTAACCCTCTTATATCGGCCTTTGCAGCGGTCCAGATCACATTAACTGATGCCGTCCCCTCATTAAGTTCAAAGAATTCACATATCTGGTTCTTCCCCCCATACCTCTTACCAGTATGGGCTTACACATAATCCTCTTCTTTGTTTTTCCATATTACTATACATCTTTATCAGCATTGGTGAGTGATCTGAGATGCTTCTAGGCTCATATTTAACTTCTTTCACGACCCTTACCAGATCTCCTGAACCTATTACCATATCTATTCTAGACAATGTTTGTTTCGATTTATTATAGAATGAATATACTTTTTTGTCTGGATATTGGGCCCTCCTTAAATCCTTCCACCACATTTCATCAAAAAAATTCCCCAATCCCATGTTGGGTATCTTTCCTTTGGTCTCTCTCTTTCTCCATCTATCTATATTCTCTTGTATTACTGAATTATAATCCTCCATTATTAGTACAGGGATATTCCCCATATCCTTAATGAATTTACACAGACTCAATAAAACCAAAAGATTGGAAGGGGGTGGAATATAAACAAAGGCCCAAATCATCTTTTTCTTCTCACCTTGTACCATCAGAAATATATATCTTCCTTCTCTATCGATTTTATTTCCTAATACTTCCATCTGTACCCCCTTATGTATCATCACACTTACCCCCCATGAATAATTAGAGTACATTGAGTGTTCTGACATAGCTATCCATTTACAGTTTAGCATATTTATTTTCTATCTGTTCAAATGTGTTTCTAAAAGACAAACAACCACTGGTAAGTGTTTAGATATCACCCGTAATACTGCAGCTCGCTTTACTCTTTCCGCCAGTCCTCTAACATTCCATACCAATATGTTTACCATTAAAAAAAAGTCCCCAACCACCAGTGCCATCCCACCCCTGCCCTCCCCTCATGGTCCACTCTCCCCTTACTGGTTGCATTCCTCTCTACTGAGCCTGACCTCCACCTGACCACATTATAACAATTTAATACAAGATAAGAAACAAATTTATCTTTAAAGGACATGTCCGGTGCTCACTTTTCTTATTGTATCCGTTCCGGGCTGCAAAAAAAGAAAATAAGCTTTCTCTTGCCTACCCCCGGTCTCCGGTACAGGTGTTCGGTCTCCGGGCTGTATTCTACTTATTTCATGTTTGCCCGGAGCTTCAGCCTATCACTGGCCAAGGCGGGACATCGCTGCGGCTGGTGATAGGCTGAAGCTCCATGTGATGTGCCGGGCTAACAGGAAGTAAGAAGAATACAGCCCAGGGACTGAACACCTGTACCGGAGCACCGGGGGAGCGTAGGCAGGTAAGAGAAAGTTTGTTTTCTTTTTTTTTTGCAGCCCAGAACGGATAAAATAAGAAAAGTGAGCACCGGATATGTCCTTTAAGGAGACGCTAATTTGATTGCTTCACTATCAAGCCACTCTATTGCATCTGCTGGTGTAGTGAAAAAAACTGTCTGATTTTTGTACTCTAGTCTCAGTTTAGCCAGGAATATTAGTGAATATTTCATCTCTGCTTCTCTCAATCTTTTTTTCACCTGTAAAAAATTCATCCTTGCCTGCTTCGTTTCCTTTGAATAATCTGGAAATATTGCCACCTTGCTACCCTCAATAACTATCTCCAAATATCTTTTTGCCTTTCTTATAATATAATCCCTGTCAGCTGAGGATATGCGTTTTACCAACATAGCTCGGGGCCTAGCTCCTGGTGGAGGGGATGGAAGGGAACCCTATGCGCTCTTTCTATAACCATTGTCTTCAGCACCCCTTCCTCTCCAAAGTTTTCTCTCAACCACCTCATCATAAATTTCGTACGTATCTTCTTATTCATCCTTTTCTGGGATTCCCAAAACTCTAATATTCGCCCGCTTACTCCTATCCTCCAAATCTCTAACCTTATCCGTCATCTGTTGGCAAACTTTTTTTTAGCTTAATGATCTCTTCTTCTGCTTTTTTTGCCACCTCTTCCACATTTCCTACCCTCTGTTCCACTTGCCTCACTTTTTCTCTCGTCTTCCCTTATTAAGGCTATATCTACCTTCACCTCTCCTAAATTCTCCTGCATTTCAATAAGGGATTCATTAGATTTGTGCACCTCTTCCATTATTTTATTAAAAATCTCCGGAGATTCCCTTCCTGTACCCTCATAATATACCTCCTCCTCTAATTCGGATCTATCCTCTAGGTGTTTCTTTTTAACTGATGGAGACAAAAATTTCTCCATTACCCATCCAACCGCTCCTTCACCTTTCTCTTTCTCTTTTGTTTTAGCTCCCATTGATCCTATACCAGATCTCCTAGTACCATCCTCTTTTCCATCTTTCCCTACATTTCTATGTCCCATTATTGCTTTACAGATAGTTACATTTTTTTTTATGGTGTAATAACATTCGATTGCACCTTCCAGTTTACACATAAATTCAACCAGAATGCACTAGACTTATTATGGTTGTTACAGTTATCCACTATCACAGCCTGCTATTTCTTACATAAATTCAGCTGGAATGCAATACACTCGTTACAGTTGCTTCAACTATCACAGTCTGCTGTTTATATCCTGCAGTATGGATATTATTTCACCAGAATTGTGTGGTCCACTCACTTCAGTTCATTTACCACACACCCTCTCCGAAACATAACATCCCAAAAACTTTAGGTAAGAAATATTCTGCCGCAATTATGACCTCAGGATAGTTCACAGTCCCAGAACTCCTACCTCCCCACACACAGGTCCACCAAAGAGACCAAAAGGACGTCCATGCCTTCAAAGGGCAGCAACCAAAGAGGTCCTCTATACAATGTCACTGCGACCAATTCGCATTGTCTATAACACTCCCAAATAGCAGCTCTAACGATCTATTTAGTGGCCCCGGTCTGACCTTGTCTTCAATGTTCCTGCACCGCCGACTCTCTCCTCTATCCTCCTCCGTACTCCTTGGTCTGCGATGACTCCTCACACCTCACCCTTGCTTGGACATCCCAGCCGCTGCTCATACTCTGCAATTCCCTTGCTTCTCTCACTTTGCCCCCATCCTCCTCCTGCAGCTTTGACTCCTGCCCGCAGTGCTTTCTCCCTCTGATCTCCTCAGCTCCTTAGTGCTGCAGCTCCACTGCTGGTGACCTCCCTCTCGGCATAGGCGGCTAGATAGTAAGTGTCCTGCTTGCATGTATGTGCCGGCATCCTGGGCACCTCAGCGCTACATCCCAGCTACCAGCGCAGCGTTTCCTCTCACATCGTGGTCAGATGGAAGGTGAGTGGTGTGCGTACGTGAGTCCGCTCACATGCTCCTCCCCCAATTGTTTATCAAGTGAAGAATTAATAAAAGATCCTACATTTAGTAATTCCAAGATCAGGTTTATTATGGATTTGCTGGAGATGGTATTTATGAAAAATTATTTTAGATTTGATGAACCTTGATGGGGTCCCCTGTAGCACCTAGTGTCGCTAATATTTTTATGTCTGAGTTTGAAGAGTTATTTGTCAAGTCTTTTGTCAAGTCCCTGGGGACCCCCGGGATCTCGGCTGCAGCACCCCGCTGTCATTACTGCATGAAGGGTACTACAGGGGCTGGAGCATTGTGACGTCACGACTCCGACCCTCCTGACATCACAGCCGCCCCCTCAATACAAGTCTATGGGAGGGGGCGTGGCATCAGTCACGCCCCCTCCCATAGACTTGCATTAAGGGGGTGGGCCGTGATGTCATGATGCTTCGGCCCCTGTATCGCCGGTCATTACACACAGAGAGAGAGTTTGCTCTGTGCAGTAATGAAAGTGAAGATGCTGCAGCCGAGATCCCGGTGGTCCCCAGCAGCGGGACCCCGCAATCAGACATCTTATCCACTATCCTTTGAATAGGGGATAAGATGCCTAGGGGCGGAGTACCCCTTTAACCTTTAGGTGTTTCATAGGAATAGCAGCAAAGTGTAGGAGAAAATTCAAAATCTCCATTTTTTTACACTAACATATTTTTGTAGTTTCATTTTTACAAGGGGTAAAAGGAGAAAAAGCCCCCCAAAATTTGCAACCCAAATTTTTCTCGAGTAAGGAAATACTTCATATGTGGATGTAAAGTGCTCTGTGGGTGCACTAGATGGCTCAGAAGGGAAGGAGCGACAATGAGCTTTTGGAGAGCGAATTTTGCTGAAATGGTTTTTGGGGGGCATGCTGCATTTAGGAAGCCCCCATGGTACCAGAACAAAAAAAAAAAAAAAACACATGGCACTCTATTTGGGAAACTACACCCCTCAAGTAACGTAAATAGCGGTAAAGTGAGCCTTAACACCCCACAGGTGATTGATGAACTTTCGTTAAAGTGGGACCTGAAAATGAAAAATTAGATTTTTTTTCACAAAAATTCTGGTGTTACCCCAAATTTTTCATTTTCAGAAGGGGTAATAGAAGAAAAAGCCCCCAAAATTTCTAACACCATTTCTCCTTACGTATGGAAATACCCCATATGGGATGTTAAGTCCTCTGCGGGCGCACTACAGGGCTCAGAAGAGGAGCACCATTGAGCTTTTTGAGAGAAAATTTGGATGGAATTGAAGTCGGGTCAATGTGCATTTACAAAGCCCCCAGGGTGCCAGAAAAGTGGAAATCCCCACATGTGACCACCATTTTGGAAACTACACCCCTCACAGAATGTAATAAGGGGTGCAGTGAGCTTTTACACCCCACTGGTGTTTGACAGATCTCTGGAATAGTGGGCTGTGCAAATGAAAAAAAATTTTTTTCATTTTCACAGACAACTGTTCAAAACATCTGTCAGACACCTGTGGGGTGTAAATGCTCACCGCACCCCTTATTACATTCCGTGAGGGGTTAAGTGTTCAAAATGGGGTCATATGTGAGGGGTCCACTGTTCTGCCAGCATGGGGGCTTTGTAAAAATTCCAGACAAATTCTTGCTCCTTCTCTTCTGAGCATTGTAGTGCACCTCCATATAACCTTACGTCCACATATGGGGTATTTTCTTACTCAGAAGAAATGGTGTTACAAATTTTCGGTTGCTTTTTCATCTATTACCCCTTGTGAAAATAAAAAAAATTGGGGGAACACCAGCATTTTAGGGGAAAAAATCAAATTTTACATTTTCATGTCCAGCTTTAACAAAAATTTGTCAAATACCTGTGGGGTGTTAAGGCTTACTGCACCCCTTATTATGTTCCTTGAGGGGTGTAGTTTCCTAAATGGGGTCACATATGGGTGTTTAATTTTTTTTGCGTTTATGTCAGAAGCGCTGCAATCAGACACCTCTGTGCAAATCACCAATTTAGGCCTCAAATGTACTTGGTACGCTTTCACTCCTGAGCCCTGATGTGCGCCCGCAGAGGACTTTGCGTCCATATATTTGTGTTATTACCATACTCAGGAGAAATTGTGTTACAAATTTTGAGGTTCTCTTTCTCCTTTTACCTCTTGTGAAAATGATAAGTATGGGGCAACTTCAGCATGTTAGTGTAAAAAATAAAAAAATTTTACACTAACATGCTGGTGTAGACCCTAGACCCCAAAATTTGAAACGCAATTTCTCGGAAATACCCCATATGTGGCACTAAACTGTTGCCTTGAAACATGACAGGTCCATGTGCCTTTAAGGCCTAAATTAGGGATTTGCATAGAAGCAGACCCGGATGCAAGCATGGTGCTTGCCACCTCCACTAAAAATATCCTACGGCTGTGTGTCCCAAACAGGGTGCCTCCAGCTTTTGCTAAACTTCCAGCATGCCTGGACAGTCAACAGTTGAATAGCAATGCTAGGAGTTGTTGTTTTGAAAACAGTGCTGTGTGAGGCGTTTTTAATTTTATTCGGGGGAAGGGGGGGGGTAACTGTGTAAGGGTGTATGTATGTGTAGTGTTTTACTCTTTACTTTGTGTTAGTGTAGTGTAGTGATTTTAGGGTACACTCACACGGGCGGGGGTTTACAGAGAATTTCCTGCTGGAAGTTTGAGCTGCGGTGAAAAATTTGCCTCAGCTCAAACTTGCAGCAGAAAAACTGCTGTTGCAAAACTACAACTCCCAGCATGCACTGACAGACCGTGCATGCTGGAAGGTGTGGTTTTGACACAGCTGTAGTCACACTGGTGGGGAAACACTGAGATAGGTAACAGACTAACTCAGTGTTTCCCCACCAGTGTGTCTCTATCTGTTGCAAAACTACAACTCCCTGAATGCACTGACGGCCGAAGTGCATGCTGGGAGTTGTAATTATGGAACAGCTGGAGGGGCACAGTTTGGAGACACAGTATGGGGAGGGGGGGGGAACCTCCAGCTGTTTCAAAACTACAACTCCCGTGCATGATGGGAGATGTAGTTTTGCAACAGCTGAAGGCGCACGGGTTGAGAAACAATGAGTTAGGTAGTGGACCCTAACTCAGTGTTTCCCCACCAGAGTGCCTCCAGCTGTTGCAAAACTGAAACTCCCAGCATGCACTGGGAGTTGTAGTTATGGAACAGCTGGAGGAGCACAGTTTGGAGACCACTGTGGCTCTCTGACTAAGAGGGTCCATATGATCAAAGCAACCAAGTATGTGTCACTGTAGGCCCTCTATCTTAGTTTTAAATGTCTGCATTTTTTTTTAATAAGGTTTGGATGCCTTAGTTGCTCTTGGAGGCCTAAACGGATGCTCCTGTGCATTCGTCTGTGACTTATTCGCCTTTTTTAGAGTCCATGGTTGTGTACTGCTGGTGATGCGGAGGGGGGGGGGGGGGGTTGGGTCTCCGGCCGTGTGGGATGTGTGACTGTGTTTGTCTGTGTTATGTTCCGGCTTTGCACAGTGCTTGCCTACTATTTTATTCTTGGCCTATGCTATGTTCTGGTTACCTATACTGTATGCCATGTTTATTACACTATGACTTTGGCTGGTGTTGTTGTGTTTCCATTTATTTTAGTTATTTTTGTTTATTGTGTTATGACAATTGCAAAAATAAAGACTATAAAAAATTAAATAAATGAAGAATGGAGGCGAAAGCTCCACCCATCAGCTCTGAGGGAGCTTCAAATTAGAGCTGAAGCTTGCAGATAACAAATCTGCTGAAAAATGTCATATGCAAGTAATAAAATGACTAGAAATTGTGCTGCTCCTCGAATACACACACAGGGTAGCGTTTCCTGAAAGGTCACCTAAAATAATCGGTACGCTTGAAGAGAACTTCAAGTCTTCATGTCCAGCACTCTCATAAGTAGAAACCAATCCCAGCAAAAATGAAGCATATACAAATATTTGTATAGAAAATGTTTTCTTACTACTTTGAAGTTATAGGCTTCATTTTAGTTTTTTTTTCTTATTTTATGAAAAAATAATGGGCAGGAGAATAAATATCCTCAACACAGTGGAAATTAAGCCTTCTGCATGTAACATTCATATTTTAATATCACATAAAGGAGTATTCCAGCATACTTATTTTTTTTTTTAACGTTTTGCTGGCGGTGGTATAAAAAAAGAATTTAAAAAATGACTTACCTCAATCCCTCTTTCAGAGATTTATAGTTCCCCATCGCTCATTTCTCTCTTTATTTAACCCCTTAACAACCACGGATGTAAATGTACGTCCAGGTGCGGCGGTACTTCGCGTACCAGGACGTACATTTACATCCTGTATGTGACCAAGAGCATTGGAGTGGTGCGCGCGTCATGCACTGCAGGTCCTGGCTGCTATCAGCAAGCGGGGACCTGCCGGTAATGGCGGACATCCTCGATTTGTGATCAATACAGATGTTGTGTTATCGATACAGATCACTGAAACAAAAGACAGACAGCACTCCGTTGTGTGATAACGTAGTTAAACAGAGGGGGCTCAGGCAGAGGTGGCGCTTACAACAACGGGTTACACTCAGCCAAGTGCAACAAGTAAAAGGGAATTGACGTTTATTCACCCATGATGCAATGCGTTTCACAGATAGACTGAAGCAGTCTATCTGTGAAACGCGTTGCATCATGGGTGAATAGACGTTAGTTCCCTTTTACTTGTGTGTTCAGCGCCTTGAATCCCGTCGCCACACTGGAGGTTAATTTCTATTGTTAGTATCAATACAGATCACGGCATATACAGCAATGTGTGTGTTTAAATAGATGACCGGATCGCCCGCGACGCTGCCATGGGTATTGGATCATCTAAAGTGACGGACTGCGGTCCCCACACCTGCCTCCGTCTGTCTCCTGGAGTCTTCTGCTCTGGTCTGAGATCAAGTAGACCAGAGCAGAAGATCGTCGATAATACTAATCAGTGCTATGCCTATGCATAGCACTTTTCAGTATATGCAATCTAATGATTGCTATAAATCAGTTATGGCGAACCTTTTTGAGCCTGAGTGCCCAAACCACGCCAACTTTTTTCCCCTCAAAGTGCCAGCACAGTAATTAAATCAGAATACTGAGGTTTAAGTTTAGAAAAAACAACTTAGGTAGGCAGTATGTTCCCCCACATTAGGTTGTAGTTCACCCACATTAGGTAGGCAGTATAATTCCCCCACATTCGGTAGGCAGTATAATTCCCCCACATTCGGTAGGCAGTATAGTTCCCCCACATTAGGTTGCAGTTCCCCTACATTAGGTTGGCAGTATAGTTACCCCACATTAGGTTGGCAGTATAGTTACCCCACATTAGGTTGGCAGTATGTCCCCCAAACTTTAGGTTGCAGTTCCCCCACATTAGGTAGGCAGTATAGTTCCCCCACATTAGGTTGTAGTTCCCCCATATTAGGTAGGCAGTATAGTTCCCCCACATTAGGTTGCAGTTCCCCCACATTAGGTTGGCAGTATGTTCCCCCACATTAGGTTGGCAGTATGTTCCCCCACATTAGGTTGGCAGTATGTTCCCCCACATTAGGTTGGCAGTATGTTCCCCCACATTAGGTTGTAGTCCCCCCACATTAGGTGCAGTATAGTTCCCCCACAGACATACAGCCTTCAGCCATATACAGTGTATGGCTGGAGGCTGTATGTCTGTGTACTGCCTCACAGTGCTCCGTCCACTGAGGTGGTCAGAGCACTGAAGATGACATGCAGGTAACTTACCATGCCTGTGCGTCCTCCTCCATCGATGTTCAGCTCATCTGATCCTATGGGCGCTTTTAAAGTTAAAAGTAAAACTTAATGCGGGGCCACAGAAAGGTAACCGGACATCCTTGTGTCCCGATAAGATCTTTCAGGACACAGGGATGTCCCGGTTTGCCCCGCCTGGCGGACTATGGCTGCATGCCCACAGAGGGGACTCGGTGTTCCACCTGTGGCACCTGTGCCATAGGTTCACCATCACTGCTATAAATAGTTCCCTTTGGTCATATAAAACATGTAAAAAAAAAAAAAAAAGTTAAAAAATGTAAATAAAAAAGTAAAAAATTAGAAAAATTCCCTCCCTTAATGAAAATGTAAATCCTTCCTTTTTCCCATTTCCCCCCCAAAAAGCATAAAAAAAATTATTAAACATATTTGGTATTGCTTAACCTCTTAAGGACGCAGGGCGTACTTGTACGCTTTGCACCCGATTCCGGTATTTAAAACGGGGTCACGCCTCATACGGCATACGGGTCGGTCCCGGCTGCTAATGATAGCCGAGACCCTGGGCTAATAGCGCGTGGCACAGATCGTTGATCACTGTGTCCAAAACGAAAGTACACGCTTTCCGGCAGCTCAGTCGGGCTGATCAGGACCATAAAGATAAAATCACTATGTCCCTATCAGCTAGGACGTGCGCGGAGGCTCCCTTACCTTGCTCTGTCGCGTCCGATCGGCGTTTGATTGCTCCAAGCCTGAGCTACAGGCTTGAGCAATCGAGCCCCTAGAACACTGATCTATGCAAAGCTATGGCTTTGCAGGGATCAGGGTAAAAGATCAGTGTGTGCAGTGTTATAGCCCCCTATGGGAGCTATAACACTGCAAAAAAAAAGTGAAAAAAAAAAAAGTTAATAGAGGTCATTTAACCCCTTCCCTAATAAAAGTTTGAATCACCCCCCTTTTCCCATAAAAAAAACTGTGTAAATAAAAATAAACATATGTGGTATCGCCGCGTGCGTAAATGTCCAAACTATAAAAATATATTGTTAATTAAACAGCACGGTGAAATTCCAAAGTCCAAAATAGCGTATTTTTGGTCAATTTTTATTTCATGAAAAAATTTATAAAAAGCAATCAAAAAGTCCGATCAATACAAAAATGGTACCGATAAAAACTTCAGAACACGGCACAAAAAATGAGCCCTCAAACCGGCCCGTACGTGATTAAATAAAAAGTTATAGGGGTCAGAAGATGAGAATTTTAAACGTATAAATTTTCCTGCATGTAGTTATGATTTTTTTCAGAAGTACGACAAAATCAAACCTATATAAGTAGGGTATCATTTTAACCATATGGACCTACAGAATAAAGATAAGGGGTAATTTTTACTGAAAAATGCACTGCATAGAGACGGAAGCCCCCAAAAGTTACAAAATGACATTTTGTATCGAGCCCCTAGAACACTGATCTATGCAAAGCTATGGCTTTGCAGGGATCAGGGTAAAAGATCAGTGTGTGCAGTGATATAGCCCCCTATGGGAGCTATAACACTGCAAAAAAAAAGTGAAAACTAATTTAATAAAGGTCATTTAACCCCTTCCCTAATAAAAATTTTAATCACCCCCCTTTTCCATGAAAAAATAAATAAAACTGTAAATAAAAATAAACATATGTGGTATCACTGCGTGCGTAAATGTCTGAACCATAATAATATATCGTTAATTAAACCGCATGGTCAATGGCGTACGCGCAAAAAAAATTCCAAAGTCCAAAATAGCATATTTTGGTCACTTTTTATATAATAAAAAATGAATAAAAAGCGATCAAAAAGTCTGATCAATGCAAAAATGGTACCTATAAAATCTTCAGAACACGGCGCAAAGAATAAGCCCTGAATACCGGCCCGTACGCGGAAAAATAAAAAAATTGTAGGGGTCAGAAGATGACAATTTTAAATGTATAAATTTTCCTGCATGTAGTTATGATTTTTTTCAGAAGTATGACAAAATCAAACCTGTATAAGTAGGGTATCATTTTAACCATATGGACCTACAGAATAAAGATAAGGGGTAATTTTTACTGAAAAATGCACTGCGTAGAGACGGAAGCCCCCAAAAGTTACAAAATGACATTTTTTTCTTCAATTTTGTCGCACAATGAATTTTTTTCCGTTGCGCCGTGAATTTTTTGGTAAAATGTTTAATGTCACTGCAAAGTAGAATTGGTGGCGCAAAAAATAAGCCGTAATATGGATTTTTAGGTGCAAAATTGAAAGCGATTTTTAGATGAGGAAAAAATGAGAATGCAAAAACGGAAAAACACTGAGTCCTTAAGGGGTTAAATGTCTGAACTGTCAAAATATAATGCTAATGATCCCATATGGTAAACAAGCGTAAAAAAAAATAAAAAAAGATACAAAATTGTTGCTTGTTTGTCACATTTTTTTCCAAAAGAAGTTAATAAAAAGTGATTTAAGTTTCATATAAGCAAATGTTTTATAAATAATGAGTACAGATCACGGTGCAAAAAAATTGCCCTCATACAGCCGCGTATATGGAAAAATGAAAAAGTTATAGGTGGTCAAAATACAGTAAGGCGATTTTAAACACACTGATTTTGTAAGAAAAAAGTTTGATATTTTTTAAAAGCAGTACAATAATAGAAAACTAAGTAAAGATGGGTATCATTTTAATTGTATTGACCCACAGAATAAAGAAAACATGTCATTTTACTTAAAGGGGTTATCCGCCATAAGGTGATTTTAGTATGTACCTGGCAGACAGTAATGGACATGCTTAGGAAGGATATGCGCTTGTCTTGGGGCTAAATGGCTATGTCATGAGATTACCATAACACTGTGGCTAGCTTTTTGTGAACTTGTATTTCCTGTATGACGTTTCTTTCTTTTTTTTACTACATATCCCACAATTACATTTTCTTCCATCCCACACATCAGCCACCCCACCCATTGAAACATAAAGGAGCTGCATCCATCAAAAGACCTGTGGTTTTCAATCAGGGTGCCTACAGCTGTTGCATTAGTTGCAGATTGATCTCTCTCCCACCAAGCGATCACTCCACCCATTGAAGCAGACACGCTCCCTGTCATCAGCTGACTAGTGAGTCAGGTCTCGGCCACATTGCAAGCTGGGAAAATTCCGAGACAACAGTAATTTTATATGCTGTTAAAAATAAATAGTGGGGTGAAAATCACAGAAGAATTGTGAGAAAATCGTCACACAAAGGTACAGACACTATATTATGAACTACACTAAACTTTAGAGCCCCTGTTGCATAGTCAAATAAAAAAAAATCCTGGAATACCCCTTTAAAGTGTACAGTGTGAAAACAAAACCCTCCAAAATTGGTTTTCATTTAAATTTCCTCACAAAAATTTTTTTTGGGTTCGCCATACATTTTATGGTAAAATGAGAGGTGCCATTACAAAGTACAATTGGTCATGCAAAAGACAAGCCCTCATATGTATCTGTTGGTGGAAATATAAAAGAGTTATGGATTTTAAAAGATGGAGGAAAAGACAAAAACACAAAAGTAAAATTGGCATAGTCCTTAACCCCTTAAGGACAATGGACGTACTCCTACGCCCCCATTTCCGAGTCCTTAAGGACCGAGGACGTAGGAGTACGTCCTGTCCTTTCCCGGCCTCCTGCCGCTAGCCGGAGGGGAGCCGGTGCCCGATGCCTGCTGAAATCGTTCAGCAGGCATCGCGGCATATCGCCCAGGGGGGTCATTATGCCCCCCCATGTCGGCGATGGCCGCAGATCGCTGGACAATTCAGTCCAGCGATCTGCGGCGATTCCGGGTCAATCGGGTCTCCAGTGACCTGGTGACCCGGAATTACTGGCTGATCGGGGCAGTCAGAGACGGCCCCGAACAGCCAGAGCCTGCAGCGGTGAGGTGGCACTGGTGCCACCTCACGATCGCCCTGATTCGTCGGCCGGATTACCGGCCGACGAATCAGGGCGCCTGCTGCGGATGTCACTCCCGCACCCGCTCCGCCCCTCTTCCGGAGGACGTGAGCGGGTGCGGGACGTGCACCCCTGGTGCTGGGGACCCCGATCCCCGGCGTTAATGTTGGGATCGGGGCCCCAGGAGCGACGACGGCGGCGGCGGCGGGACTGACCTGCAGCGGCGATCAAGCAGCAGCAGGAGGTGAGTGACAGCCTCCTGCTGTTGCTTAGCAACAGCTCCCAGCATGCAAAAAGGGCATGCTGGGAGCTGTAGTTATGCAACAGGAGGAGGCAGACCACCACAACTCCCAGCATGCACTTATGGGCATGCTGGGACTTATGGTTTTGCAACAGCTGGAGGCACATTCTTTCTATGGAAAAGTGTACCTTCAGCTGTTGTGTAACTACAACTCCCAGCTTGCACAAACAGCTTAAGGGCATGCTGGGAGTTGTAGTGGTGCATCTGCTGGTTGCATAACTACAACTCCCAGCATGCCCGTTGGCTGTCGGTGACTGCTGAGAGTTGTAGTTTTGCAACAGCTGAAGGCACACTGAGTTAAGTAGCAAACCAGTGTGTCTCCAGCTGTTGCATAACTACAATACCCAGCATCCCCAGCCAAAGTAGTATGCCTCCGGCTGTTGCATAACTACAACACCCAGCATGCCCTTCCGCTGTCCGTACATGCTGGGGGTTGTAGCTTTTGCAACAGCTGAAGGCACACTGGTTGCAAAACACTGAGTTTGTTGTCAAACTCGGTGTTTCACAACCTGTGTGTCTCCAGCTGTTGCAAAACTACAACTCCCAGCATGCACTGATAGACCGTACATGCTGGGAGTTGTAGTTTTGCAACAGCTGGATGTCCCCCCCCCCCCCCCCAATGTGAATGTACAGGGTACACTCACATGGGCGGAGGATTACAGTAAGTATCCGGCTGCAAGTTTGACCTGAAGCAAATTTTCTGCCGCTGCTCAAACTGCCAGCGAGAAACTACTGTGAACCCCCCGCCTGTGCGACTGTACCCTAAAAACACTACACTACACTAACACACAATAAAATAAAAAGTAAAAAACACTACATATACACATACCCCTACACAGCCCCCCTCCCCAATAAAAATGAAAAACGTCTGGTACGCCACTGTTTCCAAAACGGAGCCTCCAGCTGTTGCAAAACAACTACTCCCAGTATTACCAGATAGCCACTGACTGTCCAGGCATGCTGGGACTTTTACAACAGCTGGAGGCACCCTATTTGGGAATCACTGGCGTAGAATACCCCTATGTCCACCCCTATGCAATCCCTAATTTAGGCCTCAAATGCGCATGGCGCTCTCACTTTGGAGCCCTGTCGTATTTCAAGGCAACAGTTTAGGGTCACATATGGGGTATCGCCGTACTCGGGAGAAATTGTGTTACAAATTATGGGGGGTATTTTCTGCTATTACCCTTTTTTAAAAATCAAAAATTTTTGGGAAACCAACATTTTAGGTAAAAATTTTTTTTATTTTTTTTTACATATGCAAAAGTTGTGAATTAAGGTTCACATTACCCCTTGTTACGTTCCCCGAGGGGTCTAGTTTCCAAAATGGTATGCCATGTGTTTTTTTTTTGCTGTCCTGGCACCATAGGGGCTTCCTAAATGCGGCATGCCCCCAGAGCAAAATTTGCTTTCAAAAAGCCAAACGTGACTCCTTCTCTTCTGAGACCTGTAGTGCGCCAGCAGAGCACTTCTCACCCCCATATGGGGTGTTTTCTGAATCGGGAGAAATTGGGCTTCAAATTTTGGGGGGTATTTTCTGCTATTACCCTTTTTAAAAATGTAAAAATTTTGGGAAACCAAGCATTTTAGGTAAAATTTTTTTTTTTTAACATATGCAAAAGTCGTGAAACACCTGTAGGGTATTAAGGTTCACTTTACCCCTTTTTACGTTCCCCGAGGGGTCTGGTTTCCAAAATGGTATGCCATGTGTTTTTTTTTTGCGGTTCTGGCACCATAGGGGCTTCCTAAATGCGGCATGCCCCCAGAGCAAAATTTGCTTTCAAAAAGCCAAATGTGACTCCTTCTCTTCTGAGACCTGTAGTGCGCCAGCAGAGCACTTTTCACCCCCATATGGGGTGTTTTCTGAATCGGGAGAAATTGGGCTTCAAATTTTGGGGGGTATTTTCTGCTATTATCCTTTTTAAAAATGTAACATTTTTGGGAAACCAAGCATTTTAGGTAAAACATTTTTTTTTTTTTTTACATATGCAAAAGTCGTGAATCACCTGTGGGGTATTAAGGTTCACTTTACCCCTTGTTACGTTCCCTGAGAGGTCTAGTTTCCAAAATGGTATGCCATGTGTGTTTTTTTGCTGTCCTGGCACCATAGGGGCTTCCTAAATGCGGCATGCCCCCCAAAAACCATTTGACGCTCCTTCCCTTCTGAGCCCTCTACTGCGCCCGCCGAACAATTAACATAGACATATGAGGTATGTGCTTACTCGAGAGAAATTGGGTTTCAAATACAAGTAAAAATTTTCTCCTTTTTACCCCTTGCAAAAATTCAAAAATTGGGTCTACAAGAACATGCGAGTGTAAAAAATGAAGATTGTGAATTTTCTCCTTCACTTTTCTGCTATTCCTGTGAAACACCTAAAGGGTTAATACACTTATTGAATGTCATTTTGAATACTTTGGGGGGTGTAGTTTTTATAATGGGGTCATTTATGGGGTATTTCTAATATGAAGACCCTTCAAATCCACTTCAAACCTGAACTGGTCCATGAAAAATAGCGAGTTTGAAAATTTTGTGAAAAATTTCCAAATTGCTGCTGAACTTTGAAGCCCTCTGGTGTCTTCCAAAAGTAAAAACTCATAAATTTTATGATGCAAACATAAAGTAGACATATTGTATATGTGAACCCAAAAATGTTTTATTTTGAATATCCATTTTCCTTACAAGCAGAGAGCTTCAAAGTTAGAAAAATTCAAAATTTTCATTTTTTTCATAAAATTTTGGGATTTTTCACCAAGAAAGGATGCAAGTTACCATAACATTTTACCACTAAGTTAAAGTAGAATATGTCACGAAAAAACATTCTCGGAATCAGAATGATAACTAAAAGCATTCCAGAGTTATTAATGTTTAAAGTGACAGTGGTCAGAATTGCAAAAAACGCTCCGGTCCTTAAGGTATAAAATGGCCTGGTCCTTAAGGGGTTAAACCCTTAACGACCATGAATGTATATTTACATCCGTGGCCAGCTCCCATTATGTGAAGCGTGCTCAGGAGCTGAGCGCGTTTCGTATCTGCTGGGTCACGATTGCTATCAGCAACCAGCGGCTAATACCGAATTACGACGACCTGGCTGATGTCTGGTATTAAGCCTTTAGAAACTTTATCAAAGTTGATCGTGGCGTCTAAACCTGGAAAAAATACATTAAAAAAAAAGTAAATAAAAATAAACATATGTGGTATCTGTGGTATTTTTAGTAGTGAAATAAAAAAAATAAAAACTATATAAATTGGCTATCATTATAACCATATGGACCTACAGAATAAATATATGGTGTGCACTGGGTAGAATCGGAAGCTCCCAAAACATACAAAATAGATTATTTTTTTTCCAATTTTGCCCCACAAAAATTTTTTTGTCTGGTTTCGCCATACATTTTTGGGTAAAATTCTTGATGAAATTACAAAGTACAATTAGTGGCACAAAAATCAAGTCCTTAAATGATTATGCAGGTGCAAAATTGAAAGCGTTCTGATTTTTAGAAGGGGAGGTGGAAAATACGAAAGTGTAAAAACAAAAGAAAACTGTAGTTCTAAACTGGTTAAAGGGGTAGTCCAGTGGTGAAAAACTTATCTCCTATCCTAAGGATAAGTTTGGTGCCCCCGGCGATCTCTCTATACGGAGGCCAGGCTCTCCGGCCAGATAGCGGGTGTCGACCTCCGCACGAAGTGGCGGCCGACACGCCCCCTCAATACATCTCTATGGCAGAGCCGGAGATTGCCGAAGGCAGCGCTTCGGCTCTGCCATAGAGTTGTATTGAGGGGGCGTGTCGGCCGCCACTTCGTGCGGAGGTCGACACGCCCCCTTCCCGCGGGCTGTCGGGGCTCCGTACAGGAGATCGCAGGGGGCCCCAGCGGTCGGACCCCCCGCGATCTCAAACTTATCCCCTATCCTTAGGATAGGGGATAAGTTGTTCCCCACTGGACTACTCCTTTAAGGTCAAAATGGGCTTGGTACTTAAGGGGTTAAAAAACAAGGGTGAAGATTCATCAAAACTTGTGCAGAGAAAAAGTCAACCAGCAACCCATATCAACCAATTAGATAGCTTTATTCATTTTTGAAAAGGCCTCAAAAAAAAAAAAATTTAAGAAGCAATCTGAGTGGCTGCTGTGTGCAACCGGTCAATTTTCTTCAGCATAGGTCTTGATGAATGTTCCCCAAGGAGTTGGAGCAGAACCTGCCTCCTCAGCCATTTACTGGACAAGACAGGACAACAATATGGTCTGTTTTTGGAAGCAGAGAAAAACAGCAAGGGTAAATCCCTGGAATAGAAGCTGCAGGGATCTAGGGTAGGTAAGTATCATTCATGTTTTATTTTTACTGCATGCCCAGTAAAATAAAATAAAAACTTTTTATTGCCCAGGAAAACCCCTGTCTTTGTTAGCATAAGCTAGAGTAGAAAATGCTGAGCTTAAGGATATATACTATTCTATGACATTTACGGTATATACTGTTAGGACTCATGGAGAAGGCCTGTAAGTCCTGCTTCCCACCCACACCTAATAATTGACAGCTGCCACTGTATGAATATGCATGGAGATAAATTGTTGGTGACTGTATCCATAAGCTCATCCTCTCCGCCTGTATCGTGCTCACATAGAGCGTGTTAATATCCTAAAAGCACAAACATTTATTTATTAATTTATTTATTTTTTGTTGTGTTGATATTACATAGTCTTCTGATTCTCGCTAAGGAGAATTAGGTGAAATAGTTTCTTACCTTTATAAAAGCAAGATGGCTTCAATAGTATCTAAAGATTGAAGAAATCTCTGAACTGACCTTAAATATGCAGGTATGAACAGACAGTTGATTAGAGACATATGTACAACTGTATCAAGCTCTGCTGCATCTACATACACACATACAGTAGGATCAAAATGCAACTAAGGCTTCGTTCACATGGCCTTTGTCTCTTGTCCAGCTATACTCCCATCATTGCTGTTAACCACTTAACCCCTTAAGGACTCAGGGTTTTTCCTTTTTTGCACTTTCGTTTTTTCCTCCTTACCTTTTAAAAATCATAACCCTTTCAATTTTCCACCTAAAAATCCATATTATGGCTTATTTTTTGCGTCGCCAATTCTACTTTGCAGTGACATTAGTCATTTTACCCAAAAATGCACGGCGAAACGGAAAAGAAAATCATTGTGCGACAAAATCGAAAAAAACCCGCCATTTTGTAACTTTTGGGGGCTTCCGTTTCTACGCAGTGCATATTTCGGTAAAAATTACACCTTATCATTATTCTGTAGGTCCATACGGTTAAAATGATACCCTACTTATATAGGTTTGATTTTGTCGCACTTCTGGAAAAAATCATAACTACATGCAGGAAAATTTATACGTTTAAAAATGTCATCTTCTGACCCCTATAACTTTTTTATTTTTCCACGTACGGGGCGGTATGAGGACTCATTTTTTGCGCCGTGATCTGAAGTTTTTATTGGTATATTTTTGTTTTGATCTGACTTTTTGATCACTTTTTATTCATTTTTTAATGTTATAAAAAGTTACCAAAATACGCTTTTTTGGACTTTGGAATTTTTTTGCGCGTACGCCATTGACCGTACGGCTTAATTAATGTTATATGTTTATAGTTCGGACATTTACAGACGCGGCGATACCACATATGTTTATTTATTTATTTATTTTACACTGTTTTATTTTTTTTATGGGAAAAGGGGGGTGATTCAAACTTTTATTAGGGAAGGGGTTAAATGACCTTTATTAACACTTCTTTTTTACTTTTTTTTTGCAGTGTTATAGGTCCCATAGGGACCTATAACACTGCACACACTGATCTCTCATCCTGATCACAGGCGTGTATTAACACGCCTGTGATCAGCATTATCGGCGCTTGACTGCTCCTGTCTGGATCTCAGGCACGGAGCAGTCATTCGTTGATCGGACACCGAGGAGGCAGGTAAGAGCCCTCCCGGTGTCCGATCAGCTGTTCGGGACGCCGCGATTTCACCGTGGCGGTCCCGAACAGCCCGACTGAGCAGCCGGGATACTTTCAGTTTCACTTTAGAAGCGGCGGTCAGCTTTGACCGCCGCTTCTAAAGGGTTAATACCGCACATCGCCGCGATCGGCAATGTGTGGTATTAGCCGCGGGTCCCGGCCGTTGATTAGCGCCGGGACCCACGCGATATGATGCGGGATCGCGGCGCGATCCCGCTTCATATCGCGGGAGACGGCGCAGGACGTAAATATACGTCCTGCGTCGTTAAGGGGTTAATGACCCAGGGCATACCTGTACGTCCTGAGTCTGCTCCCATTCCATAA
Source organism: Hyla sarda (assembly GCF_029499605.1). Classification (NCBI taxonomy): domain Eukaryota; kingdom Metazoa; phylum Chordata; class Amphibia; order Anura; family Hylidae; genus Hyla; species Hyla sarda. The sequence goes on from NC_079192.1 coordinate 357,287,072, forward strand.
AGCGGGTCGGGCCCGGCCTCTAATAACGGCCAGGACCTGTGGCTAATAGCGCGGTGCCGCGCGCTATTAACCTTTCAGACAAAGTTCAAAGTTCGCAGCGTTCAAAGTGAAACTAAACTAGCTCAGGGGGCTGTTCGGGACCGCCGCGGTAAAATCGCTGCGTCCCCAACATCTGCAGGACACGAGGAGTGTCCCCTTACCTGCCTCCTGGTGTCTGATCGCCGAATGACTGCTCAGTGCCTGAGATCCTATGAGAAACCATTGATCAATGTAAAAGATCAGTGTGTGCAGTGTTATAGCCCCCTATGGGAGCTATAACATTGCAAAAAAAAAGTTTAAAAAAAAGTTAATAAAGATCATTTAACCCCTTCCCTAATAAAAGTTTGAATCACCCCCTTTTTCCCATAAAAAAAAAAAAAGTTTAAATAAAAATAAACATGTGTTATCGCCGAGTGCGGAAATGTCCGAATTATAAAAATATATCTTTAATTAAACCGCGCAGTTAATGGCGTATGCAGAAAAAAATTCCAAAGTCCAAAATAGTGTATTTTTGGTCACTTTTTATATCATGAAAAAATGAATAAAAAGCGATCAATAAGTCCAATCAATAGAAATATGGTACCACTAAAAACTTCAGATCACGGCGCAAAAAAATTAGCCCTCATACCGCACCATACGCGGAAAATTTAAAAAGTTATAGGGGTCAGAAGATGACCATTTTAAACGTATACATTTTCCTGCATGTAGTTTGATTTTGTCATACTTCTGAAAAAAATCATAACCTATATAATTAGGGTACCATTTTAATTGTATGGACCTACAGAATAAAGATAAGGTGTAATTTTTACTGAAAATAAAGTAAAAAACTTACTGTGTAGAAACAGAAGCCCCCAAAAGTTACAAAATGGCATTTTTTTCTTCAATTTTGTCACACAATGTTGTTGTTTTTTCAAAAACATGAAAAATTGAAAGAATTATGATTTTATGATTTTTTTAAGGTACGGAGGAAAAGACGAAAGTGCAAAAACGGAAAACCCCAGGTCTTTAACCCCTTCATGACCCAGCTAGTTTTGGCCTTCATGACCCAGTCCAGTTTTTCTAATCTGACGTGTTTCTTTCTAACTTTGAACTGCTTTTACCTGGAAAAGTGATTCAGAGATTACTGTATTTATCGGCGTATAACACGCACATTTTAGGCTAAAATTTTTAGCCTAAAGTCTATATGCGTGTTATATGCCGATACACCCCCAGGAAAGGCAGTGGGAGAGAGGCCGTCGCTGCCGGCTTCTTTCCCCCTGCCTTTCCTGGGGTCTAGAGCCCTGCTGCCGGCCCTTCTCTCCCCCTGGCTATCGGCGCCGCTGCCCGTTCTGTCCCCCTGACTATCGGTGCCGGAGCCCCATTGCCGGCGCCGATAGCCAGGGGGAGAGAAGGGGCAGCGGGACCCATTGCCAGCACCGCTGCCCCGTTGCCTCCCCCCATCCCCGGTTGCATAATTACCTGTTGCCTGGGTCGGGTCCGCGCTGCTTCAGGCCTCCGGTGTGCGTCTCCTGCGTCATTGCTTTGCGCTGCACGGCGCATGATGACCGAAGGGAGTGGAGCCCCAACCGGGGGGGCCAGACGTCTGTCCCGGAAGACCAGTTCGGGCAGAGGCCGTGAGGAAGCAAAGTCCCGGAAGGTTAGAGACTGGGTAGGATGGAGGACTGACTTGTCCCGATTGATCAGCCACCCAGCGAGTCAGAGTGTGGAGAGTGACGTCCAGATTATCCAGTGTCTGGGCTCCGGTTGGAGCCTGATGAGAAGGTTGTCACCGAGGTTCCCCTTGACCGTAACAGGCCCATTACTGGTGCCAAGATCTTGTAAAGACCCAAGGCGCCGTGGCTAGACCAAGGGAGAGGGTTACAAATTGAAAGTACCTTTCTGAAACCGCAAAGCGGAGGTACCGATGATGGCCTGAAAATAATGGCACATGGAGGTAGGCATCCTTGATGTCCACTGATGGAAGGAACTCTTCTTGTTCCAGGGACGCCACTACCGAACGGAGAGATTCCATTCTGAAGTGGCGGATGGGAAAGAGACGATTGAGACGCTCGAGATCCAGAATCGGCGCACAGAACCGACCCTTTGGGGACCACAAATAGATTTGAAAAGAACCCCGAAAAACGTTCCCCTGAAGGAACGGGGCCGAACACCCCCTGGAGAAGCAGGGATTGGAAAGCCGCTCTAAATTGCTTCGCCAGAGGAGGAGAACGGGGGGCCCGGAATCGAAAAAAGCGATCCCCCGGAAGGGAGGCGAATTCGATCCAGTAACCGTTGGACACCACGTCCCTGACCCAAGAGTCCTGAATATGTGGAATCCAGATGACTCAGAAAAACAAGAGACGACCTCTCACCCGAAAAGAAACAGTGAGTGGGGGCCTTACTGCATGCAGAAGTGGGTTTGCGGTTGCCCGATTTGGGCGCAAAACGGCTGGACCGGTTGGAGTCCGACTTCCAAGACGGGTGTGCCCGGAACGAGGGAGCCTTCTTGTCCCGCGAGGGCGCCTGTCCGGACCCTTTACTGGGGCCAGAGGTCCAAGAGAACCGAAGGAAAAAACTCTTCCTTTGGGAAGGAGGGCGAGCCTTATTTTGAGGTAACAAGGAACTCTTACCTCCCGATGCCTCGGAGAGAACCTCATCAAGGCGTTTGTCAAAAAAGACGGCCACCCGTAAAGGGAAGCTCAGTGAGAGGCCTTCCGGAAGCGGCATCTGCATTCCAAGCCCTAAGCCATAGAGAACGGCGGAGAGCCGCTAGGGGACCCACAGTAAAGGCAGCAACAATGGGCTGACTGCATGGAAAAGGCACACAGAAAATCCCCAACTTTAAGGGCTTGGAGAGCCAGATCAGGAAGATCTTCTTGGGGGGAATCCCGCTAAAATATCCTGATGGGGATTTTGGCACCACTCCAACAGGGCCTTGGACACCCATGTCGAGGCGAAGATGGGAAGAAGAGAAGAGACAGTTACTTCCGAAGCAAACTTCGCTAAGATTCTATCTTCTTGTCCGTGGAACCTTTGAGATGAGAAGCGGCCCTCCCTGGGGTCCTGGAAGAGAAGACCCCTTCAAGGCGGACACCACTTCCCGTGAGGCCTCAGCCACCGAAATGGAGAATTGGGTCAAGTCAGCCATATACCGGGTCAGGGAAGAAACCCGGGCTGAGGAGCGGCTGAACCCACCGGGGGGGGGGGGGCATCAGGGAGCACCCGGGAGTCTGGGGGAGCAGTGGAGTAGACAGGGCAAGAGGTCTAGGCAGAGCCAGACATTTTAGTATCACAGTGCTACAGATATAATAAGGCACTGAAATTCCAGGTTTCTGCGTGGAGGGAGAATTGCCCTAGAGAGGAGACCTGTCCCATGAACTTTCTCCCCTAGACTGTGTCCCCTGTTAGCTGCAGAGAAAAACCCCACTCCCTGCAGTCAGAGATACTGAACAGGCCAGCCAATAGGAAGGAAGGGGCGTGCCAGAAGCAAGGCACCCGATAACAGGCCCCTTCACATAGAAAAATCGGGGCGGAGCTACAGACGGCCAAAGAAGAACCATCATGGCGCCCGCTCCTTGTCCCGAGCACCATGTCTAGTCCGCATAGCGCTCGGGGGAATAGGGTGGGCGGTCTAAACGCCGGCAGAGACGGCCGGCAAAAGTGAAAGTAAGCCGGCGCTGAAGCGCCCGACTCGTAGCAACGCCGCTGCTGTCAGACGCGAATAAGGCGCTGAGGGAAAACGAAAGTAAGCCGGCGCTTAGAGCGCCCGGCCCGAGCAGCGCCGCGGCTGACAGCCGCACATAAGGCGCTGGGGTAGTGGAAACAAGGACCCACACACACACACACAATATAGTAAAGTGCCCCAAAACACATGCCCTACATATATGCCCCCTTAGGTGCCACTGCTCCCCCAATAAAAATAATGCAGCCCCTGTATAAACCAGCCCCATAAACTGAAGGTGGGCTAAAAACAGGGGGTCTCCAGAGGTTGCGAGCTCCGTACCTATGAAGAAAAAAGGGGGGAAAGTACTTACCTCAGTCAGAAGAACTTACCTAATGGAGTCTTCAGTGAAGTCTTCAGCCAGCTTATGGTCCCTGCATCACGCCTAGCTGCTATAGTGCGAGCGAGGCAAGCAGATACATAGGGGGACCCGGACCCATGAGGTATCACCCAGGCGCTGGCCGTTGGCGAGGGGGGGTTAACAGCGCATATACAAAATGTCTGTGCCCCCTCACTCGCAATGGGGAAACGGGAGTCCCTGAGTCCCCACCTGAAACCTGAAACCAGAAAAGAAAAAGAATAAAAAACAAACACGTCCCTAACTAGGAAAACAAAAAAATGAGAAGACCTGGTCTGGAGCAAACCAGACCACGTCCCACCTCCTTAGACACTAAGCTTAAACTGATTACCTCAGAGCCTGAATGCGGGTATATCCTGCTGGGAGGAGCCAACTGTTTTTGTTGCCATAGTGTCACACCTCCTAGAGACAGCAAGATACACCCACTGTCTGTGTCCCCCAATGGAGCCGATAGAGAAATAAGGTTTTATTGGAGCATTGCACAGTTGTAGTTTGGAAGGACAGTGTTAAGCCTGAAGGATCAATATGACTGTGTACTTAGAAGATGGGGTATTAGGGTAACCCAGGAAATCTGCAGTGTGTACAAGAGAGAAAGACATTGTGGGCAGTGTTACTAGTTGAACAGTCACGCAGGCTTACTGTTGCGTAGTCTTTCTCCTCTGGTAACACTCCTGTCTCCACTTAAGTAGCAGCTCTCTATGCAGATGTGAGATGTCCCACTTTCTACCTCTAGACTGCTTGCAGGCAGCTCGACAACACTGGGGCCATAGATGTTGACTTAAGCAAAGCTTCATGAAAACTGACCCATCAGGGCCCCTTAAAGCAGCACTGCTTGTACTGCCTTGATGGCTCCCTGGCTGACAAGCACACAGAGCCCATGTTGAAGGTGCTTTTTGTATGACAGTAACTGGAAGAACAACATTGCTTGATATATTCATATTGAGAAGTTTAAAATGTGCCAAAAGAACTTTTCGCACACCATTATATCACCGTCTCTAAACAGAACCTGTATTAATCAAAAAAAGGCAGACTGTAACAGCCTTTAAAATTTTATAAGAGCACATCATAAGACCTGGAGAAAAAATGGTCCATTCGGTCAATTCAATTGGTTAAGGAGTAACTTTACGTTTGCTGATTATTAACAACAGAGTAAACTAATGACAAATCGCTTTAAGGAAGACGGCGACCCACTTGATAACCGCAGCCCAGAAAAAAGCTGGGAAGAGGTCACAAGTTGATTGTATACAGCCTAAGGTTCCTAACAAATGCATTTCTAGTGATTTTAATTACCGTTAATCCTTCTTTTAAAATTATTCAAGAAATACTTACTAGACACTGGCCAATATGAAAGAATGATCCATTTTTAGGAAAGAGTCTGCCAACTAGATCTAGAATTATTTACCGCAGAGCAGAAAGCATTAAAAGTATAGTAGCTCAGAGTCGATGAAGTTTGAAGAAATTAGGACCAGCAAACTCCTCGATTCGTATAAGTGCAACTAAGCATGCTCATGTGGTTCGTATAAGTGCAACTTAGCAAGTTGTAAATGCTGTGAGATTCTGAATTATGGTAGAAAGTCCTTCTCTAGCATTTAGACAAGTCTTCCACATTAAGCACTTTATGAATTGTGGGACACCTTTTGTAATATATTTGCTGGAATGCATGTGTCGTTTACAGTATGTCGGACATACCTCAATAAACAATCACCACTATGTTACCAGAGGTTACGACTTGCATAGCATTTCAAGACATGCAGCCTTGCATCATAATTGTGACCTTACTGCATTTTTTTTATTACTCATTGATTACATTCAGTATTATGCTTATATTTAGTGTACTACTAACCTATTTTATAAAGTGTATATTTTCTCTGCTAAAGGCGAAAGCTGAAATGCGTCTTGCATTGTATAACCTATATGGATGTACATAAAATCCTTAAAACCATTCAGTCTTTGCCAGAATATCTTGCGTTTTATCTTGGAATTCCTGAGTCCACTCGCACTGCATTATCACTCGAGTGCCGCCCTCTCCCTATCTACTTTCACAATCTTCAACTGACCAATTTACTGGCCTTAATCTTGTAGTGGTGCAAATTGACATGTTACATAGATCATTTAAGTTACTGATACCTGTGGGTGAGCCTAAACCAGTCTGGCCATCCCACTCTCACCTAACAAGATTCTAACATGGCTTTTTAAACCCTGGAACTAGTGTTTACTGGAGGTTTTTGGTTTGTGCACTATGTTCTGTTAGCTGTAAAAAAAAAATATTGAATAAAATAAGACATAAAATAACCTCCAATACTGCATTCGGGAAATCAGTCAGTTGCTATTTCTCCAAAAATCAGTGGCCTCATATTTAATCTAAGTATATATTGTTGTTTAATTTAGCAACATTGTGGAAAGTCATGTTGTTGCTGCCATTAGCTTTTATAGCTCAGAATCCAGGATTTTATTTTAACAATTATTATACCGATAACCCTGGCCAATGCTGCCTGAGTGATAACGTATGTCCATATATTAGTCAGAAAATGTTTTGAGTATGTAGATGTATAATGTAATTACCGTATATACTCGAGTATAAGCCGACCCGAGTATAAGCCGAGACCCCTAATTTCAACCCAAAATCCCAGGAAAAGTTATTGACTCGAGTATAAGCCTAGGGTGGGAAATACCTCATCCCCCCCTGTCATCATCCAGACCCGTCATTAACATCCTCATCATCCCCTTGTCATCATCCCACACATCCCCCCTTCATCATCCCCTTATCATCCCACACATCCCCCCTTCATCATCCCCTTGTCATCATCCCACACATCCCCTTATCCCACACATCCCCCCTTCATCATCCCCTTGTCATCATCCCACACATCCCCCCTTCATCATCCCCTTGTCATCATCCCACACATCCCCTTATCATCCCACACATCCCCCCTTCATCATCCCCTTGTCATCATCCCACACATCCCCTTATCATCCCACACATCCCCCCTTCATCATCCCCTTGTAATCATCCCACACCCCCCCCCCTTCATCATCCCCACCCCCCTTCATCATCCTCTTCTCATCATTCGCCCTCAGTGGTCTTCAACCTGCGGACCTCCAGAGGTTTCAAAGCTACAACTCCCAGCAAGCCCGGGCAGCCATCGGCTGTCCGGGCTTGCTGGGAGTTGTAGTTTTGAAACCTCCGGAGGTCCGCAGGTTGAAGACCACTGCGGCCTTCAACATGCGGACCTCCAGAGGTTTCAAAACTACAACTCCCAGCAAGCCCGGGCAGCCATCGGCTGTCCGGGCTTGCTGGGAGTTGTAGTTTTGAAACCTCCGGAGGTCCGCAGGTTGAAGACCACTGCGGCCTTCAACATGCGGACCTCCAGAGGTTTCAAAACTACAACTCCCAGCAAGCCCGGGCAGCCATCGGCTGTCCGGGCTTGCTGGGAGTTGTAGTTTTGAAACCTCCGGAGGTCCGCAGGTTGAAGACCACTGCGGCCTTCAACATCATCCAGCCCCCTCTCACCCCCTTTAGTTCTGAGTACTCACCTCCGCTCGGCGCTGGTCCGGTCCTGCAGGGCTGTCCGGTAAGGAGGTGGTCCGGTGAGGAGGTGGTCCGGGCTGCTATCTTCACCGGGGGCACCTCTTCTCCGCGCTTCCGGCCCGGAATAGAGCCGTTGCCTAGACAACGACGCATCTGCGTCATTGTCAAGGCAACGTGACTATTCTGAGGCCGGGCCCGAAGCGCTTAGAAGAGGCCTCCCCGGTGAAGATAGCAGCCCGGACCACCTCCTCACCGGACCACCTCCTTACCGGACAGCCCTGCAGGACCGGACCAGCGCCGAGCGGAGGTGAGTACTCAGAACTAAAGGGGGTGAGAGGGGGCTGGATGATGTTGAAGGCCGCAGTGGTCTTCAACCTGCGGACCTCCGGAGGTTTCAAAACTACAACTCCCAGCAAGCCCGGACAGCCGATGGCTGCCCTGGCTTGCTGGGAGTTGTAGTTTTGAAACCTCTGGAAGTCCGCAGGTTGAAGACCACTGCGGGTGGGGGAGTTCACTCGAGTATAAGCCGAGGGGGTGTTTTCAGCACGAAAAATCGTGCTGAAAAACTCGGCTTATACTCGAGTATATACGGTAACCTGAAAAAAGTATACCATATGGGCAATTTAAGACCTTCTAAAATGTATATAATATTGTTTAAATCCCATCAGAACCTAAGAGGAAGAAATCTTTGTATAAATTTATTGATCATAAGTTTCACACCAGTTGTTCTGTTAATGAAACAAAATTAGATCATTAGTTGAAAATGCAACAAAAATCAGCATTTAGCCAACCATACACTTGGCTAAATATCAAATAGAAATAGAATGTTAACCATATAATCTACTGATAACACATGGGGATTTGTTTAATGGGCCATCAGTTTCCTCTTAATGAAGCTATGTGTACTTGTAAAAAATGAAAGAAAAAAGTTCAAACTATTGAAACAAGAAGGTAGCAGGGACAGGGAGGCACATTAAATTATGAAGAATAAATTGGAATAAAAAAAAAACCCTCACAAAGTCGGGCAGCAAAAATTGCAACAAAGAAAATAATGGCCACAGAAAGTAAAAATCACTCCAAAATATTCCTTATATAAATAAATTATAAGAATATATAGCTGAAAGTGTTGATCTCCCAAGAAATAATCATGGTGTAATGTTGCCCCTCCACCATTACACCCTGATTATTTCTAGGAAGGTCAAAGAAAAGGCCAATCTACTAAATGCTTATTCTTAAATATAATCCTGTGGAATAATCCCTGATATTAAAGAGGTTATTGAAGATATGCTATGCTGCAGTATCTAAATGAAAATAGCCTTAGAACACAGCATCAGCAAAGGTTTGTGAAGGATTGTTTCCGTCAAACTAATCTGATTAGCTTCTGTGAAGAGGTCAGTTCTAGTTTGGACCTGGGTGAGGCTGTTAATGTTTTGTATCTGAACTTTTCAAAGGCATCTGACCTTGTGCCACACAAAAGCTTGTTACATAAAATGAGGATGAATAGGTGTAAATGCGTTAACAACTTGCTCAGTGATAGGAAGCAGAGGATGATTTTCAATGGAACAGTGCGATTGGATCACAGTTTTTGAGTGGGTTACTACTGAGGTCAGTATTGGGTGACATTATTTTCAATATGCTTATTAATGACTTTGTAGAGGGATTACAGAGTAGAATTTTAATATTTAGAGGCGAAATTAACCCCTTAACGTTTATAAACATCCATATACAGCTCCCGAGGTATGACGCGTGGTCAGCAGGTGAGCGCGCATCATACCCGGTGGATCCCTGTTGCTATAAGCAACCAGGATCCATGGCTAATGCTGGACATCGCAAATCGGGCTGATGTCCGGAATTAACTCTTTAGACGAAGCGATCAAAGTTGATCGCCGCGTCTAACCCCTTAAGGACCAAGCCCATTTTCACCTTAAGGACCAGGCCAATTTTATATTTGCGCTTTCGTTTTTTTCCTCCTCGCCTTCTAAAATCCATAACTCTTTTATATTTCCATCTACAGACCCATATAAGGGCTTGTTTTTTGCGAGACCAATTGTACTTTGTATTGAAACCTCTCATTTTACCATAAAATGAACGGCGAAGCCAAAAAAATATTTTGTAGGGAGGACATTTAAATGAAAAACACAATTTTGCACATTTTGGAGGGTTTCGTTTTCACACTGTACAATTTACGGAAAAAAATGATGTGTTCTTTATTCTGTGGGTCAATATGATTAAAAGGATACAAGTGGCTAGATACTTTTATATTTTTGTACCACTCAAAAAAAATCTAAAACTTTTTGTACAAAATCAGTAATCTAAAATCGCCCTATTTTGACCATCTATAACTTTTTCATTTTTCCGTATATAGGGCGGTATGAGGGCTCATTTTTTGCACCATCATCTGTACTTTTTTATAGATACCATATTTGCATGTATAAAACTTTTTATATAGTTTCTTATTATTTTTTTTAATAAAATGTGACAAAAAAAGCAGCATTTTTGGACTTAAAATTTTTTTTTACGTTTACATCGTTCACCGTACAGGATCATTTACATTAAATTTGAATAGTTCGGACATTTACGCACGCGTCAATACCAAATATGTTTATTTAAAAAATTACGCTTTTTGGGGGTAAAATGGGAAAAACTGACAATTTTCATTTTTATTGGGGGAGGGGATTTTTCCCTTTTTTATTTTTACTTTTTTTTTAACATTTTTAAACTTTTTTACACTTTGTATGGCCCCATAGGGGACTATCTATAGCAATCATTTGATTGCTAACACTGTTCAGTGCTATGCATAGGACATAGCACTGATCAGTATTATCGGCTATCTTCTGCTCTGGTCTGCTCGATCTCAGACCAGAGCAGGATACGCCGGGAGACGGAGGCAGGTGAGGGGACCTCCGTCCGCCATTACAGATGATCGGATCACCGCAGCTGTGCTGCGGGCGATCCGATCATCTATTTTATCATGTGCATTGCCGCAGATGCCGTGATCTGTACAGATCATGGCATCTGAGGGGTTAATGGTGGACATCCGCGCGATCGCGGATGTCGGCCATTACTAGCTGGTCCCCGACTGCTGATAGCAGCCAGAACATGCCGTGTATGCCTTGGAACCTGCTCGCGGTCATACACAGGATGTAAATGTACGTCCTGGTGCGTGAAGTACCTCCCAACCAGGACTTACATTTACGTCCGTGGTCGTTAAGTGTCTAAAGTGAAAGTAAAAGCTTCTCGGCAGCTCAGTGGGGCTGATCGGGACCATTGTGGTAAAATCGCGATATCCCGATCAGCTAGAATGCAACAGGAGGGTCCCTTACCTGCTTCCTGTGCGTCCGATCGGCGATTGCTCCAAGCCTAAAATCCAGGCTTGAGCAATCAACCGCCGGTAGCTATGATCCCTGACATTGCAATGCAATGGCAGTGGTCAGTGTATTGAATCAATGTACTGCATGTTATAGTCTCCTATGGGGGCTATAACATTGCAAAAAAAAAAGTGAAAAAAGAAAGTTAATAATGATCATTTAACCCCTTCCCTAATAAAAGTTTGAATCATCCCCCTTTTCCCAATAAAAAAAAAACAGTGTAAATAAAAATAAACATATGTGGTATCGCCTCATAAATGTCCAAACTATAAAAATATATCATTAATTAAACTGCACAATCAGAGTCTCCTCAGCCACTGTCTCATCACGCCTGCGACCTGTCCATTTGCCTGTTCCGGGTGTGTTCCTCACCGACCCATGTTTGTCACGCCGCCTCCACTATGCTGTCACGGCAAGTGCTAGCCGATAGCTGTGATGAGGGAAATAAAGTAAATGCCGACCATTCCCTGGTGCTGGCTTATGCTATATGGCATACTACCACTGCTTTCCTCCATGTGCACGGTGCCATCACCAACACAGTCACAGAATAGGGCAATGTACACAGTGGAATCACAGTGATGGGTTTATATACAGGGATGTCACAGTACAGGGATAATACCCACTGTGCCCCGATTGGTGGAAATGAAAGAAGAAACACGTTGCCGTCATGTAAAAGTTTTTATAAATGTGCCAAATCATGCTGTATAGTATGCAAATTTGGTGAGAATTGTATGTGCATTGAGGGATCGGTAGACAACAAAAACACATCATACATGATTTTATAAATGGCATAAAAAATTTGTCATATACTAGGTTAACTATCTTAAGTACTGTTTTGACATTTATTGGTAGCAAAAAAAATTTTTTTTTTAAAGAACATTAGGGTAATCAGCGGGAACAATGTCCCAAAATCTATCCAATACATCTAAGGACTTTTTGGTTATTCATTGAGGGGATACCTCTAGCCTAAGGTTTTCTGGAATCAAAAAGGTTAAAAGGCATAAACATGGAGAAAATCATGTTGGGAAGCTCTGTAATCGATAAATTATGTGCATTTGTTTGTTGAACAGTATATATCCTAATAGTTTGAATAGCAGGGATGCCACACAGTGATATTTGTGTATATTATCCCTGTATTGTGACATCATTATGCGTATTATCCCTTTACTGTGTCTCTGTACTGTGACATCACTGTGTGTATTATCCCTGTACTGTGACATCACTGTGTATTATCCCTGTATGGTGACATTTCTCTTTATATTATCCCTGTACTGGGACATAATTGGGTGTATTTATTCCTGTACGGTGACATAACTGTGTATTATCTCTGAACTGTGACATCTCTGTACATATTAACCATGTACTGTGATGTACATAATACATGTGATAATATACACAATGATGTCACTGTACAGAGATAATGCAGAGTGATGTCACAGTACAGGGATAATACTCAGTGATGTCCCGGTACAGAGATAATAAACAGTGATGTCACAGTACAGAGATAATATACACAGTGATGTCACAGTACAGGGATAATACACACACAATGATGTCATAATACAAAGATAATACACAGTGATGTCACAGTTCAGGGATAATATACAAAATAATGTCACAGAACATGGGGCAATGTGCATGGGGAATTTGTAAAGAGGTTAGTGCTAAAGAAATGCTTTAGAAATGTTTGTCTGGCAGATTCTATAGAGACAAGTCTTGGCTGGATAAGCCTTCATGGCGGATAAAGAAAAGGAGAAGTGAACAACTCTGATCAGAGAAGACGTCTCCTCTGAGTCGCTAGATGTAAGGCTGGGTTCACACCATGTTTTGTAAATACGGTAACTGGATCCGGTGGGGGGAGGGAAAGCCAGGCGCTCCCGTATCCCAGCTGGCCCAGCCCGCATCTCATTCATTTGACTGAGCCAACCGGAGTCAGATAGTGACACTGGTTATCTTATTTTTGCCCCATATCCGGTTTTGTGAAGGACCTTAACCTTTGGTATACTACGGTTTTCGATCCGGTCACAAAACTGGATACAGGGCAAAAATGAGCCCACCGGAGTCGGATAGTGACCCCGGTCGGGTTATTTTTGCCCCGTATCCAGTTTTATGACTGGACCTAAAATCGTAGTATACCACATTCAAATGAATGAGATGGGGGTCCGTGTCCGGCTGGGATACGGGAGTGCCCGGTTTTCATTCCCCGGATCTGGTCCCCATATAGCCAAAACGTAGTGTGAACCCAGCCTAAAAAATGCTGGTTTATATGTGACTGTGTTTATGACTGTCTGCATGCATGTATATATAAGGGTACATACACGCTGAGGAATCTCTGTCCAGAGAAATTCCGGCAGAGATTTTGAGTGCTTCATACACTGACTGAATAAGTTGGCCCTGGGAATGTGCGGATAGGAAATCACACCCCTATCACCCCTATGTCTGTACATGCTGAGATCTGAGAATGATAGAACTGTCATTGCTGCAACCAAACTGTACAGTTGCCTGCTGATAGTTGTGAGTATATTAAAGGAAGAGGTTGGGTGCGATTAGAGCGTGGATGAGAGTGTGATTGGGGGTGTGACTGAGGGCATGGCTGGGGCTATGGGCTCTAGCCCCGGGTATTTTGGAGACCTAGCAATGCCCCTGGTGATCGGTGCCAGTCAGCAGCTGCCAAGGCCAATAAAATCATTGAATGCATCAAGACAGGCATAGAGGCCCATGACAAGAACATAGTTTTGTTTTAGTACAAATCGCTAGTAAGACCACACATGGTAAATTCTGTCCAATTTTGAGCACCTATATATAAGGACATGTTTGAACTGGAGTTGGTGCAGAGGAGGGGAAACCATGGGGGAATTTCAGTACCAACACAGGTTACCAGCTTGAGGCTATTTATTTTGGAAAAAAAATTATCTTAGGGCGATCTGATCACAATGTACAAATATATGAATGAACAGTACAAAGACCTTTCTAGAGATCTTTAAATATCTAGGCCTGTAACCATGGCAATAGGAGCATCTTCTAGGACTAAAATAAAAACATTTTCATGATCATTACAGATGGGGATTCTTTACTGTAGGAGCAGTGAGGCTAGGAAATTGCTCCCACATGATTTTGTGATGACTGACTTAGTAAACAAGTTTAAGGGAGGCCTGGTTGCATTTCTTCAAGAAAATATAATTTAAAGGGAACCAATCATCAGATTTTACCCTATATAACGCTTTGCCAAGCGTTATATAGGGTCAAATCTGATGATTGATTCCCTTTAATGTTATGAATTCTAGATTTCTGGAGATAGGATGTTGATCCTGGGATTTATTCTGACGGATACATTTTCCCCCCTTGGTATGGGGCAATTGGCATCTGCTTCGACTTTCTCTGGATCACTATAATAGATTTATAGATTGCTTTTGATGTCTTCTTGTAACTATGAACTCTTGAACATTGCAGATAATGCATTCAGAAATTCTTCATAACGATAAACTTTTTTCCACATATGTGATGCTTGTGGTAAAATTTAAGTAAATTTTCCTTTTCAATATGCACTTAAAAACCACTATTAAGAAATTGAAAATGGGGGGGGGGGGGGGGCACATGGCTTGCTGCCAAAGAAGATGGCCGCCTAGTCCCCGAGCTCCCGATCCTCGTGGCCATAAAGTAGCTATAATTAGTGTTGTCAGCCCTTCACCTAATGAGGAAGAGCACACGTCACCGCCAGAAACAACTGCCTGCCTGTCCGGACCCTTACTCTGCCCGGGGAGCATCGCTAAATATCTCCAGCCGCCTTCCTCCTTGGCCCCGGGCTCCCCGCCTGACTCCACTCCCAATCTGTGGGGGCTGTGCTTGCTGGTGCTGCCCTCCAAACAGCTCTGCTGGGGATTCTTCTGCAGCTCGGCGGGACCCTCCTCAGCTGTCACCGTCGACTGCTTCAGTCGTGGATCCGAGAGAGCATACCTGAATATTTCACTAACAACGAAGGCTCAGTGACCTCTCAGGCGGTCTTTATGGGAAGCCCATAAAGCGGTGATTAGGGGTCATTGCATTGCCTTGGGTTCCCAATTGTGACGCTCTGGCTCGCTCCTGGAAACTTCGAGATTGCTCACTTGGAAGCTCTTTTACTGTCTTCCCCTTCTCTCACGTTGTTGAGGTGCCTGGTTGCTGCTCTGTTCCAGTTAGGAAATTTGGCCCTCCATAAGGTCGAACATCAGTCACTCTATGCCAAGAAGCATTTCTACGAAAAGGGTAACAAAGCTCATTCTATGTTGGCGAGGCGCCTTCGGGACTGTATACTTCTCAGGCCCCCTCTGCTCTCTAAGATCCTTCTGGTTTGCCGTCCCTTTCAGTGACTGACCGTGAGACTTTGAATGCTCCCATAACTCTTGATGAGCCCTCGGAAGTTCTCAAGACCCTCACTGCGGGACGCTTTCTGGGACCAGATGGTTTTAACTACCTGTTCTATAAAATGTATTCTTCTATTCTCCTTCCTTAGCTGATTATTCTTTTTAATTATTTTATAGGTGGAGAGAAGATCCTGCTGTCCTCACGTTGATCCCTAAAACTGGTAAGGACCCTCACAATTGCTCCAGCAACCGACCCATTGCCCTTCTTAATTCTGACCTGAAGCTGTTCTCCAAGGTCCTGGCAAAATACATTAGCTGTTTTCTCTTGTGCACAAGGACCAAGTTGGATTTATTCCTTGCTGACAGAGTGGGCATAATAGAAGAAGGGTAGTGGATCTCATAGATCTGGTTAATCGGAGGTTGGAGCAGGCTCTGGTTCTTAGTTTGGATGCTGAAAAGGCCTTTGATAGGCTGGGGTGACCGTTTCTTTTCTCTTCCCTTCAGAAATTCGGTATCTCTGGCAATTTCCTTACTGCACTGTGGGGTCTCTATTCCTCTCCCACTGCCTCTCTTAAACATCCTCACGCTTCCCCTCCTACCTTTTCCTTGTTCAATGGTACTAGGCAGGGCTGCCCGCTCTCCCCCCCCCCCCTGATTTTTCCTTTGTGTAGCAAACTCCTTGCTGAGATGATCAGGGGGAATCTGGATGTTTCTGGTGTTACACTCCATGATAGGGAATTTAAGATCTGCCTATTTACTGCCAATGTTTTTCTTACTCTCACTAATCCCTTGCAGTCCTTGCTCACTTTGTATAAAATTCTCCACCCCTTGTATTGGGCTATAAGGTCAATCTCTCTAAATCCGAAGCTTTCTCTTAATCTTCCTTCCTCATTGATTTCTCTCCTGCAGGCTGATTATTCCATTCTTGGGTGGTCTAGGGGATGAACATTTCAGCCACCTGGCCGTGTGGTCTACCAACCACCCTTACAGTAAATGGATGGAATTGGAGAAACTATGGTTGGCCCCGATTCACTCTAATTCTTTCTTGCGGGTGTTTCCCCCTCCCTCCCCGGGTTCTCTCTTGGGTCTAATGTTGTTCTCACTCTACGTTTGGGACTACTGTTCCAGACGGTTCAGGCTTTTCTTCTCTTTTTCCCCTTTCTATTCTGCTGGGCCAATGTTGTTGACCCCCCCCCCCCCTCACCCATTCTCTCCTTTCTTTTGATAAACTTGTTGCTTGCCGGGATCTCCCTTCTTCTGAGGAAGCCCACTATGTTCAGCTTTGCCATTATTTGTCTTCTGGACAGAGCTCACTGACAGTGTCTATACCTGCGGGTTTTGAACAGTTGTGTAGGGGCGATCCTCGGACAAAGGGACTCCTCTCTAGTATTTATTCGCTCTTACTATCTCCCCCGGATTCCACACCTCCTTCACATCGCTACATGAGCCGTTGGGAGTAAGCCCTTAATACCACTATCTCGATTCCTCAATGGCCCAAAATATGGGAGTGGGCTTCCAAGGCCTCAGTCTGCACGGCTTACTTTCCTCGTTTATGTTATCACATGTCCTTGTGGCTTCTTTTACGTTGGAATAACCATCCGGCCCCTCCATGTTCATTTCCGTGAACACGTCAGATCCATCCAAACTAGAGTAGGTGCTCCAAGACTGGTGGAATACGTAAAATAAGCCCATGCCAACGATCCGAGAGTCCTGAGATTTGCCAGCATAGAAAGGGTTACATCCTTACCCAAGGGTGGTGATATCGCATATCGCCTTACTGAGAAAAGAGGCATGTTGGATTTTGAAGCTCTGCACCACAGGCACTCTCGGACTCAACGATAGAATCGAACTGGCACCATTCATGTAACTTTATCTATAGACCCATGGTACTTATCATGTCCCCTTTTTTTTATCTATACATTTACTTTGTAAGCGTTTTTGTTTACCTGCATATCCTTTGTTGTTCACACCCGATTTTCAGTCCTGCAGTGTTTACCTGAGTCACATGTTCACTTTGTTTTGACATGTGACCTTGACGACGCCTACCGCAACTATATATGACGTCACTTCTTGTGCGGCTGTCGTATACCGGCTGGAATAAGCGCTGTGAGAGAGTGAAAGTCTGTCCCGTTATGTCCCCTGCCTCCACCCCTGCACCCTCTTGATATGTCTGGCATCTCTGAATAAAGACCTGTTGGATGGTGAGTGCAATCCTGTCTTCGTTATCACTATTTAATACATACTGTGTCGGATTTATACACCACCGCTGCCATTGTCACTTCTTGGGTTTCCAATGCTCTCCACTGTAATACATGTCAAGCTTACCTGAGTCCTAGTCCTGTTAGTGCCGGACCACCTATTCTCTCCCACTTACCTTATTCGAGCATCTTATTTCTGGGTCTTGAGGACGCATCAGAGGACTCTCCATTAGCAATTAGAACATGGAACTGGACTCACATGCAGCAACGGAAAACCCAAAATCCAGCGTTCAAGCTAGAAGAGTGGAGGTTGAGACGTATTTCTTGTCTTGCAATGTCAAAGACCAGCTGACTTTAATGGGGACAAAATCCCTTGAACAACGTATTACATCTCTGGCAGACAAAGAGTGCCGTCTTTTCTGGACTATTAACTCTCTGGAGTCATATGTTGTCAGTGCACGTACACCACGGAATTGCGATTATACAAATTCCCTTCCCAGTTCACCGACGACCTCCAATTCATGGCTGAATGGGACCAGACACACTTATAACATGGCCAAAATCTAAAGAAAATTGTGATTAAAAAGAACAAATTGGAATATGAAGGTGTCACAGTGGATTTGTGTAAGACCAAAACCGAATACCGCACGAGAGTCAGTGATACAGCTTACCATTCTTTTCTCCAAAAACTTGAAAAGAGATTTCTGTAGCCCAATCAGAGATTATGGAACGCAAGAGAGACAAGTTTGTCTGCGATAAGGCGGACTACGATTCTTCACAGGTAACAAGTACCGCAGAACCCCTTACAATCGGAGACTGGGTAATCAGAGACGTCAACCTTCTGACTTTTGGACATCTGACGCCGAGAGGAGTCAGTCAGATGACACCACCAGTCCCCCAAGACTGACCATAAATCCACATCTCAGATAGAGAAGATGAGTAACATCCCAGGTTCTGTCCCTTTAGGAAAAGGACCCGAAGGGGAAGAGGGAGAAAGAGGAAACACCTTCCAACAGAAGAGGAAAGGGGTGTCGTGGAAAGACCAGAGACTTCCAACAACATTGTTGTTAATCTTACTGATGTCCTCCTTTCCGAGGAATGTCAATCCCTCCTGTCTAAGGGATTAAATTATGGGTTGCAAGAACCCTTTGATCCTGTTCAATTTAAGATAGATCTCCTGAAGGCGACTAGGAAAATAAATTTATATAAAACATTCAAGAAAGGGGCTACTGATATATTTGATAAATTCTATAAAGAAGGGGAAACCCCAGCTATCATTGGTCCACTCGGGTTTTCCCCATTTTTAGGAGCTACCCCAAAGGACTGTGATGTTCTTAACACTTTGTGTTCTCAATCTGATGCTGACTCTATCTATTGCCAACGTGGAAGTTTTGTCCTCCAGAGGAGGGAACCCCTCCACGTACTCTCCCCCCGTCCCTGTGGGCAGCTCTATTTACATGTTTACACGGGCGGTGGAACATGACGTGAGGGCGTTAATTTACCCCCAACCCAAGGCTAACTTGTCCAGTGGCAAATTAAGGGTCCTCAAATGGTTAAAATCTAGGCCGGACTTATGGGTTATTATGGATGACAAAGGTGGCAGTAATGACTACGGCCATGTATGACAATAAGAGAGCACCTTTTGGATGACACTTCTACATGTAGATGCCTCCCCAATAATCCGACCTTAAAAACCATGAACTTACTCCGCACTTTCTTGAGACAAAAGTGTGAACAGGGTTTAATTAATCAAAAAACAGCTGAAAGATTGATCCCCCTTAGCCCCCGACTTGCAAAATGTTACTTATTGCCTAAGGTGCACAAGTCGCAGAGCCGACCCCCAGGGCCACCTATTGTCGCAGGGATCTGCTCTGCGACTGAGTACCTTTCCCAGTGTATAGAGTGGTCACTAAAACCCACTTTACCATCCATCCCTTCATATATAAAAGATACCAGAGACCTACTTACTCACCTTGACCGCTTTCATTGGAATGATACTTTTCATCTCGCTTCAATCGACGTTGAGAGCCTGTACACCCTCATCCCACATGATGCGGGTGTACAGGCTGCCTGTGAGATCTTAGCTGAGACAGACAAGACAGATGACTTCATTAACTTCGTTACCGAGTCCCTCCTCTTTATCCTATCCCACAATAAATTTAAAGAGAGAGACACTTGGTATAGGCAGGAGACCGGGACTGCGATGGGCACCCTGGTCTCCTGTACCCATGCCAATTTGCTTTTGGCTGCTTTCGAGTGTCGATGTGTTTTTTCTTCCAATAATCCATATGTCACTAATATTAAACTTTTTCTTAGATTTGTCGATGACTAATTGTGTGAGAGGGGTCCAAAAATGACTTTCGGTCCTTCGTTATCTATTTGAATGTGACTGCTTTTCACCTCAAAAATGGTGATTCCGAACTCACCTTTCTCAATCTAAAATTGATGGTCCATGAGGGCAAACTGTGCACACAAGGGTACAGTAAAATCATTGCCTGTAATTCCCTCCTTCACTTTAATAGCTCACATCCCAAGCATGTAAAAAGGAGTATCCCATACTCACAATTCCTACAGTTAAGGAAAGTCAACAGTGATGACGAGATTTTCTTTGCTCAAGCCACTGACCTCAAAAAACGACTAGCTGAACGAGGGTACCCATAATGCTCCGGTTTATTACACCTAAAACCTAGACTCAACCAAAAACCTCACAGATTTGTTTTTTCTTTGGCTAATTCTAATTTACATACATTCATAGCAAACACTATCCGCAAGCATTGGTACATCCTGGAGTTGGACCCTGATTTAAAAGAAGTTGCTGTTAAATCGCCTCTATTAATGTATGGAAAACAATCACACTCTAGGTGATACACTCAAGAATATTGTACTTTCGAACCCGGGTGAACCAACAGGCAGGAGTGATTGGCTAAAAAACACTGCACCAAAAGGCAATTTTCCTTGTAGATCCTGCTCTTCTGTGTCCAAAACTTGTCGACAAACATACTACAATTGGTAGGATATCGTCACTGTGTAAAAGATTTTATCACTTGCCGCACCACTTTCCTCGTTTGTTATCACATGTCCTTGTGGCTTCTTTTACGTTGGAAAAACCATCAGGCCCCTCCATGTTCGTTTTTGTGAACACGTCAGATCCATACGAACTGGCGCCCCAAAACTGGTGGAACACGTAAAAGAAGCCCATGCCAGCGATCCGAGAGTCCTGAGATTTGCCGGTGTAGAAAGGGTTACATCCTTACCCAAGGGTGGTGATAAGCATATCGTCTTACTGAGAAAAGAGGCATATTGGATTTTGAAGCACCACAGGCACTCTCGGACTATGGTTACGTCCCCCGCCTCCACCTCTGCACCCTCTTAATATGTCTGGCATATGTGAATAAAGACCCATTGGATGGTCAGTGCAATCCTGTCTTCTTTATCGCTATTTTATGGTGGATAACACCTTGAACCCCTTAACCTGTCGGGGACGGAGGGCGTACCTGTATGCCCTTCGCCCACTCCCTTTCTACAGAAAGGGAGTCGGCCACGCGTTCAAAGTTGAACACCGCGCCTAAAGTGAAAGTAAACAAATGCCAGTTAGCTCAGGCGGCTGTTTGGGATCGCTGTGGCAAAATCGCGGCATCCCGAACAGCTGTAGGACAGCAGGAGGGTCCCCTACCTTCCTCCTCATTGTCCGATTGCCGAATGACTGCTCAGTGCCTGAGATCCAGGCATGAGCAGTCAAGCTGCAGAATCATTGATCAATGGTTTCCTATGAGAAACCATTGATCAATGTAAAAGATCAGTGTGTGCAGTGTTACAGTGGGGATCAAACGTTTGGGCACCCCAGGTCAAAATTTGTATTAATGTGCATAAAGAAGCCAAAGAAAGATGGAAAAATCTTTAAAAAAGGCATCAAATTACAAATTAGACATTCTCATAATATGTCAACAAAAGTTAGATTTTATTTCCATCATTTACACTTTCAAAATAACAGAAAACAAAAGAAATGGCGTCTGCAAAAGTTTGGGCACCCTGCAGAGTTAATATCTTGTACTGCCCCCTTTGGCAAGTATCACAGCTTGTAAATGCTTTTTGTAGCCAGCCAAGAGTCTTTCAAACTTGTTTGAGGTATCTTTGCCCATTCTTCCTTACAAAAGTCTTTCAGTTCTTTGAGATTTCTGGGCTCTCTGTCACGCACTGTTCTTTTAAGGTCTATCCATAGATTTTCAATTATGTTGAGGTCAGGAGATTGTGAAAGCCATGGCAAAACCTACAGTTTATGCCTCTTGATGTAATCTCCCTTGGATTTCAAGGTGTGTTATGGTGGTCCATGAGGGCAAACTGTGCACACAAGGGTACCGTAAAATCATCTCTCGTAATTCCCATTTGTAGAAGCCATCCTCTCTTTAACTTCAGCTTTTTCACAGATGGCATCAAGTTAGCATCCAAAATTTGTTGAAATTTTATTAATCCATTTTTCCTTCTACTCGTGAGATATTCCCTGTGCCACTGGCTGTAATACAACCTCAAAGCATGATTGATCCACCCCCCATGCTTAACAGTTGGACAGAGGTTCTTTTAATTAAATTCTGTTCCCCTTCTTCTCCAAACGTACCTTTTGCTCATTCCGGCCAAAAAGTTCAATTTTAACCTCATCGGTCCACAGAACGTGAGGACATAGAAGAGGTTTTCTTCTGATGACTCTTCCATGAAGATCATATTTGTACAAGTATCTCTTTATAGTGGAATAGTGTACCACAACTCCAGTGTCTGCCAGATCTTTCTGGAGGGATTGTTCAGTCAAACATGGGTTTTGAATAGTTTTTCTTACAATCCTGCGAGCTGGTCTGTCTGATATTTTTCTTGGTCTTCCAGATCTTGCTTTAACTTCCACTGTTCCTGATGAATGCCATTTCTTAATTACATTCCGTAAAGAGGATATTGACATCTGAAAACGTTTTGCTATCTTCTTATAGCCTTCTACAGCTTTGTGCGCGTCAACTATTTTCAGTTTCAGATTTTTAGACAACTGCTTAGAAAAACCCATGGTGCTGATTGTTGGGGCAAGGTCAGATGAGTCTGGGCATTTAAAACCTTTGAGATTGACATCACCTGGTCTTCCCAGATGATGATTGAGAACAATCCATGACACTGGCAGGTCTCAGCTTTGCAAAGGGGGCAGTGCATGCTATAAATTCTGCAGGGTGTCCAAACTTATGCAGATGCCATTTTTTTGTTTTCTGTGATTTTGAAAGTGTAAATGATGTAAATAAAATCTAACTTTTGTTGACATATTATAAGAATGTCTAATCTGTAATTTGATGCCTTTTGGAGATTTTTCCATCTTTCCTTGGCTTCTTTATGCACATTAATACAAATTTTACCTGGGGTGCCCAAACTTTTGATCCCCACTGTATAGCCCCCCATGGGAGCTATAACATTGCAAAAAAAAAGTTTAAAAAAAAAAGTTAATAAAGATCATTTAACCCCTTCCCTAATAAAAGTTTGAATCACCCCCCTTTTCCCATTTAAAAAACAAAACAGTATAAATAAAGATAAACATATTTGATATTGCCGTGTGTGGAAATGTCCAAATTATAAAAATATATTGTTAATTAAACCGCACGGTCAATGGCGTACGCGCAAAGAAATTCCAAAGTATTTTGGGTCACTTTTTAAATCATGAAAAAATAAATAAAAAACGATCAAAAAGTCTGATTAGTACAAAAATTGTACCACTAAAAACTTCAGATCACGGAGCAAAAAATGAGCCCTCATACCCCGCCCCATATGCGGAAAAATAAAAAGAAATAGGGGTCAGAAGATGACAATTTTAAATTTTCCTGCATGTAGTTGATTTTTTCCAGAAGTACGACAAAATCAAACCTATATAAGTAGGGTGTCATTTTAATCATATGGACCTACAAAATAAAGAGAAGATGTCATTTTTACCAAAAAATTTACTGCGTAGAAACGGAAGCCCCCAAAAGTAACAAAATGGCGTTTTTTCTTTAATTTTGTCGCACAATGATTCTTTTTCTGTTTCGCTGTAGATTTTTGAGTAAAATGACTGATGTCATTACAAAGTAGAATTGGTGGCGCAAAAAATAAGCCGTCCCCAAAGGGTTAAAGACTCAGCCCATTTTGACCTTAAGGACATTTTTCAAATCTGATCTGTGTTTCTTTATGCATTAATAACTCCTGAGATGTTTTTACTTATCATACTAATTCTGAGATTGTTTTTTCATGATATAATCTACTTTTAGATATTGGTGAATCATTTATTTGTGAAAAATGCCTTCTAAGTAAAAAATGATTTCCTAATGAGGAACATGATCATATCAAATACATGACATATGGATTCACATCTACAATATGTCTACTTTTTGTTGACATCATAAAGTAGACATGTTTTTACTTTTTTAAGATATATGAGGGCTTCAAAATTTAACAGCAATTTTCCAAATTTTCACCAAAAATTCTAAATCGTAACTTTTCAGTGTCCATTTCAGTTTGAAGTGGATTTGATGGGACTTTCTGTTAGAAATCCCCCATAAATCACCCCATTATAAAAACAAACTGCACCCCTCAAAGTATGCAAAATGACATTTTTGGGGGCCATGTCACACTTACAAAGCCCTCATGGTGCCCACACAGTGAAAAACCCCATGCGTGGCTCCATTTTAGAAACTATGCCTCTCAGGAAATGTAATAAGGGGTGCAATGAGCATTTGGACACAACAGACTTTTGGAATAGAGGGCCATAAAAATGAAAAATTTCATTTTTCTCACTAACCTGTTGGTGTAGCCTCAAACTTTTCATTTTTATAAAGGATAAAATGAGAAAAAGCACCCCAAAGTTTGTTACCCAATTTCTGAGTATGGAAGTGCCCCATATGTGGACATAAAATGCTCTGCGGGTGCATGGCAGGGCTCAGAATGGCCCCTCATAAAGCCCCCATGATGCCAGAACAGTGGAATCCCCTACATGTAACCCCATTTTGCAAACTACAACCCTAAAGGAGCGTAACAAGGAGCTCAGTGAACATTTACACCCTACAAGTGTCTGACAGATTTTCAGAACTGTTGCCCATATGAAAAATTAAATCCCCCATATGTGGCTCTAAACTGTTGCCTTGAAATACGACAGGGCTCCAGAGTGAGAAAGCTCCATGCGCATTTGAGGCCAAAATTAGGAATTTGCATTGGGGCGGCTAACAGTTGCAGAGATTGAGAGGGTCTCCTATGGAGGGGGTGGGCAGGGGACGTGTCCTCCTCACATACGACTTTAAGGCTGACTTGCAACATGTAAGGTCACAGAAATATACACCTCCTATATAGGTGGTGTATATTTCTGTTACCAGTGCAAAGGCTGGACTTACTAAGAAGCTATATGGTAAAGTGGGCCGTACAGATTTTCCCCACTGCATTATTGCCTAATATTTTTCTTTTTTTTTTTACTAGATTCCTCTTGCATTGTTACCTAATATTTTTTTGGGATTAGACCCATATGCAGCAGGTGTACAAGTTTGTTTGAGACACCCTTAAATTGACAACGTCCTCACTGGAAAAAAATGTAAAGTCCATTTCAGTGAGGATTATGGGGTCAGTTTGGATTCCTGTGTGGCCAACAAACCCAGGATTCAGTGACTTATAATTATCTAGAACTGGGGTCCAGACCGGGTCACCTATAGGGGGGACAAGGAAAATTGTACAGGGAACAAAGTTGCTAGTATGAGGGACACGGGAAATTGTACAGGGGACAAGGTCTCTAGTATCGGGGACAGGAAAAGTTTGCAGGCGGGGTCTGTACCTGCATTGACCTGCAGCACCACCTAGAGGATGCTCATCATCAATGGATGATAGTGAGGAGGGAAGAGGAAGAAAAGTGGGATCTTCCTCTTCTCTCTTACTGGTGGACTCTGTGTTGGAAGCAAGAATGGTGTTTGTCATTCTTGCCTTTGGAAAACTACAACTTCCAGCATGGCTGGACAGACATTGACTGTGCATGCTAGGAGTTGTAGTTTTGCAACAGCTAGAGGCTCCTGGTTTGGGATGCACTTCCATGCAGGGCATACAGGTATGCCCTGGTGCCTTAAAGAGGTACTCCACTGGAAAACATATATATATATTTTTTAATGAACTGATAACAGAAAGTTAAACAGATTTGTAAATTACTTCTATTAAAAAAATCTTAATCCTTCTAGTACTTATAGGCTTCTCATGCTCCACATGAAGTTCTTTTCTTTTTAAATTTCCATTCTGTCTCACCACATTGCTCTCTGCTGACACCTCTGTCTGTCTCAGGAACTGTCCAGAGCAGGAAAAGGTTTGCTATGGGGATTTTTTTCTACTCTGGACAGTTCCTAACATGGACAGTGGTGTCAGCAGAGAGCACTGTGGTCAGACAGAAAGGAAATTTAAAAAGAAAATAATTTCCTCTGGAGCATAAAGAAGCTTATAAGTACTAGAAGGATTAAGATTTTTTAATAAAAGTAATTTACAAATCTGTTTAACTTTATGGCACCAGTTGATAAAAAAAAAAAAAGTTTTCCAGTGGAGTGCCCCTTTAAAGCCCAGGATCCAAGGGCATACCTATACACCTTGCATTCTTAACAGGTTAAGAACCTTGTCTGTTGTCTTATTTGTTGATGTACATCTGTACATTGTAAAAGGTTTACTTGTTTTACAACTTTGTAAACTTTGTAACCTCTTCCTCTGTAAAGACACATGCATCAAACAATTCATTAGTCTTCCTCCCTAATTGAGGTTATTTTCCTTCTTTTTCTTCTGTAAAAACTGAACATAAATATTCATTAAGGCAGTCCACTAGCCCTTTATTCTCTTCTACATACCTTCCTTTCTTTGTTTTTAATTTAGTTATTCCTTATTTTATTTTCCTTTTTTTCATTTATATATCTGAAGAATGTTTAATTCCCATTTTTTCACAGTCTGAGCTAGTTTTTCTTCTGTCTGCGCTTTAGAAATTCTTATAACTTGCTTGGCCTCTTCCTGCCTAGTCTTGTAGTTTTCCCCATCTTCATTGCGCTGGGTTGTTTTATAATTACTAAATGCTAGCTTTTCGTTTTTTTATGATTTTGGCCACTGCTGCTGAGTACCACAGTGGTCTCTTCCCTTTTCTGCTTTTACTGACAAGCCTAATGCAATTTTCTGTTGCCTTCAATAATGTGTCTTTTAAGTAGTCCCATTTTTCCTTGGCAACATGTAATCTGTTCCAGTCTGATAGGGACTCAGTTGTGACTAATCTCATTTTTGAAAAGTCTGTTTTTCTAAAATCTAAAACTTTTTATTTTGTGTTGTGTGACTCCTTTACTGTTCTTATATTAAACCACACTGAATGGTGATCACTAGATCCCAAGCTTTCACCTACAATAACATCATATACCAAATCCCCATTTGTGAATACCAAATCCAAAATGGCCTCCCTCCGGGTTGGCTCCTCAGCCACTTACTGTAGAGATAATCCCAGTAGGGAATTTAGAATATCTCTACTCCTGACAGAACTAGCTATTTTGGTTTTCCAGGTTATATCCAGAAGATTGAAGTCCCCCATAATGATAACTTCTCATTTTAGCTTTTTCTTCAATTAGTAGATCATCTAATTCTTTAACTTGGCCAGGTGGTGTATATATCACAACTACACAAGTTACTGCATGATTACTAAACTGCAACGTAAACCAAAATGACTATGTTGACCTCACTAAATTGTATTAGGTTAGATTTTATGCTATCTTTCACATATATGGCCACTCCTCCTCCTTTCATGCCTTCTCTGTCTCTTCACCTCTGAAACTTCATTGAAAGCCAGGTAATTTGTCCATAGATGGACAAGAACATCCACATCCCCTTCCTGCTTTGCTTGCTTAACAATATTAAGAATAGGTCTTCTATCTCTTCTAGCAGTAGTACCGAGGAGACATCTCACAAAACCATTTTCCTTAAGCTCCACACTTATGATTGAATCACCCAGCAACAGCTTCTTCCTTTTAGATTTCACTTTATCTTTTTTGTCCTTGGCTGCAGTCTTGCATACATTAGTGTAACACTCACGTTTCTGAAGACAGGAACTCCGGTGTATGTGGATCCGCTGGACCTGTGTGGCAGATGACTCAGACCGTGCCAGGGAATGGAGTCTAAGGTGCCGCTGGTCTTCACCAGAGCCTGCCGCAAAGCAGGATGGGCTTGCTGCTGCAGGCGACACCCAGGTCGTAACCCCCGGCAACGACTCGACCACACAGGCGGCTGAGGAGATGTGAAGCACAGAAGGGATGAGACAACTCGTAGTCAGGATAGCTGTAGGTCAGGGCAGGCAGCACAGTAGCGTAGTCGGGACGTAGCAGAAGTTCAGTAGGCCGGCGGCAGAGAAGCAAGGTCAAGGTCACAAGAGCAGGAGATCTGGTACACGGCAAGGCAATACAAAGGAACGCTTTCTCTAGGGCACAAGGCAACAAAGATCCGGCAGAGAACTGAGGAGGGTGGAGGAATTTATCAACAAGACACAGGTGGTTACACTAATGAGCGTACTGGCCCTTTAAATCTTAAAGCTCTGGCGCACGCACACCCTAACGGACAGGGACACATGCGCCGGAGCAGAGACCTGGAAGCAGATGCAGGGGAAACACCCGGAGAGTGACTGACTGGGGCTCGCATGCGGGTGCGTCCCGCAGTGCGAGTCCCAGCCCCGTTGGCAGCAGAAGGTAAGGGGACCATGCGCTCACGGCCAGCGTGTGAGGCCGGAGCGCATAGCGTAACAATTAGACATAGGAGTCGATGGTTCCTCACCCTCTGTATTTGAGCCAATATCCATGTTGCCCTTACATTCTGAGAGTGCTGCAAATGAATTATGGAGAACCACAGACTGTGGGACATGTCTTCTATCCACAACTCTAAGTCTTCCAAACCTACAGTAACCCATCTGCCATTTCTAGGGGTCCTCTATGGCAAAGGCATTGCAGCAGTCCCAGCCAGAGTTTTTTTAACAGATAATTTAAACATCTCAGATTTCAAAAATGCAATTTCTTGCTGCAGTATGGAGAACGGTCTACAGATCTGACAGTATCCAAACCTCCAAAGAGTGGAACATGAAATAAATGCACAACAATTCATGCACTGAACCAAGTCTGCCATTATAAAGAGGAGAAACATTTAAAAGAAACAAACCTTACCTTTTAAGATTGTATCCACCTCCAGCCTACCTCCTGACTATCTCCTGCAATATCTCTCCAATGCACTTAGAAATAGCAGCACTTTGAATATGCAGCTAATGAACCAGGGTCACATGTATATGTAAATTAAACGCCTTGTTAACACATTCAGGGTAGCTGCTCCCCATTCAACATTTGTTTACCATGTACATTAAATATGTATATGCATGTCAGTTATAGACATAACCTTTTTTCTAAAGTTGCTGCCATAGTGACAGCAGCAATATGTAGTTTATGACTAGAGATGAGAGAGTCGAGCCCGTCAAAATCGTATTTGACCTGAATTTCGGGTTTGGGTGGGCAAGCCAAACTTTCGGACTTTTCTCTGTTTGGCTTGTGCGAACCAGGAAAAAACACAAAATAACATTGAACACATGGCTTATTGGCACCCAGAGAAAGAATTAAGGGCAGGGGGTGAGGGAATGACGTCAGGGTGAACAGCCTATGACATGATAACCCAGGTTATCATATGATTTGCTGCTTTACGTATCAATCAGCTCCAAAAGCCAATAGGAGGCAGCAACGGGGTAGGAACATTTACACAGATTTTAGACAGACAAGACAGTGTTTGGGAACAGGAGCCTGAATCCTGCAGAATCACGAAAAGCTTATCCTTTTAACCCCTTAAAGACCCAGCCCATTTTCACCTTAGGACCCAGCCATTTTTTTGCAAATCTGACCACTGTTATTTTAAGCATTAATAACTCTGGGATGCTTTTACCTTTCATTCTGATTCTGAGACTGTTTTTCTCGTGACATATTCTACTTTATGTCAGTGATAAAATGTAATTGATACTTGCATCATTTCATGGTGAAAAATTCCCAAAATTTTTGAAAAAATTCTAAATGTAGCATTTTTTATTAACTTTGAAGCTCTCTGCTTATAAGGAAAATGGATATTCCAAATAAATTATATATTGATTCACATATACAATATGTCTACTTTATGTTTGCATCATATAGTTGACATGTTTTTACTTTTGGAAGACATCAAAGGGCTTCAAAGTTCAGCACCAATTTTTCAACAAAATTTCCAAATCAAAATTTTTCAGGGACCAGTTCAGTTTTGAAGAGGATTTGAAGGGCCTTCTTATTAGAAATATCCCATAAATGACCCATTATAAAAACTGCACCCCTCAAAGTATTCAAAATTACATTCAAAAAGTTTGTTAACCCTTTAGGTGTTTCACAGGAATAGCCGCAAATTGAAGGAGAAAATTCAAAATCTTCATTTTTTACACTCGCATATTTTTGTAGACCCAGTTATTGAATTTTTACAAGGGGTAAAAAGAGCGAAATCTTCCTAAAATGTGTAACCCAATTTCTCTCGAGTAAGGAAATACCTCACATGTGTATGTCAAGTGCTCTTTGGGTGCACTAGAGGGCTCAGAAGGGAAGGAGCGACAGTGGGATTTTGGAGAGTGAGTTTTTCTGAAATGGTTTTTGGGGGTCTTTTGGTGTCAGAACAGCAACCCCCCCCCCCCCCCACATGGCATACTGTTTTGGAAACTAGACCCCTCAAGGAAAATAACAAGGGGTACAGTGGGCCTTAACATCCTACAGGTGTTTGAAGATATTTAGTTAAAGTTGGATATGTAAATAATTTTTATTTTTTTACTAAAATGCTAGTTTTCCCCCAAATTCCCGCGATCTGACCCCCTTAGACTTTTATCTTTGGGGTCATCTGAAGGGAATTGTCTATGCTGTTAAGATACGAGATGTGCAGCACCTGAAACTACAGATACTGCAAGCCTCTGCTAGCATTTCTCCTGCAGTGTTATAAATGTGTGAAGAGTGGGAGAAGAGGGTTGCATTGACAATCCAACACAATGGACAGCACATTGAACACATTTTATAAGTGGTCAGAAACTTGTAAATAACTCATGAAAGAATAAAGTTACGTTAAAACCAAGCACATCATTACCATTACCATGACCCTCTTCCTATTGAAAAAACAAAAGTTGGATTCAAAATGGCTGACTTCAAAATGGCCGCCATGGTCACCACCCATCTTGAAAAGTTTTCCCTCACACATATACTAATGTGCCACAAACAGGAAGTTAATATCACCAACCATTCCCATTTTATTAAGGTGTAGCCATATAAATGGCCCACCCTGTATTTTGGAAACTACAAACTTCAAGGAATGTAACAAGGGGTACAGTGAGTCTTAACACCCCACAGGTGTTTGACAAATTTCTGCTAAAGTTGGACGTGAACATTTTTATTTTTATTTTTTTCACTAAAATGCTGGTGGTAGCCCAAATTTTTCATTTTCACAAGGGGTAATAGGAGAAAAAGCCTCCCAAAATTTGTAACCCCATTTCTTCTGAGTATGGAAATACCCCATATGTGGATGTAAAGTGCTCTGCGGGCAAAGTACTGTGTTTAGAAGAGAAGGAGCGCCATTGAACTTTTGGAGAGAGAATTTGATTGGAATTGAAGTTGGGGGTCATGTACATTTACAAAGCCCCCTGTGGTGTCAGAACAGTGGACCCCCCCCCCACATGTGACCCCCATTTTGGAAACTACACCCCTCACAGAATTTAATAAGGGGTGCAGTGAACATTTACACCCCACTTGCGTTTGACAGATCTTTGGAACAGTGGGCTGTTCAAATGAAAAATTTAATTTTTAATTTTCACGGACCACTGTTCCAAAAATCTGTCAGACATCTGTGGGGTGTAAAGGTTCACTGTACCCCTTATTAAATTCTGTGAGGAGTGTAGTTTGCAAAATGGGGTGACATGTGGGAGGGTGGGGGCACTGTTCTGGCACTATGGGGGCTTTGTAAACACGCATGGCCTTCAATTTCCGACACATTCTCTCTCCAAAATCCCAATGGCGCGCCTTCTCTTCTGAGCATTTTAGTACCCCCGAAGAGCATTTTACATCCACATATGGGGTATGTCCTTACTCAGAAGAAATGGGTTTACAAATTGTGGAGGGCTTTTTTCCTATTCTCCCTTGTGAAAATGAAAAATATAGGGTAACACCAGCATTTTAGTGAAGAAAACATTTTTTTTCATTTTCACATCCAACTTTAACGAAAATTCGTCAAACACCTGTAGGGTGTTAGGGCTCACTATTCCCCTTGTTACATTCCATGAGGGGTGTAGTCTCCAAAATGGGGTCACATGTGGGAATTTTGTTTTGCGTTTGTCAGAACCACTGTAAAATCAGCCACCCCTGTGCAAATCACAATTTTGCCCTCAAATGTACATAATGCGCTCTCACTCCTGAGCCATGTTGTGTGCCGGCACATCACTTTACACCCACATATGGGGTATTTCCGTACTCAGGAGAAATTGCGTTACAAATTGTGGGGGTCTTTTTTTCCTTTTACCGTTTGTCAAAATAAAAAGTATGGGGCAACACCAGCATGTTAGTGTAAACATTTTTATATTTCTACACTAACATGCTGGTGTTGACCCCAACTTACCTTTTCATAAGGGGTAAAAGGAGAAAACGCCACCAAAATTTGTAACACCATTTTCTCCCAAGTACGGAAATACCCCATATGTGGCCCTAAACTATTTCCTTGAAATACGACAGGGCTCCAAAGCGAGAGAGCGCCATGTGCATTTGAGGCCAATTTGGGGGATTTTCATCCGCCACCAAAATACCCTAGGGCAGTGTTTCCCAAACACGGTGTCTCCAGCTGTTGCAAAACTCCCAGCATGCCTTGACAGTCAGTGGCTGTCCAGCAGTACTGGGAGTTGTTGTTTTTCAACAGCTGGAGGCTCCGTTTTGGAAACAGTGCCATACAAGACATTTTTTATTTAGTGTTTTTATGGTACATTTACACAGTCGGGTTTACAATGAGTTTCTCGCTGGGAGTTTGAGCTGCGGTGGAAAATTTGCCGCATCTCAAACTTGCAGCAGAAAACTTGCTGTGGGCAAACCTCCAGCTGTTGCAAAACTACAACTCCCAGCATGCACTGACAGACCATACATGCTGGGAGTTGTAGTTATGGAGGCACATTGGTTGCAAAACACTGACAGTTTGTTAGTTAACTCAGTATTTCGCAACCAGTGTGCCTCCAGCTGTTGCAAAACTAGAACCCAGCATGTACAGTATCTCAGAGCATGCTGGGAGTTGTATTTCTGACACAGCTGGAGGCACACTGGTTGCGAAACACTGAATTAGGACACAAACTCTTAAACAACCAATGTGTCTCCAGCTGTTGCAAAACTGCAACAATCAGCATGCACAGACTACTAAAGGGCATGCTGGGAGTTGTAGTTGGAACTCCAGCTGTTGCAAAACTACAACTGCCAGCATGTCATATGGCTGTGCATGCTGAGAGTTGTTGCTAAGCAACAGCAGGAGGTGAAAAGGCCTCACCTGTATCCTGCCCACCTGTCCGGTTCTCAAGAGCCCCCTGGGCATTTGCACTGGTATGAGATATCAGCAGTCATCCCGGTCCGGACCCTGCCCGACGCGCAGCGGGGACCGAAAGTCCCATGGGCGGCCCTGGGTCCTTAAGGGGTTAAAGGGGTACTCCACTGGAAAACATTTTCTTTTTTTTATCATATGCTCCACAGGAAGTTCTTTTCTTTTTGATCACAGTGCTCTCTGCTGACACTTCTGTCCATTTTAGGAACTGTCCGGAGCAGCATAGGTTTGCTATGGGGATTTACTTCTACTTGGGACAGTTCTTAAAATGTGTACGCAGAGAGCACTGTGGTCAGACAGAAAAGAAATTCAAAAAGAAAAGAACTTCCTCTGGAACATACAGCAGCTTATAAGTACTGGAGGGATTAAGATTTTTTAAATAGAAGTAATTTACAAATCTGTTTAACTTTCTGGCACCAGTTTATTTAAAAAAATATTTTCCAGTGGAGTACCCCTTTAACCTCTTAAGGACATAGGACGTTCTCTAACGTCCCCACTACCTGGGCTTTAATGCCCAAGGACGTTAGAAAACGTCCTGTTGTATTTCCGGTCTCTGCCGCGCGCCGGGCAGAGATCGGAACTGGATGCCTGCTGAAATCCTTCAGCAGGCATCCAGGGCAAACGCCGAGGGGGGTCATGTAGGCCCCCCATGTCGGCGATCGCCGCAAATCGCAAGGGAAATCGCCCTTGCGATCTGCAGCGATACTGGGCTGATCGGGTCTCTGGGACCCGACCGCCCGCTAATTTCGCATGATCCCGGCTGTCACAGACAGCCAGGACCATGCTGAAGACTAGGAGCGAGGTGGCAAGCCTGCCACCTCCTCCGATCCCCTGCGATCCGTCGGTTAACTAACCGCCCAATCGCAAGGGGGGGGACAGTTACTTCCTCCCGTCCTGCCCGGCCCCTTGAAGTCCGGAGAGGACGGGAGGAAGACCGGAGGACGCGGCGGGGGGACGGGGGAGTGCTGGGGACCGGCCCCGGTACTTACCTCGTCCCTGAAGACCCGGATCCGATGATGAAGACGGCGGCGGCGGCGACAGGTGAGTAGATCTTCAGCCGCGGTCGGGCCCTTTACAGCAATGCACGTCGCCGTAAAGCGACATGCATTGCTGTAATGGGACCCTGTAAACTACAACTCCCAGCATGCCCAGACAGCCCTTGGCGTCTGGGCATGCTGGGAGTTGCAGTTTTGCAACATCTGGAGGTCCACAGTTTGGAGACCACTGTGCCCTTCCAGATGTTGCAAAACTACACATCCTCAGCATGCCCTTACTGTCCAGGCATGCTGGGAGTTGTAGTTCTGTAACATCTGGCCCTACAACTCCCAGCATGCCTGGACAGTTTTGGCATACTGGGAGTTGTAGTTTTGCAACATCTGGAAGGGCACAGATTGGGAACCACTGTATTAGTGGTCTGCAAACTATTAAGATGTTGCCGAACTACTACTCCCAGCATGCCTGAGAATGCTGGGAGTTGTGGTTTTGCAACAACTGGAGGCACACTGGTTGGGAAACATTGTCTGTTTCCTAACTCAGTGTTTCCCAACCCGTGTGCCTCCAGCTGTTGCAAAACTATAACTACCAGCATGCACTGATAAACTGTGCATGTTGGGAGTTGTAGTTTTGTAACAGCTGGAGGTCCCCCCCCCCTGTGAATGTACATTGTACATTCACATGGGCAGGGGGCTTACAGTGAGTATCAGGCTGCAAGTTTGCGATGCAAACTCGCAGCGGGAAACTCGCTGTAATCCCCCGCCCGTGTGACTGTACCCTAAAAACACTACACTACACTAACACAAAATAAAATAAAAAGTAAAAAACACTACATATACACATACCTCTACACAGCCCCCCTTCCCTCCCCAATAAAAATGAAAAACATCTGGTACGCCACTGTTTCCAAAATGGAGCCTCCAGCTGTTGCAAAACAACAACTCCCAGTATTGCCGGACAGCCTTTGACTGTCCAAGCATGCTGGGAGTTTTGCAACAGCTGGAGGCACCCTGTTTGGGAATCACTGGCGTAGAATACCCCTATGTCCATTTCTATGCAAATCCCTAATTCAGGCCTCAAATGCGCATGACGCTCTCACTTTGGAGCCCTATCGTATTTCAAGGCAACAGTTTAGGGTCACATATGGGGTATCGCCGTACTGGGGAGAAATTGTGTTACAAATTTTGGGGGGCTTTTTCCCCTTTAACCCCTTATGAAAAAGTGAAGTTGGGGTCTACAACAGAATGTTAGTGTAAAAAAATAAATTTTTTGC
Source organism: Hyla sarda (assembly GCF_029499605.1). Taxonomy (NCBI): domain Eukaryota; kingdom Metazoa; phylum Chordata; class Amphibia; order Anura; family Hylidae; genus Hyla; species Hyla sarda. The sequence goes on from NC_079192.1 coordinate 357,322,491, forward strand.
ACTAACACGCTGGTGTTGCCCTATACTGTTCATTTTGACAAGAGGTAAAAGGGAAAAAAGAAAAAAGCCCCCCAAAATTTGTAATGCAACTTCTCCCGACTACGGAGATACCCCATATGTGGGCGCAAAGTGCTCTGGGGGCGCACAACAAGGCCCAGAAGGGAGAGTGCACCATGTACATTTGAGGTGATTAGCACAAGGGTGGCTGATTGTTACAGCGGTTTTGACAAACGCAAAAAAAAAACAACCCACATGTGACCCCATTTTGGAAACTGCACCCCTCACGGAATGTAATGAGGGGTGCAGTGAGAATTTACACCCCACTGGTGTCTGACAGATCTTTGGAACAGTGGGCTGTGTAAATTAAACATTTTGTACAGCCCACTGTTCCAAAGTTCTGACAGACACCAGTGGGGGGGTAAATGCTCACTGTACCCCTTGTTATGTTCCTCAAGGGGTCTAGTTTCCAAAATGGTATGCCATGTGGGGGTTATTTTGCTGTCCTGGCACCATAGGGGCTTCCTAAATGCAATATGCCCCCCGAGCAAAATTTGCTCTCCAAAAGCCAAATATGACTCCTTCTCTTCTGAGCATTGTAGTTCGCCCGTAGTGCACTTCAGGTCCACTTATGGGGTACCTTCATACTCAGAAGAGATGGGGTTACAAATTTTGGGGGGTATTTTCTGCTATTAACCCTTGCAAAAATGTGAAATTTGGGGGGAAACACACATTTTAGTGAAAAAATAATATATATTTTTGTACAAATGCAAAAGTCGTGAAACCCCTGTGGGGTAATAAGGCTCACTTTATTCCTTGTTACGTTCCTCAACGGGTTTAGTTTCCAAAATGGTATGCCATGTGAGGGTTTTTTGCTGTTGTGGCACCATAGGGGCTTCCTAAATGCGACATGCCCCCCGACCAAAATTTGATCTCCAAAAGCCAAATATGACTCCTTCTCTTCTGAGCATTGTAGTTCGCCCGTAGTGCACTTCAGGTCCACTTATGGGGTACCTTCATACTCAGAAGAGATGGGGTTACAAATTTTGGGGGGTATTTTCTGCTATTAACCCTTGCAAAAATGTGAAATTTGGGGGGGAAACACACATTTTAGTGAAAAAAAATATATTTTTTTACATATGCAAAAGTCGTGAAACACCTGTGGGGTATTAAGGTTCACTTTACCCCTTGTTACGTTCCCCAAGGGGTCTAGTTTCCAAATCCAAAACGGTATGCCATGTGGGGATTTTTTGCTGTTCTGGTACCATAGGGGCTTCCTAAATGCAACATGCCCCCCAAAAACCATTTCAGAAAAACGTACTCTCCAAAATCCCCTTGTCGCTCCTTCGCTTCTGAGCCCTCTACTGCGCCCGCCGAACACTTTTCATGGACATATGAGGTATGTGCTTACTCGAGAGAAATTGGGCTACAAATATAAGTATAAATTTTCTCCTTCTACCCCTTGTAAAAATTAAAAAAATTGGGTCTACAAGAACATGCGAGTGTAAAAAATGGAGATTGTGAATTTTCTCCTTCACTTTGCTGCTATTCCTGTGAAACACCTAAAGGGTTAAAACGCTGACTGAATGTCATTTTGAATACTTTGGGGGGTGCAGCTTTTATAATGGGGTCATTTGTGGGGTATTTCTAATATGAAGACCCTTCAAATCCACTTCAAACCTGAACTGGTCCCTGGAAAATAGTGAGTTTGAAAATTTTGTGAAAAATTTGAAAATTGCTGCTGAACTTTGAAGCCCTCTGATGTCTTCCAAAAGTAAAATCATGTCAATTTTATGATGCAAACATAAAGTAGACATATTGTATTTGTAAATAAAAAATTTTTTTATTTGGAATATCCATTTTCCTTACAAGTAGAGAGCTTCAAAGTTAGAAAAATGCAAAATTTTTAATTTTTTCATCAAATTTTGGAATTTTTCACTAAGAAACGATGCAAGTATCGACAAAATTTTACCAATGACATAAAGTAGAATATTTAACGAAAAAACAATCTCAGAATCAGAATGATAGGTAAAAGCATTCCAGAGTTATTAATGTTTAAAGTGACAGTGGTCAGATGTTCAAAAAACGCTCCGGTCCTAAGGTGTAAAATGGGCTGTGTTCTTAAGGGGTTAAGGGCTTGCAGTGTTGCGCTGGGTGCAGTCATAGAGAGATACAGAGAGAAGACAGTGTTTGGGAACAGGAGCCTGAATCCTGCAGAATCCCAAAAGCCTTATCCTTTTAAAGGGGTACTCCACTGGATAACATTGGAAAGTTAAATGTTAAACAGATTGTAAATTACTTATATTTAACCCCTTAAGGACCAAGGGGGACATGTATCAATGTTGGTGTAGGTAGGTGTCTTTTTTAGATCACTTTGGTTGGTCTAAATGTGGTGCAATTGCACCAAATTTATCTATAGTTGTGCAAGGCACATCATAAATTTCGTGCAAAGTTCTAAATTTACACACAGTTCTATTTGTACACCTGATCTACACCTCACAGTGGACGTAGGGATTTTGTTCTATTGCTTTGAGGCTCGGATTCCATTGATGTTTTTTGTAAAACAGCAAAAACGCCAGAAAAACTGTCCCAGCTTTTTCCTGTGTTTTGTCAGTTTTTCTTGCATTTTTTTCTATTGTTTTTGCTGGTGTTTGGAAACAAAAAAATGTAGTAAATTTTTTTGTTGTTTTTTTTCTTCAAAATTTAGATACGTGAATGCGGAGGACTATGTCAGATTTGGTGGATTGCGACGATGAACAGCGTTTTGTTTTTTAAATGTCAATAAAAGGGTTAACGAGGGCTTTGGGGAGTGTTTTTTTTATACTTTTTTTTTCAATGGGTTGTGTTTTTTATAATTGAATTTTCAGGCTTAGTAGTGGAAGGCGTCTTGTAGACAGAATCTATTACTAGGCCAGGGCTTAGCGTTAGCCCCAAAAACAGCTATTGCTAACCCCCAATTATTACCCCGGTACCCACCGCCACAGGGGTTCCAGGAAGAGCCGGTACCAACAGGCCCGGAGCTTCAAAAATGGCACTCCTGGGCCTAGGCGGTAACAGGCTGGCATTATTTAGGCTGGGCTGGGCTAGTAACAATGGTCCTCGCCCACCCTGGTAACGTCAGGCTTGTTGCTGCTTGGTTGGTATCTGGCTGATAATGAAAAAATTAGGGAACCACACACGTTTTTTTTATTTATAAAAAAAAACAAAAAAAACGCATAGGGTTCTCCTTATTTTCATTATCAGACAGATATCCACCAAGCAGCAACAGCTTGACATTACCAGGGTGGGCGAGGCCCCTTGTTAATGTCCCTCCCCAGCCTAAATAACGCCCGCCTGTTACCGCCTAGGCCCAGGAGTGGCATTTTTTGACGCTCCGGGCCTGTTGGTACCGGCTCTTCCCAGCACCCCTGTGGCGGTGGGTACTGGGGAATAATTGGATGTTAGCGCTAGCTGATTTTGGGGCTAACGCTAAGCCCTGACATAGTAATGGATTCCGTCTATAAGACGGCTTCCACTACTAACCCTGAAAATTCAATTATAAAAAAACATGGACACATTGAAATTTTTTTTAATAAAAAATAAAAACACTCCCCCACAGCCCTTGTTAACCATTTTATTGAAATAAAAAAAAACGCTGGTCATCGTCGCAGTCCACCGAATCTGACATAGTCCTCCACATTCACGCATCTGAAATGAGAAGAAAAGAAGAACAAGAAATATGGGTTAGTAAATTTTTTGTGCTCTCCCCTGGGAAGAGCGCATATAATGCAGCGTGTTCCTAAACAGCCTCCAATTGTTGCTAAACTAAAGCTCTCATCATGGGGGCTGTAGTTAAGCAACAGCTGGAGGCACACTGGTTGCAAAACACTGAGATTTTGTTACTTAACTCAGTGTTTCCCAACCCGTGCAAAACTACAACTCCTACCATGTATGGTTTGTCAGTGCATGCTGGCAGTTATAGGTTTGCAACAGCTGGAGATACACAGGTAGGGAAACACTGAGTTAGGAAACAGACAATGTTTCCCAACCAGTGTGCCTCCAGTTGTTGCAAAACTACAACTCCCAGCATGCCCAGGCAGCCGAAGGGCATGCTGAGAGTTGTAGTTTTGCAACAACTGGAGGAGAACAGTTTGGAGACCACTGTGTAGTGGTGTCAAAACTGTAGAACTCCAGATGTTGCCAAACTACAACTTTCAGCATGCCCAGACTGCCAAGGCATGCTGGGAATTGTAGTTCGGCAACATCTGAAGGGCCAGATGTTACAGAGCTACAACTCCCAACATGCTTGGACTGTCTGGGCATGCTGGGAGTTGTAGTTTTGCAACATCTGGAAGAGCACAGATTGGAGACCACTGCACAGTGGTCTCCAAACTGCGGCCCTCCAGATGTTGCAAAACTACAACTCCCAGCATGCCCAGACAGCCAAAGGCTTTCTGGGCATGCTGGGAGTTGTAGTTTTGAAACTACCAGAAGCAGCAGTGAAGAGCTTCACTGCTGCCTCTGATGCAGATGCCGCCGCCGCCTCCTCCACTTACCCGCCGCCGCAGCCGCCAACCCATGTGCCTCCAGCTGTTGAGAGCCTGCCGCCGATCCCCACTGTCGCGCCGGTACTTGGTAGGTGCCGCGGTCCCCGCCGCAGCTCTCGGCATCATCTTCCCCTGCTCTGCCTGGACTTCTAGCGGCGGGCAGAGCAGGGGTATTGAACTTTACCCCCCCAGTCAGCTCATTCACTGTGATTGGTCCACAGAGACCAATCACAGTGATCGCTGACCAGAACCATCGACAGATGGTCCTGGGGGAGTTGCAGAAGTCGTCCCATGCTGGTAACAGTGGGACTTCTCCCAGTTAACCCGTGTGATGCCACGCATCGCCGGGTTAACTCAATGCCGTTTAAAAACGGCGGAATGCGCGAAGGACCTGCACAATCCGCCATCAACGGCATTATCGCAGCAGATCTCCAGAATGAGATTTTAAATTAAAAAGCATTTAAATTAAAAAAACGGTGGTACATGTGGCTACATCATGCTGCCGCTGGCTTCTATATACAGCTGTCATAATTCATAACCCCCTCCGGGAGACGGGAGCTCTGATTGGTGGATAACTATTGACCAATCAGAGCTCCCCTCTCCCGGCGGCGGGGATTATGAATTATGACAGTGTATATAGAAGCCGGTGGCAGCGCGATGTAGCTGCATGTACCACCGGTTTTACAGTCAATAAATGCGGATCGCAGTGGGTCTCTGGAGAATGACCCGGTGCGATCTGCACCTCAGCCCCTGGACTACAACTCCCATCATGGGCAGAGTCTGTCCATGATGGGAGTAGTAGTTCTAAATGTCCCGCAGCACTACAACTACTCCCATCATGGGACAGACTCTGTCCCATGATCGGAGTAGTAGTCCAAGGGCAGAGGGGCAGATCGCAGCAGATTATTCTCCAGAGACCTGCTGCGATCCGCATTTATTAACTATACAAGCTGGCGGTACATGCGGCTACACTGCGCTGCCCGCGGGCTCCTATATACAGCTTAATAATCCCCGCCGGGAGATGGGAGCTCTGATTGGAGAATACCTATTGACCAATCAGAGCTCCCCTCTCCTGGCGGCGGGGATTATGAATTCTGACAGTGTATACAGGAGTCGGCAGCAGCGCAGTGAAGCCTCATGTACCGCCGGCTTATTAAGTTAATAAATGCGGATCGCTGCGGGTCTCTAGAGAATGGCCTCCTGCGATCTGCATCTCAGCCCCAGGACTACAACTCCCATCATGGACTGAGTCTGTCCATGATGGGAGTAGTAGTCATAACAGTCCCAATAGAGTCCCGCAGCCGGGGGATGTGCAAGAGCCGTCCCTCAGCGCTGCGGTACTACAACTACTACCGTCATGGGATAGATTATGTCCCATGATGTGAGTAGTTGTAGTATTGCAGTGCTGAGGGCTGGCTCCTGCATCGTCCAGTGTCCGACACTTTTCTTCGTGTCCTTGCTACCACTCGTAGATTTTTAGTTGATTTTTGCAAAATGATACATTCCAGTCCACTGGATTAAGTTGTCTATGGTACACCAAACAGGTGACAACTTAAGAAAATCATCCACCCAAAAAAATGCAGCTCAAATGCAAAAAAAGCGCAATTGCGCAAAATCTGTAGACATGAAAAGTAGTCTAAAGGCAATGATACATGTCCCCCCAAGTCCATTTTGACCTTAAAGACCAATTTTTGTTTTTGTACTTTCATTTTTTCCTCCTCCCCTCTTTCAACTTTGCACCTACAGACCCATATAAGGGCTTGTTTTTTGTGACACCAATTATACTTTGTAATGGCATCAATCATTAAAGGGGTACTCCGCCCCTAGACATCTTATCCTCTATCCAAAGGATAGGGGATAAGATGTCTGATCGTGGGGGTCCCGCCGCTGGGGACCCCTGCATTCTACCATGCGGCACCCACCTGTAACTGCATCCGGAACCGCTGGAGGCCCTCAGGCTAATACCATCCCGACCATGGGGACGTAAGATCGTGACGTCACGACTCCGCCCATGTGTGACATCACACCCCGCCCCCTCAATGCAAGTCTATGGGAGGGGGCGTGACAGCCTTCACACCCCCTCCCATAGACTTGCATTGAGTGGGCAGGTGTGACGTCACAAGGGGCGGAGTTGTGACGTCACATTCTTACGTCCCCGTGGTCGGGATGGTATTATCCTGAGGGTCTCCAGCGGTTCCGGAAGCCGGTACAGGTGGGTGCCGCATGGTAGAATGCGGGGGTCCCCAGCGGCAGGACCCCCGCGATTAGACATCTTATCCCCTATCCTTTGGATAGGGGATAAGATGTCTAGGGGTGGAGTACCCCTTTAACCCCTTCCCGCTATTGGACGTATGCATACGTCCAAGCGAACTACACGTTCGCTCAAATGGACGTATGCATACGTCCAAGCGATCTCCTGCTCTGCCGCGGGCAGCGCAGGAGATCGCGGGTGGGACTCACAGTCAATCACAGCCGGAGTCCCACCGCAGCTGCCGGGGCCGCGATCGCGCCGGTCCCGGCAGCATTAACCCCATAGATGCCGTGATCAGTTCTGATCACGGCATCTATGGTGTTTGCAGGGGGGAGCGCTCTCCCCCTGCCCATCAACGGCGGCGCCGCGATAAAATAAGGGGGATCGGGGGTGTCCAAGACACCCTCGATCCCCCTTGAAGAGATAGGAGTGAGGTGGCAGGGTTGCCACCCCTCCTATCCCTGCTATTGATCGGCGGAGCGACCGACCAATAGCAGACTGGGGGCGGGGGGGGGTTAAAGTTCGGTTCCCCCCCGCTATGCCCACCCATCGGTGTCTGGGCACAGCGGGGGGAACCGTGTAGTAGCGGCGGCAGCGGCGGTCACTTACCCGGCGGCGGCTGTGATCATGGCGGCGGTGGAGGTGAGTATGGCGCCGCGTGTCCGGGAGTCTGTTGCCTAGCAACATATGCAGGGCGACAGTTTAGAGAGTGGTCTCTAAACTGTGGCCCTCCAGATGTTGCAAAACTACAACTCCCACCATGCCTTTACAGCTGTTTGCTGTGTTGGCATGCTGGGAGTTGTAGTTTTGCAAGATTTAGAGGGGTTCAGGCTAGAGATCACTGACAGTGGTCTCTAAACTGTAGCCCTCCAGATGTTACAAAACTACAACTCCCAGCATGCCCAGACAGCAGTTTGCTGTCTTAGCATGCTGAGATTTGTAGTTTTGCAACATCTGGAGGGCCACAGTTTAGAGACCACTGTCAGTGATCTCTAGCCTGAACCCCTCTAAATCTTGCAAAACTACAACTCCCAGCATTCAGGAACAGCAAATGGCTGTCTCGGCATGCTGGGAGTTGTACTTGCGTGCATCCAGCTGTTGCATAACTACATCTCCCAGCATTCCCTTTGGCAATCAGTACATGCTGAGAGTTGTAGTTCTGCAACAGCTGGAGGCACACTGGTTGGGAAATACCGAGTTAGGTAATAGGTTCTATTACCTAACTCAGTATTTTCCAACCAGTGTGCCTCCAGCTGTTGCAAAACTACAACTCCCAGCATGCAGTTTTGCCCCCCCCCCATCCCATGTGAATGTACAGGTTACATTCACACTGGCGGCGGATTACGGTGAGTTCCCCGCTTCAAGTTTGAGCTGCAGCCGCAGCTCAAACTCCTAGCGGGAGACTCAGTGTAATCCGCCGTCAGTGTGAATGTAACCTAAAAACACTACACTACACTAACATAAAATAAAGAGTAAAACACCACATATACACACGTACACTGCCCCCCCCCCTACCACCCCCCCTTCCCCCCCAATAAAAATGAAAAAAGTATCCTAATGGAGTGTTTCCAAAACGGAGCCTCCAGCTGTTGCAAAACAAAAACTCCCAGCATTTCCGGACAGCCATTGACTGTCCAAGCATGCTGGGAGTTTAGCAACAGCTGGAGGCACCCTGTTTGGGAATCACTGGTGTAGAATACCCCTATGTCCACCCCTATGCAAATCCCTAATTTAGGCCTCAAATGCGCATGGCGCTCTCACTTTGGAGCCCTGTCCTATTTCAAGGCAACAGTTTAGGGCCACATATGGGGTATCGCCGTACTCGGGAGAAATTGCCTAACAAATTTTGGGGGGCTTTTTCTCCTTTTACCCCTTATGAAAAGGTAAAGTTGGGGTCTACACCAGCATGTTAGTGTAAAAAAAAACATTTTTGTACACTAACATACTGGTGTTGCCCCATACTTTAAAATTTCACAAGCGGTAAAAGAAAAAAAGCCTCCAAAATTTGTAACACAATTTCTCCTGAGAACGGAGATACCCCATATGTGGGCGCAAAGTGTTCTGGGGACGCACAACAAGGCTCAGAAGGGAGAGTGCACCATGTAAATTTGAGGTCTAAATTGGTGATTTGCACAGGGGTGGCTGATTTTACAGCAGTTCTGACATAAGTGCAAAACAATAAATACCCACATGTGACCCCATTTTGGAAACTACACCCCTCACGGAATGTAACAAGGGGTACAGTGAGCATTTACACCCCACAGATGTCTGACAGATCTTTGAAACAGGGGTCTGTGAAAATGAAAAATAAAATTTTTTATTTGCACAGCGCACTGTTCCAAAGATCCGTCAAATGCCAGTGGGATGTAAATTCTCCCTGCACCCCTTATTACCTTCTGTGAGGGGTGTAGTTTTAAAAATGGGGTCACATGTGGGGGGGTCCACTGTTCTGGCACCACGGGGGGCTTTGGAAATGCACATGGCCAAATTCTCTCTCCAAAAGCTCAATGATGCTCCTTCTCTTCTGAGCATTGTAGTTTGTCCCCAGTGCACTTCATGTCCACTTATGGGGTTTTTCCATACTCAGAAGAGATGGGGTTACAAATTTTGGGGGGTATTTTCTGCTATTATCCCTTGTAAAAATGTAAAATTTAGGGGAAAACAAGCATTTTAGTGTAAAAAAAATAAAAATTTTTTACATATGCAAAAGTCGTGAAACACCTGTGGGGTATTAAGGTTCACTTTATCCCTTGTTACGTTCCTCAAGGGGTCTAGTTTCCAAAATGGTATGCCATGTTTTTTTTGCTGTCCTGGCACCATAGGGGCTTCCTAAATGGGCATGCCCCCAGAGCAAAATTTGCTTCCAAAAAGCCAAATGTGACTCCTTCTCTTCTGAGCATTGTAGTTCGCCCGTAGTGCACTTCAGGTCAACTTATGGGGTACCTCCATACTCAGAAGAGATGGGGTTACAAATTTTGGGGGGTATTTTCTGCTATTAACCCTTGCAAAAATGTGAAATTTGGGGGGAAACACACATTTTAGTGTGGGGTCTAGTTTCCAAAATGGTATGCCATGTGTTTTTTTTTTTTTTGCTGTTTTGGCACCATAGGGGCTTCCTAAATGCAACATGCCCCCCAAAAACCATTTCAGAAAAACGTACTCTCCAAAATCCCCTTGTCGCTCCTTCGCTTCTGAGCCCTCTACTGCGCCCGCCGAACAATTTACATAGACATATGAGGTATGTGCTTACTCGAGAGAAATTGGGCTACAAATTCAAGTCTAAATTTTATCCTTTTACCCCTTGTAAAAATTCAAAAATTGGGTCTACAAGAACATGCAAGTGTAAAAAATGAAGATTTTGAATTTTCTCCTTCACTTTGCTGCTTTTCCTGTGAAACACCTAAATGGTTAACACTTACTGAATGTCATTTTGAATACTTTGGGGGGTGCAGTTTTTGTAATGGGGTCATTTATGGGGTATTTCTAATATGAAGACCCTTCAAATCCACTTCAAACCTGAACTGGTCCATGAAAAATAGCGAGTTTGAAAATTTTGTGAAAAATTGTAAAATTGCTGCTGAACTTTGAACCCCTCTGGTGTCTTCCAAATGTAAAAACTCATAAATTTTATGATGCAAACATAAAGTAGACATATTGTATATGTGAATCCAAAAAAAATATTTGAAATATCCATTTTCCTTACAAGCAGAGAGCTTCAAAGTTAGAAAAATGCAAAATTTTCAATTTTTTCATCAAATTTGGGGATTTTTCACCAAGAAAGGATGCAAGTTACCACAAAAATGTACCACTATGTTAAAGTAGAATATGTCACGAAAAAACTATCTCGGAATCAGATTGATAAGTAAAAGCATTCCAGAGTTATTAATGTTTAAAGTGACAGTGGTCAGATGTGCAAAAAAGGGCTGCGTCCTAGAGGTGAAAATGGGCTGTGTCCTTAAGGGGTTAACTAACAAAATCTGCTGCAAAGCCAAAAAATATATATTTGTGCGGTGAAATAAAAAAAAAGAAGCCATTTTGTAACTTTTGTGGGCTTCTGTTTCTACATATTGCAATTTTCGGTAAAAATGACACCATATCCTTATTCTGTGGGTCCATATGGTCACAATGATACCCAATTTGTGTAGGTTTTATTTTATTTTACTACTTTAAAAAAATCATAACTACATGCACCAAAATTTGTATGTTTAAAATTTTCATCGTCTGACCCCTAGAACTTTTTTATTTTTCTGTATATGGGGATATATGAGGGCTAATTTTTTGTGCCGTGGTCTGTAGTTTTTATTGGTACAATTTTTACCACGTGTACACCATCAACCGTACGGTTAACTAACCTTATATTTTAATAGTTCGGACATTTGCACACGTGGTGGTACCACATATGATTATTTTTATGTTTTATTACATTATTTTATATTACAAATTGGAAAAGGGGGGTGATTAAAATTTTTAATAGGGAAGGGGTTATTAACTTTTATTAAAGCGTAACTGTCATCATATTTTGACCCCTCAGACCACTATAATGGGGGTCTAGATGATTATAAGATGACTGCAGCTATACCTTTTTATTGCTGTTTGTTCTTCTTTTCTTACAAATAAAAATGTTTAATCCAAAAGTCAGGCACAGTTGTATAGGCGTGGCTTGGGGTTCGCCAAGCCCCACCACTGCCATGCCTATCCTGCCTTCCAGTACTGGGACCGCTGTGTCTTACTACACAGTGCATCTACAGAGCATGCGCCCGTCCCGTCGGCTCTAACGTGCGCGCCGCATCCTGAGTTGATAGAGCGAACGCTCGCTCCCAACTTCTGTGTGCTAAGTGAGCATGTGCTGTACTAGAGGCAGATGCTCGCTCTGTCAACTAAGGATGCGGCGGCGCGCACACATTAGAGCCGATGGGACGGGCGCATGTGCTGTCAATGCACTGTGTAGAAAGACACAGCGGTTCCAGCGCTGGAAGGCAGGATAGGCATGGCAGCGGCGGGGCTTGGCAAACCCCAAGCCATGCCTATCCGACTGTGCCTGACTTTTGGATAAAAGGTTTTTATTAGTAAGAAAAGAAGAACAAACAGCAATAAAGGTATGGCTGCAGTCACCTTATAATCATCTGGAACACCATTATAGTGGTCAGGGGGGTCAAAATATGATGATGGTTGCGCTTTTACTTTTTATTTTTAAAAGCAGCATTAGGTCCGACTTGTAGACTGCTCCCCGGTTACCTCCAGTGTGACTAAGCACACATACAATGGGAGGGGGGGGAGACAAGCTATAAGCCCCACCCTGGTTGGCTAATATATTGCCGGCCTCACATGTGAAACCTTAACCCCTTAGCACATATGGACGTTTATGAACGTCCATATGCGCATCCCCATATATAATGCGTGCTCACGAGGTGAGCGTGCATCATACCCGGTGAGTTCCGGTTGCTATAAGCAACCAGGACCCACGCTAATACCGGACATCGCCGATCAGGCTGATGTCCGGCATGAATTCTTGACATCATTAAGTTGATTGCCATGTCTAAAAGTGAAAGTAAAAGCATCCTGGCTTCTCAGTTGGGCTGATCGGGACCATCAAGATAAAATCGTGATGTCCCGATCAGCTAGGACGCAGCAGGAGGTCCCCTCACGTGTCTCCTGTGCGTCCGAACGATGATTGATTGCTCCAAGCCTGAAATTCAGGCTTGAGCAATCAACCGCAGATAACACTGATCCCTGCCATTGAATGCAATGGCAGTGATCAGCGTATTGAATCAATGTACTGCATGTTATAGTTCCCTATGGGAGCTATAACATTGCAAAAAAAAGTAAAAAACATAAAAAGTTAATAATGATCATTTAACCCTTTCCCTAATAAAAGTTTGAATCTCCCCCCTTTTCCCATAAAAAAAACTTTGTAAATTTAGCTGTGTCCGTAAATGTCCTAACTAAACCGCATGGTGAATGGCGTATGCGCAAAAAAAATTCCAAAGTCCAAAATAGCGTATTTTTGGTCACTTTCTATACCATAAAAAAATGAATAAAAAGCGAACAAAAAGTCTGATCAAAACAAAAACATGGTACCCCTAAAAATTTCAGATCACGGCGCAAAAAATTAACCCTCATACCGCCCAGTACGTGGTAAAATAAAAAAGTTATAGGGGTCAGAAGAGGACAATTTTAAACGTATACATTTTCCTGCATGCAGTTATGATTTTTTTCGGAAGTACGACAAAATCAAACCTATATAAGTAGGGTATCATTTTAACCGTATGGACCTACAGAATAAAGATAAGTTGTCATTTTTACCAAAAAATGTAATACGTAGAAACGGAGGCCCCCAAAAATTACAAAATGGCGGGTTTTTCCCATTTTGTCGCACAATGATTTTTTTTCCATTTCGCTGTAGATTTTTGGGTAAAATGACTGATGTCATTACAAAGTAGAATTGGTGGTGCAAAAAAGAAGCCATCATATGGATTTTTAGGTGCAAAATAGAAAGGGTTATGATTTTAAAAAGGTAAGAAAGAAATAACGAAAGTGCAAAAACAGAAAAATGCTGCGTCTTTAAGGGTTTAATGCTACCCAATATGATAAAAGGGTGCATTAGTATAAACTTTAGACATTAAACAGCTTACATTGATGTGGTAACTGGGGAGCAGTCTACAAGTTGGACCTAATGCTGCTGTTAGGTCCCGTACCACTTGAGAAACCTTGGCGTTGGTGTGCGGACACAGGTATGTCATTCATCTAAGGATATACTGGTTAATGTCTCAATTTTACATCAGTTTTGAGGGTTAGCTAACGTCATTGCTTACATCTACCACAGTAGTGAACCTATATTGTGGTCCACAAATGCAGGACCTCCACCCCAGCGTAGGTACACAACTGCACTTGGGGTTGAGCACCTCCTGCCATTTCAGACCACGTCAATGTAGTTGTTTGTTTAAATTATGAGTGTTATGCATCCACACATTTATCTGGTGTAGGATGTCATTGTGGTACTTGTGACCGTCTGCAGGCATCCTCCATTGTATGCATATTATGCTGGGGATCGCCCATAGCAACGGACCACAAGTGCAGGACCTCCACCCCAGCGTAGGTGAACAACTGCACTTGGGGTGGAGCACCTCCTCCCATTTCAGACCACGTCAATGTAAGCTGTTTTATGCCATAGCATAGCATTAATCAGTGTTCTCAACGCTCTGCTGCTCTAGATCGGATTGCGCGGAGGCAGGTGAGGACTCTCCTGGCGTTCACTCAGCTAATTGGGACCCGCAATGTCGCCGCGGATGTCCCGATAAGCTCCACTGGGCTAACTGGCACCGTTAACCCCCCACTTAAGACGCCGCAATCAACTTTCATTGCGGCATCTAAAGGGTTAATGCCAGCCATAGGCCCATTTGGGGGTGCCCAGCATTAGCCATGGGTATAGGCATGCGCAGCCTATTGCATTAGGGTGTGCACCCTAAAGCACAAACTCATGCCACATGCGTATATATATATATATATATATATACATATATATAATTTCTCAAAAGCAATGCAGCACTACTTAACCACTTGGTCTCCAGTGCCAGCGCCCCAACTCGATCACAGTCCAGGTAAATACAACAGCAATGGCGCAGCACTTCAAAAGTCAAAAATAGTGAATTTATTTTGTCATGTCAAGCAAAAATAGCAATGTTTCAGCTCCTCAATTGAGCCTTTTTCAAGCATGGTGATACATCAAACCAAGGTTTTTTTTACCCGCTCTGATTATCCAAAGATGTGGCGATGCCGGCTTGTAAACAATCCTATTGAGCATGCGTGGGTTTACCCCACACTCTGTGTATCAGGACTTCCGGGGCACATGAATCATCCTCTGATCCCGCATCACCTGACTCGCCATATAAAGTATCGCATTGTCTGTGTGACTCACGGTCTCAGCACTCACGTGATCCCGGTCGTCATTGATACTCCATGTTAGGTATAGAGAATCGTCGGCTGCAATCATGTGATGCACAGGCAGTCATATGACACTTCTCCATGGCAACCTCAGACACTGCATAGAGAACAGCATACCCATGACTTACTCTGTGTCTCCAAACATGAATTAACTATTATCATAACTAATTATACTGTCTAAATGTGAACTAGACTACTAGTACTTATATATGTGTACATCAATATATAGACTAGACTGCTAGTGCTTATATATGTGTACATCAACATATCTGTGTTACAAAAAATATGTGTAAATATTAACTAAAATCTATGTGAAAGATTTTTTTTATTCTTTTGTGACAAACTGTGAAAGTTATAGAGATATTTTTAATACAATAATAATAAAGTAAATGAATAAAAATAATAATAGTAAATAAATAACAACCAATGAAAAATTAATGTAACAATTGAAATAAGTTAGTAAAAATTTATTAAAAGTAAAATAAACGATTAAACAGCTCGGAATCACAAAACTATGGCACCCCCAATGCCATCTGAAATGCATACCGACAGTACAGTTATATTCTATTCACACATTCTATTGCTTGAGTGGACCATTAGTTAAGTTCTGCTCAGCTCTACATTAGAAGGGAACTCCCTGGTTTGTAGAACCAGGGGTCCTGGCCCTCCTTAGAGGATCCGGGGATCCTAGTAAAAGGGGGACTCTGGTACCAGAAACCGATAAGCCCCATGCAACCCGGTCAACCCCCTACAACCTATTCAGGAGTGCGCCTGCTTTCAGCAGTGCCTTGCCCCTTCAATGCCACCCAGTTCTACTGTTGTTACAGGCAAACAGACTATCTCTGCATCCATAAGCCCAATAATGAGGGTGTCTGTGTCCGATTGATCTCTGTGTCAATCTAAACCAAACAAAACATAAATAAATAATAATTAATAACCACAAACCAAACAAATAGTGAATAATATATTAATTACTTTATTGTTCTATGCATTGTGTCTCAACACTTCACCCTATATTCTGTGGCCAATTCATAATTATAATTGCAGCTGCAACCTCCCATGTAACAGCTAATTAATTACTGAAAATTTCAATAGCACAAATGTAGCAGAGCGAGTGGCGTCCTCCTTCACATAGATTCCATATAGTTCCTTGTATCAAGATCTGCAAAATAAAGAAAAATTGAAATTAAAATTACTGAAAAATGTAAATGCAAAATATCCCCTTTACATACGCCAAAGTCATGTCAACTTACCCCAAGGGCCCAATTGTGTGTACCTCAGATAGCATTAAATTCTACGTTCAGGCCATTTGGTCGTAAACAATTGAGCTGGTGTATCCACCGTAGCTCCCTTTTCCATAATAATGCAAAGGGAGTCGGTACATGATCAATTGCTATAAAATTTTATTCCTTTTCACTATGGCCTTTTTCACAAAAATGTTCTGAGACCGGAAGATACAGCCTGGACCGTCTGTATTAATCCTCGTTTTCAGGCTCCATGTTTTTTGTCCTATGTATAATAACTTGCATGGAAAATGTAACACGTAGATCACCCATGTGGAGTCGCATTTAAGAAGGTGTTTTAAAGTTTATGTACGTTGGGTCAATGGGTGGACAAAGACAGTACCTTTTGCCATTAGTGGGCAATTTATGCATGACATACAAGGAAACTAACCTAGTCTAGAGGCTCCTATTATAGTTTATCTCGACCCACCCTCTGGCTTAATACATGACTGTACCAATCTATCTTTTAAATTCCTTGACCTTCTATATGACATCAAGGGATTTAAGGTATTCCTGAATGTCTTTAAAACTATCCCTCAAGATATACCAGTGTTTGTTTAAAATTTTGGAAATTCGTCCACTATAGATAGAATATGTGGAAGTGAAAGGAATTCTAGCCTGTGTCTTTTTCGGTTTCGTAATTAATGTTGATTCTCTTGTCATGTGTGTCACCGTCTGTTTGTGCTTTTCCACTATTGTCCATGGATATCCCCTGTCCAAAAAGGCAGTCGTCCTTTTGTCTAGTGTCTTCCCTAGTGTTTCCTCATCTTCAATTACCCTCTTTGCTCTCAACATCTGGCTGTAAGGTAGCAATTCAACCATCCTCCGCGGATGGCAACAAGTATAGTGGAGTAATGTATGTTTATCAGTAGTAGTATGTAATGTACCTCCCTCATTTGTGACCAAAACATCCAAAAAACTAACACTCTCTGTTAGAATCTCAAATCAATATTGTTAAAAAAATTTTGAAATTGGTTAAGCTCCTCCAATGAACCCTTCCACAGGAGGAAGAGGACGTCTATAAAACGCCACCACCCCAGACAATGTCTGAAGTGGTGGGACGGGTAGACATCTTCCTCCATGTCTGTAACGTAAAGATTTGCATACATGGGCGCCACAATCCTCCCCATGGCGGTCCCAATTAACTGTAAATAAAACTGATCCTCAAACAAAAAATAATATCAAAATAAGTAATTGTAACATAAAATCTTGGGCCGCCATGGAGAATGTGGATCTAGACAGCGTCTTGCGCACTGCACCCATGCCACTTTCATGGTTAATGAATGTATGTAAACTCTTAATGTCAAAAGAAACGAGGATTACATTAGAGGGGTCTGTTATTTTTTTATGTTTTGTTTGGTTTTGATTGACACAGAGATCAATCAGACACAGGCACCCTCATTATTGGGCTTATGGATGCAGTGATAGTCTGTTTGCCTATAACAACAGTAGAACTGGGTGGCATTGGAGGGGCAATGCGCTGATGAAGAGCAGGCACACTCCTGAATAGGTTGTAGGGGGTTGACCGGGTGGCATGGGGCTTATCGGTCTCTGGTACCAGAGTCCCCCTTTTACTAGGAGCCCAGGATCCTCTAAGGAGGGCCAGGACTCATGGTTCTACAAACCAGGGAGTTCCCTTCTAATGCAGAGCTGAGCGGAACTTAAAGGGGTATTCCAGGCAAAACCTTTTATATATATATATATATATATATATATATATATATCAACTGGCTCCGGAAAGTTAAACAGATTTGTAAATTACTTCTATTAAAAAATCTTAATCCTTCCAATAATTATTAGCTTCTGAAGTTTTCTGTTTAACTGCTCAATGATGATGTCACGTCCTGGGAGCTGTGCATGATGGGAGAATATCCCCATAGGAACTGCACAGCTCCCGGGACGTGAGTCATCAGAGAGCAGTTAGACAGAAAACAACAACTCAACTTCAGAAGCTAATAACTATTGGAAGGATTAAGATTTTTTTAATAGAAGTAATTTACAAATCTGTTTAACTTTCCGGAGCCAGTTGATTTATAAAAAAAAGTTTTGGCCTGGAATACCCCTTTAACTAATGTTCCACTCAAGCAATAGAATGTGTGAATAGAATAAAACTGTACTGTCGGTATGCATTTCAGATGGCCATTGGGGTGCCATAGTTCCATGATTCCGAGCTGTTCAATAATTTTTTTTTACTTTTAATACATTTTTATTATCTTATTTCAATTGTTTTTTTTCTTTTAATTTCAATTTTTTTCTTTTATTTTTTTCATTTACTTTATTATTATTTTATTAAAAATATCTCTAACTTTCACAGTTTTTGTAAAAAAAAATACAAAAAACATTTTAGTTAATATTTATACATATTTTTTGTAACACAGATATGTTGATAGAGAAACAACAGTGCTTCAGCTCACCCCAGGTGCACACGGACAGGGCGCGGACCTCGCCCAAATGAACAACAGAAGAAAGAGGAGTCCAGCGTCCAGAAACTCGGAGGATAATATTTATTCACCAGATGGTCATAACAGGAACACAGAGTACAGTGACGCGTTTCGGCTTTACAACAAAGCCTTAGTCATACACAACATGTAGTACAAAAAGACCGGGTTTTATACATGTGGGTGGGCGGACATGACGCAGCGGCACACCTGCACTGACAGGTGAACGTGACGTCAAAAGCCACACCTACACAAGATGGTATAACCACCCACATGTAGAAACCAATGGCAACCGCCACTGCAAGACATGCAAAACATAAATTAGAAATCCATAAAATTGTATAAGATTTATCAAATATGGACGCTTTACATGAAAACAGTATTAAAGTTAAAGTATTAAAGTATTAAAGTTTCTGGACGCTGGACTCCTCTTTCTTCTGTTGTTCATTTGGGCGAGGTCCGCGCCCTGTCCGTGCGCACCTGGGGTGAGCTGAAGCACTGTTGTTTCTCTATCTTACCTGTGTGGACCAGCCTCGCGCTCCCCCAGCTCCCAAAGCTTGATTTACCTATCCCCCGGTGATATACGGCACTGGACTTGCATTGTTCAATATGGCCATGGGTGGAGGTGAAGCTCTTCAAAACGGGAATTTAACTCGTGAGGAACGCATGCACTGCATTTTTAATGCCACCAGTATGGACACTCAGGAAACACTTGATCTTAATATCGCACTCCGAGAATTGGAGGAAGCTATGCTGTCTGAAACCAAAATTTGGTGGGATATGACCACGTTAAAAAATTATGTGGATCAAACAATGATTCCCAGGGGACTAAGAATTAAAAAGTTCCCCACTACCGTCTTTTGCCAGCAGTTTAAGCAAGAGTGGGAACTTCTGCTAGCTGATTCTTCTTTGAAATTTATTAAACTGATAATACAATACGAAGAAAAAGCACTTGCAGAGGTGAATGATAAAATCTCCAACATTAAATCCTCCTTGGAACAGCATGAACAGAACCCTATTTATGTGGAATATAACACTAGAATTACAGAACAGATAAAGAAAGTGGAATCCTCAATTGCAGATGTAAAACAAAGAAAATTCCTGCGAGATTTGGAGGACTTTAAAACCAACTCTGTTTTCATCTGGCCCAACACTGGGAATAACATCACTCCCAGGTCCATCCTGAAGAAACAAGGGAAGAAAAATATATATAAGAAACAAAATAAATCACAAAATAAAAAGGACTTTAGAGTCAGCTTTTCCTCTGTTGAATCAAGTGGAATGGATGACACCAGTGATCTGGGATCCCAAACTGGGACTGTCGACTGCCGACACCGCATAGGATGAAGATCCAGAATAAGGCGTCAAAAAACGCCGTGCCGGCAGAAAACATCGTTCAAACCAGGCTAATGAAGCACAATCAGAAGAGGTAAAGACTTCTATTCCCATATTTAATTTATCTGCCACCATTCTTTCTTATACACAACTGAAAGTTTTTTCCCGTGGACTTTCTTTTGCCCCCACATGTAGATTTGATTTATTCCGAACTTTACTTGATTTAAACCGTTTTGTTCGTAACATCACTCTACGTAAGCATTTTGTCAATATTGAGAAGAATACTGTATCTGATGTTATTAATACTTATTCTAGTGATGCTGTTGTATCGGATGTGTCCAACATAAACATCTCTTTGCATTCATCTCATGTCTCTGGGTTCGCACATACATCCCCATTGAGCTCCACGGCTAGTTTCAGCTTTTCCGAACTTGCCCTGGCGTCCAATTTACAGGATCAGTGTGACACCAGTTTTTCAACTGATATCCCTGACTTTGTTACTTCCAATAGGGACTTTTACCCCATCATGTCCCGCACCCCAGCACTAGATAATTTTCAAGATGCTGTGGAGTCAGACATGACTATGCTATCCATGCAAAACCATTCTGTTAAATATAATTTATCATTTAAACAAAGGAATGCTCTCAAAGAATTGGAAAACATGGAAAGCATAGTCATAAGACAAGCAGATAAAGGAGGAGCGGTGGTCATATTGGATAGGGGACTCTATAGCAAGTTAAATATGGAGATGCTAAATGACCTAGACACATACAGACCCCTTCCAAGTGACCCGACTCTGAAATTTAAGAAGATCCTAGAGTCCCTAGTGCATCTTGGTGCAGTGAATGGACATATCACAGAAAGTATTGCAAAATATTTAATTATTGATAGCCCTGTTATACCTATATTCCATTCGCTGCCCAAGGTGCACAAGGGGGTATTTCCCCCTCCACTTAGGCCTATCGTGGTGGGGATATCTTCTCTCAATGAACGGTTGTGCGAGTGGATTGATTCACTTTTACAGCCACTCATTCCTACTATCCCAGGCTACATAAGAGACACAAAACATGTGTTAGAAATGTTGGACTTGATACAATGGCATGAGGGGTATCAGTGGGTGACAGCTGAAGTCACCTCACTGTACTCTGTCATACCACATCATCTTGCCTTATCAGCCTTATCCTGGTTTCTGGAAACCTATTCTCGATACCCCGGTGGTCTCCAGGAATACATGCTATTGGTAGTAGATTATTTGCTAAAACATAACTTTTTTATGTTCAATGGCGTGTTCTTCCTGCAGACCACCGGTGCTTCGATGGGGGCGAAGTTCTCCCCCTCTCTCGCCAACATCTACATGTGTTGGTGGGAGAGGGGAATTCTCTTCGCCCCCAATAATCCCCACAGTCACGCTTTGGTGTGGTATGGCCGCTACATTGACGATCTCCTCTTTATTTGGAGGTCTGATGTAGCGGCCATACAGGAATTTTTGGAATACCTCAATCAGAATGAGTTGAATTTAAAATTCACTGTGACTGTAGAGAAAGAGGTGATCAATTTTTTGGATTTGCGTCTGTGGGGTGACAGAGAAGTCGGCCGGGTTATAACATCTACCTATAGGAAACATACTGCAGTGAATTCCATTCTGCATGCCGATTCCTGTCACCCCAGACACGTTATAGAGAACCTCCCAATTGGTGAGCTCATTAGAGCTCGGCGTAATTGTACCCGAGAGGTTGATTTTAGTGGGGAGGCAGTCTCCATAGGCAACTGCCTTAGAGCAAGGAATTATCCACAGTGGACCATTGATAAAGCCCTTGCGGTTGCCAATGGTAAAGATTGCAAGTCTCTGATGGGCATTACTTCTGACATGCACGGTGAAACACATAATGGTGATGATAGAAATGTTACTCATAGCTATAGTGACAACAAAAATATTAAGTTTGATAACAGAAGTAATTCACCAGTAGTGTTTTCCACCCAGTATAGCATAGAGTTTCATAAAATTAAGAAGGTCATCAATAAGTATATGCCGATCTTAAGTAGTGATCCAGACTTTAAACAGGCTTTGATAGGGGGCCATAGATGTGTGTCTAAGAAAGCCCCCACTATTGGCCAACGTCTCTCTCCCAGCCTGTTCCAGGATAAGGCTTCTACTAAACCCACTTGGCTGACATACATTGCATCATCAAGTGTGGGGCTAAAAGGTGCATTTGTTGCAGCTATATTTCTAATTCTACTACATTTGTGTCTACAGTTAACCATACTAGTTTTCCAATTAAACAGTATGTAAACTGTAACACCACTGGTGTCGTATACCTATTTACATGCATTAGCTGTCAGGTACAATACGTTGGCTGCACCACAAGTTCTCTGAAAATGAGGATTCGGAAGCATATTTTCGATGTACCACATTTCCTATCTAGGAACGTCTCAATGGTATCCAAGCACTGCGCGGAGGCGCATGCTGGAGATACCTCTGGCCTCCGGCTTCAGGGGATCGAAAGGGTCACGGTTCCAACTAGAGGTGGTAATCTTAGACATAAGATTCTAGACCGTGAGATCTTTTGGATCCTGAAGTTGGGGACTAGATATCCTCAAGGTTTGAATAAAAGAATGGATACGATCCTACATTACTGATATAATTTTTTGATTTTTCTGAGTTTTTTTCTTCTTCTTTCTTCTTTTTTCCTCTTCTCTGGGTCACTGCCCCTTCCCACCCCCCCTTTTTTTCCCTCCCCCTCCCCCCTTTTTTTCCCTCCCCCCCCCTTTCCCCTCCCCCTTCTCCCTTTCTTACCTGTTTTTTTTCCAACGATTATTATGGTTCTAGCTGTTACATCTGTAGTGCGATAGCATAATTCCGCGATACACTCACATATGTAAACCATGAGTGTGAATGCTTCTAAGATATGCGGTTTTCTTTTCTTTTATTATTATGAGAGATAGATTTCTGTAATTTATAGATTATGCTGATATCTTTCTCCTTTTTTATATCTAATATATTTTTGTAATAAAGAAACTGTTATATCTTTGTATGTTAATATATTTTAATACTGTTTTCATGTAAAGCGTCCATATTTGATAAATCTTATACAATTTTATGGATTTCTAATTTATGTTTTGCATGTCTTGCAGTGGCGGTTGCCATTGGTTTCTACATGTGGGTGGTTATACCATCTTGTGTAGGTGTGGCTTTTGACGTCACGTCCACCTGTCAGTGCAGGTGTGCCGCTGTGTCATGTCCGCCCACCCACATGTATAAAACCCGGTCTTTTTGTACTACATGTTGTGTATGACTAAGGCTTTGTTGTAAAGCCGAAACGCGTCACTGTACCCTGTGTTCCTGTTATGACCATCTGGTGAATAAATATTATCCTCCGAGTTTCTGGACGCTGGACTCCTCTTTCTTCTACAGATATGTTGATGTACACATATATAAGCACTAGCAGTCTAGTCAATTTATTGATGTACACATATATAAGTACTAGTAGTCTAGTTCACATTTAGACAATATAATTATGATAATAGTTTATTCATGTTTGGAGACACAGAGTAAGGGCTGGTTTACATCACGTTTTCTCCCATACGGGAGCGCATACGGCAGGGGGGAGCTAAAACCTCGCTCTCCCGTATGCCTTTGTATGCGCTCCCGTATATAATTCATTTTAATGAGCCGGCCGGAGTGAAACGTTCGGTCCGGTCGGCTCATTTTTGTATGTGCTTTTTCCCCGGACCTAAAACTGTGGTCAACCACGGTTTTAGGTCCGGTTGTAAAAGCAT
The DNA here is from genome assembly GCF_029499605.1 of Hyla sarda. Lineage (NCBI taxonomy): Eukaryota > Metazoa > Chordata > Amphibia > Anura > Hylidae > Hyla > Hyla sarda. The sequence goes on from NC_079192.1 coordinate 357,346,039, forward strand.
ATACGGCGCAAAAATGAGCAGACCGGACTGAACGTTTCACTCCGTTTCACCCAGCCTAACTCATGGGTATGCTGTTCTCTATGCAGCGTCTGAGGTTGCCATGGAAAAGTGTCATATGACTCTATGTCTGTGCATCACATGATTGCAGCCGCCGATTCTCTATACTCAACATTTAGTATATATGACGACCGGGATCACGTGAGCGCTGAGACCGTGAGTCACACTGACAATGCGATACTTTGTATGGCGAGTCAGGTGACACGGGATCAGAGGATGCATCACGTGCCCTGGAAGTCCTGATACACAGAGTGTGGGGTAAACCCACGCATGCTCAATAGGATTGTTTAGAAGCCGACATCGCCATCTTTAGATATGCAGAGCGGGTGAGCAGTTCCTCATGTTTTAATATGTATGTTTTGATTGTATATCTTGTACAGCTGTAATTATGATTGGTCATTATAATGGGTCCCTACTGTTTTTGATAACCCACAAGATCATGCACTTTCTTATGTACTGCGATACTCATAAATTCACATGTATTTTGCACAGATGTATATTTATTATGATTTTTATATATTATTGTTTGATTACTATTATTCATTGCACTGGGTATAAAAAAAAAAACCTTGGTTTGATGTATCACCATGCTTGAAAAAAGCTCCATCCAGGAGCTGAAAGTTGCTATTTTTGCTTGACATGAGGGAATAGATTCACTATTTTTGAATTTTGGAGTGCTGCACCATTGCTGTTGTGTGTGTACATGTATGTATGTGTATATATATATATATATATATATATATATATATATATATACACATACACACACACATTTACATACACACACACACACACAAATACACTCTTGCTTTCATGCACACATACATAAACAGATCTGAACAATTTGCTCATGATCTCTATGTGAATTGCACTCAGTAAACCAGGTGCTCTGTGTGAACCATATGTAGTATCATGCAAGTTTAAAACAATAAATCAGAACAATCTGTATTTGTATCTAAACTATTAGTAGGTAGCCATTTGCCCCTTGAGGGTGCGTTCACACTGCGGAATCTCCGCTCGCTGAATTCCGCGAGCGGAGATTCCGCCTGGTGGCCGCCACTGAAGATGCTTCGGCACTAGGGCCGCGGGGCACTAAGCCATCACCATTGACGGCTATGCAGTGCCCGTGGAATCCGCACAAAAAATTAACATGTTCTTTCTTTGCGCGGAACAATTTCAGCGGTGGAATTGTCTGCCGCTGAAATTCTGCAGTGTGAGCGGGTCTCGCGGAGACCCATTCACACTAATGTTAAGTTCACACCGCGGAATTCCACGAGCGGAACTCCGTGGGAATTCTGTAGTGTGAATGCACCCTTAATATGTGACACAGATGGGTCTGACTGAGGCTGAACAAATGAGTAAATTAAATAAAATTGCAGCATGACGGAAGAAGAAATAAGCTCTTAGAGGGACATTTATCAATGTTTGCTTATGTATTCTTTTTTTTTAGTGATTTTTTCCTTACTTTTTTTTTGCTTATGTGTGACTTATTTATCAACTGGTTTCAGCCTGTTGATAATTTTCTTTCACGTAAGCAATTTTTCCTTTTTTTTACTTTTGTAGTAGCTTTTTCTGCTCCATGTTTGAGCTGGAGTAAATTTAGTCAATTTTTAACCCTGTAGCGACTTTTTTTGCGCAGTTGCAACTGTCGCAGTTAATAAATACCTGACTACCCGTAGTCCATTTTAAAATTATTACTACGTAGTTAATTTTTGGAAAACTTGCTTTTCTCGCTTTCCAGTCAAAATGTCGCACGAAAAATCGCGTAGTCGCAGTTGTGACAATTTTGCGACAATTATAGTAAAGAAAACCTGACTAAACCCGTTGATAAATGTCCATATTAGTGTACAGGGCTGAGGAAAAAAAAATGTAATCTGAAAAATATATTTAAAATAAATAAACAATAGGTATCATTAAAGCTGCTAAATTAAAACATTAGGGTGACTGACTAACTAGAAAATCCATAGAAAGATGGTAGTACTAGCGTACACTATCATAATAATGATTATATAACCAATAAATTACACAAGGCTTAGCGTGGCCCTTGGCAATATCAAAAGTGGGGCCCCAAAAGTCGTAATTGTGCACTTACCAGATTTGCACATTTTTGGTCACTTCAAATACCATAAAAAATATCTAAAATGCAATTGAAAAAGTCCCATCAAAACAAAAATGGTACCGATAAAAACTACAAATCATAGCACAAAAAATTACCCTCATACATCCCCATATACAGAAAAATAAGAGTTATAAGGATCAGAATAGTACAATTTTATATTTTTGTATAGTTTCCCCACATTAGGTTGGCAGTATAGTTCCCCCACATTAGGTTGGCAGTGTAGTTCCCCCACATTAGGTTGGCAGTATAGTTCCCCCACATAAGGTTGTAGTTCCCCCACATTAGGCTGGCAGTATTGTTTCCCCACAATAGGTTGTAGTTCCCCCACATTAGGTTGGCAGTATAGTTCCCCCACATTAGGTTGGCAGTATAGTTCCCCCACATTAGGTTGTAGTTCCCCCACATTAGGTTGTAGTTCCCCCACATTAGATTGGCAGCAAGTTCCCCCACATTAGGCTGGCAGTATAAGTCCCCCCACATTAGGTGCAGTATAGTTCCCCCACATTAGGTGCAGTATAGCCCCCCCCCCCTTAGGTTGGCTGTATAGTTCCCACTCATTAGGTTGACAGTATTGTCCCCCCACATTAGGTTGTAGTTCCCCCACATTAGGTTGTCAGTATAGTTCACCACATTAGGTTGGCAGTATAGTTCCCCCACATTAGGTTGGCAGTATAGTTCCCCCACATTAGGTTGGCAGTATAGGTCTTCCCACATTAGGTTGGCAGTATAGTTCCCCCACATTAGGTGCAGTATAGTTCCCCCACATTAGGTGCAGTATAGCTCTTCCACAGACATACATCCTTCAGCCATATACAGTGTATGGCTGGAGGCTGTATGCCTGTGTACTGCCCCACTTCAGTACTCAGTTCACTGCTCCTCTGGGCCATAGCAGTAGGTCCCGGGACCGGAGGGGCGGAGCACTGAAGTGGTTGGAGCACTGAAGATGACGTGCAGGTAACTTACCATGCCCGCGCGTCCTCCTCCTCGATGCTCCGCTCCTCCGTTCCTATGGACGTTTTTAAAGTTAACGCTGGGCCGCAGAAAGGTTACCAAGACATCCTTGTGTCCCGAAAAGATCTTTCGGGGCCCCCTGCAGGCTGCAGCACGGAAGTGATAGAGCCTCAAGTTTGAGGCTTGATTAGGGTGTGCCCCGGCACACCCGTGCACACGCCTATGGCCATGGGCACTGGCTGCCCATAGCAACCGGGACCCACCAGGTTTAACCCGTTCTCTGCTCTTGAGAACGGTTAAAATCCGGTAAACGGGACTCAGGACGTACAGGTTCGCCCTAGGTCCCTAGATCTTAAGTACCAGGACATCAGGGCATACGTTTATGCCCTGTGTCCTGGATGGGTTAAAAATCTTAAACATTCCAGTACTTATTAGCTGCTATTTGCTCCACAGGAAGTTCTTTTCTTTTTGAATTTTCTTTCTGTCTGACCACAGTGCTCTCTGCTGACACTATTTAAGGAACTGTCCAGAGTAGGAGCTAATCCCCATAGCAAACCTCTCCTGCTCTGAACAGTTCCTAAAATGGAAAGAGGTGTCAGCACTGTGGTCAGACATAAAGGAAATTTAAAAAGAAAAGATCTTCCTGTGGAGCATATAGCAGCTGATAAGTACTGTAAGGATTAAGATTTTTAAATAGAAGTAATTTATAAATCTGTTTAGCTTTCTGGAAAAAAAAAAGTTTTCCAGTGGAGTACCCCTTTAATAACCTTCAAAGTGATCATTCACAGCCTTGATCTGTGGGTTAATCTTAGGGGGATCTCTGTCTATACCTACAAATCCCAGAAAATATTTTTCAAGGCTCATACAAAAAAACTGAACAACTACTAAACTGAGCAAAACTGTGGCTGACATTTATGATGGCAATACATATTTAACCCCTTAACCCCTTGGGGACGGAGCCCATAATGACCCTAAGGACGGGAGCATTTTTTGCAAATCTGACCACTGTCAGTTTAAGCATTAATAACCAATATCTACTTTATGGTAGTGGTAAATTTTCGTCGATACTTGCATCATTTCTTGGTGAAAAATTCAAAAATTTGATGAAAAATTAGAAAATTTTGCATTTTTCTAACTTTGAAGCTCTCTGCTTGTAAGGAAAATAGACATTCCAAATAAATTATATATTGATTCACAAATACAATATGTCTACTTTATGTTTGCATCATAAAGTTGACATGTTTTTACTTTTGGAGGACATCAGAGGGCTTAAAAGTTCAGCAGCAATTTTCCAATTTTTCACAAAATTTTCAAAATCGGAATTTTTCAGGGACCAGTTTAGTTTTGAAGTGGATTTGAAGGGCCTTCAAATTAGAAGTACCCCACAAATAACCCCATTATAAAAACTGCACCCCTCAAAGTATCCAAAATGACATTCAGTAAGTTTAACCCTTTAGGTGTTTCACAGGAATAGCAGCAAAGTGAAGGAGAAAATTCAATATCGTCATTTTTTACACTCGCATGTTCTTGTAGACCCAGTTTTTTATTTTTACAAGTGGTAATAGGAGAAAAAGCCCCCCAAAATTTGTAACCCAATTTCTTTCGATTAAGGAAATACCTCATATGTGTATGTCAAGTGTTCGGCGGGCGCCGTAGAGGGCACAGAAGGGAAGGAGCAACAATGGGATTTTGGAGAGTGAATTTTGCAGAAATGTTTTTTGGGGGGCATGTCACATTTAGGAAGCCCCTATGGTGCCAGAACAGCAGAAAAAACCCCACATGACATACCATTTTGGAAACTACACCCCTCAAGGCAAGTAACATGGGGTCCAGTGAGCCTTAAAATCGTTAAAATCGGATGGTTGAATGAAAAAAACACTAAAGTGCTTTTTTTCCCCTCAAATTTTCAATTTTTACAAAAGGTAATGGGAGAAAATGCCCCCCAAAATTTGTAACCCCATCTCTTCTGAGTATGGAAATACCCGATGTTAGGACGTAAATTGCTCTGCTGGCGCACTACAATGCTCAGAAGAGAAGGAGCATCATTGACCTTTTGGAAAGCAAATTCGTTTGGAATGGTAGTCAGGGGCCATGTGCGTTTACAAAGCCCCCCGTGGTGCCAGAACAGTGTACCCCCCACATGTGACCCCATTTTGGAAATTACACCCCTCACAGAATGTAATAAAGGTTGCAGTGAGTATTTACACCCCACTGGCGTTTGACAGATCTTTGGAACAGTGGGCTGTTCAAATGAAAAATTAAATTTTTCATTTTCACGGACCACTGTTCCAAAAATCTGTCAGACACCTGTGGGGCATAAATGCTCACTGCACCCCTTATTACGTTACATGAGGGGTGTAGTTTCCAAAATGGGGTCACATGTGTGGGGGGGGGGGGGTCCATTGTTCTGGCACTATGGGGGCTTTGTAAACACAAGTGGCCTTCAATTCCGGACAAATTTTCTCTTCAAAATCCCAATGAAAAATTTAGGGTAACACCAGCATTTTAGTGAAAACTTTTTTTTTCATTTTCCCATGCAAATTTTATGAAAATTCGTCAAACACCTGTGGGGTGTTAAGTCTCACTATACCCCTTGTCACATCCCGTGAGGGGTGTAGTTTCCAAAATGCGGTCACATGTGGGTATTTATGTTTTGCCAGAACCGCTGTAAAATCAGTCACCCCTGTGAAATCACCAATTTAGGCCTCAAATGTACATGGTGCGCTCTCAATCCTGAGCCTTGTTGTGCGCCCATAGAGCATTTTACGCCCACATATGGGGTATTTCCGTACTGAGGAGAAATTGCATTACAAATTTTGGGGGTCTTTTTTCCTTTTACCTCTTGTGAAAATAAAAAGTATGGGGCAACACCAGCATGTTAGTGTAGCCCCCAACCTTTCCTTTTCATAAGGGGTAAAAGGAAAAATGTCTCCCGAGTACGGAAATACCCCATATGTGACCTTAAACTGTTTCCTTGAAATACAACAGGGCTCTGAAGTGAGAGAGTGCCATGCACATTTGAGGACTAAGTTACGGATTGCATAGGGGTGGACATAGGGGTATTCTACGCCAGTGATTCCCAAACAGGGTGCCTCCAGCTGTTGCTAAATTCCCAGCATGCCTGGACAGTCAGTGGCTGTCCAGAAATGCTGGGAGTTGTTGTTTTGCAACATCTGAAGGCTCCGTTTTGGAAACACTGCCGTACAATACGTTTCTCATTTTTATTGGGAGGGGGGGGGCAGTGTAAGGGGGTGTATATGTAGTGTTTTACCCTATATTATGTGTAGTGTACTGTAGTGTTTTTAGGGTACATTCGCACTGGCAGAGGTTACGGTGAGTTTCCCGCTAGGAGTTTGCGCTGCGGCGAAAAATGTACCGCAGCCCAAACTTGAAGCAGGAAACTTACAGTAAACCTGCCCGTGTGAATGTACCCTGCACATTCACATGGGGAGCAAACCTCCAGCTGTTTCAAAACTACAACTCCCAGCATGTACTGACTGAGGAGTTGTACTTTTGCAACAGCTGCAGGCACACTGGTTGGAAAACCTTCAGTTAGGTTCTGTTACCTAACTCAGTATTTTCCAACCAGTGTGCCTCCAGCTGTTGCAAAACTACAACTCCCAGCATGTACTGACAGACTGGGCATGCTGGGAGTTGTACTTTTGCAACAGCGTGAGGCACACTGGTTGGTAAACCTTCAGTTAGGTTCTGTTACCTAATTCAGTATTTTCCAACCAATGTGCCTCCAGCTGTTGCAAAACTACAACTCCCAGCATGTACTGACAGACTGGGCATGCTGGGAGTTGTACTTTTGCAACAGCGTGAGGCACACTGGTTGGTAAACCTTCAGTTAGGTTCTGTTACCTAATTCAGTATTTTCCAACCAATGTGCCTCCAGCGTTTGCAAATCTACAACTCCCAGCATGTACTGATCGCCAAAGGGTATGCTGGGAGATGTTGTTATGCAATAGCTGGAGGTACACATCTACAACTCCCAGCATGCCGAGACAGCTGTTTGCTGTTTGGGCATGCTGGGATTTGCAGTTTTGCAACATCTGGAGGGCTACAGTTTATAGACCACTGCCCAGTGATCTACAAACTGTGACCCTCCAGATGTTGCAAAACTACGAATCCCAGCATGCCCAGACAGCAAAGAGCTGTCTGGGCATGCTGGGAGTTGTAGTTTTGCAACATCTGTAGGGCTACAGGTTAGAGACCACTGTAGCCCTCCAGATGTTGCTAGGCAACTTACCGGCTTCCGTAGGATCCAGGGAGCCGTCCTCCTCTGCCACACGATGTCGTCACCCGCCGATCTTTGTCGCCGCTCGCCGATCACCGTCGCCCGCTGCCCCCGAACGGGTAAGTGGACGTAGGCGTTCGGTCCCCTTCGGATCCCCATTCTGCCCCGCCTATTGAAGGTGGGCAGGACGGGGGAAATAAAAGTTACCCCCGCCTCCGCCCCCGATCTGCTATTGGTGGTCACGTCTAGACCACCAATAGCAGGGATAGGAGGGGGTGGCACCTCTGCCACCTCACTCCTATCCCTTCAGGGGGATCATAGGTGTCTTAGACAACCGCGATTCCCCATAAATACCAGGTCACCATAGACCCGGAATGACCCGGAATCGGCGCAAATCGCAAGTGTGAATTCTGATGACCCCCCCTAGGCATTTGTGCGGGGTGCCTGCTGATCGATATCAGCAGTCACCCCGGTCCAGTCCCCGCCCGGCGCGCGGCGGCAACCGAAATTCCCATGGGCATATGGATACGCCCTTCGTCCTTAAGTACCAGAACCCTTCGTCCCCAACAGGTTAAGGACCAAGCCCATTTTCACCTTAAGGACCAGAGCGTTTTTTGCACATCTGACCACTGTCAATTTAAGCATTAATAACTCTGGGATGCTTTTACTTTTCAGCTTATTCCGAGATTGTTTTTTTCACGACACATTCTATTTTATGTTAGTGGTAAATTTTCGTCGATACTTGCATCAGTTCTTGGTGAAAAATTCCAAAATTTGATGAAAAAATTAAAAAATTTGCATTTTTCTAACTTTGAAGCTCTCTGCTTATAAGGAAAATGGATATTCCGAATAAATTATATATGGTTCACATATACAATATGTCTACTTTGTTTGCATCATAAAGTTGACTAGTTTTTACTTTTGGAAGACATCAGAGGGCTTCAAAGATCAGCAGCAATTTCTAAGTTTTTCACAAAATGTTCAAAATCGGAATTTTTCAGGGACCTGTTCAATTTTGAAGTTGATTTGAAGGGCCTCTGTATTAGAAATACCCAATAAATGACCCCATTATAAAAACTGCACCCCTCAAAGTATTCAAAATGACATTCATAAAGTTTGTTAACCCTTTAGGTGTTTTACGGGAATAGTAGCAAAGTGAAGGAGAAAATTCTAAATCAAAATTTTTTTACACTCGCATATTCTTGTAGTTTTTGAATTTGTACAAAATGAGGTTGGGAAACCTTCAGTTAGGTTCTGTTACCTAACTCTGTATTTTCCAACCATTGTGCCTCCAGCTGTTGCAAAACTACAACTCCCACCATGTACTGATCGCCGAAGGGCATGCTGGGAGATGTAGTTATGCAACAGCTGGAGGTACGCAATTACAAGAGTGGGGGAACCAAACTTTAACCCCCCCACCCTCGATCTGCTATTGGTTGGTCGCTTCTGCCTGACCAATAGCAGGGATAGGAGAGGTGGCACCCCCTGTACTGCCCGTCATTACGTGCAGAGCGAACTCGCTCTTTGCTGTAATGAGAGCGCGGTGCCGCAGCGGGAATCCCAGGGCTCCCCAGCAGCGGGACCGCGGCGATCTGACATCTTATCCCCTATCCTTTGGATAGGGGATAAGATGTCTAGGGGCGGAGTACCCCTTTAATCATTAATAACTCTGGGATGTTTTTACTTTTCATTCTGATTCCGAGCTTGTTTTTTCATGACATATTTTACTTTATGATAGTGGTAACATTTTGTTGATACTAGCATCATTTCTTGGTGAAAAATTCCAAGGGGTTATAGGAGAATAAGCCTTCCAAAATTTGTAACTCCATTTCTTTTGAGTATGGAAATACCCCATATGTGGATGTAAGGTGTTCTGCGAGCAAACTAAAATGCTCAGAGGAGAAGGAGCGCCATTGAGCTTTAGGAGAGAAAGTTTGATTGGAATAGTCGGGGGCCATGTGCGTTTACAAAGCCCCCGTGGTGCCAGAACAGTGGAAAAATCAGTCAGACACCTGTGGGGTGTAATTGCTCACTGCATCCCTTATTACATTCTATGAGGGGTGCAGTTTCCAAAATGGAGTCACTTATGGGGGGATTCACTGTTCTGGCACCACCAGGGGCCTTGTAAACACACATGGCCTTCAATTTCGGACACATTCTCTCTCCAAAATCCCAATGGCGCTCCTCCTCCTCTGAGCATTGTAGTTCGCCCGCAGAGCACTTAACATCCACATATGGGGTATGTTCTTACTCAGAACAAATGGGGTTACAAATTTTTGGGGCCTTTTTTTCTATTCTCCCTTGTGAAAATGAAAAATTGAGGGTAACACCAGCATTTTAGTGAAACGTCATTTTCACATCCAACTTTAACCAAAATTCATCAAACACCTGCGGGGTGTTAGGGCTCACTATACCCCTTGTTACATTCCGTGAGGGGGGTAGTTTCCACAATGGGGTCACATGTGGGTATTTATTGTTTTGAGTTTATGTCAGAACCGCTGTAAAATCAGCCACCCCTGTGCGAATCGTACATGGTGCTCTCTCACTTCTGAACCATGTTGTGTGCCCACAGATCACTTTACACCCACTTATGGGGTATTTCCATACTCAGGAGAAAATGCGTTACAAATTTTTGGGGTCTTTTTTTTCCTTTTACCGCTTGTGAAAATTAAAAGTATGAGGCAACACCAGCATGTTAGTGTAAAATTTTTTTATAGGTAAAAGGAGAAAAAAGCCCCCCAAAATTTGTAACGCAATTTCTCCCAAGTACGGAAATACCCCATATGTGACCCTAAACTATTTCCTTGAAATACGACAGGGCTCCAAAGCGAGAGAGTGCCATGCGCATTTGAGGCCTATTTTGGGGATTTGCATCCGCCACAAAAATACCCTACGGCAGTGTTTCCCAAACAGAGTGTCTCCAGCTGTTGCAAAACTCCCAAAATTCCTTGACAGTCAGTGGCTGTCTGGCAATACTGGGAGTTGTTGTTTTTCAACAGCTGGAGGCTCTGTTTTGGAAACAGTGCCGTACAAGGCTTTTTATTTTTTATTCGGGGGAGGGATGAGGGGACTGTGTAGGGGAAGATGTATATGTAGTGTTTTACTTTTTATTTTGTGTAGTGTAGTGTAGAGTAGTGTTTTTAGGATACATTCACACAGGCGGGGGTTTACAGTGAGTTTCTCGCTGAGGGTTTGCGCTGAGGCGGAAAATTTGCTGCACCTCAAACTTGCAGCAGAAGACTCACTGTTAACCTGCCCGTTCGAATGTACCCTGTACATTCACATGGGGGGGGGGGGGGGGCAAACCTCCTGCTGTTGCAAAACTACAACTCCCAGCATGGACTGACAGACCATACTTGCTGGGAGTTGTAGTTATGCAACAGCTGGAGGCACACTGGTTGCACATCACTGAGAATTTGTTACTTAATTTAGTGTTTCACAACCAGTGTGCCTCCAGCTGTCGCAAACCTAGAACTCCCAGCATGTACAGTCTCTCAGTGCATGCTGGGAGTTGTATTTTTGACACAACTGGAGGCACACTGGTTGCGAAACACTGAGTTAGGACACAAACTCTGTTTCACAACCAATATGTCTCCAGCTGTTGCAAAACTGTAACACTCAGCATGCATTGACAGTCAAAGGGCATGCTGAGAGTTGCAGTTTTGCAACAGCTGGAGGCACACTGCTACAACTCCCAGCATGCCCTTTGGTAGTCTGTGCATGCTGGGAGTTGTAGTTATGCATCAGCTGGATGCACACTTTTTCATAGAAAAAATGAGCCTCCAGCTGTTGCATAACTACAATCCCCAGCATGCACAGAGGAGAGGTAAGAGACCCCCGCCGGCCCCGATCTCAACTCCAATCGCCGCCCCGAAGGACAGTGATTGGTCGGTCGTTCCGACCGATCAATCACGTGATCGGGAGGTGGCACCTGTGCCACCTCACTCCTGCTGGGTAAGGGTGAATCTGGCTGTCTTGGAGAGCCCCATTCACCCTTTTATTCCGGGTCAAAAGAGACCCAATTGACCCGGAATCGCCGCAAATCGCCAGTCTGAATTGGCCTTCGATTTGCAGTGATTGCCGACATGGGGGGTTTGCATGGTGTGCCTGCTGATGGATATCAGCAGTCACCCTGGTCCAGCCCCCGCCCCGTTAGAAATTCTCATGGGCATACAGGTACGCCCTGGGTCCTTAAGTACCATGGCGTCAGGGCTTACCTGTACGCCCTAGGGCCCTAATTGGTGAAATTTCGAGGATTTATCCTGCACACAGTATACCTACCATTTGAAACATAATATCCTTGTAAAGCCATTGTACATGTATTTTCTGTACACCTACTGTACGCTGGTTAATACCAGTCAATTACCTCCTGCAGTACCCTCGCTTCCGCAACCACCACCTTATGCTGTACGCTGGCTAACTCCAGTTCGCCAACTGCTACTGTATGCTGGCTGTTTCACTAGAAACACCAGTCCTCAACCTCCTGCTGTATGCTCGCTACTAAAGCAAAACTGATCCACCATCACCCTACTTCCAGCTAGGCCTACAAATACACAACCCATTATCCCCAGAAAAAGGGATAATTTTTTTCTGCTTTTCACACAAAAGCAATTTCTTATGAACTATGTTACTATGTAAAATAGTGAAGGTTGAAAAAAGACCAGAGTCCATCAAGATCAACCTATATCCCTAATGAGTCCCTACTGAGTTGATCCAGAGAAAGGCAAAAAACCCTCATACTAGAGGTTGAAATTCCTCCCCGACTCCGAATATGGCAGTTAGAATAAATCCCTGGATCAAGATTCTGTCCCTATAAATCTAGTATACAAGGTGGGCCATTTATATGGATACAACTTAATAAAATGGGAATGGTTGGTGATATTAACTTCCTGTTTGTGGCACATTAGTAAATGTGAGGGGGGAAACTTTTCAACATGCGTGGTGACCATGGTGGCCATTTTGAAGTTGGCCATTTTGAATCCAACTTTTGTTTTTGCAATAGGAAGAGGGTCATGTGACACATCAAAGTTATTGGGAATTTCACAAGAAAAACAATGATGTGCTTGGTTTTAACGTAACTTTATTCTTTCATGAGTTATTTACAAGTTTCTGACCACTTATAAAATGTGTTCAATGTGCTGCCCATTGTGTTGGATTGTCAATGCCACCCTCGTCTCCCACTCTTCCCACACTGATAGCAGCACTGCAGGAGAAATGCTAGCACAGGCTTCCAGTATCCGTAGTTTCAGGTGCTGCACATCTCGTATCTTCACAGCATAGACAATTGCCTTCAGATGACCCCAAAGATAAAAGTCTAAGGGGGTCAGATCGTGAGACCTTGGGGGCCATTCAACTGGCCCACGATGACCAATCCTCTTTCCAGGAAACGGTTCATCTAGGAATGCTTGGACCTGACACCCATAATGTGGTGGTGCAACATCTTGCTGGAAAAACTCAGGAAACGTGCCAGCTTCAGTGCATAAAGAGAGAAACACATCAACATGTAGCAATTTCGCATATGCAGTGGCCTTGAGGTTTCCATTGATGAAGAATGGCCCCACTATCTTTGTACCCCATATACCACACCATACCATCAATTTTTGTGTTCCAACAGTCTTGGAGGGATTTATCCAATGTGGTTTAGCGTCAGACCAATAGCGGTGGTTTTGTTTGTTAACTTCACCATTCACATAAAAGTTTGCCTCATCACTGAACAAAATATTCTGTGTAAACTGAGGGTCCTGTTCCAATTTTTGTTTTGCCCATTCTGCAGCACCTTAAAATTATGGATACTGGAAGCCTGTGCTAGCATTTCTCCTGGGTGTTGCTATCAGTGTGGTGTGTGAAGAGTGGGAGAAGAGGGTTGAATTGACAATCCAACACAATGGACAGCACATTGAACACATTTTATAAGTGGTCAGAAACTTGTAAATAACTCATGAAAGAATAAAGTTACGTTAAAACCAAGCACATCATTGTTTTTCTTATGAAATTCCCAATAAGTTTGATGTGTCACATGACCCTCTTCCTATTGAAAGAACAAAAGCTGGATTCAAAATGGCCGACTTCAAAATGGCCACCATGGTCACCACCCATCTTGAAAAGTTTCTCCCCTCACATATACTAATGTGCCACAAACAGGAAGTTAATATCACCAACCATTCCCATTTTATTAAGGTGTATCCATATAAATGGCCCACCCTGTACATAACCAGCGATGTTATTGCTCTCCAAAAATGCATCCAGACCCCTTTTGAACTCTTTTACAGAGTTCCCCATGACCACCTCCTCTGGCAGAGAGTTCCATAGTCTCACTGCTCTTGCAGTAAAGGATCCCGTCTGTGCTGGTGTAGAAACCTTCTTTACTCAAGACGTATAGGATGCCCCCTTGTTATAGATACAGTCGTGGGTATAAATAGATCATGGGAGAGATCTCTGTACTGTCCCCTGATATATTTATACATAGTTATTAGATTGCCCCTAAACCTTCTTTTTTCTAAACTAAATAGCTGCAATTCTGATAATCTTTCTGGTTACTGTAGTCCTCCTATTCCCCGTATTATACTGGTTGCCTGTCTTTGAACCCTCTCCAGCTCCACTATATCTTTCTTGTACACAGTTGCCCAGTACTGTGCACAGTATTCTATGTGTGGTCTGACTAGTGATTTGTACAGCGGTAGAATTATTTCCTTGTTGTGGGCATCTATGCCCCTATTGATGCACCCCATGATTTTATATGCTTTGTCAGCAGCTGCCCGACACTGGTCACTACAGCAAAATTTAATGTTAGCTAAGACTCCTAAGTCCTTTTCCACATCAGACGTCCCAAGTGCACTCCCATTTAATTCATAATCCCAGCCCGGATTTTTCTTCCCCATGTGCAGGACCTTACATTTATCAGTGTTGTACCTCATCTGACACTTCTCAGCCCAAACCTCCAACCTATCCAGATCCATTTGTAATAGTGCACTGTCCTCTATAGTGTTTACCGCTTTACAGAGTTTAGTATCATCTGCAAAGATTGCTACTTTACTATTCAACCCCTCTACAAGGTCATTAATGAATATATTAAATAGAACAGGACCCAAGACTGACCACTCTGGTACCCCACTAGTAACAGTCACCCAATCAGAATAAGTACCATTAATAACCACCCTCTGTTTCCTATCACTGAGCCAGTTACTTACCCACTTGAACACATTCTCCCACAGCCCCATCCTTCTCATTTTATGCACCAATCTTTTACGTAGCATTGTATCAAATGCTTTGGAAAAATCCACATATAAGACATCCAGTGATAGACCTTGGTCCAGTCTGGAGCTCACCTCCTCATAAAAGCTGATCAGGTTTGTTTGACAGGATCGATCCCTCATAAAGCCATGCTGATATGGAGTCATACATTAATTTTTATCAAGATACTCCAAAATAGCATCCCTCAGGAAACCCTCAAACAATTTACATACAACGGAGGTTAAATTAAAGGTTTATAATTCCCGGGTCACTTTTTGACCCCTTTTAAAATATTGGCACCTCATTTGCCACGCGCCATTCCTGGGGAACAGTCTCTGTCACTATAGAGTCCCTGAATATTAAAAATAGGGGTCTGTCTATTACATTACTTAATTCCTTTAGAACACAGGGGTGAATGCCATCTGGACCTGGTGATTTGTCTATTTAGATTTTTGTACTTCTTCCTGGTTTAGACAGGTGGCCTGAACTGTATTTCACCTGGCATATCATTTTCCACGGTGAATACAGTGGACAAGAATTTGTTTAATATATTTACTTTTTCCTGATTCCCGTCTAATTTCTTCCTCATCATCTTTTAAAGGGCGTACAATTTCATTCTAACCTTTTTGCTATTTATACAGTTAAACATTTTGGGCTTTGTTTTACTCTCTTTGGTAATGAGTCTCTCTGTCTCAATTTTGTGGCTTTTATCTGTTTTTTACATATTTCAAATTTTTCTCTATAGCTATTTTATGCTTCTTTACTGCCATCCTGTTTTAGTAGTCTAAATGCGTTATTTTTTTCATTTATTGCCCCCTTAACATTTTTTTTCATCCATATAGTTTTTTTTTTATTTCTGACCCTTTTATTCCCATAAGGTATATACCTCTTACAATGAAAATTTTAAATTCTTAAGTCTCCCATTTAGTGTCAGTATTCTTGTTTTTGAGGACATTATCCAATTTTATATTGTTCAGGGCTTCTCTGAGTTGACACCTCTGAGGTATACCAATTCTGTTGCTACTTCCAAAAAAGAGAATGCTTGGTAAAATCCATCTACTTCTAGCTCGGTTATACAGGGTTTTTAAGCTGTGCTAGAGCAGTGTAATAAACATGTTAAGGAATTATTTAATTACCGCAAGACAAAAAGAAAAAAGGACACGCGCCCCTAGTGTAATACTTCAAGACCTTGGGGTAAGGGAAGGGGTTGGTGTTCCACTTACCAGATGGTGTTGCGCTATGGGCACAACACCTAGATGAGCTCGAGTGATGATGCAGTGTGCTGAATGCAGCCTGGATCCTCTGGTATCAGCGTGGCTGGCCGGCTTGCAGAGATATCAGGAACAGGAAAGGGAAAAATGATCCTTAATAGGCGCAATAAACAGCAGCGAAGGAGATTTCAATGGTCATCCATAATTCATATAAAGATATTTATTGAGCACACAATGGCAACGCGTTTCTTGCCCGGATCGGGCACTTCCTCAGGCAAATGTGCATGTACAAACATAAAAATGGCAGCAACTTAAATAGGCATGTATACGCAACTATTCAAAGGTCAAATCAATTAGGCTATTCAGGAACGCTAGTAACTAGACCAGCCGTAGTAAGAAGCACACGTATCAACTTAGTGATCTAAATAATTTACATAAAACAAACTTTATCATAAAAGAATTTGTCTCTAAAGGAAATAGACATATACAGTAGTTGGATTTAGTAGGTTTGCGGCTTATTGCGCTGTAGTATCCTGATAGGAAAATATGGTTCAGTATTTGGAGATATCTGCTGAAAACTCACAGGACCTGTTGGGTGAATGATCAGTAGAAGCCCTGTGTTAGGTATCAATGAGTAGATCGCTATTTTGTTGCATGGTGAGTTTCACTCACCACCACTGTCTGGATCGGCTCCGCTATCAGCAGGAGCGCTATGTATATCGTAGCGGAATCAGAAAGGGGCGGGTGCTCAAGTTTAACTTTGATAGACACCGCTTCAGAAAGGGCGTTCTGCTATCAGCAGGAGCGCTATGTAGGTAGTGACGGAATGGAAAGGGGGCGGGTGTTCTGGTATCACTAGGACGGGCATCCCTATGCAAACAGCGCTTAAAAAATATCGCTTCACAGGAAGCGCTATACATACCGTGGCGGGGTTGAAAAGGGGCGGATGTTATTATATCGCTATAATGATAGGCGCTTCATAGGGAGCGCTATACAGGCAGGTTAAAAACTGGGGGGTGCTCTACACCAGTACTATAATATGTGGTTGTGTAGTAAGCAGGTAAATAGTATAAGTGGTCTGGAATATACAAAACGGGACGATAGGACTTAAATAACCTAATAAAGGTATTAAGCTACTCTATAAATCTCATATAACATGTGAATGAATAAAGGCATTTATTCATGGCAAAGAACGCCCTTTGTGAAGCGGTGTCTATCAAAGTTAAACTTGAGCACCCGCCCCTTTCTGATTCCGCTACGATATACATAGCGCTCCTGCTGATAGCGGAGCCGATCCAGACAGCGGTGGTGAGTGAAACTCACCATGCAACAAAATAGCGATCTACTCATTGATACCTAACACAGGGCTTCTGCTAATCATTAGTGTTGCTCGCGAATATTCGCAATTCGAATATTATTCGCGAATATCGCATATTCGCGAATTCGCGAATTTCGCGAATATAGCGCTATATATTCGTAATTACGAATATTCGTTTTTTTTTTTTTTTTTCTTCACAGTACACATCACAGTGATCACCCCTCTCTGCTTCCAGCTTGTGTGGTGTAAAGAAGGCTCTAATACTACTGTGTGAGACTGGCGTGCGAAAATGCGCATATGCGAAAAGTCGCTTATGCGAAAATTAGCATATGCGAATTTTCATATATGCGAATTTTACCTTATGCTAATTTTGTATATGCTAATTTTCACATCTGTAAATTTTCGCATACGCGAATTTTCGCATATGCGAAAATAAAACGCGGATATAACGAATATGCGAATATTCGCGCATATATGACGAATATTCGTCCATATATTCGCGAATATTCGCGAATTCGAATATGGCCTATGCCGCTCAACACTACTAATCATTCACCCAACAGGTCCTGTGAGTTTTCAGCAGATATCTCCAAATACTGAACCATATTTTCCTATCAGGATACTACAGCGCAATAAGCCGCAAACCTACTAAATCCAACTACTGTATATGTCTCTTTCCTTTAGAGACAAATTCTTTTATGATAAAGTTTGTTTTATGTAAATTATTTAGATCACTAAGTTGATACGTGTGCTTCTTACTACGGCTGGTCTAGTTACTAGCGTTCCTGAATAGCCTAATTGATTTGACCTTTGAATAATTGCGTATCCATGCCTACCGTATATACTCGAGTATAGGCCGAGTTTTTCAGCACGATTTTTCGTGCTGAAAACACCCCCCTCGGCTTATACTCGAGTGAACTCCCCCACCCGCAGTGGTCTTCAACCTGCGGACCTCCGGAGGTTTCAAAACTACAACTCCCAGCAAGCCCGGGCAGCCATCGGCTGTCCGGGCTTGCTGGGAGTTGTAGTTTTGAAACCTCCGGAGGTCCGCAGGTTGAAGACCACTGCGGCCTTCAACATCATCCAGCCCCCTCTCACCCCCTTTAGTTCTGAGTACTCACCTCCGCTCGGCGCTGGTCCGGTCCTGCAGGACTGTCCGGTGAGGAGGTGGTCCGGTGGGATAGTGGTTCCGGGCTGCTATCTTCACCGGGGAGGCCTCTTCTAAGCGCTTCGGGCCCGGCCTCAGAATAGTCACGTTGCCGTGACAACGACGCAGAGGTGCGTCATTTGCGTCATTGTCAAGGCAACGCATCTATTCCGGGCCGGAAGCGCGGAGAAGAGGCCTCCCCGGTGAAGATAGCAGCCCGGACCACCTCCTCACCGGACCACCTCCTCACCGGACAGCCCTGCAGGACCGGACCAGCGCCGAGCGGAGGTGAGTACTCAGAACTAAAGGGGGTGAGAGGGGGCTGGATGATGTTGAAGGCCGCAGTGGTCTTCAACCTGCGGACCTCCGGAGGTTTCAAAACTACAACTCCCAGCAAGCCCGGACAGCCGATGGCTGCCCGGGCTTGCTGGGAGTTGTAGTTTTGAAACCTCTGGAGGTCCGCAGGTTGAAGACCACTGAGGGCGAATGATGAGAAGAGGATGATGAAGGGGGGGTGTGGGGATGATGAAGGGGGGTGGGGATGATTACAAGGGGATGATGAAGGGGGGATGTGTGGGATGATAAGGGGATGATGAAGGGGGGATGTGCGGGATGATAAGGGGATGATGAAGGGGGGATGTGTGGGATGATAAGGGGATGATGTGCGGGATAAGGGGATGATGAAGGGGGGGATGTGTGGGATGATGACAAGGGGATGATGAAGGGGGATGTGTGGGATGATAAGGGGATGATGAAGGGGGGATGTGTGGGATGATGACAAGGGGATGATGATGAGGATGTTAATGACGGGTCTGGATGATGACAGGGGGGGGATGAGGTATTTCCCACCCTAGGCTTATACTCGAGTCAATAACTTTTCCTGGGATTTTGGGTTGAAATTAGGGGTCTCGGCTTATACTCGGGTCGGCTTATACTCGAGTATATACGGTATTTAAGTTGCTGCCATTTTTATGTTTGTACATGCATATTTGCCTGAAGAAGTGCCCGATCTGGGCAAGAAACGCGTTGCCATTGTGTGCTCAATAAATATCTTTATATGAATTATGGATGACCATTTAAATCTCCTTCACTGCTGTTTATTGCGCCTATTAAGGATCATTTTTCCCTTTCCTGTTCCTGATATCTCTGCAAGCCGGCCAGCCACGCTGATACCGGAGGATCCAGGCTGCATTCAGCACACTGCATCATCACTCGAGCTCATCTAGGTGTTGTGCCCATAGCGCAACACCATCTGGTAAGTGGAACACCAACCCCTTCCCTTACCCCAAGGTCTTGAAGTATTACACTAGGGGCGCGTGTCCTTTTTTCTTTTTGTCTTGCATGCATTACGGGGGATCGCTTTATTCATCCACCCGGATTGAGCTGAAGCTCAGAACACCGCTGCCCTCTCCATAGAATACTTCATAACTGTTACGCTGAGCGCTCCGGGTCCCTGCTCCTCCCCGAAGCGCTCGCGGCGTTTCTCTCCCTGCAGCGCCCCGGTCAGACCCGCTGACCGGGAGCGCTGCACTGACATTGCCGGCGGGGATGCGATTCGCATAGCGGGACGCGCCCGCTCGCGAATCGCATCCCAAGTCACTTACCTGTCCCGGTCCCCGGCTGTCATGCTCTGGCGCGCGCGGCTCCGCTCTCTAGGGCGCGCGCGCGCCAGCTCTCTGAGATTTAAAGGGCCAGTGCACCAATGATGGTGCCTGGCCCAATCTTCCTGATTAGTTTCCACCTGTGCACTCCCTACTTATACCTCACTTCCCCTGCACTCCCTTGCCGGATCTTGTTGCCTTGTGCCTTGAGAAAGCTACTCTGTGTTACCTCTACTGTGTTCTTGACCATCTGCTATCACCATTGACTACGAATCTAGCTGCCTGCCCCGACCTTCTGCTACGTCTGACCTTGCTCTTGTCTACTCCCTTGTACCGCTCTTATCTCAGCAGTCAGAGAGGTTGAGCCGTTGCCAGTGGATACGACCTGGTTGCTACCGCCGCTGCAAGACCATCCCGCTTTGCGGTGGGCTCTGGTGAATACCAGTAGCAACTTAGAACCGGTCCACTGACACGGTCCACGCCAATCCCTCTCTGGCACAGAGGATCCACCTCCAGCCTGCCGAATTTTGACAGTAGATCCAGCCATGGATCCCGCTGAGGTTCCCCTGCCAGTTGTCTCTGACCTCACCACGGTGGTCGCCCAGCAATCCCGACAGATCGCCCATCTAAGTCACCAGCTGTCGGAAGTGTCCACCATGGTACAGCAACTTCAGTCGCAGCTACAGCATCTGCAACAGCAGCTACCATCTCCTCCACCAGCTCCTGCACCTTCTCTGCAGCGAGTGGCCGCTCCTAACCTCCGCTTGTCCCTGCCGGAACAAATTTGATGGGGACTCTAGACTCTGCCGTGGTTTTCTGTCGCAATGTTCCCTTCATTTGGAGATGTTGTCGGACCAATTTCCTACAGAACGGTCGAAGGTGGCTTTCGTGGTCAGTCTCCTCTCTGGGAAGGCTTTGTCTTGGGCCACACCGCTCTGGGACTGCGATGACCCTGTCACCGCCTCTGTACACTCCTCCTCCTCTGAGGTTCGCAGTGTCTTCGAGGAACCAGCCCGAGCTTCTTCTGCCGAGACTGCCCTGCTGAACCTGGTCCAGGGTAATTCTTCAGTAGGCGAGTACGCCATCCGATTTCGTACTCTCGCTTCCGAATTATCTTGGAACAACGAGGCTCTCTGCGCGACCTTTAAAAAAGGCCTATCCAGTAACATCAAAGATGTGCTGGCCGCACGAGAGATTCCTGCCAACCTGCATGAACTTATCCATTTGGCCACCCGCATTGACATGCGTTTTTCAGAAAGACACCAGGAACTCCGCCAGGAAAAAGACCTTAATCCCTGGGCACCTCTCTCTCGATATCCCTTGCAATCTACCCCTGTGCCTCCCGCCGAGGAGCCTATGCAAGTAGATCGGTCTCGCCTGACTATTGAAGAGAGGTCTCGCCATAGGGATAAAAATCTATGTCTGTACTGCGCTAGTACCGAACATTTCTTGGTGGATTGCCCGATTCGTCCTCCACGTCTGGAAAATGCACGCACGCAACCTGCTCATGTGGGTCTGGCGTCTCTGGGTACGGAGTCTGCTTCTCCATGTCTCACTGTGCCCGTACGGATTTCTCCTTCTGCCAACTCCTCCTTCTCTGCCGTGGCCGTCTTGGACTCTGGTTCTTCTGGAAATTTTATTCTGGCCTCTTTGCTTGATAGGTACTGCATCCCGGTAACCCGTCTCATCAAGCCGCTCTACATTGCTTCAGTCAACGGAGTCAAGTTGAACTGCACTGTGCGTTATCGCACAGTGCCTCTGCTTATGAACATTGGACCACATCTCGAAAAGATTGAATTTTTGGTTTTGCCCGGCTGCACATCTGAAGTCCTTCTCGGTCTGCCATGGCTCCAGCACCATTCTCCCACCCTTGACTGGACCACCGGGGAGATCGAGAATTGGGGTCCTGCTTGCCGCAAGAAATGCCTCACGTCTGCTCCCAGCCCCGTCTGTCGGGCCTCAGTGTCCCCTCCTGTGCCTGGTCTCCCCAAGGTCTATCAGGACTGTGCCAAGCCTCACCCTCTGCCCCCCCTCCCCATTCCCACTCCTTCTGACCGGTCTGCCCAGGACTTCACTGTCCCCCAGAAGGAGACTCTACAATCGCTCCCAATGTCCTCGTCCCAGGTGGAGCGACATCCCGACAAAAAGAGGGGGAGACCTAAGGGGGGGTACTGTTATGCCGAGCGCTCCGGGTCCCTGCTCCTCCCCGGAGCGCTCGCGGCGTTTCTCTCCCTGCAGCGCCCCGGTCAGACCCGCTGACCGGGAGCGCTGCACTGACATTGGCGCCCGCTCGCGAATCGCATCCCAAGTCACTTACCTGTCCCGGTCCCCGGCTGTCATGCTCTGGCGCGCGCGGCTCCGCTCTCTAGGGCGCGCGCGCGCCAGCTCTCTGAGATTTAAAGGGCCAGTGCACCAATGATGGTGCCTGGCCCAATCTTCCTGATTAGTTTCCACCTGTGCACTCCCTACTTATACCTCACTTCCCCTGCACTCCCTTGCCGGATCTTGT
Source organism: Hyla sarda (assembly GCF_029499605.1). Lineage (NCBI taxonomy): Eukaryota > Metazoa > Chordata > Amphibia > Anura > Hylidae > Hyla > Hyla sarda. Next base: position 357,368,422 of record NC_079192.1, read on the forward strand.
TGCCTTGTGCCTTGAGAAAGCTACTCTGTGTTACCTCTACTGTGTTCTTGACCATCTGCTATCACCATTGACTACGAACCTAGCCGCCTGCCCCGACCTTCTGCTACGTCTGACCTTGCTCTTGTCTACTCCCTTGTACCGCGCTTATATCAGCAGTCAGAGAGGTTGAGCCGTTGCCAGTGGATACGACCTGGTTGCTACCGCCGCTGCAAGACCATCCCGCTTTGCGGCGGGCTCTGGTGAATACCAGTAGCAACTTAGAACCGGTCCACTGACACGGTCCACGCCAATCCCTCTCTGGCACAGAGGATCCACCTCCAGCCTGCCGAATTGTGACAATAACCCAACTGCAATATATCCATTATGGAATACTACAAAAACCGGATGGTCCACAGGGATCAGCAGATAATTTGACTTACTAATGCTGACCCCCAGGCAGGAAACATATTGACAGCCATGGACACTAATAACATCTTCACTGTAGATGATGTCAAAATTATGACAGATTTATTTAAGACTTTGGAAATCCATCTGAAAACTGAACTTCAACACCAGATTGATGTGACTTTCCTGAATATCTATCTTAAGGAGGGTATAACACCCAGAGGGTATAGATTATCCATTTTACCTGCTTTTCCTGATGATGTTGATTATTGTAATAACTGGCACAAACTTTTAGATCATAATACATGTAATATGATTCGCATGTTGATTGACAAAAGGTTACAATTATGTAATGTTGCAGATACTCAAATCAATAACATTATAATGTCTTTACAACCATATTTTACTCACACTGACTATCATCACATCAATTTAAACATCGCTAGCAGACTTATTAAACTTGAGTCTGATGTAATTGAAAAAAAGGTCCATAAACTCATGAGAGACAGAAGAGACTACCAAGAAGGTAATCCCTGGCATTGGCGAGACAAAAATCTCTCTGAAAAAGAAAGCCTCCCAGAGAAACCACGTTATAAAGAAGAAAAAAACAGCAGGGAAAATGCCCAAGAGACATCCCACTGGGCAAAAAAGCATCAACCACATGAACAAAGCTCTGGAATGGAAAAATCCAAAAACCGATATTCAAGGTTCTATACTAACACATCTTACCAGAACAAAAATAAGAATAGAAAAGAGGATCATAATACTAACAAAAGGAGGACTAACTCCACACAGATTACTCCAACCAAAAAGGACGATATACAGAAAAGAAGGAATATCGAACTAACAAAGACAGAGGTTAAACGAAGATGTGATACCCCTATACCCCATACCCCCACTAGAACACCATCAATAAATAAGAATGACCAATCTCTCACCTCTATGGCTAAGATACTACAGGCAGGTCAGAGCTTTAAGAAAAAATATGAAGCTCTGACCCAAAAAAACAATGAATCACCCACTGCATCTAGAAGTGGGTCCCCAGTTCTAAACAAAAGGGGCTCTACTAGTCTGCCATGCTCACTACGAAGTCTCATGGATCTTTCAATATATGATCAGTGTGAGACCCTAGAGAGCGAAGTCCCGGTGTTAAATCTCACTGAGGATTTTATCTCTATTATAGACAACACACAATCACAATCTAAGTTAGTACCATTTCTAAAACCAGCTCTAGTAGAAACTACAGGAGAAATCGAACATAATGGAGCAGGAACATCGATGGATTTTCCAGTGGTACACTTGAAAACCAACCCCCCAGTAGCCCCCATCTTCCTCCCAGCAAGTCAAAAAAGAAAAAAGATACAGAGGATGCAGAGGGGGCAAAAAGAGGAAAGCTAATATAAAACCTGACCAACCGACGGATAAAGCCTCTATGGTAAAAATCTTTAATCTATCAAACTACGAATTAAACCCATATGAAATATTGTTACTCAAAAAGGATTTATCTTTTTGTCCCACCAATGAAGTGGACCAATTCCAGCTATTTTTGGACCTCCATAAGTTTACCAGAAAGCTTACATTAAAAAGATTTTTCAATATGAATAAACCTAATGTCAAATCGGACACTGCAACAACAGTGGAATACCCCCTGGAGGAGACCATGCAACACCAAGAAGTAAAGGCCCCCTCTACTTTTTATCCTATACAATCACAAGGACATGATATCAACATGTTCCATGAGATGGTATCCCAAGAATTTAAAACATTAAAACAACAAAAGAATAAACAGAAACCGAATCTAAGCTTCAGAGAAAGGGAAGCCATGAAAAAGGTCCAGAAAAATAAAGATCTAGTATTCAGAGCAGCTGACAAGGGTGGCGGTCTTGTCATTTTGAGCTATGAACAATATCAGAAAGAGGCTCATAGGATTCTTTCTGATAGTCTATTACAAAAAAGTCAATGGAGACCCATTTGTCTCTATTAAGAATCAACTACAAGAAATGTTCCAAGAGGCACATATCAATCAAATTCTTAACAAACAAGAACTACAGTACCTTACCATGGATCATCTCAACCGACTCTATTTTTATTTTCTTCCAAAAATTCACAAATCCCTCAGTGATCCCCCAGGACGCCCCATTATTGCCAGTACAAATTCCCGCACCAGCAATTTAGCACATTATTTGGATCTGTTTTTACAAAAATATGTAATCCAACTTCCCAGCTACCTTCGGGATTCTGCCTCTCTCATACAACACCTATCAGAAATCACCTGGGAACCTTCATATCTGATGGTGACCTGTGATGTCTCTGCGCTATATACCAACATTGACCATCAATTGGGTTTGAATGCGGTTAAAGAGTTTCTTGAGACAGATGACGACATCACCGAGCTCCAGCAGGATTTCATCTTGAAAGGATTAAAATTTATATTGGAGAATAATTTCTTCACATATAATGGGGGCGTGTACCATCAATTAAAAGGGACCGCTATGGGGGCCAAAGTAGCCCCCTCGTATGCGAACCTATTTATGGGAGCCTTTGAAGCCCGACACATCTGGGGTAAACCGAATATTGACAAGCACCTGATTTTATATCGTCGCTACATAGACGACTTGGTGTTTATCTGGAATGGTCCTCAATCATCAGTTGAAAGCTTCTTGGAACATCTTAACCCCTTAAGGACGCAGGACGTAAATGTACGTCCTGGTGAGGTGGTACTTAACGCACCAGGACGTACATTTACGTCCTAAGCATAACCGCGGGCATCGGAGCGATGCCCGTGTCATGCGCGGCTGATCCTGGCTGCTGATCGCAGCCAGGGACCCGCCGGCAATGGCAGACGCCCACGATCTCGCGGGCGTCCGCCATTAACCCCTCAGGTGCCGGGATCAATACAGATCCCGGCATCTGCGGCAGTTCGCGATTTAAATGAACGATCGGATCGCCCGCAGCGCTGCTGCGGGGATCCGATCATTCGTAACGCCGCATGGAGGTCCCCTCACCTTCCTCCGTGCAGCTCCCGGCGTCTCCTGCTCTGGTCTGAGATCGAGCAGACCAGAGCAGGAGATGACCGATAATACTGATCTGTTCTATGTCCTATACATAGAACAGATCAGTATTAGCAATCATGGTATTGCTATGAATAGTCCCCTATGGGGACTATTCAAGTGTAAAAAAAAATGTTAAAAAATGTAAAAGTAAAAGTAAAAAAAAAGTGAAAAATCCCCTCCCCCAATAAAAAAGTAAAACGTCCGTTTTTTCCTATTTTACCCCCAAAAAGCGTAAAAAACATTTTTTATAGACATATTTGGTATCGCCGCGTGCGTAAATGTCCGAACTATTAAAATAAAATGTTAATGATCCCGTACGGTGAACGGCGTGAACGAAAAACAAAAAAAAGTCCAAAATTCCTACTTTTTTAATACATTTTATTAAAAAAAAAATTATAAAAAATGTATTAAAAGTTTTTTATATGCAAATGTGGTATCAAAAAAAAGTACAGATCATGGCGCAAAAAATGAGCCCCCATACCGCCACTTATACGGAAAAATAAAAAAGTTAGAGGTCATCAAAATAAAGGGATTATAAACATGCTAATTTGGTTAAAAAGTTTGTGATTTTTTTTAAGCGCAACAATAATATAAAAATATATAATAATGGGTATCATTTTAATCGTATTGACCCTCAGAATAAAGAACACACGTCATTTTTACCATAAATTGTACGGCGTGAAAACAAAACCTTCCAAAATTAGCAAAATTGCGTTTTTCGTTTTAATTTCCCCACAAAAATAGTGTTTTTTGGTTGCGCCATACATTTTATGATATAATGAGTGATGACATTACAAATCACAACTGGTCGCGCAAAAAACAAGCCCTCATACTAGTCTGTGGATGAAAATATAAAAGAGTTATGATTTTTAGAAGGCGAGGAGGAAAAAATGAAAACGTAAAAATTAAATTGTCTGAGTCCTTAAGGCCAAAATGGGCTGAGTCCTTAAGGGGTTAATGAAAACCAATGGGGCTTGAATTTTACTATTTCTTCCAGTCCAGATATCATTGAATTCTTGGATCTTGTTATTTCTCACAAGGAAAACAGGTTTATAACATCTACTTTTTTTTTTTAAAAAGTAGATACAAATAGCTACATTGAGTTTGGGAGTGGTCACTATAATAAGTGGCTAGAAAATGTGCCTTACTTCCAGTATAAACGTATCAGAAAAAATTGTACGGAGGATGCTGATTTCAAAGCAGAAGCAGTTATTCTCCAGAAACGTTTTCGGGAGAAAAAATATCCGCAGGAACTATTATCTAATGCCTATCAGAAAACACAAAATCTAACTCAGAAAGAATGTCTGATACCTAAGAAGGAGAAGAACTGTAAATCATCTAATGCAGTAACAGAAGAAAAAGCAAAAAAGAAGTGGGAACTTAATTTTATTACGACTTTTAATAAATCTGCTCCACAGATAAACAAGATACTCAGGAAATACTGGTATATCCTTGAGGGAGACCTACACCTGAAACCATCCCTAGACCCCCAACCCGGGGTCACATTCCGCAAAGCCCCTTCTATAAAAAATATTTTGGCGCCAAGCAAACTAAAACAGCATCAACAAAAGAAATTAGAAACCAGACCACTGGGAAGCTATAGATGTGGCAAAAAGAAATGTAGGTGCTGCCAGGAAATTACACACCGACAACAAGAATTTGTCTCCCATTCTACAGGGGAAAAATTTCCTATAAAATACCATCTTACATGTGAGACAGAGTATGTTATCTATCTCATTGAATGCCACTGCGGGATCCAATATATAGGGAGAACCACCATGACACTGAGGAATCGCATCAATAAGCATAGGTTCAATATAAAAACAGGCTTCAGGCTACATAGCCTATCTAGGCACTGCATCATGACACACAAAGAAACAAAAACGTTTAGGGTTACCCCTATAGATCATGTACCCAAATATAGATCCAATCGATTTGAGATGTTAAAAAGACTTGAAGTCTTTTGGATCTATAAATGCTATTCTTTACAACCGCTGGGACTTAATGAAATATCCGAAACTGTCTTGGTATAATCCCAAACTTCCTAGCCAGTTTTGTGCATTGCATTCTATAGGTACAGGGAGCAATGTTCCTGTGTATCTATAGTTTTAAATAGTTTTCACAATATATAACTCAAAGTGACTACTATTTATTATTTGTGATCAATCAACTATACCAACCAATCTACCACGGGTCTTATACCTGAACGAGTTTCATATATATCATTATGTGTATATCAATATGTTGTGTTGGATCTTATACCAGGGACCCTAACGTGTATCTAATTTTATCTTTGCCTTACAAATGTGCTACTTTCTTGAACATAGTTTTTATTATATACTTTGATATGGTTGATGCATGCCATTTTTTGTACATAAGATGCTGCTTGTTATTGATTGCATCAGGGACCCTACTATGTGCATACCATTGTATTTTAGTCACTTTTTGAATGTGTTATTTTATTGAACAGCAACTTTATATTTATATTTTTATATTTTAATACCATGAATGTCCTCCTGAATACCCTATGGAATTTAGCAGCACTTCACTGCTTGTTCCTTTTAGTCTGGTATTCAATAACCTGGCCATTTTAGCACACTAAATCCCATTTACTTGGTTTATATATACTATACCACTATTAGGCTGGCCGTGATCTGGATTCTGCCCTTGACATGCCTTTATTCATTCACATGTTATATGAGATTTATAGAGTAGCTAAATACCTTTATTAGGTTATTTAAGTCCTATCGTCCCGTTTTGTATATTCCAGACCACTTATACTATTTACCTGCTTACTACCCAACCACATATTATAGTACTGGTGTAGAGCACCCCCCAGTTTTTAACCTGCCTGTATAGCGCTCCCTATGAAGCGCCTATCATTATAGCGATATAATAACATCCGCCCCTTTTCAACCCCGCCACGGTATGTATAGCACTTCCTGTGAAGCGATATTTTTTAAGCGCTGTTTGCAAAGGGATGCCCGTCCTAGTGATACCAGAACACCCGCCCCCTTTCCATTCCGTCACTACCTACATAGCGCTCCTGCTGATAGCAGAACGCCATTTGTGAAGCGGTGTCTATCAAAGTTAAACTTGAGCACCCGCCCCTTTCTGATTCCGCTACGATATACATAGCGCTCCTGCTGATAGCGGAGCCGATCCAGACAGCGGTGGTGAGTGAAACTCACCATGCAACAAAATAGCGATCACTCATTGATACCTAACACAGGGCTTCTGCTGATCATTCACCCAACAGGTCCTGTGAGTTTTCAGCAGATATCTCCAAATACTGAACCATATTTTCCTATCAGGATACTACAGCGCAATAAGCCGCAAACCTACTAAATCCAACTACTGTATATGTCTCTTTCCTTTAGGGACAAATTCTTTTATGATAAAGTTTGTTTTATGTAAATTATTTAGATCACTAAGTTGATACGTGTGCTTCTTACTACGGCTGGTCTAGTTACTAGCGTTCCTGAATAACCTAATTGATTTGACCTTTGAATAGTTGAGTATCCATGCCTATTTAAGTTGCTGCCATTTTTATGTTTGTACATGCACATTTGCCTGAGGAAGTGCCCGATCCGGGCAAGAAACGCGTTGCCATTGTGTGCTCAATAAATATCTTTATATGAATTATGGATGACCATTGAAATCTCCTTCACTGCTGTTTATTGCGCCTATTAAGGATCATTTTTCCCATTCCTGTTCCTGTTATTTAATTACCGAACCAACCCAACAACTTCAGAAGTTCGGCGAGTCTGGCAAGTTTGCTCATCTCTATTTATGACACTGTACCTGGTCTAAATTGCAGATGATGAACTTAAAGGGGTACTCCATCCCTAGACATCTTATGCCCTATACAAAGGATAGGGGATAAGATGTTTGATCGTGGGGGGTCCAGATCTCCGTGCAGCACCTGGCATTCTGAACATTATGGTCGTGACGTCACGCCATGGCCTCTCGTGACATCACACCACGCCCTCTACATTCATGTCTATGGGAGGGGGCATGACATCCACCACACTCCCTCCCATAGACATGAACTACGCCCGCACGTGCAAAGCGTTCTGAACATGTTCAGAAAGCTGGATGCTGCATAGAAAACACGGGGGGTAACAGAGGCCTGACCCCTTTGATCAGACATCTTATCCCCTAGCTTTTGGATAGGGGATAAGATGTCTAGGGGCAGAGTACCCCTTTAACCCCTTAAGGGCATAGGGCGAACAGGTACATCCAGGAACAAAGGACACAGGGCGTACCTGTATGCCTGCAGAATTTTGGTCTCCGCCTGGCGGGGACTGGAATGGGATGCCTGCTGATATCAGCAGGAACCCCGTGCAAACCCCTGGGGTGTTCTGACACCCCCCCCATGTCGGCGATTCCGAGTCAATCTGGTCCCTGGTGACCCGGAGAAAAAGGTGAATGGGGCTGTCCGAGAGAGCCCCATTCACCCTACCCAGCAGGAGTGAGGTGACACGGGTGCCACCTCACGATCACATGATTGATCGGTCGGAACGACCAACCAATCACGACCCTGCTTGGCAGTGATCGGGGCGGCGATCCGGGCCAGCAGGGGTCTCTTACCTCTAATTGGTCCGGTGGGGGTACCCTCTGGTGCGGCGGCAGCCACAGGAGCAGCAGGAGCGGTGGCATCAGCTGCGGCGGTCCCAGCGGCAGGATACAACAGGAGGTGCGCCTGTTCATCTCCTGCTGTTGCTTAGCAACAACTCTCAGCATGCACAGCACCAAAGGGCATGCTGGGAGTTGTAGTTTTGCAACACCTGGAGTTCCAACTACAACTCCCAGCATGCCCTTTGGTAGTCTGTGCATGCTGGGGGTTGTAGTTATACAACAGTTGGAGGCACATTTCTTCTATGAAAAAGTGTGTATCCAACTGTTGCATAACTACAACTCCCAGCATGAACAGACTACCAAAGGGCATGCTGGGAGTTGTAGCAGTGTGCCTCCAGCTTTTGCAAAACTACAACTCTCAGCATGCCCTTCGACTGATTGTTGCAGTTTTGCAACAGCTGGTGATACATTGGTTGTGAAACAGAGTTTGTGTCCTAACTCGGTGTTTCGGAACCAGTGTGCCTCCAGCTGTTGCAAAAATACAACTCGTAGCATGCACCAAGAGACTGTACATGCTGGGAGTTCTAGCTTTGCAACAGCTGGAGGCACACTGGTTGCGAAACACTGAGTTAAGTAACAAACTCTCAGAGTTTCGTAACCAATGTGCCTCCAACTGTTGCATAACTACAACACCCAGCATGTATCGTCTGTCAGTGCATGCTGGGAGTTGTAGTTTTGCAACAGCTGGAGGTTTGCCCCCCCCCCCCATGTGAATGTACAGGGTACATTCACACGGGTGGGTTAACAGCGCGTTTTCTGCTGCAAGTTTGAGATGCATCAAATTCTCCGCCGCAGCTCAAACTCCCAGCGAGAAACTCACTGTAAACCCCCGCCCATGTGAATGTACCCTAAAAACACTACACTACACAAAATAAAAAGTAAAACACAACATATACACATACCCCTACACAGTCCTCCTCCCCAATAAAATTTAAAAAAAGTCTTGTACAGCACTGTTTCCAAAACGGAGCCTCCAGCTGTTGAAAAACAACAACTCCCAGTATTGCCGGACAGCCACTGACTGTCAAGGAATGTTGGGAGTTTTGCAACAGCTGGAGACACCCTGTTTGGGAAACACTGCCGTAGGGTATTTTTGTGGTGGATTCAAATCCCCAATTTAGGCCTCAAATGCGCATGGTGCTCTCTCGCTTTGGAGCCCTGTCATATTTCAAGGAAACAGTTTAGGGCCACATATGGGGTATTTCCGTACTCGGGAGAAATTGTGTTACAAATTTTGGGGGTCTTTTTATCCTTTTACCCCTTATGAAAAGGTAAAGTTGGGGTCTACACCAGCATGTTAGTGTAAAAAATTTTAATTTTTTTCACTAACATGCTGGTGTTGCGCCATTCTTTTAATTTTCACAAGTGGTAAAAGGAAAAAAAAGACCCCCAAAATTTGTAACACAATTTCTCCTGAGTACGGAAATACCCCATATGTGGAGGAAAAATGCTCTGAGGATGGACAACATCCTCATGACTATGCTACAGGGGCTGTAAAGTTAGTGTAGTTCATAATATAGTGTCTTTACCTGTATGTGACGGTTTTCTCACAATTCTTATGTGATTTTCACCCCAATATTTATTTTTAACAGCATACAAAATGACTGCTGTCTCTGATTTTTCCCAGCTTGCAATGCGGCCGAGACCTGACTCACTAGTCAGTTGATGACAGGGAGCCTGTCTGCTTCAATGGTTGGAGGGATCAATCTGCAACTAATGCAACAGCTGTAGGCATCCTGATTGAAGACCACAGGTCTGCAGCTCATTTATGTTTCAATGGGTGAGGTAGCTGATGTGTGGGAAGGAAGAAAATGGTATCATGGGATTTGTAGGCAAACAAGAAAACTGAAAACATGAAATACAAGTTCACAGAAAGCTAGCCACAGTGTTATGGTAATCTCACAACATAGCCATTTAGCCCAAGACAAGTGCAGATCCTTCCTATGCATGTCCATTACTGCCTGCCAGGTACGTACTAAAATCACCTTATGCTGGATAACCCCTTTAAAGTGACAGTGGTCAGATTTGAAAAAACGCTCTGGTCATTAAGGTGAAAATGGGCTTGGTCATTGAGGGGTTAAAGGGGTTGTCTAGGAATTATAAACACTGTTCACAGGTTGATATTGCAGCTCTTATTATTCCCAAATCCCTTTAGGAGGACGGACCTCCCTCGGGGAAAAGAACACTTCACTAGAGTACCACTAAAATACATTTTTATTGGTATACATTAAAAATAAAGTAACCATACAAACATAACATTTAGTGGTGTCTTAAAATTATCAGGGACTCTAAGTATTGCTTTAGTGTTATTTTTATGCTATTTGTGGGATGTATCCCTTTCTAGTGGTGAGATAGGAGCTATCTCTATCATCAGTTAGTAAGAGGAGGCTGGTTAGTGCCTTCCTTTATAAGTATTGATGGAGATTTTCAGTGGGTATTAGCCATATCAGCAGCCCTTTGAGAGGTCTCTCACCCCTTCTCATAAATGTGTAAGGGAGGGAAGAGTACCCTGTTGGGGTTAGTGCTCCATTATAACGCGACAGCTACTTCTGTCTTTTTATAGGGGATCTCTCACACCCTCCTATATAATATTTGGACTGCTGGTGCTTAATTTTAAGCTGTAACCGGAATCCTGGAGGAACTCTCAGCTTCCTAATGACTTTGTTTTTATGTCTGGTGCAAGGTGTATTAATTGTACGTCACTGTTGGCCGCTATATCACCACTATCACCTATCTCCTTTATCCTTATGTGCTTTAGTACTAGATTCCCTGTCTAAAACCTCAATGCTAGCCCGCCTGACATTTTGCCAGTGAACCTGGCTTTGTCAAGGGCTATGTGGCCACATAGCCCTTGACAAAGCCAGGTTCACTGGCGAAACGTCGGGCGGGATGGCATTGAAGTTTTAGACAGGGAATCTAGTACTAAAGCACATAAGGATAAAGGAGATAGGTGATAGACAGTGGTGATATAGCGGCCAACAGTGATGTACAATAAATACATCTTGCTCCAGACATAATAACAAAGTCATTAGGAAGCTGAGAGTTCCTCCAGGATGCCGGTTACAGCTTAAAATTAAGCACCAGCAGTCCAAATATTATATAGGAGGGTGTGAGAGATCCCCTATAAAAAGAAAGAAGTAGCTGTTGCGTTATAGTGGCGCACTAACCCCAACAGGGTACTCCTCCCTCCCTTACACATTTATGAGAAGGTGTGAGAGCCCTCTCAAAGGGCTACTGATATGGCTAATACCCACTGAAAATCTCCATCAATACTTATAAAGGAAGGCACTAACCAGCCTCCTCTTACTAATTGATGATAGAGATAGCTCCTATCTCACCACTAGAAAGGGATATATCCCACAAATAGTATAAAAATAACACTAAAGCAATAATTAGAGTCCCTGATAATTTTAAGACACCACTAAATGTTATGTTTGTATGGTTACTTTATTTTTAATGTATACCAATAAAAATTGATTTTAGTGGTACCCTAGTGAAGGGTTCTTTTCCCCGAAGGTGGTTCGTCCTCCTAAAGGGATTTGGGAATAATAATTGGTGCCCTGGGATCCACATAGGATATCTGTTTTGATATTGCAGCTTGGCTCCATTAAATTGAATGGGACTGAGCTGCAGTACTACACACATCCTGCAGGCAAGAGTTTTTGCAAAAAAAGAAGCTGAGTTCTTTTCTAATCCTGGACAACCCCTTTAAGATTTACCCTCAAACACAAAGGATTTTTGAGGTGAGATTGGCTGCACAAAGTGAGCTTTGAGTAGACTTTATGGTAGCTGAGAACATACAGTACATGCCTCCCTGTGCTACACACTGGTAGGGAAGAAACCCTGATCCTATCAACCGGTGGTTTGACAGCAGTTATTGGCAAGATTCTTCAAATTAACAAATGACACGACAATAAACAGAAATAGCGTCTGCAGAAAGAAAAGGGAAACTTTTGTTTATCTGGTCAGGTGGTTTAGATTAGCTGTGATGCTGGTCTGTATTATGTTACTTTAAATCATTGCGTCCCAGCGGGGCATAAATTATGAAGATTGCTACAGTATGTTTCATCCAATGTAGAAACAACAAATTGGAATATTTTTTATGGACATATCATAGCATTTTGGCAGAAATCTGTGCTGCATTAAATTCAACACGAGCTATGGCTCATATGTTATTCCTTAATACACATTCTTTTATTTGCATACAACTAGTTGTAAAATCAAAACAGTTTGACCGAAGATCAGTTTGTGTGAATGAAAGGAAAGAATCTCTACAAGGAGAAGAGCCTGTGCAACCAATGAGATGTGCAGAAATCTAAGCAGGTTTTGCAGTTCTGTGCTCCGTCTGTCATAACATGGCATGGTAATGGTAGAAAATTATTATAGCTCACAAGTCAAATATTTGTACTAATTATTTAATATTAAAAAGGTCCTTCATCCACCTAGTCAGGTTGCAAATTATGGATCTAATGACATTGGGCTATATGTATCAAAACTCTCTTAAAGGAAGAGTGGCCTTGTTGCCAATAACATTAAGTGTCTACTCTCGAACTTTTAGGGTAGGGTCACACACAATATATACGCAGTGTATTTCACGCTGCGCAGCGTGAAATATGCGGCATATTCTTCTGTTAGCTGACACACAGGGCTACCTAGCGGCAGACCTGTGTGTTCAGAGAGGTTTGGAGGCAGGGCCGCATGCCACAGCTATATCGGCCTGTAGCCCCACCTCCAGACTTCCCTGGACACACAGGGCTGTGTTATTGGCCACAAGGGGGGCTTTGATACATACAGTCCAATGTCATTAGATGTGTAACTTGTACGATTGGAACCTGACTAGGTGGATGAAGGGACTTTTTAATATTAAATAAGTATAATCATTTCACTTGTGAGCTTTAATAATTTTCTACCATTACCATACCATGTTATGCAATATGCTGTGTGTGTAACCCACAGTGCAGTTTGGAAAATTGGATCTTATCTGCACTACCTGTACTATCTATTTGAATAGGGTTGAGTTGCATTACCAAAAAAAGCCACATGGAGGAGTGTGGCACTGTGTCATGTACTAATGTGAAAGGGCCTCTGTGCTCTAGCTAGTGCTACTTTTCCTTCTCCCACCCTTCTCTCTGCTGTAGGGTGACCATGGGTCAGAACTGAGGTACAAGCTATTAATGTTATACCTCAGGACATCCCTGTAACTGGATGATATAAGCAAGTCAAGGACACTTTATTTATTTATTTTTATAAATATAAGGCCTATTAAGCACACCGGTCATCTGTTACATACCGTTTTTTAAGAATTATTTTAGTAAAATGTAATCCATGTATTCAGTCGGGATTGATTAATGCATAGCAGGGCAAAGAGAATATAGCAGAAAGCTGAAATAGCGTAGCCTGTTGAGACATGAAGTCTAGCAACTGGTACTGAAAAGTTAGAAGGAAAACTCCACTTTTGAAATACATGTTATTGGATTCATTTAGATCTGCATAACTAACAGTGTGAAATATTTTTTAATTGGAACTATTCCCAAACTGCCCTGGATCTTGGGATGCTGAATTGACATAAAGCTGGTCTCTGGGTGTATTGACATGGTGGTTCAGGTTCAAGTCCCACCAAGGACAACTCCAAGGATTTTGTATATGTATAAGTTCACAGGGGTTTCCTCCAGGTACTTTGGTTTCCTTCCTCACATCAAAATATACTGTTGGCACTATATATATATATATATATATATATATATATATATATATATATATAGTAATTATTGTTTATAATTATTTTATGTTTTAACAGTACTAAATTGAAGAACATCATGTTGGTACCATATTATCATACTGGTCTATAAAGAGCACCAAAGAAGAAACAAAAACGTAATTTAATGCTCTTATTTTTTATCATACACTGTCTTACTTGTAAAATCTGGCTTCTATTCTCTAGAGACCTATTACATTGTCCCATATTTTTCTAACCCGTTAAGGATGCAGCAATTTCTCACTTTTTGCTTTTCATGTTTTTTGCGCCTCACTTTCCAATAGCAATAACTATTTTAATTTTCTACCTACAGTGCCATATTTATTACTACTTTTATAAAATTATAACGTTATGTAAGAAAGTGAGTTTGCCTAAAATTGCCCTATTCTGCCCACTTTAACTTATAGGGCTGATTAAGGGCTCATTTTTTATCTGTGGTTCTTATTATTACCATTTGTGTTTAGATGGGACTTTTTGATCACTTTTTTTTCTGAACGTGAGCGAAAATCAGCAAGTCTGGCATTTAGTATTTTTCATGTTTATGACATGTACTGTCTGATATTAAATGTTTAGTCCACATAGGCAAATCTTTAAGTTTGGCAAACACCATCAACACCAGGAAGGGTACAGTTTGCCTTTCGAGCCTGTAGAGTGGAATCGTTCAAATTGTCTTGCCAGCAGGCAAACGGATCCAAAGAGGCAGGTGTAGTCTTGGGTTTATTGTAACAATTCACATACAGCAATAAGTTCCACATGCAGCATGCAGTAAAACAGAAACTTAAATGTCATTCACATTGAGGGGCATTTACTAATCTTTTACTATGTAGTCTGGTTTTTACCCTGATTTTTTCTACTTCATTTTTGACTATGTGCGACAAATTTACAAAATTGTTGCACGGTGTTAATAAATTTGGCACACATAGGCAAAAGTGGGAAATTTACTTCATGTAGTAGAAAAAATAGTCTGTTCCTTTTTCCTGCTGTCTGAATAGGTTTGGCTGCTAGGTTTCCTTCTGGATCTTTTGTTTTTGAGTTTTTTTTTAGCTTTTTCACCAAATCTAAATAATTCAATAACTAAATTGTAGTCATGGCTCAGAATAGTGGTAAACGGCGTTTAGTGTGTGTGTGTGTGTTTATTACATTTTTTAACACAGTTTTTTTCTCCCTAAATGTACTTACACTTTTTTTTTTGTTACTTCTTCTACAGATCCGTGTATCCTGTGGACTCCTTCGGATTCGGTGGACTACTTTGACGACCAGCGTTTTTCTTTGCTTGAGTGTTTTTTTGTAATAATTTTTTTTTAAACCTGTTGTGTTTGTTTTATTTTACTTTACTAGACAGGCTTAGTAGTGGAAGCTGTCTTATAGAAATATAGGGGGGACCCTATGTGTTTTTTTAAAATATTTAATTATTTAAAAAAAAAAAAAAACGCATAGTGTCCCCCCAATTTTCATTTTCAGCCAAATACCAACCAAACAGTAACAGCCTGACGTTACCAGGGTGGGCGAGGACCATTGTTACTGGCCCTCCCCAGCCTAAATAACGCCAGCCTGTTACCGCCTAGGCCCAGGAGCGCCATTTTTGACGCTTCAGGCCTGTTGGTACCGGCTCTTCCCGACACCCCTGTGGCGTTGGGTACCGGGGTAATAATAGGGGGTTAGCGCTAGCTGTTTTTGTGGCTAACGCTAAGCCCAGCTTGGTAGTGGACTCCGTCTATAAGACAGCTTCCACTACTAAGCCTGTCTAGTAAAGTAAGGAAAAAACACAACAGGTTTTAAACATTTTTTATTACAAAAAACACTCCCCCACAAGCCCTCGTCAACCATTTTATTAAAATCAAACAAAGAAAAACGCTGGTCATCGAAGTAGTCCACTGAATCTGAAGGAGTCCACAGGATACACGGATCTGAAATGAGAAGAAAAAAAAAATGGGTTAGTACATTTATTATCACCTGCTCACACATCTCCCGCCCCGCACGACTACAACTGCCAGCATGCCCTTACAGTAAAGACATGCTGGGAGTTGGAGTTGTGTGGTGCAGGAGATGTGTGGGCAAGTGACAAACTTGTCCCCTTCCCCCAGCTGCAGGACTACAACTACAATAAGGTGGGGCGGAGGCTGGGCACAGTGTTTCCCAACCTGGGACTTGTAGTTTTGCAACATCTGGAGGCACCCTGGTTGGGAAACACTGTTTTAGGCCAGTGTTTCCCAACCAGGGTGCCTCCAGATGTTGCAAAAATACAACTCCCAGCATGCCTGGACAGCCAAAGGCTGTCCAGGCATGCTGGGAGTTGTAGTCTTGCAACATCTGGAGGCACCCTGGTTGGGAAACAGTTTTAGGGCTTGGGCAACTTACCGGCTTCCGTAGGATCCAGTGCTGCACGACACTGCCGCACGACACTGCCGCCCGACGATCTCCGTCAGCGATCGTCGCTGGAGCCTCGGAAGGGTAAGTGAACATCTTCGCCGGTCCCCTTCAGCTGTTTAGTTTTGCAACAGCTGGAGGACTACAGTTTACAGACCACAAACCAGTGGTCTGCAAACTGTGGCCCTCCAGCTGTTGCAAAACTACAACACCCAGCATGCCCTGACAGCCAAAGCCTTTGGCTCTCAGGGCAGGAGCCCAGGCTGACATTACAGTGTAGCCGCCCGGGCTCCTCATACGGCCTCCCCGCTACCCTCACTTATGGGGACACTGATATCCCCCCCCCCTTGTCTCCTGCCCACGCCACTCAGCTCCTGCTGCTACAAGACTACAACTCCCAGCGTGTCCTCACTATAAGGGCATGCTGGGACTTGTAGTCTTGCAACAGCAGACAGATGGAAGTTGTGTGGCGCTGGCAGGTGAGAGGGGGGGATGTAAATCACTGCAGTGTTCCTGTAGCGAAGTGAGGGTAGCGGGGAGAAAGTATGTCGGAGCCCGGGCGGCAGTAGCTTTTCCTGCTCCATGTTGGAGCTGGAGTAAATTTAGTAAATTTTTCCGGCCGTTGCAACATTTTATTGCGCAACTGCGACTGTGTCAGTTAATAAATACCTGACCACTGCAAGTGAAAAATGCAAACTAGCGTTAATCAAGCGGGAAAAAAATTATGACTTTCTAGCTCTTGCTAGAGAAAGTCGCACAAAAAATAGGGTAGGCGCAATTGCGAAAATTTTGCACCAAAAATAGTCAGAAAAAAATTACTAAACCCCTTAGTAAATGCCCCTCATTGTTTTTTTTTTTATAAACAAACTTTTTGAGTTTCTCACTCAAAACTTGTCACAAACAATCCCAAAGTCAGTCTTTTTGGTGCAGTGTATCAGTTTCAAACATACCCTGGATAAGCTCATATGCTTTAGAGCAACTCCTCTATGCTGCTTTCTGGCAGTGCTCACGCACCTGTAAAATCAGGTTCAGGCCTGCAACACATCAGAACTGGAGCATGGGAGTGACTTAATCTCCAGAACCTTCAGTCACTCTCAAATCCTGGACCCAAACTCCAGCAAAAAGCCTCAGTGATACATACCTCCCCTCCACCATTTTACCAGCTGCTTTTTTACAACCTACTACTATCCAAAGGTGCCAGTAGGTCTTAGCATTAAATAGAACTGGCAGATTCACTTTAGAATGCAAAATGGGTGCATGGGTAATCTGGGTACAACTGATGCACTATTATACAGTAAAATGTCCCTTAGTGGACACCTCCCAATAGAGTCCCATAAGACTTAATGTATTTGCACCCTTCGAATAGGGGACATTCCCAATAGCGGATGAGGACACACCCGAAAGGGTACAATAGGGGACAAAACACTCCCAATAGGGGACAAAACACGCCCAATAGGGGACAACCAGGCTTAGGTGCCAACCCTACCTTGTACACAGGGCCGCCGTCAGGGGGAACAGCCAATACCCCAGTAAGGGGTCCAGGCCCCCACTGCACCCCCTGCACAAGGCCCAGCTCAGAAGCAGAAGACCGCTGTTTAAACAGTGGTCTCCTGCTTCTGTACGTCTGCCAGCCACATCATTCTCCCCTGATCTCCCTGTGCCACTTTATTTCTCCCGTGCCAAATTATCCCCCCCCTTATTACCCCCTGTGCCACATAATTTCCACTTGATCCCCCTCTGTGTTATTTAATTCCCCCTTTATTACCCTCTTTGCAAATTTACCACCCCCTGTGCCATTTATCCCCCCCCCTCTGCCATTTCATTCCCCCTTTATCCCCTGTGCCACTTTATAAAGATGGAGGTGATGAATTTACACAGAGGATAATAAAGAGGGAAAGAAATGGCACAGGTGGATCAAAGGTAATTTATGTGGCACAGGGGTAAGGGGGAGATTCTACTGTAATATTGCTTTTTATCATGTTTTATAGGTAATTAAACTCTGGAGACAGTACAGTATTCGGTCATTTAGAAAGTTTTTGAGTGAAATGATAGCCCTAGGGCTAGGGTGCGCACTAATCTAGAGGTTTCTGACTTCTTTCAGCTGGGTAGAGGGACGAGGCAGGGGTGCCCCATTGTCTCCTCTTTTGTTTACCCTGGCAGTCGAGCCCCTGTCTGCGGCTATCCGAGCATCTACCTGTATTCATGGGGTCCGTAGAGGTTCCTTGGAAGAGAAAGTGTCCATGTATGCAGATGATACTTTGGTTTACTTGGCCGATGTCCATGATTCGCTAGGGGCCCTGTTCACTCTCCTTGATGATTTTGGTTCCTTTTCCTGTTTCAGGGTCAATTGGGCCAAGTCTTCCTTGATGCCGTTTTCTGTGCAGGCAGGCCATGTTCCATCGCTTCCACATGGGTTGCAGGTGGTCTCTCACTTTAACTATTTGGGAGTGGAGGTTTCTGCTTGTGTGAAGGACTATGTTAGGTTAAGTTTGGATCCAGTGTGGTTATCTGTGATAGCTAAACTAAAGGCCTGGTCCCCTCTACGCCTGTCTCTAGCTGGTAGGATTAATATATTTAAAATGATCTATCTTCCTAAGTTTTTATATCTTTTTCATCTTTCCCCTGTGCTTCCCCCTAAGAGATTCTCTACGAGGCTGAGTGGCGCCTTGAGGTCCTTCTATTGGCAGGACAAACATCCGCGACTTGGTCAGGCGCTACTCCATGTGCCCAAACTGAGGGGTGGCTTAGCTGCTCCTAACATGCACAATTATTTTCTAGTGTCTCAACTGGTGTATGCTGCCTGGTGGATTGACTTGGATCTGGCGAACGCTTCTACTGCTCTAGTGGGAGCTCTCATGGGTTTGTATGAAACTCTGACCAATACCCTGTACAGAGGTACCCCTTCTTCCAGGTTGTTGTCCCCTATTAGAACTGTAGCTGAGGTGTGGTCGGTGGTTTCTACATGCTTTCCACTACCGGTATTGTCTCCCAGGGCATCCCTGTGGGGGAATCCTCATTTGGAGCACCTGCAGGAGTTGGAGGCTGCCGGGTTCTGGAGCGCTCATGGAGTCAAATTTGCCATGCATTTGTTTGGGAAGTTTCCTGCTTTCCCTTTATTCCAGGAAATGTGTGACCACTTCTGTCACCCCCGGGGTGCCCAATTCAGGTACTTCCAGTTGAGACATGCGGTGGTGGCACAGTTTGGGTTCTGGGTACTGCTGACCTCACTAAACCTTTGACTCAGGCTTATGCATTACTGCAGTTGGTGGGTCCGGATCCATTTGAATTGGCTTTTGCAAATTTGGCAGAGGATCTTCCCGATTTGATGGTTGATCAATGGAAGGAAGTTGTTAAGACCTATTACCCCTCGGTGGTTAGTGCTAGAGATCTGCTTATTCAGGTATGGTTCATCCTTCGTTTATATTGCACTCTGGCTAGGCTGTCCCTTATGGGTGTCTCTTCTTCAGATCTTTGTTTTCAGTGTCATGCGGATGTGGGCCCTTTGTTTTCAGTGTCTTGACGGACCACTTGGAGTTCCCCTATGTGTTTTCCCCTGTTTGTCTGTTGGGTGTTATTGATGACTTAGCCTCGGGCTCTCATAGGTGCCTACTTATTCGGTTTCTATTGTTCTTTGCAGGGAAAGTTCTGATTATGGCCTGGAAGGATACTTTCCCTCCCCCCATTGCACGGTGGTTCAACAGTTAACAAATATGTACTGCAAATGCCCCAAGAAATTTGACAAAATCTGGATGCCCTGGCTCATGATAGGAGAGTCGGTTGTCCCCCCGGAACAAGTTGGTTCTCCTGGGTAGGATGGTTGTCTCTATCCTGGTCAAGGAAGTGGGGGTTTCTCCGGGAGTGTGGGTGAGTGTGTGTGCTGTCTGTGTCTCTGTTTAGAGTTTTGGTCAGCTGGGGGTGGATCTCCTCGACTGCCTACTTAAATGGTGATGTACTACTGCTCATTTGCTCCTGATTTTTTGGGGGTGGTGGTGGTGGGGGGGGGGGGTCTATCTTAGGCTGTATGTTATTTGATTTCTGTGTTGTTGCAAATTCATAAAAGTTATAAATAAATACTTTTTTACAAAGTTTTGGAGCCTTTTTTTATTCCCCGTGAATGTCCGCTATTTGGAGATTCTGCTGTATTTCTATTTCAAGGCCTGAGAGGGAAGTGCAGGGTGCTGATTGATATCACAACTGCCATGTGTACTTTTACTCTCCACCAGTTTTTCCAAGGTGCTTAAAGGGGTTATCCAGGAAAAAAACCTTTTTTATATATATCAACTGGCTCCAGAAAGTTAAACAGATTTGTAAATTGCTTCTATTAAAAAATCCTATTAATCCTTTCAGTACTTATGAGCTGCTGAAGTTGAGTTGCTCTTTTCTGTCTAAGTGCTCGCTGATGGCACGTGTCTCGGAACCGCCCAGTTTAGAAGCAAATCCCCATAGAAAACACCTTCTACTCTGTGCAGTTCCCAAGAGAAGCAGAGATGTCAGCAGAGAGCACTGTTGCCAGACAGAAAACAACAACTCAACTTCAGCAGCTGATAATTATTGAAAGGATTAAGATTTTTTTATAGAACTAATTTACAAATCTGTTTAACTTTCTGGAGCCAGTTGATATAAAAAAAAATTTTTTTTCTTAGAATACCCCTTTAACCCCTTAAGGACCTTAAGGTCTTTCCGTTTTTGCACTTTCGTTTTTTGCTCCTTGCCTTTAAAAAATCATAACTCTTTCAATTTTGCACCTAAAAATCCATATGATTGCTTATTTTTTGCGCCACCAATTCTACTTTGTAATTACGTCAGTCATTTTGCCCAAAAATCTATGGTGAAACGGAAAAAAAAATCATTGTGTGACAAAATTGAAAAAAAAACACGCCATTTTGTAACTTTTGGGGGCTTCCGTTTCTACGTAGTAAATTTTTCTGTAAAAATGACACCTTATCTTTATTCTGTAGGTCCATTCTGTAGGTCCATTTTTTTATGGGAAAAGGGGGGTGATTCAAACTTTTAATAGGGGAGGGGTTAAATGATCTTTATTTCACATTTTTTTTGCAGTGTTATAGCTCCCATAGGGACCTATAACACTGCACACACTGATCTTTCACATTGATCACTGGTTTCTCATAAGAAACCAGTGATTGATGATTCTGCCGCTTGACTGCTCATGCCTGGATCTCAGGCACTGAGCAGTCATTTGGCGATCGGACAGCGAGGAGGCAGGTAGGGACCCTCCTGCTGTCTTGTCAGCTGTTCGGGATGCCGCGATTTCGCCGCGGCTATCCCGAACAGCCCACTAAGCTAACCGGCAGTTTTTACTTTCACTTTTAGCCGCGTGGCTCAGCTTTGAGCCTTCGGCTAAAGGGTTAATAGCGCGCAGCGATCAGTGCCGCGCACTATTAGCGGGCGGGTCCCGGCTTCACTATGACGCCGGGCCCGCCGTAATATGATGCGGGCTCACCGTGGGACCCCGCGTTATATCACGGGAGCGGGACCAAGGACGTACTCATACGTCCTTGGTCCTTAAGGGGTTAACCCCTTAAGGATGCAGCCCTTTTTGACCTTAAGGACTGAGCCCTTTTTCGCAATTCTGACCACCGTCGCTTTATGAATTAATAACGCAAAAACGCTTTTACAGAATATTCTGATTCTGAGATTGTTTTTTCGTGACATATTCTACTTTATTTTGGTGGTAAATTTTCGGCGCTACTTGCATCCTTTTTGGGTGAAAAATCCCAAAATTTCATGAAAATTTTGCATTTTTCTAACTTTGAAGCTCTCTACTTGTAAGGAAAATAGATATTCACAATAAATGTTATTTTTCTTCACAAATGCAATATGTCCACTTTATGTTGGCATCATAAAATGGACATATTTTTGCTTTTTGAAAAAATTAGAGCGCTTCAAAGTAGAGCAGCAATTTTCAAAAAGAGTTGTAGAGAGTTGTAGTTTGGCAACATCTGGAGGGCTACCGTTTGGGCACCACTGTAACAGTGGTCTCCAAACTGTGACCCTCCAGATGTTGCAAAACTACAACTCCCAGCATGCCCAGACAGCTTTTGGCTGTCTGGGCATGCTGGGAGTTGCAGTTTGGCCTTCCTAGTGGTTGCCACAGTATAGATCGTTTTACCTTCACCCCTGAGCTGCCATTGGTCAGAACTCCGTTATGCTAATGGCAGGGGATAGGAGGAGATCGCAGCTCTGCGACCTCACTCCTATCCCTTAGGCTGATCGGAGCTGTCGCTGACAACTCCGATCAGCCCTATTTTCCGGGTGATCGGGTCACCAGAGACCCGGTCAGCCCGGAATTGGAGAAAATCGCATGTCTGAATTGACATGCGATTTTCTCCGATCGCTGACATGGGGGGGTCTCAGGACCACCCTGGGCGATGTGCCGGGATGCCTGCTGAATGATGTCAGCAGGCTTCCCCATCCAGTCCCCAACCGGCTAGCGGCGGGGACCGGAATCCCCACGGGCGTATCCATACGCCCTCAGTCCTTAAGGACTTGGGATGCAAAAAAACTTTTTTATATATATATATATATATATATATATATATATATCAACTGGCTTCAGAAAGTTAAACAGATTTGTAAATTACTTCTATTAAAAAATCTTAATCCTTTCAGTACTTATGAGCTTCTGAAGTTAAGGTTGTTCTTTTCTGTCTAAATCCTCTCTGATGACACCTGTCTCGGGAAACGCCCAGTTTAGAAGAAAATCCCCATAGCAAACCTCTTCCAAACTGGGCGTTTCCAGAGACAGGTGTAATCAGAGAGGATTTAGACAGAAAAGAACAACCTTAACTTCAGACGCTCATAAGTACTGAAAGGATTAAGATTTTTTAATAGAAGTAATTTACAAATCTGTTTAACTTTCTGGAGCCAGCTGATATATATAAAAAAGTTTTTTCCTGGAATACCCCTTTAAAGTTTATTGTTGTTTCAGTTGCTAATAAAGGGGAGGTAATAGATTTACACAGATATGAATGAAAAAAAACTGAGAAAAAATTTACTTTCATGTACTTGAGGCAGTATTAAATTTTTTTTCTGTTTATAGAAAATCTATTTCACAGTGTTACAATAAAGTGCTCTGCCAATCCTATTACATTCTTAGACTCAAAAATAGTACACTGCTGAATAGTTTTGGCTAACTGCTTAAAATGCTCCTTTCACACAATGCTATTCAATAGTATTATTTTGCGGATGCATTACTTAATAAGACATTTCTGGCCTTACTGTGTATTACAAGCATCATATCTTTTACTGGGCATGGAATGGTTTTTTAACTTGGTGTTTCAGAAAGTGTGAGACCAGATATATTATGAGATTAGGTAAAAGACTTTGCAAGTTGACTTAAGCTTTTCCAGGATATTCGATCCAAGGGGCAGTGTGAAGTTTGTCACACCTATTTCTGAAAACATGCAGAGCTTTAGCAGAGCATGTAGCCAAAGAAAAAGTCATAGATCAACTCACCGTGTCTTCATGTAGCACCAAGCACTGGTAATTTAGTCCCACGGATGCATTAATAACTGTGAGATGCTTGTACTTATGAATTTCATTCAGAGATAGTTTTTTCGTGACATATTCTACTTTATGTTAGTGGTAAATTTTCGTTGATACTTGCATCATTTCTTGGTGAAAAATTTGAAAATTTAGGATTTTTATAACTTTGAAGCTCTCTGCTTGTAAGGAAAATAGACATACCAAATAAATTATATATTGATTCGCATATACAATATGTCTACTATATGTTGGCATCATAAAGTTGACATGTTTTTACTTTTTGAAGACATCAGAGGGCTTCAAAGTTCAGCAGCAATTTTCCAATTTTTCAAGTAAATTTCAAAATCTGAATTTTTCAGGGACCAGTTCAGTTTTTAAGTGAATTTGAGGGTCTTTATGTTAGAAATACCCTATAATGGACCCCATTATGAAAACTGCACCCCTCAACGTATTCAAAATGACATTCATAAAGTTTGCTAACCCTTTAGGTGATTCACAGGAATAGCAGAAAAGTGGAGGCAAAAATTCAAAATCTTAGTTTTTTACACTAACATGTTCTTGTAGACCCATATTTTTTTTTAAGAAGGGGTAAAAGGAGAAAAGCCCCCCAAAATGTGTAACCCAATTTCTCTCAAGTAAGGAAATACCTCATATGTGGATGTAAAGTGCTTTGTGGGTGCACTAGAGGGCTCAGAAGAGAAGGAGTGACTGGGATTTTGGAGAGCGAATTTTGCTGAAATTGTTTTTGGGGGGCATGTCACATTTAGGAAGCCTATATGGTGCCAGAACAGCAAAAAAAAAAAAAACATGGCAAACTGTTTGGGAAACTACACCCCTCAAGGCATGTAACAAGGGGTCCAGTGAGCCTTAACACCTCACAGGTGGTTGACGAATTTTCAATAAAGTTGGACATGAAAATAAATTTTTTTATTTTTTTCACTAAAATGCCGATGTTACCCCAAATTTTTTATTTTCACAAGGGGTAATAGGTCAAAATATCTCCCAAAATTTTAAACCCCATTTCTCTCGAGTAAGGAAATACCTCATATGTGGATGTAAAGTGATCTGCGGGTGCACTAGAGGGCTGAGAAGAGAAGGAGCGATATTGGGCTTTTGGAAAGCAAATTTTGCTGAAATGGTTTTTGCGGGGCATGTCTCATTTAGGAAGCCCCCATGGTGCCAGAACAGCGAAAAATACCCCACATGGCATACTATTTGGGAAACTACACCCCTCGAGGAACATAACAAGCGGTACAGTGAGCCTTAACACCCCCACAGGTGTTTGACAATTTTGTGTTGAAGTTGGACTTGAAAATGAAAAATTTAAATTTTTTTTACTAAAATGCTGATGTCACCCCAAATGTTTCATTTTCACAAGCAGTAATAGGGGAAAATGTCCCCAAAATGTAAAACCCCATTTCTCTCGAGTAAGGAAATACCTCATATGTGGATGTAAAGTGATCTGTGAGGGCACTAGAGGGCTCAGAAGGGAAGGAGCGACATTGGGCTTTTGGAAAGTGAATTTTGGTGAAATGGTTTTTGGGGGACATGTCACATTTAGGATGCCCCCATGGTGCCAGAACAGCAAAAAATACCCCACATGGAACACTATTTGGGAAACTACCCCCTCAAGGAACGTAACAAGGGGTGTAGTGAGCATTTACACCCCACTGGCGTTTGACAGATCTTTGTAACAGTGGGCTGTGCAAATGAAAAATTACATTCTTTATTTTCACGGACCACTGTTTCAAAAATCTGTCAGTCACCTGTGGGGTGTAAATGCTCCCTATACCCCTTGTTACGTTCCGTAAGGGGTGTAGTTTCCAGAATGGGGTCACATGTGGGCATTTATTTTGCGTTTATGTCAGAACCGCTGTAACCAGCAGCAACCCCTGTGCAAATCACCAGTTTAGGCCTCAAATGTACATGGAGCTCTCTCACTTCTGAGCCTTGTTGGGCGCCCGCAGAGCATTTTACGTCCACATATGGGGTATTTCCCTACTTGGGAGAAATTGTGTAACAAATTTTGGGTGTCTTTTTCTCCTTTTATTAAAATGTAAAGAATGGGGCACCACCAGCATATTAGAGTAAAAAAAATTTTTTTTACACTAACATGCTTGTGTAGACCTCAACCTTTTCATAAGGGGTAAAAGGAGAAAAAGCCCCCCAAAATTTGTAGTGCAATTTCTCCCAAGTATGAACATACCCCATATGTGGCCCTAAGCTGTTGCCTTGAAATACGACAGGGCTCTGAAGTGAGAGAGCGCCATGCGCATTTGAGGCCTAAATTTTCATAGGGGTGTACCTGAATGCAAGCGGTACACGCCTCCTCCACTAAAAATACTGTACGCCAGTTTTCCCCAAACAGGGTGCCTCCAGCTGTTGCAAAACTCCCAACATGTCTGGACAGTCAATGGCTGTCCGGCAATACTGGGAGTTATTTTGCAACAGCTGGAGGCTCTTTTTGGAAAAACTGGCATACAAGATGTTTTTTATTTTTATTGGGGAGGGGGGGCAACATTTTAAGGGTGTAGTGTATATGCAGTGTTTTACTCTTTATTTAGGGTAAGTGAAGTGTAGTGTAGTGTTTTTAGGGTACATTCACATAGGCAGAGATTTACAGTGAGTTTCCCGCAGCAGCCAGAAGCGGGAAACTTGCTGTGAACCCGCCCACATGAATGTACCCTGTACAGTCACGTGGGTGAGGGGGTGGGGGGCAAAACTACAACTCCCAGCTTGCACTGACAGACCATGCATGCTGGGAGTTGTAGTTATGCAACAGCTAGAGGCACAAAGGTTGTGAAACACTGCAATACTACAACTCCCAGCATGCCCAGACAGCCAAAAGGCATGTTGGGAGTTGTACTAATGCAACAACTGGAGGAGAACAGTTTGGAGACCACTGTGTAGTGGTCTCAAAACTGTAGCCCTACAGATGTTGCAAGACTTCAACTCCAAACATGCCCAGACTGCCCAGACATGCTGGGAGTTGTAGTTTGCCAACATCTGAAGGGCCAAATGTTGCCGAACTGCAACTCCCAGCATGCCTGGACAGTCTTGGCATGCTTTGAATTGACATCTGGAGCGCTACAGTTTGGACACCACTGTATAGTGGTCTCCAAACAGTGCCCTTCCAGATGTTGCAAAAATACAACACCCAGCATGCCCAGACTTGTCCAAGCATGCTGGGAGTTGTAGTTCTGCAACATCTGAAGGGCCAGATGTTACAGAACTACAACTTCCAGCATGCCTGGACAGTCTGGGCATGCTGAGAGTTGTAGTTTTGCAACATCTGGAAGGACAGTGGTCTCCAAACTGTGGCCCTCCAGATGTTGCAAAACTACAACTCCCAACAAGTTTTGAAACTCCCAGATACAGCAGTGAAGATCACTTTACGGCAATCTTCACAGCTGTATCTAGGAAGCCGCTGCCGCCTCCACCTCCTCTTGCCTGCACCTCCTGTCAGCCGGTCCCTGGTCCTCGGTCGCCACATGAGCCCAGGTAACCGGCGGTCCCCGCTACGGCCCCCTCACTTCGACGCCATCTTCCCCTGCTCTGCCCCGACATCCAGGGGCGGGCAGAGCAGGGGAAATGAATGTTCCCCCCGCCCCTGCCCTGTGATTCACCGATAGCAGGGGATAGGAGGAGGTAACACACTGCCACCTCGCTCCTATTCTCTAGGATGATCGGGGCTGTCTCTGACAGCTCCGATAATTTCTGTTTTCTGGGCTATCGGGTCATCAGAGACCTGATCAGCCCGGAAAAGTCACAAATCGCCGATCTGAATTGATCTCAGGACCTACCCAGGCATTTGCACGGGATGCCTGCTGAATGATTTCAGCAGGCATTCCGTTTCGATCCCCGTCCTGCTAGCGGGGATCGAAATTCCCACGGGCGTACAGGTACGCCCTTGGTCCTTAAGTACCAGGATCCATACGCTTGTGGTCCTCAACAGATTAACCCCTTAAGGACCAACGTTTTTTGCACATCTGACCACTGTCACTTTAAGCATTAATAACTCTGGGATGCTTTAACTTTTCAGTCTGATTCCGAGACAGTTTTTTTTTTTTTTTGTGACATATTCTTCTTTATGATAGTGGTAAATTTTCTTCGATACAGTGGTCCCTCGAGTTACGATGGCCCCCAAAGTATTCAAAATAACATTCAGAAAGCGTGTTAACCCTTTAGGTTTTTCACAGGAATAGCTGCAAGGTGAAGGAGAAAATTCAAAATCTTCATATTTTTTACACTCGCATGTTCTTGTAGACCCAGTTTTTAAAATTTTACAAGGGGTAAAAGGAGAAAAAGCACCACAAAATTTGTAACCCAATTTCTCTTGAGTAAGGAAATGCCTCATATGTGTATGCGAAGTGTTCGGCGAGCACAGTAGAGGGCTTAGAAGGGAAGGAGCGACAATTATATTTTGGTGAGTGGATTTTGCTGAAATGTTTTTTGGTTTTTTTTGGGGGTGGGGGGGCATGTCACATTTTGGAAGCCCCTATTGTGCCAGAACAGCAAAAAAAAAATAATTTAAATAAACACATGGCATACTATTTTGGAAACTACACCCCTCAAGGCATGTAACAAGGGGTCCAGTGAGCCTTAAAGGGGTACTCCGGTGAAAACCTTTTTTCTTTAAATCAACTGGTGCCAGAAAGTTAAACATATTTGTAAATTACTTCTATTAAAAAATCTTAATCCTTCCAGTACTTATTAGCTGCTGAATGCTACAGAGGAAATTCCTTTCTTTTTGGAACATCACGAGCACAGTACTCTCTGCTGACATCTCTGTCCATTTTAGCAACCGTGCATAGCAGATGTATGTAAGGGCAGCATGGTGGCTTAGTAGTTAGCACTGCTTGCAGTGCTGGGGCCTTGAGTTCAAATCCCACTAAGGACAACTTAATAAAGACTTATTATTATTATTATAATAATGTCAGCAGATAGCACTGTGCTTGTGATGTCATCAGAGAGCATTCCAAAAAGAAAATAATTTCCTCTGTAGTATTCAGCAGCTAATAAGTACAGGAAGGATTAAGATTGTTTAATAGAATTAATGTCAAAATCTGTTTATCTTTCCGGAGCCAGTTGATTTAAAAGAAAAAAAAACTTTAACACCCCACAGGTGTTTGACAACTTTTCATTAAAGTCGGATGTGTAAATGAAAAAAAAATGTTTTCACTAGTGCAGTTTTTCTCCCCAAATGTACAATTTTTACAAAGGATAATGGGAGAAAATGCCACCCAAAATGTGTAACCCCATGGAAATACCACATGTTAGGACGTAAAATGCTCTGTGGGTGAACTACAATGCTCTGAAGAGAAGGAGTCACATTTGAGTTTTGGAAAGGAAATTTTGCTGAAATGTTTTTTGGGGGGCATGTCGCATTTAGGAAGCCCCTATGATGCCAGAGCAGCAAAAAAAAATAAAATATGGCCTAATATTTTGGAAACTACACCCCTCAAGGAACGTAACAAGGGGTACAGTGAGCCTTAAAGGGGTTATCCAGGAAAAAACTTTTTTTTATATATCAACTGGCTCCAGAAAGTTAAACAGATTTGTAAATTACTTCTATTAAAAAAATCTTAATCCTTTCAGTACTTATGAACTTCTGAAGTTAAGGTTGTTCTTTTCTGTGCTTTCTGATGACACGTGTCTCGGGAACCGCCCAGTTTGGAAGAGGTTTGCTATGGGGATTTGCTTCTAAACTGGTTGTTTCCCGAGACAGGTGTCATCAGAGAGCACTTAGACAGAAAAGAACAACCTTAACTTCAGAAGCTCGTAAGTACTGAAGGGATTAAGATTTTTTAATAGAAGTAATTCACAAATCTGTTTAACTTTCTGGAGCCAGTTGATATATTAAAAAAAGTTTTTTTTCCTGGATAACCACTTTAGTACCCCACAGGTGTTTGTCAACTTTTTGTTAGTCGGATTTGTAAATGAAAATAATTTTTTTTCACTAAAATGCTGGGTTTTCCCCCAATTTTACATTTTTACAAGGGGTAATAGGAGAAAATGCATCCCAAAATGTGTAACCCCATTTCTTCTGAGTATGGAAATACCCCATGTGTGGACGTCAAGTGCTCTGCTGGCGCACTACAATGCTCAGAAGAGAAGGAGCACCATTGAGCTTTTGTAGAGAGATTTTGTTTGGGAAGGAAGTCAGGGGCCATGTGCATTTACAAAGTCCCCCGTGGTGCCAGAACAGTGGACCCCCTCACATGTGACTTCATTTTGAAAACTACACCCCTCACAGAATTTAATAAGGGGTGCAGTGAGCATTTACACCCCCACTGGTGTTTGACAAATCTTTGGAACAGTGGGCTGTGCAAAGGAAAAATGTAACTTTTCATTTTCCAAAAATCTCTCAGACACCTGTGGGGCGTAAATGCTCATTGCACCCCTTATTTTATTTCATAAAAGGTGTAGTTTCCAAAATTAGATCACATGTGGGGGGGGGTCCATTGTTCTGGCACTTTGGGGGCTTTGTAAACACACGTGGCCTTCAATTCCAGACAAATTTTCTCTCCAAAAGCCCAATGGCGCTCCTTCTCTTCTGAGCATTGTAGTTCGCCCCCAGAGTACTTTACATCCACATGTGGAGTATGTTCTTACTCAAATGAAATGGGGTTACAACTTTTGGAGGATTTTTTTCCTATTTTCCCTTGTGAAAATGAAAAATTTAGGGTAACACCAGCATTTTAGTGAAAAAAAAATGTTTCTTCATTTTCCTATCCAACTTTAACAAAAATTTGTCAAACACCTGTGTGGTGTTAAGGCTCACTATACCCCTTGTTACTTTCCGTGAGGGGTGTAGTTTCCAAAATGGGGTCACACGTGGGTATTTTTATTTTTTTGTGTTTATGTCGGAACCGCTGTAAAATCAGCCACCCCTGTGCAAATCACCAATTTAGGCCTTCACTGTACATAGTGCACTCTCACTCCGGAACCTTGTTGTGTGTCCGCAGAGCATTTTACGCCCACATATGGGGTATTTCCGTACTTGTGTTACAAATTTTTGGGGTCTTTTTTTCCTTTTACCTCTTGTGAACATTAAAAGTATCGGGCAAAACCAGTATGTTAGTGTACATTTTTTATTTTTATTTTTTTTACACTAACAGGCTTGTGTAGACCCCAACTTTACCTTTTCATAAGGGTTAAAAGGAGAAAAAGCCCCCCAAAATTTTTTAGGCAATTTCTCCCGAGTATGGAAATACCCCATATGTGGCCCTAAACTGTTGCCTTGAAATACGACAGGGCTCCGAAGGGAAAGAGCGCCATGCGCATTTGAGGCCTTAATTAGTGTTTTTAGGGTACATTCACAGAGGCGGGTTCACAGCGAGTTTCCCACTGGGAGTTTTAGCTGCAGCAGAAAATTTGCTTCATTTCAAACTTGCAGCGAGAAACTCTCTGTAAACCCCCGCCCGTGTGAATGTACCCTGTACATTCACATAGGAGGGGGCAAACCTTCAGCTGTTGCAAAACTACAACTCCCAGCATGCCCTTTGTCTGTCAGTGCATACTGGGGGTTGTAGTTATGCAACAGCTGGAGGCACACTGGTTGCAAAACACAGAGTTTGTTACTTAACTCAAAGTTTCGCAACCAGTATGCCTCCAACTGTTACAAAAGTACAACTTCTGGGGGTTGTAGTTTGCAACAGCTGGAGGCACACTGGTTGCAAAACACTGAGTTAGGTAACAAACTCTTAGTGTTGAGCAACCAGTGTGCCTTCAGCTCTTGCAAAAACTACAACTCTCAGCATGCAGTGACAGCTGAAGGGTATGCTGGGACTTGTAGTTATGCAACAGCTAGAGGAATACTACTACGACTACCAACATGCCCTTTGGCTGTCCATGCATGCTGGGGGTTATAGTTATGCAACAGCTAGAGGCACACTGGTTGCAAAACACAGAGTTTGTTACTTAACTCAGTATTTCCCAACCTGTGTGCCTCCAGCTGTTGCAAAACTACAACTCCCAGCATGCATGGTCTCTTAGTGCATGCTGGTAGTTATAGTTTTGCAACAGCTGGAGGCACACGGGTTGGGAAACACTGAATTAGGAAACAGACAATGTTTTCCAACCAGTGTGCCTCCAGTTTTTGCTAAACTACAGCACCCAGCATGCCCAGACAGCCGAAGGGCATGTTGGGAGTTGTAGTTATTCAACAACTGGAGAAGAACTGTGTAGTGGTGTCCAAACTGTAGCCCTCCATATGTTGCAAAACTAAAATTCCCAGCATGCTGAGACTGTCCAGGCATGCTTGAAGTTGTTGTTCTGCAACATCTGAAGGGCCAGATGTTACAGAACTACAACTCCCAGCATGCCTTGGCAACCTGGGCATGCTTGGAGTTGTAGTTTTGCAACATCTAGAGGGCTACAGGTTGGGCACCACTAACTCCCAGCATGCCCAGACAGCCTTTGGCTGTCTGGGCATGCTGGGAGTTGTAGTTTGGCAACTCCTAGAAGGCAACAGTGAAGATTACTTACCATTGATCTTCATTGCTGCCTCCTTCGCTGATTCCGCCGCCGCCTCCTTTCTGTCGCCGATCCCGCTGCTGTCTGCCACCAGTCCCGCCGCGATCGCTGGTCTCATGCTGTACTGAAGTGCTCTGACACCCGCCGCCAACTTCACCCCGCTCTGCCCAGAGATCCAGGGGTGGGCAGAGTGGGGATTTCAACTTTAACCCCTCCACCCCCAACTGCCATTGGTCGGTCAGTCCTAACCGACCAATGGTAGGGGATAGGAGGAGTTGGCACGCCACCTCGCTCCTATTTTTCAGAATGGTCGGAGCTGTCTCTGACAGCTCCGATCATCCCTATTTTACGGCCAATCTGGTCATCAGAGACCCAATCAGCCCGGAATCGCTGCAAATCGCCCATCTGAATTTATCGCCGATACCCCCCCCCTAGGCGTTGTCACGGGATGCCTGCTGAATGTTTTCAGCAGGCATCCCAGTCCAGTTACTGCCTGGCGAGCGGCGGGGACCGGAAATACTCAGGGTGTACAGGTACGGCCTGAGTCCTTAAGGACTCGGGGATGGGGGCGTACCCATACGCCCTGAGTCCTTAACCCCTTAACGACGAAGGACGTATGTCCCCGCGTCATATCGGGTCGGTCCCGGCGGCTATCAACAGCCGGGACCCGCGGCTAATACAGGACATCACCAATCGCGGTGATGCCCTGTATTAACCCTTCAGACGCAGCGATCAAAGCTGACCGCCGCGTCTGAAGTGAAAGTAACCCGGCTGCTCAATCGGGCTGTTTGGGACCGCCGTGGTAAAATCGCGGCGTCCCGAACAGCTTACAGGACACTGGGAGGGCCCTTACCTGCCTCCTCGGTGTCCGACCGACGAATGACTGCTCCGTGCCTGAGATCCAGGCAGGAGCATTCAAGCGCCGATAACACTGATCACAGGCATGTTTATACAGAAGAAAATCTTTATTTTTTTAATTTCTTTTTTGTGTTGTCCACAGTGCTCTCTTCTGACATCTGATGCCCATATCAGGAACTGTTCAAATCAGGAGAAAATCCCCATAGCATACCTATGCTGCTCTGGACAGTTCCTGACACGGACTGAGGTGTCAGCAGAGAGCACTGCAAGTAAACAATTTCCTCTGTAGCATACAACTGCTAAAAAGTACCAAAAGGATTAAGATTTTTTAATAGAAGTAATTTACAAATCTGTTTAACTTTCTGGCACCAGTTCATTAAAAAACAAAAAAGTTTTCCACCGGAGTACCCCTTTAACCCCTTAAGGACCAGGCCATTTTACACCTTAGGACCAGAGCGTTTTTTGAACATCTGACCACTGTCACTTTAAGCATTAATAACTCTAAGACGCTTTTACCTATCATTCTGATTCTGAGATTGTTTTTTCGTGACATATTCTACTTTCTGTTATTGGTAAAATTTTGTCGATACTTGCATCGTTTCTTAGTGAAAAATTCCAAAATTTTATGAAAAAATTTAAAATTTTGCATTTTTCTAACTTTGAAGCTCTCTGCTTGTAAGGAAAATGGGTATTCCAAATAATTTTTTTTATTCACATATACAATATGTCTACTTTATGTTTGCATCATAAAATTTACGAGTTTTTACTTTTGGAAGACACCAGAGGGCTTCAAAGTTCAGCAGCAATTTTCCAATTTTTCACAAAATTTCCAAAATCACAATTTTTCAGGAACCAGTTCAGGTTTGAAGTGGATTTGAAGGGTCTTCATCTTAGAAATACCCCATAAATGACCCCATTATAAAAACTGCACCCCCCAAAGTATTCAAAATGACATTCAGTCAGCGTTTTAACCCTTTAGGTGTTTCACAGGAATAGCAGCAAAGTGAAGGAGAAAATTCACAATCTTCATTTTTTACACTTGCATGTTCTTGTAGACCCAATTTTTGAATTTTTACAAGGGGTAAAAGGAGAAAATGTATACTTATATTTGTAGCCCAATTTCTCTCGAGTAAGCACATACCTCATATGTCTATGTAAATTGTTCGGCGGGCGCAGTAGAGGGCTCAGAAGCGAAGGAGCGACGAGGGGATTTTGGAGAGTACGTTTTTCTGAAATGGTTTTTGGGGGGCATGTTGCATTTAGGAAGCCCCTATGGTGCCAGAACAGGAAAAAATACCCACATGACATACCATTTTGGAAACTAGACCCCTTGAGGAACGTAACAAGGAATAAAGTGAGCCTTAATACCCCACAGGTGTTTCCCGACTTTTGCATATGTAAAAAAATGTAAAAAAAATTTCACTAAAATGTGTGTTTCCCCCCAAATTTCACATTTATGCAAGGGTTAATAGCAGAAAATCCCCCCCAAAATTTGTAACCCCATCTCTTCTGAGTATGGCGGTACGCCATAAGTTGACCTGAAGTGCACTACGGGCGAACTACAATGCTCAGAAGAGAAGGAGTGATATTTGGCTTTT
This sequence comes from Hyla sarda, assembly GCF_029499605.1. NCBI lineage: Eukaryota > Metazoa > Chordata > Amphibia > Anura > Hylidae > Hyla > Hyla sarda. Next base: position 357,403,062 of record NC_079192.1, read on the forward strand.
TGAGAGCAAATTTTGCTTGGGGGCATGTCGCATTTAGGAAGCCCCTATGGCGCCAGGACAGCAAAAAATACCCACATGGCATACCATTTTGGAAACTAGACCCCTTGAGGAACATAACAAGAAATAAAGTGAGCCTTAATACCCCACAGGGGTTTCACGACTTTTGCATACGTAAAAAAAAAATTTTTTTCACTAACATGTGTGTTTCCCCCCCAAATTTCACATTTTTGCAAGGGTTAATAGCAGAAAATACCCCCCAAAATTCATAACCCCATCTCTTCTGAGTATGGAGGTACCCCATAAGTTGACCTGAAGTGCACTACGGGTGAACTACAATGCTCAGAAGAGAAGGAGTCATATTTGACTTTTTGAGAGCAAATTTTGCTCGGGGGGCATGTCGCATTTAGGAAGCCCCTATGGTGCCAGGACAGCAAAATAACCCCCACATGGCATACCATTTTGGAAACTAGACCTTTTGAGGAACGTAACAAGGGGTAAAATGAGCATTTACCCCCCAAAGGTGTCTGTCAGATCTTTGGAACAGTGGGCTGTACAACATTTTTAATTTGCACAGCCCACTGTTCCAAAGATCTGTCAGACACCAGTGGGGTGTAAATTCTCACTGCACCCCTCATTACATTCCGTGAGGGGTGTAGTTTCCCAAATGGGGTCACATGTGGGGTTTTGTTTTTTTTGCGTTTGTCAAAACCGCTGTAACCATCAGCCAGCCCTGTGCAAATCACCTCAAATGTACATGGTGCACTCTCCCTTCTGGGCCTTGTTGTGCGCCCCCAGAGCACTTTACGCCCACATATGGGGTATCTCCATAGTCGGGAGAAACTGCAATACAAATTTTGGGGGGGCTTTTTTCCCTTTTACCTCTTGTCAAAATGAAAAGTATGGGGCAACACCAGCATGTTAGTGTAAAAAAAATTTTTTTTTTACACTAACATGCTGGTGTAGACCCCCAACTTCACCTTTTCATAAGGGGTGAAAGGAGAAAAAGCCTCCCAAAATTTGTTAGGCAATTTCTTCCGAGTATGGCGATACCCCATATGTGACCCTAAACTGTTGCCTTGAAATACGACAGGGCTCCAAAGTGAGAGCGCCATGCGCATTTGAGGCCTGAATTAGGGATTTGCATAGGGGTATTCTACGCCAGTGATTCCCAAACAGGGTGCCTCCAGCTGTTGCAAAACTCCCAGCATGCCTGGACAGTCAACGGCTGTCCGGCAATACTGGGAGTTGTTGTTTTGCAACAGCTGGAGGCTCCATTTTGGAAACAGTGGCGTACCAGACGCTTTCATTTTTATTGGGGAGGGGAGGGGGGCTGTGTAGGGGTATGTGTATATGTAGTGTTTTTTTACTTTTTATTTTATTTTGTGTTAGTGTAGTGTAGTGTTTTTAGGATACAGTCACATTGGCGGGGGGTTACAGCGAGTTTCCCGCTGCGAGTTTGAGCTACCGCGCAAAATTTGCTGCATCGCAAACTTGCAGCCTGATACTCACTGTAAGCCCCCTGCCCTTGTGAATGTACCCTGTACATTCACGGGGGGGGGGGGGACCTCTAGCTGTTGAAAAACCACAACTCCCAGCATGCACAGTCCATCAGTGCATGCTGGTAGTTATAGTTTTGCAACAGCTGGAGGCACACGGGTTGGGAAACACTGAGTTAGGAAACAGACAATGTTTCCCAACCAGTGTGCCTCCAGATGTTGCAAAACCACAACTCCCAAACATTCTCAGGCATGCTGGGAGTAGTAGTTCTGCAACATCTTTAGAGCCAGATGTTGCCGAACTACAACTCCCAGCATGCTTGGAGTTGTAATTTGCAACATATGGAGGACTACAGGTTGCAGACCACTAATACAGTGGTTCCCAATCTGTGCCCTTCCAGATGTTGCAAAACTACAACTCCCAGTATGCCAAAACTGTCCAGGCATGCTGGGAGTTGTAGTTCTGCAACATCTGAAGGGCCAGATGTTACAGTACTACAACTCCCAGCATGCCTGGACAGTAAGGGCATGCTGAGGATGTGTAGTTTTGCAACATCTGGAAGGGCACAGTGGTCTCCAAACTGTGGACCTCCAGATGTTGCAAAACTGCAACTCCCAGCATGCCCAGACGCCAAGGGCTGTCTGGGCATGCTGGGAGTTGTAGTTTACAGGGTCCCATTACACTACGCTTTACGGCGACATGCATTGCTGTATAGGGCCCGACCGCGGCTGAAGATCAACTCACCTGTCGCCGCTGCCGCCATCTCCGCCGCCGGGATCCGGGTCTTCAGGGACGAGTTAAGTACCGGGGCCGGGCCCCAGCACTCCCCCGTCCCCCGCCGCATCCTCCGGTCTTCCTCCCGTCCTCTCCGGACTTCAAGGGGCCGGGCAGGACTGGAGGAAGTAACCGCCCCCCCTTGCGATTGGTCGGTTAGTTAACCGACGGATCGCAGGGGATCGGAGGAGGTGGCAGGCTTGCCACCTCGCTCCTAGGCTCCGGCATGGTGCTGGCTGTCTGTGACAGCCGGGATCATGCAAAATTACCGGGCGGTCGGGTCCCAGAGACCCGATCAGCCCGGTATCGCCGCAGATCGCAAGGGCGATTTCCCTTGCAATTTGCGGCATGGCCCTACATGGCCCCCCTCGGCGTTTGCCCTGGATGCCTGCTGAAACATTTCAGCAGGCACCTGGTTCCGATCTCTGCCCGGCGAGCGGCAGAGACCGGAAAACACCATGACGTTGTGGAACGTCATTGGTCCTTTAAGCCCAGGGTGCCATGACGTTCCACAACGTCATTGGTCCTTAAGAGGTTAAGGTAGAATGCTCAAAAAGCATGTGTCATTTTGCAGCACTAAAAAAATAAATTATATTCAGAATCATTCTGTTTGTAAATTAACATTGAAATCAGTGGGAGCATGAAAAAAAGTGCACGAGAAGCCAAATCAAAATCGACAACGAGAACACAGAAAATGTTATATTGGTTTTGAGGTATTTTTTCAAAACAATTTTTTGTTTGTGTGACCCTACCTTATGGTTTCATAAAGGCAACAAAATTTAATTACAAGATTTAAGAACAAAACAAAAAAAAAACAACTTTTAGTCTTACTCTTCGACTGGGGTTGATCCGGTCTGTCTGTATAAAATCTGTTTTTCATCCTATTATGGCTCCTTCTTCCGTTATATATGTTTCTCACACTGTATGCAGTTCACTGAGGGGGAGGGGGGGTAGTTAACATTCACATGGGCAAGCATGACACTTGCCCTCACATCTTATGTCAACTGACACCTGTCTTCCTCCAGCTCACAGAGCAGGCTGATTAACAAGCATTCACAGAGCCCTGTTTGTGCTATCTGTACTTTCTCTGTTTTGTCTTGGTGCAGCTGCCGGCTGAGACACACAGTCAATTGGAGGGAACCCTAGTGCTGAGACGTATGGAGCACTATTCTTCTAAAAATGTACACATTTTAATCAATATATATTACAAATATACATATGAAGGGGGGGGATTTGTCAAAACATGTCGAAAGGAAAAGTTGATCATAGCAACCAATCAGACTACTTATTTCATTTTTCAGAGGCCTATTCCCCATAATGTTATTATCTACATTATATAAGAAGTGTTTGCATATTTAATTATATTTTTGTCTGTTTAATTAAACAAACTACTGCAAAAAGAAGAACAAAAGATGGACGTCCTTTGGGCCAAAAGTACGAAACCTTCACCAAACCACAAGGCTCCAGTAAAATTATGAGTCAACAAATGCTTTATTATTCACAATAAAAATGTAAAATACATATACATAGATAATGAAATTCAACACTACAAACATGCAGGTACATATAAAGGTGGTGTATACAACTAAAGTGCATACCATTATTGCATAATAATCCATAATGATCCGAGGAAGCAATAGCGAAACATACGTTGGGGTAGGTGGCACAGATCTCCTGACGTCATGTACTTTTCCTGTTGATTCTTTTTTGTGTGGTAATCATTTTCTATTCTTTTTTGTGGTCTTTTCCTGGCTTTTTACTAGGCTTGTCCAGTATTGCCATGGTCCTATTCTTTCAAACTTACTTGATGTGCACTTTATGGATCATTATGCAATAATTGTATGTGCCACCTTTTATGTACCTGTATGTTTGTAGTGTCGAGTTTCATTATCCATGTATATGTATTTAAAATTTTTATTGTGAATAATATAAAGCATTTGTTGACTCATAATTTGACTGGAGCCTTGTGGTTTGATGAAGGTAATTATACGAACTGTAAAGCTTTCTAAGGAATAAACAAAAAAACAAAAACAAAAAAAAGGTTCCATCAGTTTAACACTGTGTTTATTGCAATAGCCATGTATTTGAAACGTTGAACAAATGCTTTACTAAGTCTCTCAGGCAAGATTATATTATCAGATTATTAGAAAGTGAACATGACCCTTTTATGGGGAAATCATGCCTACTGACAGATGTTCCATAGTTACCAGTAACAGAATATTTTAACCACAGACAAGCCCTTGCTTGGCTTCTTGTGGCATTAAAAAAACTTTTGTTGTCCATAAGACCCTGCAAACACTATAAAAGTAACCTGAAGGATACCGCAAGATGATCAGCTTGACCACTTGCCTGCCAGCAGCGAAATACATCTCCCAGCTTTTAGTGGCTGGCTAAATCCAGACATCCTCAAAGTATACCAAGCAACTGGATAGATTAAAGCACAAGGGAGATATAGCAAAGTCTGCTAAAAATTTAAGATTTTCATATCCTTGGTGACAGAAAATATAGATTTTATGAAAGACAGGAGGCTAGCATTATATTGCATTTCCTTCTTTACTGCAATGCTTAGCAGCAAAATAAAACGTTTTTTATACAATTAAAGAAAAAACTTTTGGTACATAGGTATAGGTATGAGGACTACCTAGCATGCTGTATATAGTAACAACCAATGAGCTATCAGACCAGGTGGTAAAAGGTCCTGAATAACGGTAATTATCTTCTTTCTTTGAAAACAACTAACAATATTAATAACAAATGTAAAGTCCTGAAACAATCTGGTAGAAACATTGTGGAAGAAAGTCATATCAGGATGTAGGAATCAACTTGAAGAAGATCATGACAACGATGAGAAGAGTTTCCGTCAACATGGGATCGGTGAATAAATGAACAGATCATTGAAGAACAGGAAGCCAACGGATCCATTTGAAACTAAAGAGGATGGATGGAATTCGGTAATAATTAATACGCTGAAAAATAATAATAATAATAAGCGGAATGGGTAAAAGGGAGGGATAATGCTCGCCTGCCGTCTTTCATAAAATCTATATTTTCCATCACCAAGGATAGGAAAATCTCCAATTTTATATCAGACAGGAGGCCTCTTATTATATTGCAATTTTAAAGCTAATAATGCTAGAGAGAAGATAAAATAAAATTAGATAATACAATTAAATTACAGTATCAATACACAACTATAGGAGATTCATAGAAATATGAGATTCAGGTCTAAAGTAAAAGGTTTTAAATGTTGAATCAGAAGACCAATCAGCAGCTTTAAGAAGATCTGAATGGGATCCTCCTGTTTGAATGAGTTTCGTAGAAACTGTACCTCTAGTAAAGTGTGCGCCAAAAGCAGATGTGTCAATATTAGCTAGAGACATGACCTGTCTGATCCATCTGGCCAGAGTGGCAGAGGAAACCGGTAAGTGAGGCTTACAGTAGAAGATAAGTAAGTGAGAACTAGATGTATGTCTAAGGTACTCAGTTTTGGTTTCGTAAGATTTAAGACAGTGAACTACACATAATTTATTAAGGTGTGGGAAGGCGGGGTAGAAGACTTAATGTAAGTTGGTTTTAGTGCATCTGTGAATAGAAAATAAAACACATTGAGGAGTGAAAGTTCTACGGGATACGTCTAAAGATCTGACATCCGAGACTCTTTTAATGGAAATTAACAAAGTAGAGTAGTAAGTTTAAAAGATAGGAATTTAAGTGATAACAAATCATTATCATCCCAAGAAATTAATAGATTAAGAAGAAGATTGACATGCCAAGTGGAATGATATTTAGGCATAGGTGGACATTTAAAGAAAATTCCTTTAAAGGGGTACTCCGGCGCTTAGACATCTTATCCCCTATCCAAAGGAATAGGGGATAAGGTGCCTGATCGCGGGGGTCCTGCGACAGTCCCGTGATCATGCACGCCGCACCCCGTTTAAAATCAGTCCCCGGAGCGTGTTCGCTCCGGGTCTGATTGCTGTCGATCACGGGCTGTCACACCCCCTCCCATAGGCTTGCATTGAGGGGGGCGGAGCGTGACATCACACGGGGTGGAGCCTTGACGTCACTACGTTCCGGCCCCGTGATCGACAGTAATCAAACCCGGAGCGAACACGCTTCGGGGACTTATTTTAAATGGCGTGCAAGATCACAGGGGTCCCCAGCGGCGGGACCCCCGCGATCAGGCATATTATCCCCTATCCTTTGGATAGGGGATAAGATGTCTAAGCGCTGGAGTACCCCTTTATGGAGTTTGCAAACCAATGGGTGTTTGCCGTCGGGGATTGTATTAATAGGATCATGACAAAAAGAGATATCAGAATGATATAGGTTTAAAGTGCGATAAGCCGTACCAGAATCAAAAGAAAAGGAAAGATAGTTTAAGATGTGTGGGATGGATGCAAGAACGGGATCCAGATTCTGTTGTGCGCACCAATCAAGTTTCCAGGCTGATCGGTAAGCAGTCCTGGTGCCTGGAGCCCAGGCCTCGGAGAGGATTGCTCTAGTTGATGCAGAAAATTCTGAGTCAAATGAGATTGACCCGAGATTAACCATGCGACCAGATGAAGCTGAAGGGAGACAATAAGAGGATGAGGATTGTTCAAGGGATCCAGGAGAAGGTAAGTAGAGTGTGGAATGATCCTCAGGAAATCTATGACCATGCTGAGTACTTGGGGGAACCAGGATTGGGTCGGCCACCAAGGGGTGATGAGGACAATGGTCGATCTCTGCAGGAAAGTCTGAAATAGAACCCTGGGGATAAGGTTGAATGGGGGGAATGTGTAAATTGTTTGGGAGCGCCAAGACTGGAGAAGTGCGTCCATGCCCAGGGCTTCCGGATCTGGATGCCAACTGAAAAATAGGGGTAGTTGATGATTGAGTCGGCAAGCGAATAAGTCTAGATGTATGGGACCCCAAAGGAGATTGATTTGTTGGAAGATTAAGGGATCTAATTTCCAATCCCTGAAATCTACAAGATAACTAGAATTCCAGTCTGCTACAATGTTGGATAGGCCGGGGAGGTATAGAATAATGGCTTGCCTTTTAGAATAATGTCTTGGTTTAGGCAAAAGTGCCATAGATCTTTTGTAAGATTGGTTGAGGATTTCCGATTTGGTTCCCCAAGGCGATTTATATATTGGACAGCTGATATGTTGTCCATACGTAATAGAATGCAACAATGTGACATATCTTTCGCAAAGCTTTTTAGAGCGAAGAATCCTGCAAGAAGTTCGAGACAATTGAAATGGAGAAGGGATTCTGAGGGGGACCATTTGCCTCCTGTGGATAGGGAACCGAAGCGAGCTCCCCATCCAGAGAGGCTGGCATCCGATTCCAGAATAATGTCTGGACGGAAAGAAAAGATCGTTTTTCCATTCCATTCCTGTATATTCTGAAGTCACCAAATAAGTTCTTCTTTGGCTTCTAGAGAGAGATTGATTTCGTCCGAGTATCCCAGACCTTCTTGAAGATGTTGAATCTTTAGACATTGGAGAGCCCTGTAATGTAGAGGGGCTGGACATATAGCCTGAATAGAGGCTGAAAGGAGACCCACAACTCTGGCAATAGCTCGAAGAGACATCCGATCCTTGTTGAAAAGGGATCGAATCTCCTTGCGGATAGTCTTTAATTTCTTTGGAGGGAGACTTAGGAGAGTTGAACGAGTATTGATAAGGAAACCCAAGAATTCAAATAAAAACCCCTCAGTTGGGGTGGTTGGTTCAGAGGTCGCTAAATGTAGGAGCTGGAGATCCAGCTTCATTAGGATGGAGCGATGTCTTTCAGTTTTAAATGCCAGATTAGCATTACCGAATAGGCACATAGATCTGTGTGCCCATCCCCTAATAGTAGGGACATTAATGGCAGTGTTAGAAGTGTGAGCTTCTTCAATAATGTCTAGTAATTTAGACAAAGGACCGAGTGGGTCCAAGAATTTATCTTGGCATGCCTTGAAGCTGCCTTTTTTGGGATTTTGACCCGATTTTTGTAGATATTTTAATAAAATTGGGTCCAATTTTGTTGTTAAAGCAGCATTAAGTGATAATGTGGGTCTTGGGCATTCTGCCTGAAGCTTATTTCTAGCTTTTCTATCTAATCCCTTTCTTATCCAATGAGAGATAAATCTATCAACCTCAGTATTTGGAGTCCATTCACTTGATCTGGGATGAGATATTTGTGATGGATCAAAAAAGGGTATTCCCAGGCTGTCAATGACAGCTGAATCTGAGGTATTGAAATCCTCATGATTTGTTTCACTACCTTCCCTAACTATTGGATTATAGGAAGGGTCATTTGATTCTGAATCATCAGATGAGTCATCAGAGTCGTCAGAAATATATTCAGAAAAATAATTAGGTTTGGTGCGTTTTGAGGCTTTATGACCCCGAACATTAAAATCTTCCTCTCGGGTAGAGGGTTGAAGATGCAATGCATGGGCATCTGTATGGTGACTGCATGAGGGGGGCATGTCGTCAGATATGTCTTGACCCAAAGTAATGTGTTTATGGATAGGGTCGTCATTATGGTACTGTAGGGGAAAAGAAAAAAGGGAGACAGGGATGGCGCTATATAGTGCCAATTATCTGGGGATACAGCAGAGGTGGGTGAGAAAGTGGAGTAATGCTCACCTTGTCAGGTTGCGCTACATGCGGGCGCAACGCTGTGAAATGCATTCAGCAGATTCTTTTGAACTGGAGCGCTGGGAGCAGCTGGCCGTCGGTCCCGTCGGGAAGGTGTGGATATCAGGAATACAGATGTTGGAGAAGTGAATCCTGGCAGGGGTTCCCTGTTTCTCCCAGCAGGCAAAGGTTACGGCACTTGGAGCGCTACACTGGCGGCGGGATAACACAGGAGTCGGGTGAAGCTTAGTGTACAGCTCTTTATTAATTTCATAAAAAGCAGTCATACACAGAACAATGTGTTTGGGAGGGGCTCCCTCCTTCCTCAGGTCCGAGTACTTTATTAGTCATTATGATATGTCCTCTTTTTTTGCACGACTTTTAGACTTTTGCGCAGTTTGCCCCTGTTGAGCTGAAAATTGTGTTCAAGTTTGGGCAACAGATTTAGCAAGTGTTTCTTGCATAGAAATCATGGCAGAAAATACTGCTGATTTGACTGATCTGGCAACAGATTGATCCACCAGTTCATGAATTTGATCACCAGTAACAAAGTTAGCCATAGAGGACATATTTGTTCAGTAGACATATATATGTTCCCATTTCTTATATTATAAATGTTTATAAAATATCCAGGAATAATTAATTAATTATTAATTAATCTAATATATTATTCAAATAGTAGAGATATATATATATTAAGGGTATTAATTATGAGAGAGGGGTTCTCTCAAGTAAAGGGTAAGGTTATGAGGTAAAATTATTTGAGAAACTAATAATATGAAGGATAAGTGGTGATAGGACTACTGTTATGTCCTAAAAAGGACACAAAAGGGCAGTATGATATCACAATTATAAAATTTTAGTCAGAAAATGTAGAACAAATAACTTTCCTGAGGTGCTAAGTGACGGAGCTCTGAGCAAGTGAGGAGAGAAGGGCAGGAACGGCTTAGCTGAGCACCAGCTAAGTCACGTGACAGGAGATAGGAGGAGGAGAATGGAGCTGCGTCAGAGAAAGACAGTGGCAGCGGCGCGAGTGCCCGGTATTAAGGACGAACGATGTAATGGTGGTGGCAGCAGTGTATAAACCAGGTGGAAGGACGGGTGATGAAGACCGGGATATATATAGAAATAGAGACAATAAGTAAGAGGGCTGTGTATTACACGGGGGAAACCAGAGCTTATAAGTATAGTATCAGAATAATAAGAATTTTTTGTTTTACAGTTTATAGAGAAAATGTAATACTTGATAAACATTATATGAAAGAAAATAAGTGTGTAAGAGAAAATGAGGTACAACTGAGGTACAATTAAGGCTATAAATAATTATACAATGACAGAGCGGTAAATACTCATCTTAACTGCGAAGCAGCAGCAAAGAAAGAAGATAATTACCGTTATTCAGGACCTTTTACCACCTGGTCTGATAGCTCATTGGTTGTTACTATATATAGCATGCTAGGTTGTACTCATACCTATACCTATGTGCCTACAGTTTTTTCTTTAAATGTATAAAAAATGTTTTATTTTGCTGCTAAGCATTGCAGTAAAGAAGGAAATGCAATATAATGCTTGCCCCCTGTCTGATATAAAATCCTATCTAAAATCACAGCAAACTGCATTATTTCAAATGCTTCTTCTACATATTGCCCTCATTTAATATTGCAAACCCGACATGTTCTGTCGGGTTGTGTGCCATATTCTGTCGCATTCCGCCAGAAATTCCATCTGCGCCAGAATTTTGCACCAGAATTTGCTCCAGAATTGAAAAAAACCCGACTAACTCTCCATTTTGCTAAGAAAACCTGAAAAAGGGGCGTGGCTGCCAGGAGAATGGGGCGTGGTCTCCGAAAAGGGGCGTGTTCCTGACATTTTCACAAAAATCCAACATATTTACTAAGGTTTCCACATAAAATGTGTAAAAAGCATGTGTAAAAAAAAGCAAAGTGTAGGGAAAGTGGAAAATGTAGGGAAACCTTAGTAAATACTGTGGAAAATAAATTGTATGGAATTAAAACCCACAAAGAAACCTACACTCCACTCTTAGTAAATAAGGGCCATTGTGTGTTCCTGTTAGATTGTCAGCTTTGTGTCCCAGTCTGTTTTGCTGTCTGTTTAGGATTTTTTCCCTTTTTCTTGACTGTATATCACAAGAAGATACATTACAACCTAATAATGTTAAAAATTAATACATTTGAGGCAAACTCCTTAACCACTTCGTGTGATTTTTCTTTTTGGCTCATGTTTTTTTGCTTCTCACATTCTAAGACCCATAACTTTTTTTATTTTTCCGCTGACAATGTTTCATTAGGGCTTCTGTTTTGTGGGACAAGTTGTAATTTTCATCGGCGCACTTTATTTTATCATATAAATATGTATTACAGAACTAAACTATAAATATATGTCAGGCAAAATTGAAAAATTGAATTGTGGGTCAACAATTTTTTCAGGGTTCCCAATATGGTTCATTTGACATGCTATATTTATTCTATGTCAGTACCATTCCAATGATACCAAACATGGATAATTTTTGTTTTGTTTTAAGGTAAAAAAAAAAATGTTTTAAACTTGAAAAAGAAAAAAGTACTTTCGCATATATATGACTTTTTGATCACTTTGTATAACTTTTTGTGGGAAGTTTTTTTGCGTTTACGCCTTTTTCTGTGCAGCATCAGGAACATCATAATTTCATAATTGGCAAAATCACACATGCCGCGATACCAAATATGTCAGTTTGTTTATTTATTTTTTACAGTGTTTTATTTGAAAAATAGGAAAAACAGATGATTTGAACTTTTACTGGGGGGGGGAGGGGGAATTTTTAAATAATTTTGAATTATTTTTTTACTATTTTTTTGCCCCACATAGGGGCCTATCATAATACATCATTAGATGGCTTACATAGATTAATGTAATGCTATGTCACCCAACCCATATCGTACATTATGTGTCAGGAAAGGGTTAAAGAGTTACTGTTATTAGAATGTGATGTGGAGGGTACAAAAAGATTGGGGTTTTTTGGAGAGCGCTACTGTGTCTCGACGGGAGTCGGAATGAAACAGAGATCGAGCCAGCACTTGCGCAGGACTAACTTTTATTGGTAAAAGAAGTCAATAAGTAAAACAGGACAACGCATTTTGGCGCACACTCGCGCCTTCCTCCCGGCGAGGACTACACAAAATTATATTTGTGGACCTGAGAAAGGCGCGAGTGTGCGCCGAAATGCGTTGTCCTGTTTTACTTATTGACTTATTTTACCAATAAAAGTTAGTCCTGCGTAAGTGCTGGCTCGATCTCTGTTTCATTCCGACTCCCGTCGAGACACAGTAGCGCTCTCCAAAAAAACAGATCTTTTTGTACCCTCCACATCACTTTGTTGTCCGTATCCCTTGGGAACACGGAAATTAGGGGTGAGAGCAGCAGACTGTAACCACCACATTGGTACACATCCTCAACCACAAAACAGAGGCCCCATCGACCTCTCTATACATCCACTAAAGGTCAGTACCTCACCTTGGGTGTTTGGTGGTGGGTATTAGCACCATTTTCCTTCCATCCTCGCAATATTACACTAGGGAGCGTTCCATTGTTTTTTCCTCCTCCTTTTTCCTTCATACTTTTATTAGAAACAACTTTTTAAATGTAATATTTAAAACTAACCATTTTCCTAATATACTGTATTAAATTATTATTCTTATATATATATATATTTTTTTTTTGCTAAAGATATGGAAAACAAAAGACCACTAGGGGTCCCTGTGTCTAGGCTAGTTGGTCTTAACTACTAGAAATTTTAATCTGGAGGTGTGGTTATCTCTCTGCTCTCCCTGCTCTTCTTGTACCTGTGCCTCAGTGGAGTGTATAATCCAGCTTTCTCCAGTGTGCGCTGAATCCCTGTGAGATCCAGAGAGCTTGCAGACTTTTCAGAAGAGTACTATGTCCAGACACAATATATAATGCTAAATTATTATTTATATTTCCTTGGTAATTTTTTGAAGGTATTTCTTGTGTATCTGCACCATATTCAGGTGGTCATGGCTCTATTATAGTTTTAGAAAGCATGCATTTTGTGCACAATGCTTTGCAAATGTAAAAAGGTTTTTCTGGTGTATTTGTACCATATAAGTGTGTTCATGGCTGCATTAGATTCATAAAAAGCATGCACTTTTTACATATTCAAAACTTTGTGGACAAATGTTTTTGTCTAGGAAAAGTTCAACATCAGTGAGCACAGTGTGTCACTATAATGAAAAGGTATTTTGCATATAAAACATACATATTATTATGCATTAAGGTCCTAGGGCACATTAGTAGACTTGAGCATTTATGTAATTGTTATTCCAAATGACAGTAATGCTTTAAGGACCATCCTATTTTAATTTATTTTTGTTTTTATTTTTTCGTCGTTGCCTTCCAATAGCCATCACTTTTTTATTTTTCAGTTGACATAGCAGTATGGTGACTTGTTTCTTCTGGGATAAGTTGTATTTTTTAAAATTATTTTAACGGTGCCGTTTAGTGTACCATATAACATACTAAGACGCAAATACATATTACTTGTGACATTCAATGCTAATTGTGCCATTTTTTGGTTTTAATTGTATTGGAGTTTTCCATGCGGTGTTGAAGAAATGCAGACTTTATCCTGTGGGTTAGTACAATTACAAAGATATCAAATTTACACTCTATTTAAAACTTTGCTACACATAATATACCATAAATTTTATTTTTCTGTCATGGACAGTGTAAGAGCATTGAGTGTTTTATTTTTTGTTTTTTGAGAGGGAAGCTGTGGTTTTATTTGACTATTTTGAGGTATATATGACCTTTTGATTCCTTTTTAATGATTGTTTAATGGGAGGTATGTTTAGCCTCCCAAGAAAGAAAATGTAATTATTTTTCTTTATAGCACTCACCATTGCATGATAAATATACACTTTAAAGTGTTAGACCCTCTGGCAAGATGTATTGGGGATACTATCATAGCAGACCTAAAGGCCTTCTATACATCTCTAATTGTGTGATTTAAAGGGTACCTTTCATCAAAAAAAAACTTTTGATATATTATCGATTAATGTATGCAGATTAACTTTCCAATAGCATGTTATTAAAAATATGCTTCTTTCTATTTAATTTTCCACTTTGAAAAAATGACCACTAGGGGTCTCCCTACCAGTCCTTTTTTTTTTTTTTATAGATTTCAGACTCATGCTGGAGTCCTAAATCTCAGACTGCTGCTGGGACACAGGCAAGCACAGCACTGCCCCCTGGCAGTGAGCAGTGCTGAGTTTGACTGTGTTCCGGCTGCAGTTTGAGATTTAGGACTCCTGCATGAGTCTGAAATCTAAAAAAAAGGACTGGTAGGGAGACCCCTAGTGGTCATTTTTCAAAGTGGAAAATTAAATAGAACGAAGCATATTTTTTAATAACATGCTATTGGAAAGTTATTCTGCATACATTAATCTATAATATATCAAAAGTTTTTTTGATGAAAGGTACCCTTTAAGCAGTCCCCCCCATAGTTTAGATGTTAGAGTAACAATAACAATGACATCTAATTAGTTAAAGGGATACTCCGCTGGAAAACATTTTTTTTTAAATCAACTGATGCCAGAAAGTCAAAATTTGTAAATAACTTCTATTTAAAAATCCTAATCCTTCCAGTACTTATCAGCTGTATGCTCCTGAGGGAGTTCTTTTCTTTTTGAATTTCTTTTCTGTCTGACCACAGTGCATGTAATTGCTACATTAAAAAGAAGTGAAAACCCATGTTAAAAAGTGTTACTAATTTTTAACAGAATGAGCATGCTTTCATTTTTAAAATCTGAAGCATGCATCTGAACCTGTAAGGAAAATTGGCCTAGCATGTGGAGGAGATTGTAAAATCTCACCCACCTACCTAATACTATACTCTGATATTAAATCTAACATGTATGAATTCTCCCTCAAGCTATGGCTGCCATGTGTTTTGTGAATACATGACAACATGTGCTTCAGTTTACCCAAAGACTATTTGTACTCAATGACTAAGGTTAAGCTTACATCTGCTTTTGAGGTGGCCTCTGTTAAAGTTTCTATCAACAGCAGTAAGCTAAGCAGGCCGGTTCTCTTCATGCCAAACACCAATGAAACCTGACAGAGACCAACTTTAATGGCATCCATTGGGTTCTGGTATGGGGTCCATTAATTTGGCTGGACAAAAAAAAATACTGTATATTGCAGTTTTTTGAATAAATTCTGCGAACTGAGCCTTCAATGCAGATTTGAACCTAGTATGAGAAGTTTTGTTTTGATTAGTATTTTACTTATTTAATCTTTTTATTTTCCTTTTGCTCTTCTGTCTGCCTTTTACTATATATACTATATAATTTTTTATTAGCAGTAACAAAGTATAACCTACAGCCTATAACCTAAAATTCTTAACAATTTACCTAATAATAATTTCCATTTTGGAGAGAAAATTGAGAAGTAGAGGAGATGAGGATATCAGGTTAACTGAGTTATTGATCAGCAATAATAACTATTAAACAAAGACAAAACTGGTGCCTTGAAACAACAACTAAAGAGAATGAAAAGAGAAAAATAAAAATAGGAAATAGAGAAAAGGGAAAATACAATGGAAAGGGGTAGATGGCTCTTAAATTGAGAGAAGTAGACCTAAATTGAGAGAAATAGACCTAAATTGAGAGAAGTCTGTCTGGAGTGCAAGATGGGGGGGGGGGGGTTAGACAAATAGACCAGGTTTGCTGAAATTTGAGTGATAAGATAGTTGATAACTTTCCATATTTCCAAAAACGTGATGAGAAGAATACTGGAAAAAAAGCATATGGAACCTCGAGATAGACCAGTAGTGGTCATACCAAGGAGAGCTTCCAACAGATTTATTCTAAGATCATAGTTCTGATCAATTTGTAAAACTTTTGGCTGGTTTAGTGAATATGCACAGGGCCAGATTAAGGCTGCCTAGAAGACGGAGCACTTCATTATCATTAGGTGCAGTACAATTCCCCACATTAGGTGCAGTACAATTCCCCACATTAGGTGCAGTACAATTCCCCACATTAGGTGCAGTACAATTCCCCACATTAGGTGCAGTACAATTCCCCACATTAGGTGCAGTACAGTTCCCCACATTAGGTGCAGTATAGTTCTCCCCACATTAGGTGCAGTATAATTCCCAATATTAGGTGCAGTACAGTTCCTCCACATTAGGTGCAGTACAGTTCCCCCACCTTAGGTGCAGTACAGTTCCCCCACCTTAGGTGCAGTACAGTTCCCCCACATTAGGTGCAGTACAGTTCCCCCACATTAGGAGCAGTACAGTTCCCCCACATTAGGAGCAGTACAGTTCCCCCCACATTAGGTGCAGTACAGTTCCCCAACATTAGGTGCAGTGCAGTTCCTCCACATTAGGTGCAGTATAGTTCCCCACATTAGGTGCAGTAGAATTCCCCACATTAGGTGCAGTACAGTTCCCCACATTAGGTGCAGTATAGTTCCCCACATTAGGTGCAGTACAGTTCCCCCACATTAGTTGCAGTACAGTTCCCCCACATTAGGTTACATAGTTACATAGTTAGTATGGTTGAAAAAAGACATACGTCCATCAAGTCCAACCAGGGAATTGAAGTGAAGGGTGTAAGGGGATAAGGGAAAGGGATGTAGTTTTATAATTCTGCATAAGCATTAATGTTATTTTGTTCCAGGAATGTATCTAACCCTGTTTTAAAGCTGTTAATTGTTCCTGCTGTGACCAGTTCCTGAGGTAGACTGTTCCATAAATTCACAGTCCTCACGGTAAAGAAGGCGTGTCGCCCCTTTAGATTAAACCTTTTCTTCTCCAGACGGAGGGAGTGCCCCCTCGTCCTTTGGGGGGGTTTAACCTGGAACAGTTTTTCTCCATATTTTTTGTATGGGCCATTTATATACTTATATACGTTTATCATATCCCCCCTTAAACGTCTCTTCTCAAGACTAAACAATTGTAACTCCTTTAATCGCTCCTCATAGCTAAGATGTTCCATGCCCCATATTAGTTTAGTCGCGCGTCTCTGCACCCTTTCCAACTCCGCAGTGTCCCTTTTATGAACAGGCGACCAAAACTGAACAGCATATTCCAGGTGAGGCCGTACCAATGCTTTATAAAGGGGGAGTATTATGTCCCTGTCCCTTGAGTCCATGCCTCTTTTGATACATGACAATATCCTGCCGGCTTTGGAAGCAGCAGCCTGACATTGCATGCTATTCTGTAGTCTGTGATCTACAAGTACACCCAGATCCTTCTCTACCAGTGACTCTGCCAGTTTAATCCCCCCTAAGACATACGATGCATGCATGTTCTTAGTACCCAGATGCATAACTTTACATTTATCCACATTGAACCTCATTTGCCAAGTGGATGCCAAGGCACTTAGTCTATCCAAGTCATCTTGTAACTTATGCACATCCTCTATAGACTGTACCATGCTACAAAGCTTGGTGTCATCTGCAAAGATAAAAACAGAGCTGTTAATACCATCCTCTATATCCTCTAGGTGCAGAACAGTTCCCCTACATTAGGTGCAGTACAGTTCCCCCACATTAGGTGCAGTATAGTTCCCCACATTAGGTGCAGTACAGTTACCCCACATTAGGGGCAGTACAGTTCCCCCACATTAGGTGCAGTACAGTTCCCCAACATTAGGTGCAGTATAGTTCCCCACATTGGGTGCAGTACAATTCCTCACATTAGATGAAGTACAGTTCCCCACATTAGGTGCAGTACAGTTCCCCACATTAGGTGCAGTACAGTTTCCCAACATTAGGTGCAGTACAGTTCCCCCACATTAGGTGCAGTACAGTTCCCCCACATTAGGTGCAGTGCAGTTCCCCCGCATTAGGTGCAGTGCAGTTCCCCCGCATTAGGTGCAGTACAGTTACCCCACATTAGCTGCAGTACAGTTCCCCCGCATTAGGTGCAGTACAGTTCCCCCACATTAGGTTGTAGTTCCCCCACAGTAGGTTACAGTTCCCCCACATTAGGTTGTAGTCCCCCCACATTAGGTTGGCAGTATAGTTCCCCCACAGACATACAGCCTCCATCCATATACAGTGTATGGCAGGAGACTGTATGTCTGTGTACTGCCCCACTTCAGTGCTCTGACCACTGCTCCTCTAGTCCGGAGTCATGATCTACTGCTATGTAATATGGGCCATAGCAGTAGGTCCTGGGACCGGAGGAGCGGTGGTCGGAGCACTTCTCCGCTCCTATGGGCGCATGCCAGGGACGTGCGCTACCTCCTGGCGGCCCCTGCATTCTTAAAAGTTAATGTGGGGCCGCAGAAAGATAACCGGGATATCCTTGTGTCCTGAAAAGATCTTTCAGGACACAGGGATGTCCTGCTGAATGTGAGGGGGGGGGGGGAGGTGGAATTACAGTTTGCCCCCCCCTCCTTCCTCCCCCTTTTATCAGCCCCTGTGCCACATTTACCCCCTCCGCCTCCTTTCCCGTGTTTTCCCCTGCTCATCATTCCCCTCCATGCTCATCATTCCCCTCCATGCTCATCATTCCCCTCCATGCTCATCGTTCCCCCCCTGCTCATCATTCCCCCCTTCTCATCATTCCCCACCTGCTCATCATTCCCTCCTTCTCATCATTCCCCCCAGCTCATCATTCCCCCCTGTTCATCATTACCCCGCCCTGCTTATCTTTACCCCCCTCATCATTACCCCCCTGCTAATCATTCCCCCATGCTCATCATTACCCCCCTCTGCCTCATCATCCTCCCCCCTGCTCATCTCCCCTCCCCCAGTCATAATCCTCCCCTGCTCCCCCCTCCTCCTGCTTTTTCTATTTTTCATATTTCCTTACCTTGCCGCGCTGGGCAGGCTCAGGTAATGCGTCTGGTCTTGTGGGCTGTGATGAGTGACGTCTCCTGCGGCTCCTCTGCTTGGCGTCAGGGACGTCACTCCTCATTCCCTGCAGTGCGGCTGCAGGAAATGATGAGTGATATCCCTGACGCCATGCAGAGGACCGCAGGAGATGTCACTCGTCACAGCCCACAAGACCTGACGCATTACCTGAGCCTGCCGAGCGCCGGGCCCACAGGAGCCGCCGCTGGTCACTGTTTTAAAGTGGCCGCGGCCAGGCTACTGATCTTTAACAAGCGGCCGGCGCTGCGGCCACTTTAAAACAGCCCCCCCGGATCCGCTACTGAGCAGCCCGCAGGGATGTCCCGAATGTGATGGGGCCCGGAGCAGGCGCTCCAGGAGCGCCAATGATGCCCTGAATATGCACGACACTGCCAGAGGACTGATTAACTTCTAAAGCAGGTGTAACGATAGGCAAGAGCAATCTAGATAGATTTTTTTCAGGGAATGGGAGAACTTGAAAAAGCAGACTTTTTTTTTCCTAGACAGAACAAAATGGCCACCTAGGTTTTGGTTTCATACATATTGAAACTCATATTGCTCATCTTTGCTAATGTGTTCAATTTATATATATAAATATATAAAACTCAATGTGTGTATGTATGTGTGTGTATGTGTATATTCCAGGATCACGTCCAAACAGCTAACGGTATTAACATGAAACTTGGCACGCGTTACTTATATGTCAACAACAAACATAGGTAATTTAACCCTTACTCTCCCCCATTTGCCAGGGTTGTTTTTTTATTTAAAGTCCCATACAAGTTTATGGGAAATTTATGTTACTGCATGATTTCAAAACAGCTGGAGATATTTTGCTAATACTTGGTCACATGTTACTTATATTTCAAATAAAAATATATAATAGTTAAATTAACCTCTAACCTGCCCCCATATGTGAAGGATGGGGTTTTTGTTTCAAGTCCATTGCAAGTATATAGGACTTCTGATGCCTTAGTCCATAAGCTCTGCTCTGCATCTCCTGGTGAATGTGTCAGTACGGCTGGTAAGCCACACCCCATCTCACAAAGACACACCCATCTTTTTAAGCCATACCTCTTTTTCAACTTACAATATCTTTAACACAAAGCAGCCTCACCTGAGGACGGGATATGAGGATTAGCTATGGGGACGGGATATGGGGTCGGGATATGAGGAGGGTATATAGGGTCAGGATTTTGGGACAGGATATGAGGACAAAAGCTTCCTCCTTTTGTTGCTTTTCCTCCCCCACAAGGATAAGGTAGGAAAAAACGGGCAAAAAATTTAATATCTCTGATTTATGTTGTATAACTTTAACCCAAGTCCACACTATAATATACTTTGACATCACTTTCACCTGCCTGTTCCCACACTATTCACATTGTAATAGGTAATATGGGATTACCAATTTATCACATTTCATTTCAATTCATTCATGGAACTGTGAATAACCTAAAATGAACAGATATGGGTATTTGACAGTATTAAATGTCCCTGTTAGTGAAAAGAGATTGAACTCTGCACAAAAAGGGAAATGGGTAAGAGAAGGAAATTAAGTAATCTATCTAATGGCTATACAGTACATAGCAGAGACGTGATTAAGTAAATGCCGGGAGATGTCAGTGACAAGTCATTTGGTCTTTCATACCACACTTATAATGTTTTCCTTTTAACCTGAAGAAAGATGTGTTATGAAACAGCATATTACACAATATTGACAGATCAGTGCATGGAATCTTTTCTACTTCCCAAGAAAGTAAAGCCCACTGAATACTGAAGGAAAATACAAAGTACTATGTGTGACTGATTAAATAATTTGCTCATTTCATAAAGAAATTTGTGTTATGTTATATGTTTTATACTGTTTATGTACATTAAAATTAAAATTTATACGGGGATGTGGCGAAGCCATCTGCCATCTTCTCCAGCTCTGGAGCCCGCTCTGCAAACCTCCAGCTGTTGCAAAACTACAACTCCCAGCATGCCCTTTGCCTGTCTGTGCATGCTGGGGGTTGTAGTTATGCAACAGCTTGAGGCACACTGGTAGGTAACACACTCTCAATGTTTCGCAACCAGTGTGCCTTCAGCTGTTGCAAACACTACAACCCCCAGCATGCATGGACAGCAGAAGGGTATGCTGGGACTTGTAGTTATGCAACAGTTGGAGGCATACTACTACAACTTCCAACATGCCCTCTGGCTGTTTGTGCATGCTGGGGTTTGTAGTTATGCAACAGCTGGAGGCACACTGGTTGCAAAATACTGAGAGTTTTAAACTAACTCAGTGTTTCCCAACCTGTGTGCCTCCAGCTGTTGCAAAACTACATCTCCCAGCATGCATGGTCTTTTATAATGCAACTTTTTTCACAGTAGCAGAAGCCAGTGCTTCTTTTTTTTTCTCAGTGTCTGTGTCTGAATAGATCTCTACATACTGGTCCGTGTGCCTGCATCTGAGGGTGAGCTGCTATAAACTCTGCTCTACATGCTGGGAGTTATAGTTTTGCAACAGCTGGAGGCACACGGGTTGGGAAACACTGAGTTAGGAAATAGACAATGTTTTCCAACCAGTGTGCTTCTAGTTGTTGCAAAGCTACAGCTCCCAGCATGCCCAGACAGCCGAAGGGCATGTTGGGAGTTTTAGTTATGCAACAACTGGAGGAGAACAGTTTGGAGACCACTGTGTAGTAGTGTCGACTGTAGCCCTACAGATGTTGCAAATCTATAACTCCAAGCATGTCCAGACTTCCCAGGCAAGCATGAGTTGTAGTTCGGCAACATCTGAAGGACCACATGTTACTGAACTACAACTCCCAGCATGCCAGGGCAATCTGGGCATGCTTGGAGTTGTAGTTTTGCAACATCTGAGCTACAGTTTGGACACCACTGTATAGTGGTGTCCAAACCGTGCTCTTCCAGATGTTGAAAAACTACAACTCCCAGCATGCTGAGACTGTCCAGGCATAGTGGGAGATGTAGTTCTGCAACATCTGAAGGGCCAGAAGTTACAGAACTACAACTCCCAGCAAGCCTGGGCAGTCTGGGCATGCTTGGAGTTATAGTTTTGCAACATCTGTAGGGCATCCCACATGGAGACCTGGACTGCTGGAGGTAGTTGGAGGTGAGATACCACCAAGCAAAGCGGAATAAGAGTGGATTAACTCCTCAGATGCTGGGTTAACTCCTCAGATGCTGGGACTTGCACAGTTGAGTACGGACACTGGTATAATCAGGATGTGTGAACAGTGCTGAAACCTAGACGTGTTTCGGGGTGCTGGGAACAGTAGTCTTCCGACCCCTTCCTCAGTAGATTTGTAAATTACTTCTATTAAAAAATCTTAATCCTTCCAGTACTTATTAGCGGCTGTATACTACAGAGGAAATTATTTTCTTTTTGGATTTCTTTTCTGTCACGACCACAAGTACTCTCTGCTGACACCTCTGTCCATATTAGGAGCTGTCCAGAGCAGGAAATAATCCGCATAGCAATCATATGCTGCTCTGGACAGTTCATAAAATGGATAGAGGTGTCAGCAGAGAGCACTTGTGGTCGTGACAGAGAAGAAATCCAAAAAGAAAATAATTTCCCCTGTAGTATACAGCCGCTAATAAGTACTGGAAGGATTCCGAATTTTTAATAGAAGTAATTTACAAATCTGTTTGTTACCAGTTGATTAAAAAAAAAAAGTTTTCCACCGGAGTACCCCTTTAAAATTTGTTTGTTTGCGTAAAATGTCCTTCTGACCTTTTTTCCCGTCCGCTGTTATCCCTCCCCAATCTGTATATGGTTCTGAAGACCCATGGGACTGTCTCCAGTTACAAACTAAATCTCTCCAAAACTGAGGCTATGCCATTGAATCTCCCCCTTCTCTTTCCACACTCCACCATGAAAGTGTCAGCTTTCTCCCCCCGTACTAACCAGCAGTACTGGCTGGTAGTAGGGGGGACACTGACCAGTTTGATGCCTACTGTGTCTGGATCTGCCCGGCTGTTCTGCCGAAATCTTTGTTTCTCGGTATATGCTAATTAAGAGCTAACTGGCACAGGTGGGGTAACTGGCACTCTGACGTCAGCAGCCGCCGGCTGCAGCGCCGCCCAGCTCATCAATATTCCTCCCCTCCCTCCTCCTCTCCCTCTTCTCCTCGCTCTGTAATGAGGCGGAGGGAGGGGAGGAATATTGATGAGCTGGGCGGTGCTGCGGCCGGTGGCCGCTGTCGTCAGAGTGCCAGTTACCCCGCCTGTGCCAGTTAGCACTTAATTAGCATATATGGAAAAACAAAGATTTAGGCCGGTCAGATCCGGGCGCAGTAGGCATCAAACTGATCATCGTCCCCCACACTACCAGCCAGTACCGCTGGTTAGTGCAGGGGGAGCAAGCTGACCGTTTTCCTTTAAGTGGTCCTCTATCTCTATTAAGTACCCTGGAGTTTTCCTGTCTTCAACACACTCGTCGTCTGTGTACTCGGTCAATTTTCCTTCTCTTTTTTGCGAAGTCAGAGCTTTGATGGAACGGTGTAGTTCTCAGTTTATCTTGCTTTTTGTCTGCATTGAGACGGTAAAATTGACGATCCTTTCCAAGCTCCTCTACCTATTTGAGACCTTCCTGGTTCAGGTCCCCCTATCTGCCCTTTACTCCCTATAATCGTTGATTTCCACTTTATTTGGGACACCAAGAGATATTGGCTTCCCAGGTGTGTGATTATGGCAAGCAGATCCATGGGGTGACTGACAGTGCTGGACGTGACTAAGTACTATTTGGCGGTCCATCTCCGTCACCTGTCTTCATTGTCCTTTTATCACGCTTACAATAGGTGGACAGAAATAAAAAAGCTATGATAAGCCCAGATTCATCCGAACACCCTTCTGTGGGGCTTGTCCCCCCTGGCCAGTTCCATAGGACCTCTCATAGGCCCCATGACCTTATCTAAATATTTATGTAGAAAGAAAAACAACAACAGTGGGTGTGCTCAATCTGCTGGTTTGTCCGAATATCCACAGTGTAGACCCCTAACAGCTACACCAGGGTTTTGACAAGCAAAAATAATTATTAGTAGAGGAAGAGTGTACTGGTTCTCAAGTACTCATGTAATATAATGAAGTGGGCCAGATGTAAATGTAAGACAGGGGGGAAAGTGTGAAAATGTGTAGCCTAAAACTCCCAAAAATATATATGATAGCAGAGACTGCGGGTTTAAGAGTACTATTTAATGTAAACAAATAGTTAATACAATAGAACCAAAGTGGATCTCGGCAATCCACTCTGGTAGGTAAAAGCAAAATATAATGAATAAAGACAGTTAAAAAAAAAAAAATTAAAAGCTCAGAAGTCTACAAGCTGTCAACAAAAAACTTCCATAAACTGTCATAAGACAGTGGTCCACAAAGAATATTCCGTGCAAGAAAAGTAACTTGCAATATGCTAGAGAAGCGCTGGAGTACCGCGTAGTGTGCCTCTTCCTGCAGCACTGATGGTTATATGCACTGCTGATGGTGTAAGCGCTCATGCTTACACTTGCAATGAGTCTGAGGCCACAGAAACACTGGAGTCCCAAGTCCGCCCACTCCTCCAGCATTCGTGCTGGGTGATAACGGTAGCGCGACTCGTCGGTCGGCAAATGTGTGCAGAAGATGTTCACTCACCCATCCTTTGGAAAGGGAGAAAGAGCACGGTCTTCGGGTCATAGTATGTTGCGGCGGTGCTAAGGCTTATGCAGAGGAGTCTGTCACAAGGCAGACTCCTCCGCATAAGCTTGAGCACTGCCGCAACATACTTGCAATGAGTGTGGGGCCAGAGAAGCACTGGAGTCCCAAGTCTTAAGCCCACTCCTGCAGCGTTTGGTCAGCGTTCATGCTGGGTGATAATAGTAGCACGGCAGATGTGTGCAGAAGATGTTCACTCACCCACCCTTTGGAAAGGGAGAAGGACGTCCACGGTCTTAGGGTCCTAGTATGTTGCGGCAGTGCTTATGTGGAGGAGTCTGCCTTGTGACAGATTCCTCAGCATATGCCTGAGCACCGCCGCAACATACAAGGACCTGAAGACCGTGGACATCCTTCTCACTTTCCAAAGGGTGGGTGACTGAATATGTTCTTCACACATTTGCCGACCGCCGAGTCGCGCTACTGTTATCACCCAGCACGAACGCTGCAGGAGTGGGCTTAAGACGTGGGACTCCAGCACTTCTCTGGCCCAACACTCATTGCAAGTATAAGCATGAGCGCTTACACCATCAGCAGCACATATACCATCAGTACTGCAGGAGTGGGCACAATACATTGTACTCCAGCGCTTCTCTGGCCTTACGCATAGAAAGCTTTTCTGTTATGCAGATGTGGTTGACGTGTTCTCTCGCTGTCTCCTTCTCTTTGACTTGCTGATGTCCAGATTCGGACTTCCTTCGTGAGAATGGTTGAATTACTTTCAGCTCTATCACCACATGGTCTCTGGTTTGGGCTTAACGGTTGTATCTGTTCTGATCAAATTTGGACAGGTGTGCCATCAGGGATCAATGACTAGAGGCCTTCTTTCTGGAATTTACTCTGCCCTGAATTCCCCTCTGGATGGTGGTGCTCCTTCTCACAGGTACATGCGCCATTGAGAGGAAGTTTTGAATGTCCAACTCTCCCTAGCACAAAGGCAGATTATTTGGAAGAGGGTGTCGAAGGCCACTATCTGCACGTTCTATAAGAAAACTCAGTTTAAGTTGCTGATGGGCTGGTGTCATACTCCTGAATTGCTCCACAAGCTTAATCCGGGCCATCCCTTTGCAGTGCTGACGCTGTGGGGTAGGGTTTGAATCGACCTACCACATCTTTTGGTCGTGTTCTCTGCTGGCCACTTACTAATTTGCAGTGGAGGGACTGATGCCTGAGGTCCTGGGTGCTGGGGTGCCTCTTTACCCGCTGTCCTAACTTCTCCACCTGTCTTCCCGGTCCTTTAGTAAAAACCACATGATACTCCTCCTACATATCCTGCTAGCAGCCAAAACCGTTGACTCTGAAACTGCCTTTGTATAGGAACCGTGGGATCATTATGTTGACTAACATCATCTCTGATTTTACACCACTTACCTCTCTCGTGTGTTCTCCACTTTGTCTGTTGGGTTGTCTCTCCTTTGTGTTCTTTGGTGTCTTACGTTTTAGCCCCTATCATTTTGGCTTTTGTCCTACTTCTTTAGGTGTGACTTTCTCATTTTTTACACCTACAGGTTGATTTGATGAGTTTTAACCGATTTGTTGCAGCCTTTTGTTCTCCAACTCAGTAGCCTTGTTGTTATGTTGGCTACATAGCTTTTATATTTATTGTGACATAAATATAAGCATTGTGGTGTGAAGTGAAAATGTTCTTGGGGCACCGATGTAGAAAGCTGGGGTCAGCACTAATGATGAATGGGAGAATGAATGAATGGATCATTTACACTTAGTACTGCTTCAGTCTTCCATTTAAAATGTACTATGAGTCATATCCCAACCTCAATATTATAATTAACAATTGGATATTTTCCTAGTCTCTATGAAGGAAAATATAGATTTTATTAAAGACAGGAGACGAGCATTTATGCAAACTCTTCTTTACTACTTTTAAATAGCAGCCAGTTTACAATAGGTATAATGAAAAGAAAAAACTGATAATATGCAAATTAGGCATGTAACAGTAGCCAATCAGGGAATAGCAGAGGTCATAAAAGGAGCATGCCATGAATAAACTTTCTCTTCGTTGGTGCAAGGATAATAAGAACAGGTTAATACAATAACGTCTTAAGTTGAGTGACTTGCTAGAAGAACATATCTTCAACGAGGAAGGAAGAAGATCCAGAAGGAAATAACCAACTGTAGAAGGTCTAGGAGATGAGAAAAGAGACCATATAGCGTTTAAGTCCTCTCAAGAAGAATTCATACTGAAGGAGAAAATAAATAATTAATAGTAATGTGTAGGGTCAAGATCAGGGGGGATAAATGCTTGTCTCCTGTCTTTAATAAAATCTATATTTTCTATCATAGTGACTAGGAAAATCTCCAATTTTATAAGAAGACAGGAGACAGAAGTTTAAAGCTAGTATTATATAAATAACTATAAGAATCATGAATAATAGAAAAAATATATAAAAGAATAATATAATACAATATTATTAAACAAATTAATAAGGTTATTAAATTACCACCATGGAAACATGTTCATGGTTCTGGTTCATGGTTATGGTCTAGAATGAAATATTTTGAAGGTGGATTCTGAAGACCAATCAGCTGCCTTCATGATATCTGATAAAGATCCGCCTGCTAAACTCTTCTTTGTGGACATTACTCCTCTAGAGAAATGGACGTTAAAGGGGTATTCCGGGCAAAAACATTTTATCCCCTATCCAAAGGATAGGGGATAAGATGTCTGATCGCTGAGACCCCCTTGTGATCTCCCTGCAGCACCCACATTCTATGCTGGTGCTGAATCTCCAGTTTCAGAAACCTCTGGTTTTCCGGGACTGGGGACGTGACGTCACGCCACGCCCCCTCCATTCATGTCTATACCAGAAGTGTCGATACCAGCAAGTGCCATCTTTTGTTTCACCCATCTGGCAAGAGTAAGAGAAGAAACTGGACAAAAGGGTTTGGGGAAAGAAATGATTAATTGTGTAGAAGTGGGATCTCTAAAAGAAGCAGTCATATGTTCAAAAGTTTTTAAACATCGAACAACACAGAGAAAAAGAGGAAAAGCTGGATAAAAGACAGAATGAATATTGGTTTTGTTCCTGCGAAAAATAGAAAAGGTAACACCATTAGGGGAGAAATGTCTATGAGAATATGTCAAGAGCCTTTACATCAGAAACTTTTTTCAAAGAAATAAGACATAATAAAACTGAGAGTTTAAAAGATAAAAATTTTAGAGAGATAAATTATCTCCACAGGATTTAAAAAGAGAAACAAATCTTATTAACGTCCCATGTAAAATGATATTTAGGAAGAGGGGGACATCAAAATTTTATACCCTTTAGAAGTTTACAAACTAAAGGATGTTTACCAACAGGCATGGAAAGGACAGGAGAGTGATAAAAGGAAATAGCCGAGTGATGTGTTAATAGTTAATATGCTCTACCATTGTCAAAAGATGTAGACAAAAAATTTTGGATATGAGTTATAGGTTCATGTATGGGATCCAAATCCCGTTGCAAGCACCAATCAGACCAAATTTTCCAGGCTGATTTGTAAGCTGATCTGGTACCTAGGGCCCAGGCGTCCTCGAGGATATTTCTGGCCGATTAAGAAAGGATTGGATCAGATCTTGACAACCCGAAGCATGCCAAGCTATTAGAGTCAATAGATTGGACATTACAAGAGGGTGGGGGTTCCCAAAGGGGTCATGAAGGACGGAAAGATGAGATAGTAGAATCCGAGGAAAATCTATGATCATGTCCAGAATTTGGGGAAACCAAGATTGTGTTGGCCACCAAGGAGTTTCTAAGACTACTGTTGATTTCTGGGATTTGATTAATAAAAGAACTCTTGGAATCAGAGAGAAAAGAGGAAATGCGTAAAAGGTGGTCTGAAGGCCATAGCTGTAAAAATGCATCTATTCCTTCTGTCTCCAGATCTGGACACCAACTGAAGAAACAAGGAATTTGGCAATTCAAACTGGAAGCAAAAAGGTCCAGATGAAGAGGACCCCATAAAGCATTGATGCGAGAGAATATGTGAGGATCCAATTTCCAATCACTGGAGTCGATGAGATGACGAGAGTTCCAATCAGCGATCGTATCTGAAAGACCTGGAAGGTATACCACTTGTAACATTATAATTTTGTCTAGACAATATTGCCAAATTTCCTTGGTGATATTGATTAGACGTTCTGATTTTGTACCTCCTAAGCGATGTTGTCCATTCAGAATACAACCGTGGGACCTGTCTCGAATATAACTCTTTAGGGCGAAGAATCCTGCAAGGAGTTCTAAGTAATTTATATGAAGAGAAGACTTCTGCAGACCACTTGCCTCCTGTAGATGAAGAGCCGCATTCAGCTCCCCAACCTATAAGGATGGCATCGGCTTCCATAATCAAATCCGGAGCTGAGTGGAAAATAGTTTCTGTTCCAGGCAAGAATGTGAGTCAACCACCATTGAAGTTCCTCTCTGGTCTCTGGAGAAAGAGTTACTTCATCTGAGTAACCTAAACCTTCTCTTAGGTGTTGAGCTTTGAGGCATTGGAGGGCTCTGTAATGGAGAGGGCCAGGCAAAATAGCTTGTATGGAGGCGGAAAGGAGACCTACTACTCTGGCACGTAGGGATACCAAGTTCTTGTTCAATATTGAGCGTATTTCTTTGCGAATCGTCTTCAGTCTCCTTGGGGAAAGACTGAGAGTTGTAAGTTGAGTGTTGATTATGAATCCTAAGAATTCTATTTCTTTTGAAGAGCATTGAATACATTTTTCTGTATTTATGATGAAACCTAGGTTGGTTAGAAGGAAAATGGTCCATTGTATGTGTAAATGAATAAGGGTTAAAGTCTTAGCCATAATGAGAATTTCATCCAGATAGATTTTCAGACGAACACCTCGGGATCTCAGAAGTGCTACTACTGGTTTGAGGAGTTTTGTGAAGCACAAAGGGGCAGAAGAAAGGCCATAAGGGAGACTGGTGAATTGCCATTTGAGACCCTGCCATAGAAATTGGAGGGAAGGTTGAGAGGTTTGGTGCATAGGCACCATGAGGAAGAATCTTTGAGATCTATTTTGGCCAACCAGTCGTTTGTTAATAATAGATCTCTTAGAAGATGGATGCCCTCCATTTTGAAGTGACGGTAATAAACTAACTTGTTTAGAGTTTTTAAATTTATAACAGGGCGAAATCCACCGTCTTTCTTTTGTACTAAAACAGGTTTCTTATATAACCTGGAGTATGTAGAGGGACTTGGGACTTGGACAATAACGCCTTTGGAACATAGTTCCGTGATCTATTTGTCTATGAGATACTGGTTTTCTTTGGAGAATTTTAATGGTTGAGGAGGATGATATTGAATAGTGGGAAATATGAATTCTATTTGGAATCCCCGGATTGTAGTCATTATCCAAATGCCTGATGTTATAATAGTCCAAATTGAGAAAAAATTAGCTATCCTTCCTCCCAACGGAATTTGTGAAGAAAATGGGTGTAAGAGACTTACCTGTGTGAGGCCGGAATCTCGGATATCCACTATATCCTCTTGCCCTCCATGGTCGTCCCCTATTGGGAAAAAAGGGTGGAGTTTGGAAGGGTATTGGAATTTGGGTTGAATCTTTTAACTCTGGGAGGGACTCAGGAATATTGTCCCTCTTGAAATGGATGGCTAGGAAGTTTGCCCCTTCTCTTCCCAGCCTTGCCAAAAACACAATTGTTGAAGACTTTTCTCAGAGAGGATTGTGCTTTATCTAAGGAGGAGAACAAACTAACGCATTTAATTTTCTCCTTTAATTTTCTCCAAAAAGGAGACCGTCAGTAGGAGAGTCAGGTTCAGTAGTGGCTAAGTGAATGAGCTGAGGGTCGAGTTTCATAAGATTTGACCTCTTACATTCCGTACAAATGGTGGAATTAACACTACCAAAAATGCAAATGGCTCTTTGAGCCCAGCCTTTTAATGTAGGTAAATCAATAGGGGCATCTGAGGTAATAGCTTCTTCTGAAAGATCCAATATTTTGGTCAAAGTACCTAAAAGGTCTAAGAATTTAGCTTGAATAGTCCTAAAGGACCTATCCACTCCCTTCTTGGGATTTTTCCCTGATTTGTTTAAAATTTTTTATCAAAGTAGGGTCTATGTCGAAACCCATCTGTCATCATTCTCCTTGTGGGTAGAGGGTATAGGATGCCCAAATTCAGCATCAGTAATTTTGCTTTTAGAGAAAGCTTTAGAACAAACCTGGTCCGTAGATTTCTTGAGATGTTTCTTAGGAGAAGAACCGGAAGGTATATATCTTTTATGGGAGACTTTCCCCGATTTCTTCCATCTCACAGCCAATTTTGATTTAGACTCATCAGCAGACCAGAAATGGTCCGAGGGGGTAGATGGTTTTTGTTTAGGAGACATTTTGAAAGTATTGTGGGATATCGCTATTGCAACAGATTTTGCAATGACATCTGGAATTGTGGACATGGTGGAACGAACCGCAGATTGCACATATTTTGTGACTGACTGGTCCACCATATTTTGTATCATGTTTTCATCAACAATTTCAAATTGTTGGGATTCCATAATATTAGCAGTATGGATGGGAAAAGGATAAAGGGATAACGCATAAAGGGAAGGAGAGGTGTAACCCTGTTAAAGCTGTGTTTGTGGGAGGGGTGAGAGTATATATAAATGCCAAGTTACTGGCACTGCGCTCGCTTGGTAGCAGGATGACTATCACGGGTGGTAGACTGGATTTCGGGGGGGAGCAAGAACAATGTTTGGGCGGCTGGGAGTGTAATGCTGGCTGCGGGCACATGAGTATTCCGGTCGGCAGTGGATGACCTCTCTAGGTAAGGAGAGGTTGTTGCTGCACCGGCATGATCCGCTGCACAGTTCACCTTCTGGCTCCTGTGTGGCAGCGTATAGGGGCTAGGAGGCAGCAGACCTCTGTGCAAACAATCTGGTATTCACTGGTGGGTGCAGTTCGGTAAGCGGCTACAGACTGCCTGCTTGCTCCGGTGCTTCCATTCGCGAAGCACATGAAAGCATCGGGTCCTGATGTTACAGTAGTAGCTGGGGGGATAGGTGTTTGAGCCTCAGCACGCTATCTCATCACTCCTGACACACTGTGACGAGTGCCCCAGAGGTGGTTATGGCATTTTCTGTAGAGCCTGCTGCTAAGAGTGCAGGTTTAGCACACAGAAAAAAAAAAATCTTATTTCAGGTGCTATTTAGTCATGTCGACATTGTTCTGTCACATATATACTGTCTTTACAAAGAGTAGATGCTTATCCTCTAGTTATGTATCCGTAATCCGTTTTTACCAGTATTACATAAATTTTTTTTTCAGGTATGTCGCTACTCTTTAACCCTGTACTCTGCCCATAAATTTGTTTGATTATATCGTTTTCATATGTTATTGTGCAGTAATTACGTTTACTATATCACAGATGCCAGGCGTACATATCCATGCCATCCGTTCACTTAGATACTTAGATACAACTCACATTATTAGTGCAACCGGTGTTCTGTAGCATATGACATCATATTAAATTCCAGTTAACATACGAGTAGTACATGGCGCATGTCATTGTATCTGGCAGATTGTTAATACTAGGGGTGTGAATCGCCAAGAATTTGTCGATACGATTCGAATTGTGATACCAGTGTGGCGATTCGATATATCCTGATATATCGCGATACCGTCTAGGTGAGGATACATCGCGATATATCCTGATTCTGTCTCAAAAACAATGTCTTTTACACTTTTATTTTTTTACTATACAAACCGGTGGTACATGTGTCTACACTGCGCTGCCACCGGCTTCTATTTACACTGTAATAATTCATAATCCCTGCCGGAACACGTGAGCTCTGATTGGTGGATAGCTACTGACCAATCAGAGCTCCCCTCTCCCGGCGGCGATTATGAATTATTACAGTGCATATTGGAGCGCAGTGTAGCTGCATGTACTTAAATGTGGATCGCAGCAGATCATTCTCTGGAGATCTGTTGCTATCCGCTTTATTAACTATACAAACCGGCGGTACATGTGTCTACACTGCGCTGCCACCGGCTTTTATATACACTGTAATAATTCATAATCCCCACCGGAACACGGGAGCTCTGATTGGTGGATAGCTATTGACCAATCAGAGCTCCCCTCTCCCGGTAGCGGGGATTATGAATTATGACAGTGTATATAGAAGCCGATGGCAGCGCAGTGTAGTCGCATGTACCGTTGTTATCTTAATAAATGCGGATCTCTGCAGAATGACCCGGTGCGATCTGCACCTCAGCCCCTGGACTATAACTCCCATCATGGACAGAGTCTGTCCATGATGGGAGTAGTGGTCCTGAAAGTCCTGCAGCCAGGGGATGTGCAAGTGCCATCCCTCAGCAGCGCTGCGGTACTACAACTACTCTCAACATGGGACAGGCAATGTCCCATGATAGGAGTAGTAATCCAAGCGCAGAGGGGCAGATCACTGCAGATCACTCTCCTGCGATCTGCATTTATTAACTATATCAGCCGGCGATACATGCATCTACACAGCGCTTCCGTCGGCTTCTATATACAGCTCTTATAATTTCATAATCCCTGCCGGGAGAGGGGAGCTCTTTTTTTTTTTTTTTATACTTCCATTTTTATTTCAGTTTTTCATTTATACATTAACTCTGCAAAGGCATGTTACGTTTCTCAAAGATTTAGACAACAATATTCTCCCCACAAGGGTTCCGTGAGGGGAAAGAAAACAAAATAAACCTAGACAAACCAAAACACACAAAAAAAAAAATGTTAAATTTTTATTAACCTGTTGGGGACGAAGGGCGTATGCATACGCCCTTGCGTCCTGGTACTTAAGGACGAAGGGCGTATCTATACGCCCGTGGGAATTTCGGTCCTTGCCGTGCGCCGGGCGGGGATCGGGCCGGGGGTGACTGCTGATATCTATCAGCAGGCGCCCCGTGCAAATGCCCAGGGGGGTCATTAGACCCCCCCATGTCGGCGATCGGCGCAAATCGCAAGTGAATTCACACTTGCGATTTGCGCCGATTCCGGGTCATTACGGGTCTATGGTGACCCCGTGACCCGGAATAGAAGGGGGATCGCGGGTGTCTAAGACACCCACGATCCCTCTAAAGCGATAGGAGTGAGGTGGCACGGGTGCCACCCCTCCTATCCCTGCTATTGGTGGTCTAGACGCGATCAGGGGCGGAGGGGTTTACTTTCGTTTTCCCCGTCTCGGCATGCTGGGAGTTGTAGTTGCGTACCTCCAGCTGTTGCATAACTACATCTCCCAGCATGCCCTTCTATGATCAGTCATGCTAGGAATTGTAGTTTTGCAACAGCTGGAGGCACACTGGTTGGAAAATACTGAGTTAGGCAACAGAACCTAACTCAGTATTTTCCAACCAGTGTGCCTCCAGCTGTTTCAAAACTACAACTCCCAGCATGTACTGACAGACCGTGCATGCTGGGAGTTGTAGTTTTGCAACAGCTGGAGGCTCATTGGTTGGAAAATACTGAGTTAGGTAACAGAACCTAACTGAAGGTTTTCCAACCAGTGTGCCTCCAGCTGTTGCAAAACTACAACTCCCAGCATGTACTGACAGACCGTGCATGCTGGGAGTTGTAGTTTTGCAACAGCTGGAGGCTCACTGGTTGGAAAATACTGAGTTAGGTAACAGAACCTAACTGAAGGTTTTCCAACCAGTGTGCATCCAGCTGTTGCAAAACTACAACTCCCAGCATGTACTGACAGACCGTGCATGCTGGGAGTTGTAGTTTTGAAACAGCTGGAGGTTTCCCCCCCCCTCCCATGAGAACGTACAGGGTACATTCACACGGGCGGGTTTACAGCAAGTTTCCTGCTTCAAGTATGAGCTGCAGCAAATTTTTCGCCGCAGCGC
This sequence comes from Hyla sarda, assembly GCF_029499605.1. Lineage (NCBI taxonomy): Eukaryota > Metazoa > Chordata > Amphibia > Anura > Hylidae > Hyla > Hyla sarda. The sequence continues at coordinate 357,437,380 of NC_079192.1, forward strand.
AAATTCCTAGCGGGAAACTCACCGTAACCCGCCAGTGTGAATGTACCCTAAAAACACTACACTACACTAACACCTAATAAAGAGTAAAACACTACATATACACCCCCTTACACTGTCCCCCCCCCCCCCAATAAAAATGAAAAACGTATTGTACGGCAGTGTTTCCAAAATGGAGCCTCCAGCTGTTGCAAAACAACAACTCCCAGCATTTCCGGACAGCCACTGACTGTCCAGGCATGCTGGGAGTTTAGCAACAGCTGGAGGCACCCTGTTTGGGAATCACTGGCATAGAATACCCCTATGTCCACCCCTATGCAATCCCTAATTTGGTCCTCAAATGCGCATGGTGCTCTCTCACTTTGGAGCCCTGTCGTATTTCAAGGAAACAGTTTAGGGACACATATGGGGTATCTCCGTACTCGGGAGAAATTGCACTACAAATTTTGGGGGACTTATTCTCCTTTTACCCCTCATGAAAAGGAAAAGTTGGGGTCTACACCAGCCTGTTAGTGTAAAAAAAAAATTTTACACTAACATGCTGGTGTTGCCCTTTACTTTTTATTTTCACAAGAGGTAAAAGGAAAAAAAGACCCCCAAAATTTGTAACACAATTTCTCCTGAGTACAGAAATACCTCATATGTGGGCGTAAAATACTCTGCAGGCGCACAACAAGGCTCAGGAGTGAGAGCGCACCATGTACATTTGAGGCCTAAATTGGTGATTTGCACAGGGGTGGCTGATTTTACAGCGGTTCTGACATAAACCCAAAAAAATAAATACCCACATGTGATCCCATTTTGGAAACTACACCCCTCACGGAATGTAATAAGGGGTGCAGTGAGCATTTATGCCCCACAAGTGTCTGACAGATTTTTGGAACAGTGGTACGTGAAAATGAAAAATGTAATTTTTTTGTTTGCACAGCCCACTGTTCCAAAGATCTGTCAAACGCCAGTGGGGTGTAAATGCTCACTGTACCCCTTATTACATTCCGTGAGGGGTGTAGTTTCCAAAATGGGGTCACATGTGGGGGGTCCACTGTTCTGGCACCACGGGGGGCTTTGTAAATGCACATGGCCCCCCGATTTCCATTCCAAACAAATTATCTCTCTAAAAGCTCAATGGCGCTCCTTCTCATCTGAGCGTTGTAGTTCGCTCGCAGTGCACTTGATGTCCAAACATGGGGTATTTCCATACTCAGAAGAAATGGGGTTACACATTTTGGGGGGCATTTTCTCCTATTACCCTTTGTAAAAAAGTAACATTTGGGGAAAAAAACAGCATTTTAATGGAAAATTTTTTTTTTTCATTTACACATCCGACTTTAACAAAAAGTTGTCAAACACCTGTGGGGTGTTTAGGCTCACCGTACCCCTTTTTACGTTCCTTGAGGGGTGTCATTTCCATAATAGTGTGCGATGTGTTTTTTTTTGCTGTTCTGGCACCATAGGGGCTTCCTAAATGGGACATGCCCCCCAAAAACCATTTCAGAAAAACTCACTCTCCTAAATCCCATTGTTGCTCCTTCGCTTCTGAGCCCTCTAGTGCACCCGCCGATCACTTGACATACACATGAGGTATTTTCTTACTCGAGAGAAATTGGGTTACAAATTTTGAGAGGATTTTTTTCCTTTTACCCCTTGTAAAAATTCAAAAACTGGGTCAACAAGAACATGCCAGTGTAAAAAATGAAGATTTTGAATTTTCTCCTTCACTTTGCTGCTATTCCTGTGAAACACCTAAAGGGTTAACACACTTACTGAATGTCATTTTGAATACTTTGAGGGGTGCAGTTTATATAATGGGGTAATTTATGGGGTATTTCTAACCAGAAGACCCTTCAAATCTACTTCAAACCTGAACTGGTCCCTGAAAAATTCCGATTTTGAAAATTTTGTGAAAAATTGGAAAATTGTTGCTGAACTTTGAAGCCCTCTGATGTTTTCCAAAAGTAAAAACTCATCAATTTTATGATGCAAACATAAAATAGACATATTGTATATGTGAATCAATATATAATTTATTTGGAATATCCATATTCCTTATAAGCAGAGAGCTTCAAAGTTAGAAAAATGCAAAATTTTCTAATTTTTCATGAAATTTTTGCATTTTTCACCAAGAAAGGATGCAAGTATCGCCGAAAATTTACCACTAACATAAAGTAGAATATGTCACGAAAAAAGAATCTCGGAATCAAATTTATAAGTAAAAGCATCCCAGAGTTATTAATGCTTAAAGTGACAGTGGTCAGATTTGCAAAAAATGCTCCCTTCCTTAGGGTCATAATGGGCTCCGTCCCCAAGGGGTTAAAATAAATAAATATTATAGTTCTCTCTCTCTCTCTCTCTCTCTCCTCCCCTCATCCCATCTCTGTCAATCCATCTCCGCCATATCAACCAAAATTTATCTTCATTCCCTCTTTTAGTATATATGGCTTTTTCCCAGGCAACTATTTTTTCCATCTTTTGAACAAAGTGCAATCTGGATGGTGGATTTGAGTTTTTCCAGCGCTGGGCTATCAGCTTGCGCGCATTATATAATAATCTGCCCACCGCTAACTTTGTGTTATCTTCTATCGGCAGTTCCTCCACATAACCCAGTATACATATTTTAACCTTCCTATCAATATCAACCTCGTATATTGCTCCAATATATTCTATAATTTCTTCCCAATATCTTTTAATAACCGGGCATTCCCATAACATGGAGTAGGTCAGCACTAGAACATATACACCGAGGACATTTTGCCACTTGTAGATAACCTATTTTAGCCAGGAATGCTGGAGTCTGATACACCCGATACAATATATACAGCTGGGATAGTCTCGCACCCTCGCCCAATGCCTGATTGGGTACACTACTCATGATATTATTCCATTGATCCAATGCCACCTGTTGCTCTTCTCTCCATTTATAAAAAACTGGTATGTTTTGGTTTTCCCAAGCCTTAATAGCTATAAATTGGTATAGTTTTGAAATAAATCCTTTCTTCCTATCATCCTTTATTATAAATTCTAATGCGGTATCTTTACTTAATTTAATATCCGTGTATTTTTGTTGGGCAGACAACGCATGCCTCAACTGTAAATATTGGAAGAAGGCATATCGAGGTAGATCAAATTCCTCCTGTAACTCCAAAAAGGAACGTATATTTCCCCCTCTATATATGTCTTTCAATGTCCTGACTCCCGCTTTCTCCCATTTTACAAAACCTTCCAGTTTACTTAGCTCCTTAAGTGTATCATTCCCCCATATTGGGGTATACTCGTTAACCTGATCAACTCCTCTAATCTTTTTTATGGTATTCCATACCCTATGCATTAGATCAAACGTAGGGAGTTGTTGATTTTTCTTTTTCCTAAATTCGCCTTTTTCTAAAGAGAATAATAAATTATTTTCTCCTCTCCCTATACTCTTTATCATTCCATCCAGAATATTTCCATCATCCCTTTTATACCAATTCCTAAAATATTGGGCCTGAGCTGCCAAAAAATACCACCAGGGGTTAGATAAAGCTAGCCCTCCCTCCAATTTGGGACGCTGCAAGTACTCTAGCTTTAGTTTGGGTTTATGGGCGTTCCAGATTAATTCCCTAAATTGTATATTGATCCTCTGGAAAAGGCTAAATGGTAACCAAACCGGTGCATTATGTAACAAGTATAATAATTGAGGCATTAAAATTATTTTAATGAGGTTAATCCTCCCTACAGGGGATAATTTCAACTTCCGCCATGCTATACTTTTACGTTTAAACTGATTTAACAGAGGTAGTATATTTCTATTCTGATACTCCTGGATATTTGGTGATATTTCTATTCCCAAATACTTAATTTGTTTTACACATAAAACATTTATACTTTGATTTATTTGAATATTTGTAACTAATCGATCTAGCGGCATTAGAAACGATTTTTCCCAGTTTATTACAATCCCAGAGAGTTCTCCGTAATGAGAAATTCCCTCTATTGCATTTTTCAGTGAAGGGCCCATGTCATTCAAAAACAATAACGCATCATCTGTATAAAGGGCTATCTTATTTTCATGGGCCCCATACTGAAACCCCTCTATCATCGGAGCTGAGCGGATATATTCAGCCAGAGGTTCCATTATAATAGCAAACAGCAGTGGAGACAGGGGACATCCCTGTCTCGTTCCACGAAACAGAGGAAAATTTTTCGACACCTGTCCATTTACTCTGATACATGCCGTTGGGCTACTATATAAAAGTTGAATCCATAATATAAATTTAGGGCCAAAGCCCATTTCCTTCAGAGTCGCCCAGAGACAGGGCCATTCCACTGAATCAAATGCTTTTTCTGCATCCAGTGAGAATATGGCCCTATCCTCTGGGAGAGTCCGGAGGGATTTGTATACTGAGAAAAAGGCGTCTAATATTTTCTGACGCCGATCTTCCCGGGATAAAGCCTGTTTGATCCTTATGTATCAATGTGGTTATTACCTTATTCAAGCGGGTTGCTAATATTTTTGCTAGTAATTTAACATCATTGCACAGCAATGAAATTGGTCTATAAGATGCAGGTAATCGAAGATCTTTCCCCTTCTTCAATATGACAACAATGATTGCCTGTCGCATTAATACGGGGAGAGATTGATCAGCCAGCGCTTGATTAAATAGGTCTAGCAATTCAGGTAGTACAATATCCGCATATTTTTTATATACCTCTATTGGAATTCCGTCCACTCCAGGAGACTTGTTATTAGGAGTCAATTTTACTACTGCCTCAAGTTCCTCTAAAGTAAGTTCTGCTTCCAGCATATTCCTATCCTCTGCCGATAATTTAGGGAGATTTATTCCTTGTAGAAAGGCCTTTATATGCTCAGATCCCTTCTGAAATTTAGACATATATAACTTTGAGTAATATTTTAACATAACCTCTACTATACCATCATTATTATTAATCTCGCTCCCGTTTTCATCCAGTAGAGATATTATATTAGCCGGTGGCTCTTGTGCTCTAACAATATTTGCTAACATATATCCTGCCGCCTCTCCTTCTGCATATAACACTTGATTTTGCATCATACGCCTATTATTGGCTGCCTCCAATAAATATTGTCTCAGTTCCGCTTGTACTCTGACCAGACCCTGATGCAGTGGCGTTGCTAGGGTTGGTGTCACCCGGTGCGGTAGAAAATGGTGTCACCCCATACCTCCCCCCCAGCACGTTTTAAGCCTGTTGTGACAGACACCACTGTTGTAGCGCATTGTGAGAAATTCCAGTATAATAATCAGATATACCAGTTGCCAGAGAATAGGAAAGTGTTAAAGAAGTTTTCACCATTTAAATATACAGCTCCGAGAATTACTTAAAGGGGTACTCCACTGGAAAACATTTACTTTTATATCAAATGGTGCCAGAAAGTTAAACAGATTTTTAAATTACTTCTATTTAAAATCTTAATCCTTACAGTACTTATCAGCTGCTGTATGCTCCACAGGAAGTTGTGTAGTTCTTTCCAGTCTGACCACAGTGCTCTCTGCTGACACCTCTGTCCATGTCAGGAACTGTCCAGAGCAGGATAGGTTTGCTATGGGGATTAGCTCCTACTATGGACAGTTCTTGACATGGACAGAGGTGTCAGCACAGAGCACTGTGGTCAGACAGAAAATAAATTAAAAAAAGAAAAGAACTTCCTGTGAATCACTTATACAGCAGCTAATAAGTACTTGAAGGATTAAGATTTTTAAATAGAAGTAATTTACAAATCTGTTTAACTTTGTAGCACCAATTGATAAAAAAAAAAAAATGTTTTCCAGTAGAGTACCCCTTTGAGCAGTGGTGAGGTTATGTTGGGAGTTGTAAGTTCTACAGTTATGGTGAGTGAAACTACAAGTGACTACAGCTCTGATAGGACACAGAGAGGAGAATGTACAATGATATCAGTGACTACAGGTGACGTCTTCTCTATAGTGAGGAGGATACACAATGATATCAGTGACTACAGGTGACGTCTTCTCTATAGTCTTCCCTTATCTAATTCAGATGGTACATACCGCCTGGTCCAGCTAAAACTTCTGTCTGTAGAATGTGACGCCCAGACGTCTCCTCACTATGTCAGTGACTATGTCACTATTCTCATCCTCTATATGAAAACAAGTATTCTTATACACCTGCCAGACACTGTATCCTCTAAATATAATACTACTATACACTATACTCTTTGATTATAAACCTTCCATACACCATATCCACTGAATATAATGCTACCACACACTGTACATTCTGAATATTATACCAACACATACTGTACACTCTGAATATAAATCTGCCACATACTGTACCCCTGAATATAATATTGCCACACACTGTACCCTCTGAATATAATACTACCACACACTCTACATTCTGAATATAATACTACCACACACTGCACCCTCTGAATATAATACTACCACACACTGTGCCCTCTGAATATAATACTACCACACACTGTATATTCTGAATATAATACTACCACACACTGCACCCTCTGAATATAATACTACCACACACTGTGCCCTCTGAATATAATACTACCACTCACTGTGCCCTCTGAATATAATACTACCACACATCTGTACATTCTGAATATAGTACCATCACATACTGTACCCTCTGAATATAAATCTACCACATACTGTACCCCTGAATATAATACTACCACACACTGTACATTCTGAATATAATACCATCACATACTGTACCCTCTGAATATAAATCTACCACATACTGTACCCCTGAATATAATACCGCCACACACTGTACCCCTGAATATAATACTACCACAAACTCTGAATTTAACGTTGCCATACAGTGCACCCTCTGAATATAATACCACAACCGCAGTAACACCCCTCAACATCCGTTAGCTGATGCTATTACCAAGGGAGGGGGGTTTTGGTGGTGATGCTAGTGGATGATGGGGGGTGCTACTACTGGGGGGGTGTTGCTGGAGGATGATGAGGGTGCAACTGGCCATCCCCCCTGGCAGTATCACCCCCATCATGCATCGGCAGGATCATCCTCCTGGCAGGGGCACCGCCATCATCCACCATCAGGATCTGCTGATGGAGGTGCTACTGCTGGGGGGGGGGGGGGTGTTGCTGGTGGATGATGAGGGTGCTACTGCCAGGGGGAGCATTATGTAGGCAGCAGTTCCCCCACTTTAGGTAGGCAGCAGTTCCCCCACATTAGGTAGCATATTTTCCCCACATTAGGCAGCATAGATTCCCCACATTTGGTACATGTTCCCCCACATTAGGTAGCAATTTCCCCACATTAGGTAGCACAGATTCCCCACATTAGGTTTCAGTTTCCCCACATTAGGTAGCATAGATTCCCCACATTCGGTAGCACAGATTCCCCACATTAGGTAGCAGTTTCCCCACATTAGGTAGCATAGACTCCCCACATTAGGTAGCATAGAATCCCCACATTAGGTAGCATACACTCCGCACATTTGGTAGTAGTTACCCCACATTAGGCCGCAGGTTCCCTTGCAGGTTCCCCACAATGGGTCAAAGTCTCCCCACATTAGATTGCTGTTTAACCCCCCAACCCCCCCCCCCCACAAAAAAAACACATACAACACAGAGAGACACACACACAAACACACACACAGTCAGAGAGAAACACTCACAGACACACAGACAGAGTCACAGTCACACACACAGTCACAGTCACACACACACACACACACTGAGTCACACACACACAGTCACATACACACAGAGTCACACACACACAGAGTCACACACACACAGTCACACACACACACACACAGTCATACACACACACAGAGTCACACACACAGTCACACACACACACACACACAGAGTCACACACACACACAGAGTCACACACACAGAGTCACACACACACACACAGAGTCACACACACACGCACACACACACACACACACACACAGAGTCACACACACACACAGAAAATAAGGCATTCTTGGCACACCAGAAGGCCTCCTATATAATTCCAATACAAGAAAGGATTGTGGGCAGGGGTGTAGCGCTCCTGGGTCCCCCTGCAATACACACACAGTCACATACATACAAACACACACACACACATACACAGAGTCACACACAGTCACATACATACACACACACACATACACAGAGTCACACACAGACAGAGATAGAGACAGACAGAGAGACAGACACACACACTCACCCATCCAGCGCAGCGATCCTTCTCTCCGGGCACCCTGCGAGTGACGTCACTGACGTCCCATGCGGTGGTGCTGACGGACTGGCGCACAGCGGCGATGAAGGGCGGGGGGAGGATGGGCGCTGACGGGCGCACAGCGCAGGTGAATGCTGTTGGACGGGCGCACAGCGCTGGTGAATCCGGGGGGGGGTGCGGTTGGACGGGCGCACAGCTCTGGTGAATGCCGGGGGGGGGGCTGCCGGTGACCAGGGGTGTCGGTGGAGCTGGGGAGGGGGGGTGCTGCGGACCGTCTTGGTGTCACCCCATTAGGTTGGTGTCACCCGGTGCGGCTCGCACCCCCCGCACCCGGGTCGCAACGCCACTGCCCTGATGTAACCTAGCTGAAGGATTCTCAATAAATCTATTTTCTGCCTGCCAAACTGCCTCATGCAATACGTCATTGTGCACCGCCATTCTACGTTTTTCCCTAACGATAGCCTTCAAAAAAATTCCTCTAATATATGCCTTTCCAACCTCCCAGATATTCTGCGTAGATGCCGTGTTATTATTTAATATGAAATATTCTTTAGCATCCCTCTAATATCCTGTATGGGGAGCTCTGATTGGTGGATAGCTATTGACCAATCAGAGTTCCCGTGTTCCGGCGGCAGGGATTATGAATTATGACAGTGTATACAGGAGTCGGTGGCAGTGCAGTGTAGCCGCATGTACCGCCGGCTTGTATAGTTAATAAATGCGGATTGCACTAGTGTTCACACGCTCATAGTATTTATATAGTTCATACGCTCATAACATTTATATTGTACATACGCTCAGCATTCATACTGTACATGCAAAAAGATAATAGCATTCATATTGTCCATATGCTCATAGCATATTGTTCAATTTGTTCATAGTATTCATACTGTACATACACTCGCAACATTTATACTGTACATACGCTTGAAGCACTTACACGGTACATACACTTGTGGCATTTATATGGTACATACGATCGTTCGGTACATATGCTAGTAGCATTCATACAATACATAAGCTCGTAGAATTCATACTGTACACGTTCATAGCTATTACGCCGAGCGCTCCGGGTCCCCGCTCCTCCCCGGAGCGCTCACAGCGTTCTCCTATTCGCAGCGCCCCGGTCAGACGTGCCGACCGGGTACGCTGCGATAATGTTCCCAGCCGGGATGCGATTCGCGATGTGGGACGCGCCTGCTCGCGATGCGCATCCCGACTCGCTTACCAGACCCGTTCCCCGTCTGTGCTGTCCCGGCGCACGTGGCCCCGCTCCTTAGGGCGCCAGGTGTTTGCGATTTAAAGGGCCGGTGCGCCACTGATTGACGCATCAGGTTTTAATCAGCACCTTCACCTGTGCACTTCCCTACTTATACCTCACTTCCCCTGCACTCCCTTGCCGGATCTTGTTGCCATTATGCCAGTGAAAGCGTTTCCTTGTGTGTTCCTAGCCTGTGTTCCAGACCTCCTGCCGTTGCCCCTGACTACGATCCTTGCTGCCTGCCCTGACCTTCTGCTACGTCCGACCTTGCTCTTGTCTACTCCCTTGTACCGCGCTTATCTCAGCAGTCAGAGAGGTTGAGCCGTTGCCGATGGATACGACCTGGTTGCTACCGCCGCTGCAAGACCATCCCGCTTTGCGGTGGGCTCTGGTGAATACCAGTAGCAACTTAGAACTGGTCCACCGACACGGTCCACGCCAATCCCTCTCTGGCACAGAGGATCCACCTCCAGCCAGCCGAATCGTGACAATAGCATTCATACTGTACATACGCTCGTAGCATTCATACCGTATATATGCTCATAGCATTCTGCGGTACATACGCTCGTAGCATTCATGCCATGTATATGCTCGTAGCATTCATGCTGTATATATGCGCGTAGCATCCATACGGTTCATATGCTCGCAGCATCCATACATACATGCCCTCATAGCTTTCATACCCGTGTAGCAATTATGCAATACATACCTACGCAGCATTTGTGTTATTCATATGCTCACAGAATTTGTGGAAGAAAAAAAAAATATTATTATGCTCAGCATTTTGTTTTGGGCATGTTTCAGCTCTTACCGTACACACAGTTATAAAACACGGTTACAGCTTTCATATGGTGCAAATGTGCATAGGAGTTATATCGAGCATACATTACTATGCTGCCACGTCTGCAGGGGGATGCAGCACATAGCTTGTTGTTACTGACACGTCTTCAGAGCAATAATATCTTGATTCAAGGATGCTTGTTTACCTGTTCAGTCTGCCAGGTTAAACCCCCCCCCCAAAGGACGAGGGGGCACTCCCTCCGTCTGGAGAAGAAAAGCTTTAGTCTCAAGGGGCGACACACCTTCTTTACCATAAGAACTGTGAACTTATGGAACAGTCTATCTCAGGAACTGGTCACAGCAGGAACAATTAACAGCTTTAGAACAGGGTTAGATACATTCCTGGAACAAAATAACATTAATTCTTATGAAGAAATATAAAATCCCATCCCTTCCCCAATATCGCGCCACACCCCTACCCTTCAATTCCCTGGTTGAACTTGATGGACGTATGTCTTTTTTCAACCGTACTAACTATGTAACTATGCCACGTCTGCAGGGTGGTGCGTCACATAGGTTATTGTTACGGACACGTTTTTAGAGCAATAACATCATGACGCTAGATGTTTGTAAATCCATTATGCCTGCCTCGGTTGCAGGGGAATACACTACATAGCTTGTGACACATCTGCAGAGCGACAACATCTCGATTAGCATGTGTTATTCGACGCATATAGTTGGCATGTTTCATGCTGAGCACACATGTAGCTTTTATTTTGTGCAAAAAGCTAAATCCTCGGTAGTTGCAGTATCTTGTAATGCCTTTTTTATTGGACTAACAAAATTTTGTAGAGACAAGCTTTCGGGATTCCTCCCTTTATCAAGTCATAAACATTTCTAAGCTCACAAGGAGAAAACACAAGTTCTATCTCATAAAATATGCAGGGGTTAAAACAACATATGTGGAGAATGGACATTAAGTTGGGCCATAAATTGTATAGCTATAGGACGATAGACTACAGATAAGGATGGGGGGGCTGGAGAGCAGAGGTGAGAACAGTGATTACGCTGGACAGAGGAGAAAGGACAATTTTGCTACAGAACCATAGACTGAAGATAAGACTTAGACAGGGGAGGGGGAGCAGGGGTGTAATGGTGTTAGAGCAGGGAGAGGGAAGACAGTTTAGCAAGGGTTATAGGGAACTTTGATCATGGGATAAGAAGCTTAAATCCACATTAAGTCCTCTGTTCTTGGAGTCATAAACAACTATCATTTTGGCTTCAAATGTCTTTCTTTCCTGGGTGTTCTTGAAGTTTCCTTTCAGGATCTTGATTTTGAGGTCCTGTAGGGAGTGACCTGTTTGGGTGAAATGGTGTCCAACTGGGGTGCAATAGTCCTTTTCTCTATGGTTGTTGATGGACGATCTGTGGAGGTTCATCCTTTTATTGAGTGGCTGACTGGTTTCACCAATGTAACATCCCAGGTCACACTTGGTGCATTGTATCATGTAGACTACATTCTCTGTGGTGCAGGAGTATTGTCCCTTGATGTTGTATGTCTTGTTGTTGTGGAAGGCCTCAGAATTTGTGCAGATGTGTTGACAGAGTTTACAGCGCGGTTTGGTGCAGGGTTTGGTCCCATTGTCTGTATCTGATGTTTCTGTGGGTAGTTTCCTATTGACCAGCTTTTGTTTTAAGTTGGGTGGTTGTCTGAAGGCCAAGATGGGTGGTTCAGGAAAGATTTGCTTTAACACCTCATCTTCTGCTAGTATTGGCTGCAGGTCCTTGATGATTTTGCGTATTTCCTCAAGGGTGGGATTGTATGTGGTTACCAGTGGTATGCGTGATGAGGTTTGTTTCTCTCTGTATTGCAGCAGGTGTTCACTGTATTGCAGTGGTGTTTGAAGAGCAGAGGGGATTTTCTTATGGACGGAACTTGGTTTGTAACCTTTTTGTTTAAATTTCTCAGCTAGCGTTTGTAGATGTGTGTCTCTGTCATCAGGGTTGGAGCGGATGCGGTGGTACCTGATGGCTTGGCTGTATATGATGCCTTTCTATGTGTAGGATGGATGGGAACTTGAATTGTGTAGATAGCTGGATCGGTCTGTGGGTTTTCTGTATACAGATGTCTGTATTGTGTCCTTGTTTATAGTTACAGTGGTGTCCAGAAAGTTTACACTTTCTGTAGAGAAGTCCATTTTGAGTTTGATGGATGGATTAAATGTGTTGAAGGCATCATGAAATAGTTTGAGTTTATCCTCTCCTTCAGTCCAAACAATGAAAATATCATCAATGTATCTGTAGTATCTGTATGTGGTTTGTGAATTTGGGTATTGAGGAATTGCTCTTCAAGGTCAGCCATGAACAGATTGGCATATTGTGGTGCCATCCTGGTCCCCATAGCAGTTCCCATCATCTGTAGGTATATTTCACTGTTGAAGCTGAAGTAGTTGTGTGGGAGAATGAATTCTATAAGTTTGGTGATGATCTGAGGGCTATATTTCTGGTTGTGGGTCTGGGAGGAGAGGAGCAGTGAGCAGGCCTCAATTCCATCTCTGTGTGGGATGTTACTATACAGAGATTCTACATCCATTGTTACCAATATGGAGGTTGCAGGCAAGTTCGTAATCTGACTCAGTTTGTTAAGAAAGTCAGTGGTATCCTGTATGAAGCTGCTGGTGCGTGTAACAAAGGGTTTTAGTGTGTTCTCTACCAAACCAGATATCTGTTCAGTTAGTGTGTCCATACCTGTTATTATTGGTCTGCCAGGGTTTCCAGATTTGTGGATTTTTGGGAGCATGTAGAATGTCCCTGTTTTGGGATCGGTGGGTATAAGTGTCTCTAATCCTTTTTGTGAGTCCTTTGGGAAGGATTGAATCAATTTTCTTAGTTCCATGGTGTATTCTTTTGTGGGGTCTTCTGTCAGTTTCTTGTATGTAGTGTCTGACAATTGTCTGTTTCACTCTTTGATGTTGTCCTGGGTGTTCATGATCACTATTGCTCCTCCCTTGTCTGCTGGTTTGATTGTGATGGCTTGATTATTTCTTAAGTTTTTGATGGCCTCTCTTTCCAATACTGAGAGGTTGTAGTAGGGTTTATGGTGGTGTTTAGTGACTAAGGATGCTGTTCTTAGTCTGAAGCTTGCAATGTAGCTGTCCAGTTTGCTGTTATTTCCTGGTGCTGGGGTGAAGTGGGAATTATTTTTCTTGATGTTGTATTCCAAGGTGGTAGTGGTTGTGTCGCCTTTGTCATGAAAGAATTCTTTAAGTCATAGTCTTCTAAAGAATTCTTCCAAGTCTGAGTATAGTTTAATGTCCTCTAGTTTGGTGCTTGGACAGAATGAGAGTCCTTTAGAGAGAACAGATCTCTCAGGCTTGGAAAGTTCATAATATGAAATTTTTATAATTCCAGAGTTGTCTGTAGTGATGTCAGGCGTAGTTGTGTGACCATTGGTTGTTTCAGTCCTTCTATTGTTTGTAGTGATCCTAATATTCCTCTCTGTTTGGTGCATACGTTTGGCATGTTTTATTTTGGGCATATTGTTTGCGCCTGTTATTCTGGGCATAGATTAGCATGTGTTATTCTATTAGCATGTTTTATTCTGTTCATACGGTTAGCGGATTTTACTATGTGCATGCCGTTAGCGTATAATTCAGTGCATATGGTTATCATGTTTTATTCTGTTACCATGTTTCATGCTGTGTATACAGTTTGCGTGTTTTATTTCTGTACATACAGTTAGTGTGCTTTATTCGGTGCATATGGTTAGAGTTTTATTCGTGGGAATATTCTGTGCATACGGTTAGTCTTTATTCTGCACATACGGTTAGAGTACTTATTCTGTGCTTACGGTTTAGTATTTATTCTCTTCATACGGTTTAGCATATTTTATTCAGGGCATGGTTTAGCATGTTTTATTATGTGCACATGGTGTAGCATACGGTTAGCTTGGTTATTATGTGTATATGGTAGTATGTTTTATTGTGTGCATGCAGTTTACATGTTGTGTTTTGGGCATACAGTTAGCATCGCAGTTCGAAGACATTGTTAGCATGTTTATTCCATTTATGGTCAGCATGTTTACTGGGTGCATTTGGTTAGTATCCGGTGCATTTGGGCGCGTAACAATTATTATGCTTAGCTCTCACTTGGGTGTGTTTGCACGTATCTCATGTTCATAGCATGTCTATTGCATGTTGTCAGCATTCATACCAAGCACACATTCATAATGTGTATTTGATGTGATGCAGCCACAGCAGTTATCAGGTTCTCAGTATAGGCACCTTTCAAACAATTGTTCAGTGCACAATTGTAGTATTCATATGGGTTCACAGCATTCATCTATGCCAACTATGCGGTTACAAAACATTAGTCATTCTAGGGCACTCATTAGACACTCATGGTGCATGCCTCGCTTTCAGGAGAGATGTTCTAGATTAGCTGTCATATCTTCAGAGCAAACGTCATGAAACATAGGAAGTACATATTTGTTATGCCTGCCACTTTTGCAGGAGGAAGCACTACGTAGTTATGGTTATTGACACTTATCTTAGCAAGGCGTTATGATACATAGGTGATTGTATACCCATTATGGCTGATATGTCTGCGGGGGGAGGCATCACATTGATTATTGTGGTAACGTTTTCAGAACATAATGATACGACATTAGGTGGTGAAATACCCATTATGCCTGCCACGTCTGCAGGGGGATACATCACATAAAGTTGTTGTTACTGACTCGTTTTCAGAGCAATAACATCTTGACTCAGGTGTTCCTTTACCATTGTGCTTGCCACGTCTGCAGGGGCATGCACCACAGGTTATTGTTACTGACACGTTTTCAGAACAATAACATCTCGCCTCTCCTAGGTTATTGTTTCAGAGCAATAACATCAGGATGTGAAGTGGTTGTATACCCGTTATGTCTGCCTCGTCTGCAGGTGGGGGATACCACTCAGGTTGTTGTTACTGACACGTTTTCAGAGCAATTACATTTCAATGTATTGTTACCCATTGTGCCTTCCACGTCTGCAGGGGGTGGCCCTATACAGGTTGTTGTTACTGACATATTTCTGGGCAAAGTCAGATCAAATACTTATTTTACTTGCTGGATTTTTGGCCCTTTACAGTCATGCCATTGCACAAGGTTATGGCCCAAAAGCTACAAATCTAACCGCCTCAAATATGATTATTTTTTATTACAGTTTATTACTATTATTATTGTTTGTTGTTTTCACTTATTTATTTCAGCATTGTTACGGTTATTACTAGTGTTACTTATGGCATCGTTAGGGGTCGTTAGTCTCAGGTAGTTACCGGACATTTGTAGCCACGAACACAAGTGTAAGCCTGTTAAGGCTGTGTTTGTGGGAGGGGCGAGAATATATATAGGCTCTCTATAGGCTATTATTAGTGGTGTTACTTAGGGTATCGTTAGGGGGGATTAGTCTCAGGTAGGTACTGGACATTTGTAGCCACGACCACAACTGTAAATTTATGTATAATAAGAATTTAATTATATATTTATTAATGTATTTTTTTATGTATAACTGTTAATAAATTGGGTAGAGGACGTCACCTGATTAGCCCAGTATATATGGAATATATGTTGACAGGATGTATGCTGCGAGCAAGCCGGGAATGTGAGGACCAACTTTGCCCGTAATCTCGTGAGACTCTGCATCTGCCGTGTCAGGCAAGAAGAAGCGAGCTCAGAGACTGTTGAAGAGGTATTCCAGGCAAAACCTTTTTTTATACATATCAACTGGCTACGGAAAGTTAAACAGATTTGTAAATTACTTCTATTAAAAAATCTTAATCCTTCCAATAGTTATTAGCTTCTGAAGTTTTCTGTCTAACTGCTCAATGATGATGTCACGCCCGGGAGCTGTGCATGATGGGAGAATATCCCCATAGGAACTGCACAGCTCCCGGGACGTGAGTTATTAGAGATCAGTTAGACAGAAAACAATGACTCAACTTCGGAAGCTAATAACTATTGGAAGGATTAAGATTTTTTAATAGAAGTAATTTACAAATCTGTTTAACTTTCCGGAGCCAGTTGATATATAAAAAAAGTTTGGGCCTGGAATACCCCTTTAAGCAGCAGGAGCAGGAAGGGCATGAGACCATGAAATAGCCGAAACCAACGGATAGGGGTGACTCAGGTAAAATTAAATAGGAATATGCATGAAAATATGTAAGAAAGGATAATAAAGCGACAATAGAAATGGCTAAATGATTTAAAAGATGGACAGAAGAGAATTAATTAAAGGAAGAAAAAATAGACAGAAAAATAAATAATGACACTTTATATGTAAGCATATATGGTGAAAAATACAAGCATATATACCTATAGGGAGATATATATATATATATATATATATATAGTGTGTATATATATATATATATATATATATATATATATATATATGGATATAAGCAATATGGGATCACAGGAAAAAAGGAAAGAGGAAACAATAATCTTTATTATCCAAAAAAGGGCAAATAAGCAGGAGAAAATCCCACACAGTACTTATCTTGAATGCGGAGCAGCAAAGAAGAGGAAGTTTATTCATGGAATATTCCTTTTATGACCTCTCCCATTCACTGATTGGCTACTGTTCCATGCCTAATTTTCATATTATCAGTTTTTTCTTTTCATAATACCTATTGTAAACTGGCTGCAATTTAAAGTGGTAAAGAGTTTGCATAAATGAGAAGTCTCCTGTCTTGTTATAAAATTAAGAATTTTTTTCTTGTTAGATCAAAAATCCAGTATGAAAAATATTTTCTCTGTGGAGCAAGTTGAAATTGTTAATAAAATAAGCATTTATTCATAAGTTTTAACCCCTTAAGGACCAAGGACGTACCGGTACGTCCTTGGTCTTGCTCTTCTGATATAACGCGGGGTTACACAGTAACCCCGCGTCATATCATGGCGGGCCCGGCGTCATAGTGAAGCCGGGACCTGCCTCTAATAGCGCGCAGCGCCGATCGCGGCGCCGCGCGCTATTAACCCTTTAGCCGCGCGCTCAGAGCTGAGCCGCGCTGCTAAAAGTGAAAGTGAAAGTTCCCGACTAGCTCAGTCGAGCTGTTCGGGATAGCCGCGGCTAATCGCGGCATCCCGAACAGCTGACAGGACAGCGGGAGGGCCCCTTCCTGCCTCCTCGCTGTCCGATCGCCGAATGACTGCTCAGTGCCTGAGATCCAGGCATGAGCAGTCATGCGGCAGAATCGTTGATCACTGGTTTCTTATGAGAAACCAGTGATCAACATAGAAGATCAGTGTGTGCAGTGTTATAGGTCCCTATGGGACCTATAACACTGCAAAAAAAAAGTGAAAAAAAAAAGTGAATAAAGATCATTTAACTCCTCCCCTATTAAAAGTTTGAATCACCCCCCTTTTCCAATAAAAAAAAAAACACAGTGTAAATAAAAATAAAAATAAACATATGTGGTATCACCGCGTGCGGAAATGTCCGAATTATAAAAATATATCATTAATTAAACCGCTCGGTCAATGGCGTGCGCGCAAAAAAATTCCAAAGTCCAAAATAGTGCATTTTTGGTCACTTTTTATATCATTTAAAAATGAATAAAAATGATCAATAAGTCCTAGCAATGCAAAAATGGTACCGTTAAAAACTTCAGATCACGGCGCAAAAAATGAGCCCTCATACCGCCCCATACACGGAAAAATAAAAAAGTTATAGGGGTCAGAAGATGACAATTTTAAACGTATTAATTTTCCTGCATGTAGTTATGATTTTTTCCAGAAGTCCGACAAAATCAAACCTATATAAGTAGGGTATCATTTTAATCGTATGGACCTACAGAATACATATCAGGTGTCATTTTTACCGAAAAATGTACTACGTAGAAACGGAATCCCCCAAAAGTTACAAAACAGCGTTTTTTTTTTTCAATTTTGTCCACAATGATTTTTTTTCCCGCTTCACCATAGATTTTTGGGCAAAATGACTGACGTCATTACAAAGTAGAATTGGTGGCGCAAAAAATAAGCCATCATATGGATTTTTAGGTGTAAATTTGAAAAAGTTATGATTTTTTAAAGGCAAGGAGCAAAAAACGAAAATGCAAAAACGGAAAAACCTCCGGTCCTTAAGGGGTTAAACCATTGTTATTAAAATTTTTGCTATTTTTTCACGGACAGTGCCCCTTTCAATTGCTTTTTGTGTAAGTTTTTCATGTTTTCTCCATAGGTCTTCATTACAAACATTGTATAGTTTCTCTTCTACAACCTCTAAAGAAGAAACTATTCTCTGATTAGTTTGTAATCAGCCCATAACTCATGAAAAAAATGTCTAACTTGATTTATTACCATATCAAGGCGGAACTTTCATATGGTCATATATCAGCTTAACCCCTTAAGGACCCAGGATTTTTCCGTTTTTGCATTTTAGTTTTTTCCTCCTTGCCTTTAAAAAATCATAACTCTTTCAATTTTGCACCTAAAAATCCATATGATGGCTTATTGTTTGCGCCACCAATTCTACTTTGTAATGACGTCAGTCATTTTACCCAAAAATCTATGGCGAAACGGAAAAAAAAAATCATTGTGAGACAAAATTTAAACAAAAACCCGCTGTTTTGTAACTTTTGGGGGATTTCGTTTCTACATAGTACATTTTTCGGTAAAAATGACACCTTATCTTTATTCTGTAGGTCCATACGATTAAAATGATACCCTACTTATATAGGTTTGATTTTGTCGTACTTCTGGAAAAAATCATAACTACATGCAGGAAAATTAATACGCTTAAAATTGTCCTCTTCTGACCCCTATAACTTTTTTATTTTTCCGCGTATGGGGCGGTATGAGGGCTCATTTTTTGCGCCGTGATCTGAAGTTTTTAGTGGTATCATGTTTGCATTGATAGGACTTATTATTTTGGACTTTGGAATAATTTGCGTGTACGCCATTGAATGTGCGGTTTAATTAACAATATATTTTTATAATTCGGACATTTTGGCACGCGGCGATACGATATATGTTTATTTTTCTTTACACTGTGTTTTTTTTATGGGAAAAGGGGGGTGATTCAAACTTTTAATAGGGGAGGTGTTAAATGATCTTTATTCACTTTTTTTTCCCACTTTTTTTTTGCAGTGTTATAGCTCCCATAGGGACCTATAACACTGCACACACTGATCTTTTACATTGATCAGTGGTTTCTCATAAGAAACCACTGATCGATGATTCTGCCGCTTGACTGCTCATGCCTGGATCTCAGGCACTGAGCAGTCACTCGGCTATCGGACAGCGAGGAGGCAGGTAGGGATCCTCCGGCTGTCTTGTAAGCTGTTTGGGATGCCGTGATTTCGCCGCGGCTATCCTGAACAGTTCCCTAAGCTACAGGTATGCTTTCACTTTCACTTTAGAGGCGGCGTTCAACTTTGAACGCCGCATCTAAAGGGTTAATAGCGTGCAGCACCGCGATCAATGCCACGCTATTAGCCACGGGTCCCGGCCGTTGTTAGAGGCCCGGGTCCAACCCGCTATGATGCGTTATAGATTGGGAGCAGACTCATGACGTACACGTACGTCATGGGTCCTTAACAGGTTAAAGGGGTACTCCGGTAGTTAAGATTTTTGGCTATATTGCATCTTCTTTTAATGTTCATGCTTTTTTGCAATTGACATGCATTATATGTTTGTGTAGCATGTGTCTTTTTTTCTTACCTGTTTGTGGGCCAGGAAGTTCTGTAGTTCTGTGTTGGATCTCTTACTATTGTCCACATATAAGGATTAGGCTGTGAACAAGATGTCAGAGCTTTTTTTCTCTGTTCTTTCAGAACTGCATGACAGAGATAAGCCACTCCCCCTCATCTCCCTCTCCTGGAGGACACAGGTGTGCATGAGGGCAAGAAGCTCCTACACAGCTCCTCATCTCCCCTCCCCTGTTCTGTCTTCTGAGGACACAGGTCTGCACTGTAAGAAGACAGAGAAGATATATGTGAAGGGGAGAAAGTGATATGTGAAGGGGAGGATAACAAGGTGCACGGGCTGGGGATGTATAGACTGTAGGCGAATAAATCTCAGACTGGGGATGATTTCTATGTGTGAAGGAGGGGGGGGGGGGACTCCTGAATGACACATGCTGGGAGTTGTAGTCCCTGTTATGTGTGTGTGTATGCTAGTGTTTACAAACCAGTGTGCTTCCAGCTGTTGCAAAACTACAACTCCCAGCATGCCTAGACAGACTTTGGGCATGCTGGGAGTTGTAGTTTTGCAACAGCTGGAGGCACACTGGTTGGGAAACACTGTCCTAGCCTATTCAGCGTACACATCATGTTACACCAGTGTTTCCAAACCACTGTGCCTCCAGCTGTTGTAAAACTACAACTCCCAGCATTCCCTGACAATCTTTGGGCATGCTGGGAGTTGTAGTCTTGCAACAGCTGGAGGCACACTGATTGGGAAACACTGGCCTAGCCTATTCAGTATATTACAAACAAAGTGCATTGTTTCCCAAGCAGGGTGTCTTCAGCTGTATAAAAACTACAACTCCCAGCATGCCCGACAGCTTTTGGCTGTCCAGGCATGCTGGTAGTAGTAGTTTTGCAACACCTGGAGGCACCCTGGTTGGGAAACACTGGTGTATGCCCTATAGAGGTGTGGGGAATTACAACCCCCAAGGAGACTACAGAGGCAGCATGCTGGTGTTATACCACAGACTGAAGACTCCTGAATGACACATGCTGGGAGTTGTAGTCACTTTTGTGTGTGTGTGTGTGTGTGTGTATGCCAGTGTATCCCAACCAGGGCTGATTATATTAGTGTGCTATGTATAAGGGGGCCGACCCAGGAAAATAGTAGGGTGGGTAAAGGGTGGAACAAACAAAACAAAAAAACGGAGCCGCCCCAAACCAGCAAGGCATGTGGCATGTGGCTGGGATTTGTAGTTTTCAGCACAGCAAGAAACAGGAAATAGAAGCAAAGATAGGAAAACAAAGGGGGGGATAAAAAGACAACAAAGAACGGAAATAGAG
Organism: Hyla sarda; assembly: GCF_029499605.1. Classification (NCBI taxonomy): domain Eukaryota; kingdom Metazoa; phylum Chordata; class Amphibia; order Anura; family Hylidae; genus Hyla; species Hyla sarda. The sequence continues at coordinate 357,458,639 of NC_079192.1, forward strand.
TATCCTAAACAACAAGAATAGAAATGAAACAAAACAAATAGGGTAAGTCAAAAACGGAAAAACACGTTGACCACCGGAGTACCCCTTTAAGGGCAATTATCAGCTGAACCAGACGATGATTGTCCTTTGTAAAAGACCCAGTGATTAGCGAACGAACATGTAGACAGGTAATGTGCTGCTGACAAAAATGTAAGTTAAGAGCTGCATGAACAATTCAGTGATCATTCATGCAGCTCTGCACTTGATCTGCCCATCTAAAAGGAACCTTAAAAGTCTGCTCAGGAGAGGTGAGAGCTAAAGACAGATTATTTAAACTAAATTTCTCTAACAGAATTCATTGACAACAGGAAACTACAGGAGGCTGTAAAACACAAGCCAACATATTTTTCTTAATAAAGACCTTTGGAGAAAGGTCAGTAAGTGCAAAGCTAGAATGAAAGAAATGCATTTAAAGGTGCCAATCCTATTAATGTCATTAAAACAGCTTTTATATATGTTGCTCAGATATGTTAAAGGTTATTAATTGCATTAGGTCTCACTCCTGAGACCTGTTGCAATTGTGAGATGTTGGCCTTCTATGCAGTGAAAAGGTCAGATCTGTAAGGGGAGTAGAGTCTGTCCACTTCCCTTCCTTATATCTTCAGTCAACAACTTTTGACGTGCTGAGCAACATGTCAAAAGTAGTTTTTTTAAATGAAAGTAACACTTTAAATAGCTTTTGAGAATATCATTTTTAAATCAACCTTCAAGACTTTTGAATATTATTTAAAGTGACCAAACATGATCTGATTTCATAGTCCTAAATTATTTTCTTTTTTAGGATTGAAGGTGGAGTAAGTCTTTTAGGAGTACTTTTATATTTTCTGAACAGCCATTCTTACCATATTTAAAAAAAATAGCAAATGACTAGGATATGAGCCCGCAAACAAAAGTGATCTTACTAAACCTTGGGCTGATGCCGTGTGACATAAACATGTTTGACAATAATATTACTCTGCAAAACTGTTTGATAATTTTCATTATTGTTAATTAAACTTGAAGAAGCACAGACGTCTGCTAAATTAACGTAGGGTTTGCAGCCGGAAGCTCAAAATTACTTTAATTGATAGTAAGATAGTTTTCCTGATCACCAATTAGACCTAATTAGTGATCAGATTTCAAGACGTCAATAAATACCCTGCCTGATGAGGAATAAAAACAAGATTACATAGTGTTACATAAATATCATTTCCTTTTATCACCAATTGTATCATAGCCAGTAAGAAGGTTGCAGACCTTTAAATACATAGGGTTGCACAGATACAATACTTTTCAATGAATGTAATGACAGGGGAAGTATTTAGGGGTTTAATTGAGATTGCACGGCAGAAATTACTTCCAAGTTGTGTATTTTTTTCTAAGCTTGGACTTTTTTTTATTTAAATAATACATAAAGACTTCACAGAACACCCAATGTTTCTCAAGTTCACAGTTTTAAGCTGCTGTGTCTTCTGAAGCTTTTGTGCTGTGCAAAATGCTCCTATGAAACTCTGAGTGGTTACCATGAAGGGGAAAACAACATTTTAAATCCTGATTTGATGTTATTTATTGTTTTTATTTTGTGTTATTTATTGTTGTTTTAATAAGTTTAATTTGTTTACAGTATTTGTGAAAATGTATTACTCAAATTACTTCAGGAAAGATGAGCCAGTTTTTTTTTTTTTTTATTAAAGAGAGAGGTTAAAATATTAAACTGATAGTCTTGGCAGTCTCTCTCACAAGGGCCCATTAAGACATATGGGCCCAGATTTATCAGACTTTATTAGAGAAAAACTGGTGTGATTTTCCTAGAGCAATCGATCACAGCTCAGCTTTCCTATCTTAACAAGCTCTGGGACAGTGAAAGCTGATCTGTGAGTGGTTGCTGTGGGAAAATCACTCTAGTTATTCTCTTTGATAAATCCAGGCCATGGACTTTACATAAGGATAATCTAAAAAAGATATCAGCTGCAAAGAGCTTCAACTACTCGGCACAACCATTATTGCATGATTACCCATTCATTTTAGTAGGCACCATGTAATTCCACATTTCCTTTTTCATGTGCAAGCATTTATAGGTCATCGCATAGGGGTATAGATACTAGAAAAGTGGTTTCAGGTTTAGAAAGTTATTTCTGGTTAGGATAGGTAGGAAGTAGGAAGGTAATCTCCCCACAGAAGGCAGATAGAACCTCCCTAGTAGTCAGACATTCTCCCCAGCATGCAGGTATTCCTCTCTAGTTGTCAGGCAATCCCCCCCCCCCCCAAACAGGCAGCAACCCTCCCTAGTCGTCAATCCCAGTAGACAGGTAATCTCCCAGCGGGCAGGTAATCCCTTCAGTAGTCAGGTAGCCCCCCCAGTACACAGTAATTTCCCTCCTGCAAATTATATTTATATATGTATGTATATATATATATATATCTCTCTCTCTCTCTATCATATATACTCGAGTATAAGCTGACCCGAATATAAGCCGAGGCCCAAAAACCTGGGAAAAACTTATTGGCTTGAGTATAAGCCTAGGGTGGGAAATACATCATCCCCCCCCCTCCCCTGTCATCATCCCGACCCCCTGTCATCATCTCCCCTGTCATCATACCGACTCCCCCTTGTCATCATCCCGATCCCCTCTGTCATCATCCCCCCACATCATCATCCAGCCCCCCCATCCCCCTGTCATCATTCAGACCCCCCTCCATCATCATACAGACCCCCCTCATCCCCCCTGTCATCATACAGACCCCCTCTGTCATCATACAGACCCTCCTCATCCCCCTGTCATTCAGACCACCCTCATCCCCCTGTCCTCATCCAGACCCCCCTCCGTCATCATTAGACCGCCCTCATCCCCCCTGTTATCATACAGAGCCCTCTCCATCATTATACAGACCCCCCTCTCTTGTTGTCTACTCACCACCCCAGTTGTACCTCTGTGGGTCCTTCCCGGTTACCTAGCAGCCGTCTATCATCACCCAACAGGGACCGGCCGCCTTCCATTGGGGAGGGTGAGCCAGTCTGGGCTATCCATCTTGACCAGATGGCCCTCTTCTCCACTCCGCGCCAGCCCTGGACTAGGGATGCTGCTTTGATTCCGCCGCGCAGGGATGTCCGTGCGCAGGGACGCCCCTGACATCACGGATATCTGCTGCGCACAGACATCCCTGCGCATCATCGTCAATGCAGCGTCACCATTCCAGAGCAGGCCCTGAGTGGAGAAGAGGGCCTCCTGTTAAGATGGATGGCCTGGACCGGCTCAACCTCCCCACTAGAAGTTGGACGGTCCCTGCAGCATAGATGCTTGACGATGGATGGCCCGGCCCATCCCCTCACCTCCACCCCACCCCCCACCGGTATACCTGAAGCTTTTTTTTCTTTCTTTCATTCACTCGGGTATAAGCGGAGGGGGACATTTTTAGCATGAAAAAATCGTGCTGAAAAACTAGGCTTCTACTCAAATATATATGGTAAATATATATATATATATTTATATACACACACATTTGTGGTCAGGGCTACATGATGCGACCGTCGTATCCTAACCCTAATATCTACTTACCAACTACAATAAACACCCAAGCAACTACAATTACAAACCCCAACAGCAACAAAAACCTAACTAAGCAGCCTGAGGTGTCCCATAACTGCTGCGTGTGGGTACTTCCAAAGAGGGCCAAAACTCAGAGATTTACAATATAACCACATAGACAGAACTACAAGCTCCTTGCTAACTTACCTCTTAAAGATTTGATACTAACACTAAGACCTACCAGACATGAACCTGCCCCATTAGTCATGGCAAGCAAGCACAGCAACCATACCAAATTCACGAATACCTCAGCAATGTGGCCTGAAAATGATACCAAAAGGCAAAACCCCCAAAGTGACCTAACCCAAATCCGGCAAGGATTAAAACCTACAACCTCAAACATAGCTCCTCGCAAAGATGCTGGAACTCCACAATTCTGTAATACTGAGGTAATAATAATAATGGGCTAATGAAGTACTGAATTGCTCTCTCGACATGTGGCTAGGTAGGTATTCTCATTAATCTTTGATTAACATGCTAGTACAACTATAGGGTTCCTCTGAAGCGAATGAAGTCTGCACATTCTAATGACAGGCCGTTAAGTAAGTACACCCCTCTATTCCTCTAGCACATCTACTGAAGATCTGACTATCCAGATAGAACCTATCTCACAACAACAACATCTGCATCCGGTCTAACAAAAACAAGCAACTTCCCCAAACACAACCTTCTAACTTGAATGCACAAAAAGCAGAATCATTTTAAACCATGACCGGTTATAACCGTAATCAAGCTGTAGTCGTAAGAGGTCTTGCAAAAGCAATCCACCCGTGCCTTGAACATTACACTAAAATTCCACCATTGTCCATAACTAAAACATTGCCGCCAACCTGCAGCCGTGTCAGGTTGTAACAGTAATTGACATGTAGAATTAACAGGCCTAGCCGAAACAACACAACATATCCAGTAATCATGACTATTACACCCCAAAAATTTATGTAACTAATAAATGTCGTTACTAACCCGAAGCCTTGATAGGTGGTAATCATGATTGACTTGCGGACATGACAAGGCTCTACTGAAACCACACTATATCCCTGTATGCACAATCCAATACTAAACAACATACTGACTCACCCAAACAAATACTGAAACGCCAAAACAACATGCTACAACATGTGTCCAGACTAAACGCTAGAAACGTATGCACAGAATAACATTTGCACCTGCATCGGACGTGTGCATAGGATAACGATATTGCTGTTTATGTAGACTGTGTACGGTATGAGCACCATAAAAGGCCTGCACAGTAAAACATAAAAAATATATGTACGTGTGAGATATGAATGTATACCTAGTATAAACATGATAAACAAATACCAAGCATAAACCGCTAGATACGTAAGAAGAGCGTAGCGATATGAACATGTACCCTGCACGAACATGATAACCGCATGCCCAGTGCAAACTACGACCATGACCACAAAACAGCTATATATAAACGTGTGCCCAAAACAAACTATATGAGCGTGTGCGCAGAGCAAACTATAAGCGTATGAAACTGTAAATGTCTAAAATAAGCGTGATAGCTATCAAACACCCCCTCCCGTAGGCTTGCATTGAGGGGCGGAGCGTGACGTCACACGGGGGCGGAGGTGTGGCGTCACAAGCCACCGGCCCTGCGGTCGCCCGTAATTAGACCCGGAGCGAACACGCTCCGGGGACTGATTACACACGGGGTGCCGCGTGCATGATCACGGGCGTCCCCAGCTGCGGGACTCTGGTGATCCTTCGGATAGGGGATAAGATGTGCAAGCACCGGAGAACCCCTTTAAAACTAATTTTTGCTATTGCACTCCTTATGGTAAATAAATATTTCTAATATACTTTAAAAAAAAAAAAAAGTTTTATTTGTGCTTAAAAGAGAGCACATTTTCCCCCATCTCATACACAGACTTTGGAGCAGAGCTGGTCTTCAACAGAGCCCGTCACAAGGCAGGATGGATTTGCTGTGGCAGGTAGCACCCAGGTCACTACCCCCGATATGGCTCGATAACACCGGTACTGGGCAAGGCGAGGTACAGGAGGATGAGACAGAGGCGTAGTCAACGTAGCAGAAGGTCCAGGCAGGCGGCAAAGGTTCGTATTCAAAAACGTAGCAAGGAAGTCTGCTAACACGGGTAGGCAAAACAGGCAATGGGAACGCTTTCTCTTAGGCAATGAGCACTGAAGATCCGGCAGGGATGTGTGGGAGGTGCACAAATTTATAATTTAGTGTTCAGGTGCACTTACTAATTATGGGCGCACTGGCCCTTTAAATTTCAAAGCACTGGCATGCGCCCGCCCTAAGGGACGGGGACGCGCGCGCGCCGAGATGAAGCAGCAGCAGCAGGAGGAGTGGACGTGGGTAAGTGACTGGCCGGGATTCGCATGCGAAGCGCGTCCCGCAATGTGGATCCCGACCCTGCCGGTGACTGGGGACACAGAGCTACTGCGCTCATGGCAGGTGCTAACCGCCGAAGCGCAGTATGTAACAGTACCCCCCCCCCTTTGGTCTCCCCCCTCCTTTTATGACTCAAGAATCTTTTGAGAAGATCCTGATCCAGGATGTTATTGCTGACTCAAGAGCAACCTGCAACTCTCTTCTCCCGATGATGAACCCCCCCCTCTCCTGAGATCGAGCAATAACAGGTGTGTTATGCCCACAGATGTCCGGGGCCGCAGGCACGCTCCACTGAACGGATTAGGGTGTGTCCATCTTTTTTGGTAGCACCCGCAATCCAAAAATGTTTTATTCCCAGACCCCGGCCACTCCTCTGCGGCATCAGGAACCCATAGATTGCCTGAAAGACATAGCCTGGAGTTGGCTGATGCACGAGTAAACACCCGGGCTTCACAATCCACCCCAAAAAAACGCAAAATTTTATTGAAATTGTCTGACAAAATACCTGTTTTTTAAAAACAAGCGCATATACAGCAGTTCAGAAGACTCTATAATGCAGGATGGTGGACCACCAAAAGAGATTCTTCTCAAAAATAATAAACCACACGTTTGAAATTTGGTTAAAAAAATTATTACATGTGTGTAAGCGCATCTGTCTCCAAAAAATCAGATGACAAAAGGATTCTAATCGCCAAAAATGATTAAGCAGAGTTAATCCCTCTCCATCTATTTATTTTATTTTTTTCATTAAAAAATCACATGCAACAAGCGTTCCGTTGTTTAACGGTTAGCATTCTGCAAAATTCAATTTTATTACTGATAAAATTATCAGTAAATTTAACAATAACACTACCCAAGAGTGTTTAATTACCCCATACATTGCACCAGGAGCAGTCAGGAGTAGGCCTCAGCAATACCAAAGAGGCTTTAATAACCCCTTACCTTGCCCGATCAATTGCAATATCGAGCAATAACAGGTGTGTTATGGCCTCAGATGTCCTGGGCCGCACTAGCGCTCCACTGAACAGATTAGCATGTCTCTATCTTTCAAGGACAGGTGCATGTTGCACGGTGAAACCAGTTTGTGATAGGGATCTGGGATTGCAATTATTTAACCTTAAAACGAGGAATTACCAGTAAGTGAGGGTCATAAGCTGGTGTTGATTAAGTCCCTGCCCTTTGTACACACCACCCGTCGCTATGGATTAGTTAGTGAGTTGGTTAGTGAGGTCCTCGGATCGGCCCAGGCGGGGTAGGAGAAGGCCCTGGCAGAGCGCCGAGAATTTAACAATCATTGTTGAAATTTCCATTAAGCATGTATTTAGCTACTGCTAAACATCCAAAAATGTAAGGCCCAAGGCCAAAAGCACCAAGGAGGCAAGTAGTTCCTGAAAGACACAGAATGAGTCTGGAGCATGCATTTGCAGTACCCAAGAGGTTTCCATAACCCCTTACATTTAAAGATCAATGTTTACATTTGCATTAAGCATGCATTTAGCTACTGCTAAACTTCAAAAAATTATAGGCCCAAGGCCTGAGGCACCAGGGAGGCAAGTAGTTTGTGAAAGACACAGAATGAGTCTGGAGCAGTCATTCGCAGTACCCAAGATGGTTTCATAACCCCTTACATTTAAAGATCAATGTTGACATTTGCATTAAGCATGTATTTAGCTACTGCTAAACTTAAAAAAATTATAGGCCCAAGGCCAGAAGCATCAATTTTCCCCATATTAGGAGCATAGTTGTCCCCCAGATTAGGCAGCATATCTGTCCCCCAGATTAGGAGCATACTTGTCCCCCAGATTAGGCAGCATAGATGTCCCCCAGATTAGGCAGCATAGATGTCCCCCAGATTAGGCAGCATAGATGTCCACCAGATTAGTAGTTTAGTTGTCCCCCAGATTAGGAGCATAGTTGTCCCCCAGATTAGGCAGCGTAGATGTCCCCCAGATTAGGAGCATACTTGTCCCCCAGAGTAGGCAGGCCCCCAATCAGCGCGGGCTGGTCAGAGCCAATCAAAGGGCCGTATGTGGCAAGCGGGCCATACAATGACCAGGTCTGCCCCAGAGGGTTTCATAACCAACCACAATAGAGAAAATTTTGTTGTAGGAGCATGGTCAATCTACTTAGACCCATCTGTCATTGGTGGCTGGAAATCCTGGCTGATCCATCCCTGATTCATCTTGAAAAACATCAGTCTCTCCACATTTTTAATGGACAGACGAGTTCGCCTTGGGGTGACTATGGCCCCGGCCGCACTAAACACCCGCTCTGATGGCACACTACTGGCCAGGCAGGACAGCTTTTCCAAGGCAAACTCCACTAGTTGCGGCCATAAATTGAGTTTGGCTGCCCAGAAGTCCAGCGGATCTTCAACGGTTGTTGGCAGGGTCATGTCTAGGTAAGCCACCACCTGCTGGTTCAGGTCCTGCTCCATGTCCACCTGCTCCTGATGAGTAGCTTCACTATGCGGCTGAAGGAAGCTACTCATCAGCGACTGTAGACTCAGGCTGATTGAGCCGGTACTGCTCCTGCCACCCCTCCCCAGCAGCCGTGGCAGTGGAAGGTGAGCGCAGAGGGCCCCCCGAGTCAGACCTGCGAGTGGATGGACCATGTGGCCGATAGGCATCGGCCAACCGACTATGTAGAAGCTCCCTGAAGTAGGTCAGTTTGTCCTCCCTCTCAGTTGGTGTAAAAAAAGGCCCCCATTCTGGGCCGGTAGCGAGGGTCTAATAAGGAGGAGATCCAGAAGTCATCGCGCTGACGAATTTTGACAATTCGGGGGTCACTACGCAAGCAACTCAGCATACATCGTGCCATTTGTGACAGTGACTCGCTGGGACTACCTGCCTCCATCTCCACTGCATACTGCCACGGTGTGTCTGGGTCCTCTGTCTCGCCTCCCTCGTAATAACCCTCCAGCTCCTCTGGCTGCTCCTGCTCCTCCTCTCCTGTCCAATGATCAGAAACACCGGCCATCTCATCCACCGTAAACTGTGCTCCGCTCTGCCCCTCATCATCCTCCTCCAGTTCATCCCCCACAGGACTCCTGTAGCCTTCTGATGTAGGCGCAACATCTCCATTGCCGTGACCAGCCATGTTTTCAATCATTTTTTGGAGTAAATGTAGAAGTGGAATTACGTCGTTCATGGCGAAATTCGAGCGACTAACAAAAAATGTGGCTTCCTCAAAGGGCCTCAGCAAACGGCAGGTGTCACGTATGAGCTGCCACTTGTTCACATTGAAGTTACACAGGGGAGTATTCCTATCTGCTTGTATCATCAAAAAATCTGTGATGGCTTTTCTTTGTTCATATAGTCTGTCCAACATATGGAGAGTGGAATTCCAACGTGTGGCAACGTCACAAATGAGACTATGTTGTGGGATACTGTTCTGACGCTGCAGCTCAAGCAAAGTGTGCTTGGCGGTGTACGAGTGGCTGAAGTGCATGCACAGTTTCCTTGCCATTGTCAGGACGTCTTGCAAATGGGGTGTAGACTTGATGAACTTCTTGACAACCAGATTCAACACGTGTGCCATGCAGAGCGAATGGTTCACACTTCCTTGTCGCAGCGTGGCCACAATGTTCTTCCTATTGTCCATCACCATGGTTCCCATTTCCAGATTTTGTGGAGTAAGCCATACTCGGATTTCTTCCCTAATGAACTTTAGCAGTTCCTCCCCTGTGTGACTCCGTTCGCCAAGGCAAACCATGTGAAGGACGGCTTGACACCGCTGTGCCCTACACACGTGGTACGATGAAGGGTCACCGAGATTTGGACGTGCAGTGAAGGCCGAGGACACGGGGAAGGAGGAGGAGGCACACACTGTAAAAGGACCAACTGCCTGGGAGCCAGAGCCGGAGGAGGAAGCGGTATGACCTGTCCAAGTTGCTGTTGTGGCTGTGCAGGAACAACATTTACCCAGTGGGCCGTAAAAGACATGTATTGTCCCTGCCCGTAGTTACAGCTCCACATGACGGCGCTGCCGTGCGCTTTTGAACACACCGACAGGCTCAAAGACTGGCCCACCTTCTCTTGTACAAACTTATGCAGGGCTGGTACTGCCTTCTTCGCAAAGAAATGACGGCTTGGGACTCTCCACCTCGGCTCGGCACAAGCCATCAATTCTCTGAAAGCTGCAGAGTCCACCAGTTGGAAAGGGAGGGACTGCAACACCAGCAACTTGGACAGTAGCACATTCAACTTCTGCGCCGTTGGATGAGTGGGCGCATACTGTTGTCTCTTGGACATGGCTTCGCCGATCGATTGTTGGCGGAATGGCTGACTACGAGGGGAAGAAGCAGGAGCACAAGAAGGAGGGTTTGACACAATGCTCCCTTCGGCTGAGGTGGTGGAGCCTTGGCTGGATGACGGAGGGAGCGGCTGGCCACTGGTCGATGCGGCAGGCTGGACCACTACCTCGGAGCCACGGTTATCCCAGGCCGCTTTATGGTGGCGAATCATGTGTTGACGCAGGGCCGTGGTGCCGAGATTGGGACCCTGGCCACGCTTCACTTTCTGCCGACAGATTTTGCATGTGACTACGCTAAGGTCCTCCGGATTCTTTATGAAGAACAACCACACTGCAGAGTAGCTGATTTTCCCACCCACAGTCCGCACTATTTCACTGCTATTGGCGCCGTCTCCAGGAAACCCTGTTCCACTACCTCCCTGAATGGTAGCTTGCCGCGAAGCAGGTGGTCTCCCCCTGGCACGTTTGGCTCCTGAATTTCCACTACTGCCACCACCACGCTGATTGCCAACCGTGCTACTGCGTTGCTGCCTCATAGACAAAGAGCAAATCTCTTCTCCTGATGATGATGAAGCCCCGGCTTCTGCACCTGGCTCCCAATTGCGATCGGCTTCATCATCATCAAAAGATATGTGCACGTCACTGATGTCCTCCTCGTGTTCCACAACAGTGTCTGCTACAGGACCCTGAACAATTGAAACACCGCCTCCCACGTCACTCTCCGCATCACTACTTGCCCGCCTTGCAGAGCAAGCGACGCATGTCTCCTCACATTCTTGGCTGCCCATTAGCTGCTGACTGTCCTCTATTGCAGTGGTTCTCAACCTTTTTGGCGACTGTACCCCCAAATGCTGAAAGTATGTCCGCGGGTACCCCCTCGCACGGAACTTGCGCGCGAGGGGTACCCACGGACAAAAGGCGTGTTCTTACCTTTATACTTATGCATCCCCCCCCTCCATCTTTATCCCCATGTGTCATTATTCCTCCTCCATCTTTATCCCCTTGTGTTATTACTCCTCCTCCATCTTTATCCCCTTGTGTCATTATTCCTCCTCCATCTTTATCCCCCTGTGTTATTATTCCTCCTCCATCTTTATCCCCCTGTGTTATTATTCCTCCTCCATCTTTATCCCCGTGTCATTATTCCTCCTCCATCTTTATCCCCTTGTGTTATTATTCCCCCTCCATCTTTATCCCCTGGTGTTATTATTCCTTCCTCCATCTTTATCCCCTTGTGTTATTATTCCTCCTCCATCTTTATCCCCTTATATGTTGTGTCATTATTCCTCCTCCATCTTTATCCCCTGTGTTATTATTCCTCCTCCATCTTTATCCCCGTGTTATTATTCCTCCTCCATCGTTATCCCCTTGTGTTAATATTCCCCCTCCATCTTTATCCCCTTGTGTCATTATTCCTCCTCCATCTTTATCCCCTTGTGTTATTATTCCCCCTCCATCTTTATCCCCTGGTGTTATTATTCCTTCCTCCATCTTTATCCCCTTGTGTTATTATTCCTCCTCCATCTTTATCCCCTTATATGTTGTGTCATTATTCCTCCTCCATCTTTATCCCCTGTGTTATTATTCCTCCTCCAACTTTATCCCCGTGTTATTATTCCTCCTCCATCGTTATCCCCTTGTGTTAATATTCCCCCTCCATCTTTATCCCCTTGTGTCATTATTCCTCCTCCATCTTTATCCCCTGTGTCATTATTTCTCCTCCATCTTTATCCCCTTGTGTTATTATTCCCCATCCATCTTTATCCCCTGGTGTTATTATTCCTTCCTCCATCTTTATCCCCTTGTGTTATTATTCCTCCTCCATCTTTATCCCCTTGTGTCATTATTCCTCCTCCATCTTTATCCCCTGTGACATTATTCCTCCTCCATCTTTATCCCCTTGTGTTATTATTCCTCCTCCATCTTTATCCCCTTGTGTTATTATTCCTCCTCCATCTTTATCCCCTTGTGCTATTATTCCTCCTCCATCTTTATCCCCTTGTGTTATTATTCCTCCTCCATCTTTATCCCCTTGTGTTATTATTTCTCCTCCATCTTTATCCCCTTGTATTATTATTCCTCCTCCATCTTTATCCCCTTGTGTTATTATTCCTCCTCCATCTTTATCCCCTTGTGTTATTATTCCCCCCTCCATCTTAATCCCCTTGTGCCATTATCATCCAATATGGCAAAAGGGGATCAGATGGAGGGGGGAATAATGGGACACGGGGATAAAGATGGAGGAGGAATAATAACACCAGGGGATAAAGATGGAGGAGGAATAATGGCACAAGGGGATAAAGATGGAGGAGGAATAATAACACAAGGGGATAAAGATGGAGGGGGGAATAATAACACAAGGGGATAAAGATGGAGGAGGAATAATAGTACAGGGGGATAAAGATGGAAGAGGAATAATAACACAAGGGGATAAAGATGGAGGGGGATAATAACACAAGGGGCTAAAGATGGAGGAGGGATAATAACACAAGGGGATAAAGATGAAGGAGGAATAATAGTACAGGGGGATAAAGATGGATGGGGAATAATAACACACGGGGATAAAGATGGAGGGGGGAATAATAACACAAGGGGATAAAGAGGGAGGAGGAATAATAACACAAGGGGATAAAGATGGAGGAGGAATAATAACACAAGGGGATAAAGATGAAGGAGGAATAATAACACAAGGGGATAAAGATGGAGGAGGAATAATAGTACAGGGGGATAAAGATGGAGGAGGAATAATAACACAAGGGGATAAAGATGGAGGGGGAATAATAACACAAGGGGATAAAGAGGGAGGAGGAATAATAACACAAGGGGATAAAGATGGAGGAGGAATAATAACACAAGGGGATAAAGATGGAGGAGGAATAATAACACAGGGGATAAAGAGGGAGGAGGGAATAATAACACAAGGGGATAAAGATGGAGGAGGAATAATAACACAAGGGGATAAAGATGGAGAAGGAATAATAGCACAAGGGGATAAAGATGGAGGGGGAATAATGGGACAAGGGGATAAAGATGGAGGAGGAATAGTAACACAAGGGGATAAAGATGGAGGGGAAATAATAACACAAGGGGATAAAGATGGAGGAGGGATAAATAACACAGGGGGATAAAGATGGAGGAGGGAATAATAATACAAGGGGATAAAGATGGAGGAGGGGATAATCAACCCTCCCCCCTCCATCTTTATCCCCTTGTGTTATTATTCCTCCTCCATCTTTATCCCCTTGTGTTATTATTCCCCCTCCATCTTTAGCCCCTTGCGCCATTATTCCCCCTTCCTCTGATCCCCTTTTGCCATATCGGATAATAATGGTACAAGGGGATTAATATGGAGGGGGGGAGGGTTGATTATCTCTCCCTCCATCTTATTCCCCTTGTGTCATTATTCCCCCCTCCCTCTGATCCCCTTTTGCCATTTCCCCCCTCCATCTTAATCCCCTTGTGCCATTATTATCCGATACGGCAAAAGGGGATCATAGGAAGGGGGAATGGCGCAAGGGGATTAAGATGGAAGGGGAGAGGGATAATGGCGGAGGAGGGATGGGGAGTAATAAAGCACAAGGCATTAAGATGGAGGGGGGAGAGGGATAAAGCATCAGGCATTAAGATGGAGGGGGGAAAGGGATAATGGCGGAGGGGGGATGAGGGAGAAATAAAGCACAAGGCATTAAAATGTAATGCCTTGTGCTTTATTACTTCACCTGCCGCCATTATCCCTCTCCCCCTCCATCTTAATGCCTTGTGCTCCGTCCAATACATTCCCCCCCCCCACCTCGTCCAATACATTTCCCCCCAACTCGTCCAATACACTTCCCCCCCACCTCGTCCAATACACTTCCCCCCACCTCGTCCAATACACTCCCCCCCTGTCCAATACACTTCCCCCCCGTCCAATACACTTCCCCCCGTCCAATACACTCCCCCCCCTCGTCCAATACACTTCCCCCCACCTCGTTCAATACACTTCCCCCCACCTCGTTCAATACACTCCCCCCCCTCCAATGCACTCCCCCCCTCCTTGTCCAAAACACTTCCCCCCACCTCGTCCAATACACTTCCCCCCCCTCCAATGCACTCCCCCCCCCCTCCTTGTCCAAAACACTTCCCCCCCACATCGTCCAATAGACTTCCCCCCCTCGTCCAATACACTTCCCCCCGTCCAATACACTCCCCCCTCCAATGCACTCCCCCCCTCCTCGTCCAAAACACTTCCCCCCCCCTCGTCCAATACACTTCCCCCCCTCCAATACACTTCCCCCCTCCAATACACTTCCCCCCCTCCAATACACTTCCCCCCCTCCAATACACCTCCCCCCTCCAATACACCTCCCCCTCCAATACACTTACCCCCCCTCCAATACACTTACCCCCCCCCCCTCCAATACACTTACCCCCCCTCCAATACACTTACCCCCCCTCCAATACACTTACCCCCCCTCCAATACACTTACCCCCCCAATACACTTACCCCCCCCAATACACTTCCCCCCCCCCAATACACTTACCCCCCCAATACACTTGCCCCCCCAATACACTTACCCCCAATACACTTACCCCCCCTCCAATACACTTACCCCCCTTCCAATACACTTACCTCCCCCCCTCTAATACACTTACCCCCCCTCCAATACACTTGCCCCCCCCTCCAATACACTTGCCCCCCCCTCCAATACACTTGCCCCCCCCTCCAATACACTTCCCCCCCTCCAATACACTTCCCCTCCAATACACTTCCCCCAATACACTCCCCCCCCTCCAATACACTTCCCCCCCCTTCAATACACTCCCCCCCCAATACACCCCCCCCCCCCCCACGTCCAATACACTTCCCAACATGTCCAATACACTTCCCCCCAGGCTCTATTGGATCTTCCACAGTAAATAGTGGAGCTGAACCCAAAGGATGAGATACTTCTTTGGTAGAGGGAACAGCATAGGAAAAAGGCAATGGGATTACAGGGACTGCTCCCGGGCCATGCCAACTGAGGGTTGTGTCTGAGGAACCCACCGACTCTTGACTGGGGTTGTGAGATGTCGCTTGTGATGAGGGGGATGAGTGTGCAAACCAATTGACAACGAGAGATGGGTCGACGTCACGACCGCTGGGTGTTAACGGGAGCTCAGGCCTATTGCTGCGACTCCTGCTGCCACTCGCCCCAAGTCTGCTGCCAACTCTGCCTGACATATATAGGCCTCTGCCCCTTCTCTGTGCACGTCCTGGCACTTCCCTGCCTGACATACTTAGTGCGTTTATGAGGGTATTATTTACCAGGCGATTACTTACGGCTGTCCTTTCAAAGTATATAGGCCCTAGACAGAATAACAGTTACTAAATAGTACACTCCTTTGTTGTATGTATGCCCTTTGCACTGATGAGCGCACTGGTATGCGTATTAATACGCAGAAAAAACAATTTTTTTTTTTAAATACACCAGCAGATGTATACTAATGTGTGGAATAGCACTGAATTTGGCACAGAGACAGAATAACAGTTAGTAAATAGTATACTACTTGGTTCTCTGTATGCCCTTTGCAATGATGAGCGCACTGTTAAGCGTATTTATACGCAGAAAAAAACTCTTTTTTTGTTGTATACATCAGCCGGTGTATACTAATGTGTGGAATAGCACTGAATTTAGCACTGAGACAGAAATACAGGTACAGTGGTCCCTCAACATACAATGGTAATCCGTTCCAAACGGACCATCATTTGTTGAAACAATCGTATGTTGAGGGATCCGTGCAATGTAAAGTATAGGACAGTGGTCTACAACCTGCGGACCTCCAGATGTTGCAAAACTACAACACCCAGCATTCTGCATGCTGGGTGTTGTAGTTTTGCAATATCTGGAGGTCCGCAGGTTGTAGACCACTGTTAGAGAAAGTTGTACTCATCTGTTCCCGCCGCTCCGGACCGTCACCGCTCGTCACCACTGCCCGGGAAGTCGCCGTCCATCGCTGTCGCCGAGTCTCCGAGGCCTCTGCTTCCCCGGCAACCGCGCTCTCCATCGCCGCCATCACGTCGCTACGCAGGCCGCTCCTATTGGATGACGGACGGCGTGCGCAGCAACGTGATGATGTCGATGGAGAGCGCCGATGATGCAGAGGATCCCGAAGAGGACTCGCCGGAGCCCCGAGGACAGGTGAGTGACCATCACCGGAGCTCACGGGGCACCGTGAAGCAGTCAGCACTGCCGGATAGCCGTTTATGCGATGGCCCCGACATAAAAAAGCATCGTATGTTGATGCTGCCTTCAACATGCGATGGCCTCGGAGAGAAATTATCGTATGTCGGGGCCATTGTAGGTCGAGGGGTCACTGTACTAAATAGTACACTACTTGGTTGTATGTATGCCATTTGCAATGATGAGTACACTGTTAAGCGTATTTGTACGCAGGAAAAACTTAATTTTTTTCTTTAATACACCGGCAGGTGTATAACATGTGGTATAACACTGAATTTAGCACAGAGACAGAAAAAAAGGTAGTATATGGTATGCTATTTGCTTGTATTTATGCCCTTTGCAATGATAAGGCCACTGTTAAGCGTATTTGTACGCAGGAAACCCTTTTTTTTCTTTAATACACCGGCAGGTGTATAACGTGTGGTATAACACTTAATTTAGCACATAGACAGAAAAAAAGTTCATATATGGTACGCTATTTGCTTGTATTTAGGTCCTTTGCAATGATAAGGCCACTGAAAAAGCATATTTGTACGCAGGAAAAACTTTTTTTTTCTTTAATACACCGACAGGTGTATCACGTGTGATATAACACTGAATTTAGCACAGAGACAGAAAAAAAGGTAGTATATGGTACGCTATTTGCTTGTATTTAGGCCCTTTGCAATGATAAGGCCACTGTTAAGCGTATTTGTACGCAGGAAAAACTTTTTTTTCTTTAATACACCGGCAGGTGTATAATGTGTGGTATAACACTGAATTTAGCCCAGAGACAGAGTAACAGGTGAAAAATGGTAAAAAGGCACTGAAGTCCACACTAATATGACTTATTTCTGAACAGCAGCAGGACCCAACAGTGCAGCACCACAAGCACCCAAAAAAAAAAAAAAATCCAGGGATTAAACCCTAAATTGCACTCTGTCACACAATTCTGAGCAGCAGAAGATTTGTGGAGCAAAAAAAAAAAAAAAAAATCAATTGGGCTGAAAAATGAGGAGATAAGATGCTTCAGAAAGTTCAGGCAGCTTGGAGATCTGTATGAGGCAGCTGACAGCTATCTGCCCCTCTCTGCTGCAATGCTCAATAACGTGAATAGGAGGTTACATAGTTACATAGTTAGTATGGTTGAAAAAAGACATACGTCCATCAAGTCCAACCAGGGAATTGAAGGGAAGGGTGTAAGGGGATATGGGAAAGGGATGTAGTTTTATAATTCTGCATAAGCATTAATGTTATTTTGTTCCAGGAATGTATCTAACCCTGTTTTAAAGCTGTTAATTGTACCTGCTGTGACCAGTTCCTGAGGTAGACCGTTCCATAAATTCACAGTCCTCACGGTAAAGAAGGCCCCTTTAGACTAAACCTTTTCTTCTCCAGATGGAGGGAGTGCCCCCTCGTCCTTTGGGGGGATTTAACCTGGAACTGTTTTTCTCCATATTTTTTGTATGGGCCATTTATATACTTATATACGTTTATCATATCCCCCCTTAAACGTCTCTTCTCAAGACTAAACAATTGTAACTCCTTTAATCGCTCCTCATAGCTAAGATGTTCCATGCCCCATATTAGTTTAGTCGCGCGTCTCTGCACCCTTTCCAACTCCGCAGTGTCCCTTTTATGAACAGGCGACCAAAACTGAACAGCATATTCCAGGTGAGGCCGTACCAATGCTTTATAAAGGGGGAGTATTCTGTCCCTGTCCCTTGAGTCCATGCCTCTTTTGATACATGACAATATCCTGCCGGCTTTGGAAGCAGCAGCCTGACATTGCATGCTATTCTGTAGTCTGTGATCTACAAGTACACCCAGATCCTTCTCTACCAGTGACTCTGCCAGTTTAATCCCCCCTAAGACATACGACGCATGCAGGTTATTATTACCCAGATGCATAACTTTACATTTATCCACATTGAACCTCATTTGCCAAGTGGATGCCCAGACACTTAGTCTATCCAAGTCATCTTGTATCTTATGCACATCCTCTATAGACTGTACCGTGCTACAAAGCTTAAACTATCAATGATCCTTCTCAGTGTAACAGCAAAGTACTCTGCACTCCTGTCTTTCCCTAATGCTGATGTGACTAGCAGTTGCAGTGTAACGCTGTGGTATGAGCCATTCACACACACGCAGTCCCGTCCTCTCCATCTGAGTGCATAGATGAAATGAAGAGAGGCAAGATGGCTGCCGATTATATAGGGGCTGTGATAGCACAGGTTTCAGTGAACACTGATAGGCTGCATCTCACATGTGGTTCAGGGTCAGCCCGCCTTTCCCGCCGTTGTTTCCCGCCCTCTCATAATCCCCTGCCCCATGTATTCACATGTGGATCAGCCATCTTAGGTCTCCAATAGCCTGGAACCCTGTAAAATGGAGTTTAATGAAGCGATTCGTGTGATAGAATCACGGCGATATTCGTATTCGTTGCGAATCGAATTTTTCATGAAATTCGTAAAGAATTCAGGTTCGTCAACTTCGATTTGCTCATCTCTAGTCTTGACAACACCGGAGCAGACTTTAGCTCTTTGAAGGCCTTTTCAGCCTCTAGAGACCAGACCTTAGGATTGGCAGTTTTCTTTGTTAGGGATATGATGGGGGGGACCAAGGTGGAATAGTGGGGAATAAACTGGCGATAATAATTGGCAAAGCCAAGGAAGTGTTGTATTGCTTTCAGTCCTGTAGGCTGAGGCCACTCCAGTACAATGGATAACTTGTTAGGATCTGTTTGAAGCCCTTGACTGGTAACAATATATCCTGGAAATGGAAGGCCGGTCTTGACAAAAGTACACTTTTCAAGTTTTGCGTAGAGTTGGTTGTCTCGAAGACGCTGTAATTAGAGAGGAGGGAACTTTTCAAAAATTCGGTTTGGCCGATTCGCCGAATTTATTTGCGGCGAATCTATATTAAAAAAGGCTATTTCTCGCCTACAGAGAGCCTAAATAGGGGTATAGAAGACTTTGCTGTGTTCTAACACGCATATGGAGTGTGCTGCGGTAGTGAAATAATACTGTTATTCAGAATAACATGCAGATTACCAGCATGGCTTTTAGAATCACTGCCGCAGAGCGGCACTATGACAGAGCATGGAGGTGGCATCAGTGTGAGGAGACCATGTAGTGGCTGAATGACACAGCGTGGAGGTTTTGGCAGCATGAGGAGACCATATAATGGCTGAATGACACAGCGTGGTGGTATTGGCAGTATGAGGAGATCATATAGTGGCTGAATGACACATCATGGAGGTGTTGGCAGCATGAGGAGACCACATAGTGGGTGAATGACACAGCGTGGAGGTGTTGGCAGCATGAGGAGACCATATAGTGGCTGAATGACACAGCGTGGAGGTGTTAGCAGCATGAGGAGACCATATAGTGGCTGGATGACACAGCTTGGATGAGGCTGAAGCATGAGGTCACCATATAGTGGCTGAATGACACAGTGTGGAGGTGTCGGCAGCATGAGGAGACCATATAGTGGCTGAATGACACAGCATGAAAGTGTTGGCAGCATGAGACCATATAGTGGCTGAATGACACAGCTTGGATGAGGCTGAAGCATGAGGAAACCATAGATTGGCTGAATGACACAGCATGGAGGTGTTGGCAGCATGAGGACACCATATAGTGGCTGAATGACACAGCGTGGAGGTGTTGGCAGCATGAGGAGACCATATAGTGGCTGAATGACACAGTGTGGAGGTGTTGGCAGCATGAGGACACCATATAGTGGCTGAATGACACAGCATGGTGTTTTTGGCAGCATGAGGAGACCATATAGTGGCTGAATGACACAGCGTGGAGGTGTTGGCAGCATGAGGAGACCATATAGTGGCTGAATGACACAGCGTGGAGGTGTTGGCAGCATGAGGACACCATATAGTGGCTGAATGACACAGCGTAGAGGTGTTGGCAGCATGAGGAGACCTTATGGTGGCTGAATGTCACAGCCAGGAGTTGCCAGCAGCATGAGTAGGCACTAGGCCTTCACAATCCCTAAGATTAAAAGATGAATTTAGAAATTTAAACCAAAGATTTTGGATAGCTGGTGCTACCTACCATAACACATTTTTTATTCCCAGACCCAAGCACAGCAGTGGCATCAGTAAACCATATATTGCATGAATGACACAGCCTGGAGTTGGCTGAAGCATGAGTACACACCAGGGCTTCACAGGGATAGCTGGGATAGCTGGTGCTACCTATCATAAAATTGAAATTCCCAGACCCAGGCCCAGCAGTGGCATCAGTAAACCATATATTGCCTGAATGACACAGACTGGAGTTGGCTGAAGCATGAGGAGACCATTGAAATGTCTGATTTTTTTATTTGAAATTTAAATCAAAGTTTGAGTGTCCCGGACCCCGGCGTGTAAGTACAAAGGACCAAATCTAACAAGCCCCCACAGGGCTCATGTGGCCGTGAGATGAAGGCGCAACGTCTCCATTGCCCTGACAGGCCATTGTTTCCAAGATTTTTCGACAAGGTAGACCATGTGAAGAACAGCGTGACATCGCGGTGCCCTGCACACATGGTATGCTGAAGGGCCACTGAGACTTGTCCATGCAGTGGAGGCTTATTACACAGTGGAGGATGTGGAGGTGAAGTCACACACTGTCACAGGACCAATGGGCTGACAGAGAGCAGCAGGAAGCAGCATGAGTACACAAGAGGGGTTCACAACCCCTAAAATTAAAAGGTGAATGTTGAAATCTCTATTGAAGATGCATGTTAGGTAGTGCTACCATCCAAAAAATTTAAGGCCCAAGCCCAGAAGCATCAGTAAGCCAAGTAATTCCTGAAACACACAGGAGCAGTCAGAAGCAGGCATCAGCAGTATACCCGAAGGTTTCATAACCCCTTACATTTAAAGATCAATGTTGAAATTTGCATTAAGCATGTATTTAGCTACTGCTAAACATCCAAAAATTAAAGGCACAAGGCCAGAAGCATCAGTGAGGCAAGTAGATCCTGAGAGACACAGGATGAGTCAGGAGCAGGCATTCGCAGTACCCAAGAGGGTTTCATAACCCCTTACATTTAAAGATCAATGTTCAAATTCGCATTAAGCATGTATTTAGCTACTGCTAAACTTCCAAATATTAACCCCTTCCCGCAAATGAACGTGTGTACACGTCCATTTTTTCTGTGACTTAACGCAAATGGACTTGTATACACGTCCAATACATTTTCTATCACCATGTCCGTTGGCATGGTGATAGAAACTTCATCTCAGCTGTTCTGGACAGCTGACCGATGACACTATGCAGCAGGGGACTAATCAGACTGGTCCCCTGCTGCAGATCATTGTCATTAGTCAGTCAGACACTGACTAATGACAAGGACTTGCGGGGTTCCGGGCTGATCGGGTCTCTGGTGACCCGATCGCCCGGAAAATAGGGATGGTCGGAGCAGTCAGAGACCGCTCCGATCCACCCTGCCATTGGTCGTTAAGATTAGCGACCAATGGCAGGAGGGGGGCGGGAGGTTAGAGGTGAAATCCCCGCTCTGCCCCACCCCTGGATGTCGGGGCAGAGCGGGGGGAAGATGGCGGAATGTCCCGGGACCAGCGATCATGTCCCGGGACCGGCGATCGTGTCGGGACCCGCGGCGGTATCCGGACAGACAGCGCGGGATTGGCGGAGGCAGCAGCGGACACAGCAGTGAAGATCAGCGGTAAGTGATCTTCACTGCTGCATTCCAGGAGTTGCCAAACTACAACTCCCAGCAAGCCCAGACAGCAAAAGGCTTTCTGGCCATGCTGGGAGTTGTAGTTTTGCAACATCTGGAGGCCCACAGTTTGGAGACCACTGTGCTGTGGTGTCCAAACTGTGCTCTTACAGATGTTGCAAAACTACAACTCCCAGCATGCCCAGACAGTCCAGGCATGCTGGGAGTTGTAGTTCTGTAACATGTTGCCCTTCAGATGTTGCAGAACTACAACTCCAAGCATGCCTGGACAGTCTGTTCATGCTTGGAGTTGAAGTTTTGCAACATCTGGAGGGCTACAGCTTGGACACCACTGCACAGTGGTCACCAAACTGTGACCCTCCAGATATTGCAAAACTAACTCCCAACATGTCTTTTGGCGGTCTGGGCATGCAGGGAGTTGTAGTTTTTCAACAACTGGAGGCACCCTTTTTGGGAAACACTGAGTTAAGTAACAAACTCAGTGTTTTGCAACCAGTGTGCCTCCAGCTGTTGCATAACTACAACCCCCCAGCATGCACGGACAGCCAAAGGGCATGCTGGGAGTGTTACTAGTATGCCTCCAGCTGTTGCATAACTACAAGTCCCAGCATGCCCTCAGTTGTCACTGCATGCTGAGAGTTGTACTTTTTGCAACGGCTGAAGGCACACTGGTTGTGAAGTTTGTTACCAAACACAGTGTTTCGCAACCAGTGTGCCTCCAGCTGTTGCAAACTACAACTCCCAGCATGCACTGATAGACCGCACATGCAGGGAGTTGTAGTTTTGCAACAGCTGGAGGCACACTGGTTGCGAAACACTGAGTTAAGCAACAAACTCTGTGTTTTGCAACCAGTGTGCCTCCAACTGTTGCATAACTTCAAACCCCAGCATGCACGGACAGCCAAAGGGCATGCTGGTAGTGGTAGTTTTGCAACAGCTGAAGGTTTTTCTCCTTCATTTTCCTACTATTCCTGTGAAACACCTAAAGGATTAACACACTTACTGAATGTCATTTTGAATACGTTGAGGGGTGCAGTTTTTATAATGGGGTCATTTTAGTGGTATTTCTAATAAGAAGGCCCTTCAAATCCACTTCAAACCTGAACTGGTCCCTGAAAAAGTCAGATTTAGAACATTTCGTGAAAAATTTGAAAATTGCTGCTGAACTTTGAAGCCCTCTGATGTCTTCCAAAAGTAAAAACATGTCACCTTTATGATGCAAATAGAAAGTAGACATGTTGTATATGTGAATCAGTATATCATTTATTTGGTATGTCTATGTTCCTTACAAGCAGACAGTTTCAAATTTCAAAAATTGCAAAATTTTCAAATTTTTTATGACATTTTGGAATTTTTCACCAAGAAATGATGCAAGTACCGTCGAAATTTTACTGCTATGTTAAAGTAGAATATGTCAAGAAAAAATAATCTCGGAATCAAATTCATAAAAAAAAGCATCCCTGAGTTATTAATGTTTAAAGTGACAGTGCTCAGATGTGCAAAAAACGCTCTGGTCCTTAAGGTGAAAATGGGCTTGGTCCTTAAGGGGTTAAAGGCACAAGGCCAGAAGCATCAGTGAGGCAAGTAGTTCCTGAAAGACACAGGAGGAGTCAGGAGCAGGCATTCACAGTACCCAAGAGGGTTTCATAACCCTAATTGATAAACCAAGAGGGTTTCATAACCATGATTGTGAAGTGTTGGTGTAGCAGCATGGTCAATCTACTCTGAGGCATCTGGCATTGGTGGCTGGAAATCCTGGCTGATCCATACCTAATTCATCTTCACAAAGGTAAGTCTCTCCACATTTTTCATGGAAAGACGAGTTCACCTTGGGGTGACTATGGCCCCGGCCGCACTAAACACACGCTCTGAAGGCACACTACTGGCCGGGCAGGACAGCTTTTCCAGGGCAAACTCTGCTAGTTGCGGCCATAAATCAAGTTTTGCTGCCCAGAAGTCCAGCGGATCTTCAAGGTTTGTTGGCATGGCCATGTCAAGGTATGCCACCACCTGCTGGTTCAGGTCCTGCTCCATGTCTACCTGCTGCTGATGAGTTGCTTCACTTTGCGGGTGAAGAAAGCTACTCATGACTGACTGTAGACTTAGACTGTTGATAATGGAGCTGGTACTGCTCCTGCCACCCCTCCCCTCCCCAGAAGCCATGGCAGTGGAAGGTAAGCACAGTGGGCCCCCCGAGTCAGTCCTGCAAGTGAATGGACCATGTCTCCGATAGGCCAACTGACTACGTAGGATCTCTCTGTAGTAGGTCAGTTTGTCCTCCCTCTCAGTGGGTGTACAAAAGGCCCCCATTTTGTGACGGTAGCGAGGGTCCAATAAGGTGGAGAGCCAGAAGCCATCCCGCTGATGAATTTTGACAATTCGAGGGTCACTACGCAAGCAACTGAGCATGCATCGTGCCATTTCCGCCAGTGACTCAAAGGGACTTCCTGCCTCCATCTTCACTGCATACTGCCATGGTGTGTCTTGGTCCTCTGTCTCGCCTTCCTCATAACCCTCTAGCTCCTCTGGCTGCTCCTGCTCCTCCTCCTTTCCTGTCCGATGACTAGAAACACCGCCCATCTCATCCAACCTAAACTGTGCTCCACTCTGCCCCTGATCCTCCTCCTCAAGTTCAGCCCCCACAGGGCTCATTTAGCCGTGAGATGTAGACACAACGACTCCATTGCCGTGACCAGCCATCGTTTCAATCATTTGTTGTAGGCAATGTAGGAGTGGAATTACGTTGTTCATTACGTAATCCAGGCGACTTACAAATAATGTGGCTTCCTCAAAGGGCCTCAGCAAATGGCAGGTGTCACTTTTGAGCTGCCACTGATTCACATTGAAGTTACACAGGGGAGTCCCCCTATCTTTTGGATCATCAATAAATCGGTGATGGCTTTTCTTTCTTCATATAGTCTGTCCAACATATGGAGGGTGGAATTATAATGTGTGGCAATGTCACAAATAAGACTATGTTGTGGGATACCATTCTGACGCTGCAGCTCAAGGAGGGTATGCTTTGCGGTGTACGAGTGGCTGAAGTGCATGCACAGTTTTCTTCCCATTGTTAGGATGTCTTGCAAATGTGGTGAAGACCTCAGGAAGTGCTTGACAATCAGATTGAACACGTGTGCCATGCAGGGCGCATGTTTCACACTTCCTTGTCGCAGCGCGGACACGATGTTCTTCCCGTTGTCGGTCACCATGGTTCCCATTTCCAGATTTCGTGGAGTAAGCCATACTCAGATTTCTTGACGAATTAATTTTAGAAGTTCCTCCCCTGTGTGACTTCGTTTGCCAAGGCAAACCATGTGAATAACAGTGTGACACCGCCATGCCCTACACACATGGTACGATGAAGGGCCATTGAGATTTGTACGTGCAGTGGAGGCCGAGGACACGGTGGAGGATGAGGAGGCAGAGGACCAACTGCCTGAGAGCGAGAGCGTGGAGGAGGAAGCGGTGTGAACTGTCCAAGTTGCTGTTGTGGCTGTGCAGGAACCATATTAACCCAGTTGGCCGTTAGACATGTAATGTCCCTGCCCGTAGTTACAGCTCCACACATCGGCGCTGCCGTGCACTTTTGAAAACACAGACAGGCTCATGGACTGGCCCACCTTCTCTTGTACAAAATTATGCAGGGTTGGTACTGCCTTCTTCACAAAGAAATTACGGCTTGGCACTCTCCACCTCGGCTTGGCACAAGGCATCAATTCTCTGAAAGGTGCAGAGTCCACCACTTGAAAAGGGAGGGACTGCAACACCAGCAACTTAGATAGGAGCACATTCAACTTCTGCGCCGTTGGATGAGTGGGTGCATACTGTTGTCTCTTGGACATGGCTTCTCCGATGGATTGTTGACGGAATGGCTGACTAAAAGTGGGAGAAGCAGGAGCATCTGGAGCGACAGAAGGAGGGTTTGACACACAGCTCCCTTCGCCTGAGGTTGTTGAGCATTGGCTGGCTGAAGGAGGGAGCGGCTGGCCACTGGGAGATGCAGCAGGCTGGACCACTACATCGGAGTCACGGTTCTCCCAGCCCGCTTTATGGTGGCGAAGCATGTGTTGACGCAGGGCCCTGGTGCCGACATTGGGACCCTGGCCACGCTTCACCTTCTGCCAACATATCTTGCATGTGGCTACGTGAACCTTCTCCGGATGCCCGATGAAAAACTGCCACACCGCTGAGTAGCTGATTTTCCCACCTACAGTCCGCACTAATTGACTGCTACTGGCGCCGTCTCCAGGAACCCCTGTTCCACTACCTCCCAGGAAGATAGGATGCCGCGAAGCAGGTGGTCTCCAGACTTTTGGTTCCAGCATTTCCACTTCTGCCACCATGCTGACTGCCAACCATGCTACTGCTTCAGCCTGTGACGATGGCTCAATCGTTGTATGGGATGTTCAGACCGGTGACGTACTCTTCGAGCTTCTTGGACACACACAGAAGATCACCGCTATCATTGTTTGCTGGCTCAGCTGCTGCCTCAAGGCCAACCTGCAACTCTCTTCTCCTGATGCTGATGAAGCCCCTTCTGCACCCGGCTCCCAATTGCGATCGGCTTCATCATCATCAACAAGTGTGTGCATGTCACTGATGTCCTCCTTAGGTTCCCCAACAGTGTCTGCTTCAGGACCCCGAACCCTGGCAACACTGCCTCCCACGTCACTCTCCTCATCACTACTTGGCCGCCTAGCGGAGCAAGTGGCACAGATGTCTCCTCCCCTTCTTGGCTGGGCAGTAGCTGCTGACTGTCCTCTATTAGATCGTCCTCATTGAATAGTGGAGCGGAACCCACAGCATAAGATACTTCTTTAGGGGAGGGAACAGCATAGGACAGAGGCAATGGGAGGACAGGGACTGCTCCCGGGCCATGCCAACTGAGGTTTGTGTCAGAGGAACCCACCGACTGTTGACTGGGGTTATCAGATGTCACTTGTGATAAAGTGGATGAGCGTGTTAACCAATCGACAACGGCAGATGGGTTGCTGGTCGAGACACGACCGCTAGCTGATAATGGGAGCTCAGGCTCTCGCTGCGACTCCTGCTGCCACTCGCCCCTAGTCTGCTGCAACCTCTGCCTGAAGTATTTAGGCCTCTGCCACTCCTCTATGCACGTCCTGGCACTTCTCTGCCTGACATACTTAGTGCGTATATGAGAGTATTAAAATACGCTTCACTACTCTTTAAACAGTATTTGTCTAGAACAGCAGCAGGTGATTACTTTTGGCTGTCATTTCACAGTATTTAGGCCCTCGACAGATTAACAGGTACAAAATGGTACACTACTTAGATGTACGTATTTGGTATGCGCGTATGAGGGGAAAAAAATGTATTTTCGTAAAACACCATCCGGTGATTACTTTTGCCTGGACTTTCCCAGTATGTAGACTTGTTACAGATTTACAGATACAAAATTGTAGAATGCTTTGATGTAGGTAAGTGGTATGCACTTATGAGGGCAGAAAAATGCGCTACAATGAGCCTAAAAACTCCAGCCGGTGAGTAATTTTGCTTGGACTTTCACAGTATGTAGGCCCTTGACAGATTAACAGGTACAAAATGGTACACTAATTCGATGTACGTATGTGGTATGCACTGATGAGGGCAGAAAAATGCGCTACAGTATGCCTAAAAACTCTGTAATTTTTGTAAAACACCAGCAGGTGAGTACTATTGTTTGGACTTTCACAGTATGTAGCCCCTTAACAGATTAACAGGTACAAAATGGTACACTTATTAGATGTACATATGTGGTATGCACGTATGAGGGCACAAAAATGTGCAACAATACGCGAAAAAACTATTTTTGTAAAACACCAGACGGTGAGTACTGTTGCTTGGACTTTCACAGTATGAAGGCCCTTGACAGATTGACAGGTACAAAATGGTACACTAACTAGATGTACATATGCGGTATGCACTGATGAGGGCAGAAAAATGCGCTACAATACGCCTAAAAACTCAGTATTTTTGTAAAACACCAGCCAGTGAGTACTGTTGCTTGGACTTTAACTGTATGTAGGCCCTTGACAGATTAACAGGTACAAAATGGTACACTAATTACATGTACGTATGCGGTATGCACCTATGAGAGCAGAAAAATGCTCTACAATGAGCCTAAAAAACTCTATTTTTGTAAAACACCAGCCGGTGAGTACTGTTACTTGGACTTTTACAGTATGTAGGCCCTTGACAGATTAACAGGTACAAAATGGTACACTTATTAGATGTATGTATGTGGTATGCACATGAGGGCAAAAAATTGTGCAACAATACGCCAAAAAAAAACTCTGTATTTTTGTAAAACAACAGCTGGTGATTACTTTTGCCAGGACATTCCCTGTATCTAGACATGTTACAGATACAAAATAGTTGACTGCTTTGATGTAGGTATGTGGTATGCACGTATGAGTGCAGACAAA
Organism: Hyla sarda; assembly: GCF_029499605.1. Lineage (NCBI taxonomy): Eukaryota > Metazoa > Chordata > Amphibia > Anura > Hylidae > Hyla > Hyla sarda. Next base: position 357,487,200 of record NC_079192.1, read on the forward strand.
TGCACTACAGTTCGCTGAAAAAACTTATTTTTGCACAGCAGCAGGACACAACAGTGCAGTACCACAAAAAAAAGAAAACAGGGATTAAATCCTAAATTGCACTCTGTCACAGAGTGTTAAGGATGGTGTGAACTGGTTTTTATACCATCTACACACAATTATAAGCAGCAGATGATTTCTGGTAGAAAAAAAGCACAGAATTGCTCTGAAAAATAAGGTGATAAGGTGGTTCATAAAGTTCAGGCAGATTGTTGATATGTATGAAGCAATGAAAAGCTATCTGCCCCTCTCTGATGAAATGCTAAATAACGTGAATAGGAGGTTTATGGCGTAAAACCCTTCTCAGTGAGAAGAACAAGCAAAGCACTGCACTTCTGTCTGTCCACAATGCTGATGTGACTAGCAGTTGCCAGTGGTACGCTGTGGTATAAGCAATTCACAAACAGACACGCAGTCCGTCCTCTCTTTCTGAGTGCATGGATGAAATGAACATCCGCAAGATGGCTGCCGATTATATAGGGCTGTGACATCACAGGGGTCAATGAGTGCTGATAGGCTGCATCTCACATGTGATTCAGGGACATCCCGCCTACCTCCCTTCCTGCCGTACTTTCCCGGCCTCCCATAATTCCCTGCCCCATGTACTCACATGTGGATCCGCCATTTTAGGTCTCCTTTAGCCGGGAACTCTGTGAAATGGAATTTAATGAAGCGATTCACGCAAAAAAAAATTGCGGCAATATTCACATTTGTTGCGAATCGAATATTTCATGAAATTCGTAACGAATTCGGGTTTGTCAGCTTCGATTCGCTCATCTCTAGCTGTAATACTTGACGGAGATGTCGACAATGAGTGTGGAAGTTTTGAGAATAGATGACGATGTCCTCTAAATAGACAATGACACATGAGTAGAGAAGATCCCAAAATATGTCATTGACAAGCTCCTGGAAGACTGCTGGAGCATTGCATAGTCCAAAAGGCATAACAAGATACTCAAAATGTCCGTCTCGAGTATTAAACGCAGTCTTCTACTCGTCCCCTTCCCTAATACGAATCAAGTTGTAGGCACTAAAGGGTTAATAGCGCGCGGCACCGCGATCAGTGCCGCGCGCTATTAGCCACGGGTCCCGGCCGTTGTTAGAGGCCGGGCCCGACCCGATATGACGCGGCCCCGCGTTATAGACAGGAAGTTGGCTGAGGGCGGACAAGTACGCCCTCCGTCCCCAACAGGTTAAAGGGCCAGTGCGCCTGTAATTATGGTTTGTACCTGCACTGAGTTTTTATAAATTTCGCCACCTCCCATCACTCCGTGCTGGGTCTATGTTGCCCCAGATCCTTAGAGAAAGTGTTTGTTGTTTAACCTTGCCGTGTTTCTGACCCTTGCATTCAATGACCTGACCTTGCTCCTTGCCGCCTGCCTATTCACCTTCTGCTACCTTCCTGACTACGCTCCAGTGCCACCAGCCCCGATCTCCTGCTATCCTTACCATGTCTTGCCTAATGCCTCTTGTACCTCGCATCACCTCAGCCGCCGGTGTGGCCGAGTCGTGCAAGGAGTAGCGACCTGTCAGGCACAACAACTGAGTCAATTGTCAGCTATGATGCAACAGCTACTAGCCATGCAGCAACAGCTGCAGCAGCCGCAGCCTGCTCCAGTCTCTCCACCTGTTTCTGAAGCTCCTTCTGGATCCAAGCTTCATTTACCCGTACCCACAAAGTATGATGGTGATCCAAAGATGTGTAAAGGCTTTGTCACTCAGTGTTCCATGCATCTGGAGCTCATGGTGGATCAGTTCCCGACGGAATGAGCGAAGGTGGCATTTTTGGTCAGACTTTTGTCCGGAAAAGCCCTGGCCTGGGCTACACCTCTCTGGGATCGTAATGATCCGGTTTCCTGTAACCTGATGGCCTTCCTTGCTTAATTCCGTAGTGTTTTTGAAGAACCCGTATGAGCCTCCTCTGCACAGACTGCTCTTCTGAACCTCTACCAAGGGAATTCCTCTGTTGGAGACTACACGGTTGAATTTCGCACTCTTGGCTCTGAACTTGCAGGGAACGATGAGGCCTTGTGTGTTACATTTAAAAAAGGACTGTCCAGCAAAATTAAGGATGCTCTCGCTGCACGAGATCCTCCGTCTACCCTGTGTGAACTAATTCATTTAGCCATACGTATTGATGTGCGTTTTGCCGAAAGGCAGGAGGAACTTCATATGGAAAGAGAACCTGCCTGAACACGCTTGGATTTCCTCGCTTGGCACCTGTGTTCCAATGTCCACCTTTACAGTCTTCTTTGCCTCTTGCCGAAGAGGCTATGCAAGTGGACCGTTTTCGCTTAACGCAGTTGGAAAGATCCCAACGACGCAATGAGAATTTGTGCCTATATTGTGCCAGTCGGGAGCACATTCTCAGAGACTGTTCTATACGTCCACAGCGTCCGGGAAAAGCTCGCACCTAGGTCACGTGGGAAAAGCGTCCCTAGGTGTGAATGCTACCTCTCCTCATTTTACCATTTCTGTTCAGATCTACACTTCTGCCAAGTTTTCATTCATCGCTTCTGCATTTTTGGACTCTGGTTCCGCTGGCTACTTTATTGATGTCTCCTTGGTCCATAAATATCCTTCCTGTGACTCGGCTTGCTAATTGCTTTATTTCTTTAGTTAATGGACAATCTCTCATCATGCAAGTGGGAGTCTTGCATAAAGAAAAAATGTTATTCTATTTGCTTCCTCATTGTACTTTGGAGCTTCTTCTTGGTCTTCCTTGGCTCCAACGGCATTCTCTGCCACTTGACTGAAGATCGGGTGAAATCACATGCTGGGGACAGTTTTGTCGAAATCACTGTCTTGTGCCAGTCCAGTCTAAAACTGTCTCTTCTCTTCCTCCTATGCATGGTTTGCCTCTTCCATATCAAGATGTATTCTGCGAAAAGCAGGCCAAGACTTTACCATCTCATCGCCCTTACAATTGCCCTGTTGACTTACTGCCTGGAACTATGCCTCCTCACAGAAGAATCGATCCATTATCTGTTCCAGAGACTCCAGAGCCATGGCAAAATATATCCAAGAGAACCTCCAGAAGGGATTTATCTGGAAGTCCTCCACTCCTGCTGGAGCAGGTTTCTTCTTTGTAGGGAAGAAGGATGGTTCTATCTGGACAACATTCTTATTTACTCACCTAATTTGGAGGAACATCGCCCACATGTCCGTCTGGTTCTTCAGCGTCTCTGGGATAATCATCTATAAACTAAACTGGAGAAATGCTTATTCGAGAGATCTTGTCTTCCGTTCCTGGGTTACATAGTTTCCCACCAATGTCTTCAGATTGATCCTGACAAACTGCGGTATTAGATTGGCCTCGCCCTACTGGACTTCGGGCTATTCAACGCTTTCTGGGATTTGCCAATTACTATCGTCAGTTTATCTCACATTTCCCTTCATTGGTCGCTCCGATTGTAGCTCTCACAAAAAAGAGCTCTAACCCCAAGTCTTGGCCTCCTGAAGCCAAAGAGTCCTTCTCTCGCTTAAAGTCGGCATTTGCCTCAGCTTCCGTGCTTGCTAGACCAGATCCTGAGAAACCCTTTGCTATGGAGGCGTAGGAGCTGTTCTAACCCAAAAGAACTCCAAAGGCAAAATTGTAACCTGTGGTTTCTTTTCTAAGACTTTCTCGCCTGCAGAGAGGAACTACTCTATTGGATATGAAGAACTCCTTGCTATCAAGCTTGTTTTAGAAGAGTGGCGACATTTATTAGAAGGTTCTTCTCATCCGGTCAGCATTTATTCAGACCATAAGAATCTTCTATATCTCCAGTCTACTCAGCAGTTGAACCCATGCCAGGCAAGATGGTCTCTTTTCTTTTCCAGATTTAATTTCTTCATTCATTTCTGTCCAGCTGACAAGAACGTCAGAGCCGATGCTCTTTCCAGGTCCTCTGATGTTGTAGGATTGGACTCCATGCCAAGGCATAGTATTTCTCCGGATCGTTTGATTTCTGCAGCTCCTGCCGGTCTTCAGCAAGTTCCTCCTGGGTAGTCCTTTGTACGTGCTAAACTGAGACGTAGAGTCCTGAATTGGGGGCATTCTCCTTTGCTGGCTGGTCATCCAGGAATACGTAAGGCTATTGTACAAATCTCCCGGCACTACTGGTGGCCGCACCTTGAACGCAATGTCACCGATTTTGTCCGTTCCGGTCTTACCTGTGCCCATGACAAAACTCCTCGGCAGAAACCTGTGGGACTCTTACAGCCTTCACCCATCCCGGAAACTCCCTGGTCTCATATTGCTATGAACTTTATTACCGATCTGCCTCCTTCTCATAACCACACAGTCATCTGGTTGGTTGTTGATTGATTTTCCAAGATGGCTCATTTTATTCCGCTAGCAGGTCTGCTCCACAGCTCACAAAGCACTTCCTTCAACATATTTTTCGTCTTCATGGCCTTCCGAATAATATCGTCTCGTATCGAGGAGTTCAGTTTGTTTCCAAGTTTTGGCGTGCTCTCTGTATCCATCTTGACATCAATCTGGACTTTTCCTTTGCCTACCACCCTCAGTCCAACGGTCAGGTAGAGAGGGTAAATCAAATTCTGGAGACTTATCTCCATCATTTTGTTTCGGCTCGTCAGGACGATTGGGTCGACCTTTTACCTTGGTCTGAATTTTCCTATAATCATAAGGATTCAGAGTTCACGAGGTTACAGTACCCACAGATGTGCCAGCTGTTGATGAACTTGTCTGTGACTTCTCTTCCATTTGGAAACAAACTCGCCATTCTTTGTCCCATGTATGAAGACTCAAGCTGAGAAGACCCCCTCCATCCTTCTCTCCTAGTGACAAGGTTTGGCTTTCCTCCAAACACATTCGGTTCAAGATTCTCAGCTATAAGTTTGGTCCTCGTTACCTAGGTCCCTTGAAGGTGTTGCGAAAAATTAATCCAGTCTCCTATACACTACAGCTACCTTCTTACTTGCGTATCCCGAATTCCTTTCATGTATCCCTCCTCAAACCTCTGGTAGTCAATCTCTTCTCTCAAAGGAATACTGCTCCCACGCCCATCTCTGGTTCCTTGGATGTTTACCAGGTCAAAGAAATTTTAGCCACCAAGATTGTGCGAGGAAGACGGTTCTTCTTGGTTTACTGGAGGGGATTTGGCCCTGAGGAGAGATCCTGGGAGCCGGAGGAGAACATCCTGGAACGTAATCTCCTCAAGCATTTTTTGATCCTCAAAAAGAGGGGGAGACCTAAGGGGGGGGTACTATTACTTCTTGCGCTCCAGCCAGACACTCTTGCCTTGAGCGCACTTCCTCTCTCACTTCCCCAGCGGGGCTGGGATTTGCAGCACGTCTCTCACCTTCGTGTTCTGCTCCTTCCTCTGTCTTCCCTCAGCGCCAGCACGCGTGCCCCCGCCTCCTAGGGTGCGTGTGCCGGAGCTCTCTGGTTTAAAGGGCCAGTGCGCCTGTAATTATGGTTTGCACCTCACTGTTTTTTCAAAATTTCTGCACCTCTCATCACTGACTTTCAGATCTTTTTTCCCCTGTGCCGCCAGTCCTGACCTCCTGCTATCCTGACCATGTCTTGCCTAATCCCTCTTGTACCTCACATCTCCTCAGCCGCCTGTGTGGTTGAGTTGTGCCAGGGGTAGCGACCTGGGTGCCACCTGCCGGAGCAAGACCATCCCGCTTTGTGTCGGGCTCTGGTGGAAACCAGTGGCACCTTAGACTCTGCTCCCTGGCACAGCCCACGTCATCTGCCACACAGGTGCAGCGGATCCACTACCTCCTGAGTGTCTAGCTACTGCTGTGAGTCATTACAATTTCTTGTTTTTCTTTTCTTCTCATTTCAGATTTGTGAATGCGGAGGACTGCGATGATGACCAGCGTTTTTTTTTTTTCAATAAAATGGTTAACGAGGGCTGTGGTGTCGTGTTTTTTATAATTGAATTTTCAGGCTTAGTAGTGGAAGCTGTCTTATAGACGGAATCCATTACTAAGCCGGGGCTTAGCGTTAGCCCAAAAATCAGCTAGCGCTAACCTCCAATTATTACCCCAGTATGATACTGAAAATAGGGGGGAACCTTATGCATTTTTTTAAAAATAAATAGATAAAAAGTGTGTGGTTCACCCATTTTTTCAGTATCAGACAGATACCAACCAAGCAGCAACAGCCTGGGTGGGTGAGGATCATTGTTACTGGCCCTCCCCAGCCTAAATAATGCCAGCCTGTTACCACCTAGGCCCATGAGCACAATTTTTGACGCTCCTGACCTGTTGGTACTGGCTCTTCCTGATACCCCTGTGGCGGTGGGTACCTGGGTAATAATTGGGAGTTAGCGCTAACTGATTTTGGGGCTAATGCTAAGCCCCGGCTTAGTAGGGGATTCTGTATTCAAGACGGCTTCCACTACTAAGCCTGAAAATTCAATTATAAAAAACACAACACATTAGAAAAAATGTTTTATTTAAAAAAAAACACTCCCCCACAGTCCTCTTTAACCCTTTTATTGACATTTAAAAAAATTGTGTTCATCATCGCAATCCACCGAATCTGACGTAGTCCACCGCATTCACGTATCTAACATGAGGGGGGGGGGGGGGGGGAAAGGTTAGTACATTTTTGCACTCTCCCCTGGGATGTTCCTAAACAGGGAGCCTCCAATTGTTTACGTCTGCCTACTGTATCCTGTATATACAGTCATCTATAGACGGCTGTATAAACAGGATAGCGCACAAAGATTTAACCAAGAACTGCTCAGCAGCAGCATGGGTTAACTCTTTCCTTGCTGGGCTCCTGTATAGTATACATTGTTTACATTGTTTTCTATGCACCCCTGTATACTATACAGCCAGCGTAGGTAAGTAGTGATGCTCTGCACCCTGTATATGCTATACATCCCTCCTTACACTCCGTGGGCCGGGTACTCTGCATCTGACCCATGTAGTGGTACCCTGAAGGCAGTAAAAAAAATTGCCACAGGGTACAAAAATGACTGTTTCCACACACCAGCAAAAACTCAAGAAAAAACGCAAGAAAAACTGACCAAACGGAGGAAAAAGCTGTGACAGTTTTTCTGCCATTTTTGCTGGTGGACAAATAAACTCAATGGAATCCTGGCCTCAAAGCAATAGAACAAAATCCCTGGGTCCACTTTTCCTGTGAGGTGCAACTCAGGTGCACAAATAGAACTGTTTGGAGATTTAGAACTTTGCACAAAGTGTATCATGTGCCTTGCACAAGTATAGTAAATTTGCACCAAATTTATACCAACCAAAATGATGTACAAAAAACTTCTACCTACACCAACATTGATAAATTAACACCTCCCACACCCCTCCCCTGTGTGTATGTATATATAGTGTGTATGGGGGACATTTATCAATGATTTGACCCCTTTTTGATGTTTATTTTTTTACGCATAGTTTTGCGCAGTGTCACTTATTGCATCTTTTTTGATTGTCTTTTTTGGTGGAACATTTTCAGATGTTGTCTATTGTTCATGCACTGTGGAGCGAAAAATGCAGTAGGCACTAATTTATTACCTGCGCAAGGCTTGTTTATGCTGTCAAACTTTGCGCATTGCCGACATTTATAACGCAAATATAGAACATCAAGGATCACACGTACCAAAGTGTCAGAAAGCATTAACTGCTTCTGCCACAAGCAGTCCAGGAGCCTGCACACTTCTGCAGCCAGACTACTACTACTCTCATCATAGAACAGACTCCTTTCCATGATGGGAGTAGTAGTTCCCTAGCAACCCTTGGAGTCTGCAGGTGGCTGGGGAGGCTACATTAGTGTTTGTACTACTACCCCCATCATGGAACATAGTTTGTTCCATGTTGGGGGTAGTAGTACAGTGGATAAGGGATTGATTGCACTTGGTCTCACTTCTGAGACCTGATGCGATCAGCAGTGATAAAGCAGGGGAGCCGGCGGCATGTTGCGCTCCCTTGTGATGTATATACTGTGTAAACTTTCATTTTGAAATTCCCCGCCGGCAGTCCTGAATGTCCGGCACCGAGGAACCATTCAGGGCTCCTGGCGGGGTTTTTAAACTACTACTTTGACCCCCAAATGTATGCCTCCATGCATATTTATAATAATCATTGGCCCCAGTGTGTTAATAATAATTTATTGGCCCCAGTGTGTTTATAATAATTAATTGGCCCCAGTGCGTTTGTAATAATTAATTGGCCCCAGTGTGCTTATCCTTATCCCCCCCCCCCCCCACTGTTCTTATTTCCCCTCCTGCTGCCTGCTCCTCATCTTTTTGGAGCAGGGCAGCAGCGGGGATATTTTGGGAACCGGCAGTGGTGAATGAATGAAGCCGACATGTCCCGCATGTAGGCTTCATTCATTCACCGCCACCCAACATGTCCCTGCTGCTGCTCTGCTCCTAGCGCAATTAGTGCACCGCAGGGACATGTCTATTCTCTGCTGCTCATTTCTATCAGGTATGGAGATGAGCAGCAGAGAATAGACATGTCCCGGCGCTGCGCTGATTGCGCTAGGAGCAGGGCAGCAGCAGGGACATGTCGAGCGGTGTCGGTGAATTAATGAAGGAATCCTACATGTGGGACCTGTCAGCTTCAATCATTCACCGCCGCCCATTTTCGACATGTCCCGCTGCTGCCCTGCTCCAAGAAGATGAGGAGCAGGCAGTGGGAGGGGGAATAAAGACACGGGGGGGGGGGGGGGGGGGGAGGATAAGCACACTGGGGCCAATGAATTATTATAAACACACTGGGGCCAATGAATAATTATAAACACACTGGGGCCAATGTATCATTATAAACACACTGGGGCCAATGTATTATTATAAACACACTGGGGCCAATGTATTATTATAAACACACTGGGGACAATGAATTATTATAAATATGCACAAGGATACAAGGATTGTAAAAAAAATGGGATTATTTTACAGCTGTTTGCAACTTGTTTAAAAATTATGAAACGGATTGCAGAATGGGCATTTATAATGGATGCAGATGGCCATGTAAATGAGCCCTAAGAATACCACTGTATGTGCAGGGAGGGAGAAGGAGGTACAGCTTTTAGGTCTATGCATATGTGTAATCATGTGTATATAGCAGAGCTGAGTGTGTGATCAGGTGTATGTATGTAGCAGCATTGAGTGTGTAAGTGGTCAAGCTTACACATAATCACCCATTCAGCACTGTTCCATACACATGTCGCACACTAATTTCTGCTGCATGTACATAATCACACACTCAGCTCTGGTATATGTACACAGGCCCTCATTAACTAAGAGTGGAGTGTAGGTTTCTTTGTGGGTTTTATTTCCCTACAATAACATTTTATGTGGAAACCTTATTAAATATGTTGGGTTTTTGTGAAAATGTCAGGAACACTTCCCTTTTCTGAGACCATGCCCCCTTTTTTTCTTAAATGGAGAGTTAGGCTGGGTCCACACTACGTTTTGTCCCATACGGGAGCGCATACGGCAGGGGGGAGCTAAAACCTCGCGCTCCCGTATGTCACCGTATGCGCTCCCGTATGCCATTCACTTCAATGAGCCGACCGGAGTGAAACGTTCGGTCCGGTCGGCTCATTTTTGCGCCGTATGCACTTTTACAACCGGACCTAAAACCGTGGTCAACCACGGTTTTAGGTCCGGTTGTAAAAGCGCATACGGCGCAAAAATGAGCCGACCGGACCGAACGTTTCACTCCGGTCGGCTCATTGAAGTGAATGGCATAAGGGAGCGCATACGGTCACATACGGGAGCGCGAGGTTTTAGCTCCCCCCTGCTGTATGCGCTCCCGTATGGGACAAAACGTAGTGTGGACCCAGCCTTAGTCAGGTTTTTTTAAATTCTGGCACAGATTCTGGTGCAAATTCTGGCGCAGACAGAATTTCTGGCGCACAATCTGACAAAACATGTCGGGTTTGCAATAGTAAATGAGGGCCAACGTGTTTACAAACCAGAGTGCCTCCAGCTTTTGCAAAACTGCAACTCCTAGCTTGCAAAGTTTTGCAACACTTGGAGGCATTCTCGTTGGTAAACACTGATATAGAGGTAAGGGGACAGATTGTTTAGCAAAATTACATGTTTTGTAAACTCAGACATTCTGTGTAAATTTATAAAGATTTCTGATTATACTATTGTGCAGAGTTTTGTTCGGTACACACTGCTGCTCCAGCACTTCTAGCTATGTGAGCAGTGTATCGCGGGAAAATGTCACAGCTCTGTGAAGTGTGAGGTAGAGAAGGAGTGCACAGTAGAGCCAGGGGGTTGCATTTCTAAATTGTACAAAATTTATCAAAGGACGTGCACAACTTTTGTAAATTTTGACAAGAGTGTAAATTAGACAAGCAGTGTAAAGGGGTAGATGTGTGTCTACAATAGACACCTAATGTTAAATGTCCCCCTTGATGTATACCAATTAAGAGCTTTTGCCTTATTCACTAAGATAAATAATAACCTATAAGGACCAGTGATAGGCTAGGTATTTGACATTTTTTTTGGCTGTACTGAGCTAAGAAATCTACAAACATATACAAAAAAGGTTGCAATCATAATATAAAATGTAAGTAACTTGAGAATATATTTTAAAAAAATTAAGACATCACAAAATACTGATGAACCATGACAACTAACAACAAATTCTACCAGGGAGCCTGAGCAGTGACAGTATTACAACGAACACCAAAGAAATAGTGGGGCCCCTTGAAAAAGACGTTCAGCCAAAACAGATGTTGGGGCTTGTGCTATTTCTTGAGCAACCAAGCTTAATTTACCCAAGGTATCCCATTTATTATGTATAAGTGTTAAGACTCTGATCAGTGTTAAGATACTTACTTGCACTAGCCACTTTACTGATTTGCATTCTATATAATTATATCATTAAAGGGGTACTCCTGATTTGCATTCTATATAATTATATCATTAAAGGGGTACTCTGCCCTAGACATCTTATCCCCTATCCAAAGGATAGGGGACAAGATGTCTGATCGTAGGGGTCCCGCTACTGGCGACCCCCTCAATCTTTCCTGCAGCCCCCCGAGTCATCACTGCATGGAGCTAAGTTTTCTCCGTGCGTGATGACCCACCATACAGGGGCCAGCGGTTTGTGAAGTCACGGCCCCTCCCCCTTGTGACACCACACCCCGCTCCCTCAATGCAAGTCTATGGAAGGGGGTGTGATGATGTCACGATGGAGCAGAACCGTGACTTCACGAACTGACGGCCCCTGTATAGTTAGTCATCGCGCACGGAGTAAACTTAGCTCTGTGCAGTGATGATTTGGGGCGCTGCAGGAGAGATTGCGGAGATCCTTTGGATAGGGGATAAGATGTCTGGGGCAGAGTACCCCTTTAATGGCATTTGTAATACTGTTGTCATACTTCTTATGTACCTCTAGTCTTGTGTCTTTTTTCAACTATAGCAACTTATATAAATTGTATCTTTGGGTTACATATTTTGTAGTCTTTTTTATAATTACTTTGGTATAATTTTGAGATATTGTCATTGCTTGGCACCCTAGAGACATTTGCTCTCAGTTGTCATGATTCATTCGTTTTTTAATGTATTTGTTCTTATTTCATATTTTGCTGGCTCAGCAACCTTTCTTTGTGTAGGTATTTGTCTTGAACTATAAGGCTATGTGCACGCAGTTTTGGAATGAAAATCAGACCAAAAATTGCCATTTTACAGCCCAAAATCACCCCACTAAACAACCAGGCTGATTTGCATGCCAAATTACATCTGTTATTTGGATTGCAAATATCTCCTATGAAAATATTCATTTTTTTTGGGTTATGGACATTGCTGTAGCTCAACAAAGTCTAAAAAAAAGGAGAGGGGTATTGGCACCTCCTGTGTTTTCCAGAAAGGGGTCCTAACTGCTTAGTTCTGAACCACAGAACTGCTCTCTTTAGACAGCTCTATAGACAATAAATTTGGGCTGCAGCTCGTTCCGGTGCCCATATATCTTAACCCCTTAAGGACGCAGCCCTTTTTCACCTTAAGGACTGAGCCCTTTTTCGCAATTCTGACCACCGTCGCTTTACGAATTAATAACGCGAAAACGCTTTTACTGAATATTCTGATTCTGAGAATGTTTTTTTGTGACATATTCTACTTTATTTTGGTGGTAAATTTTCGGCATTACTTGAATCCTTTTTTGGTGAAAAATCCCAAAATTTCACGGAAATTTTGAAAATTTTGCATTTTTCTAACTTTGAAGCTCTCTACTTGTAAGGAAAATGGATATTCCCAATAAATTTTATTTTTATTCACACATAAAATCTGCCCACTTTATGTTGGCATAATAAAATGGACATATATTTGCTTTTTGAAAAAATTAGAGGGCTTCAAAGTAGAGCAGCAATTTTCAAAAATGTCATGAAAATTGCTAAATCTGAAGGGACAGATGTTACAGAACTACAACTCCCAGCATGCCTGGGCAGTCCAGGCATGCTGAGAGTTGTAGTTTGGCAACATCTGGAGGGCTACCATTTGGGCACCACTGTAACAGTGGTCTCCAAACTGTGACCCTCCAGATGTGGCAAAACTACAACTCCCAGCATGCCCAGACAGCCTTTGGCTGTCTGGGTATGCTGGGAGTTGCAGTTTGGCCTTCCTAGTGGTTGCCACAGTAAAGATCACTTTACTTTCACTTTCAATTCCCCCCCCCCCCACCATCGCTTCCCTACCTGAGCCAGGATCCAGCAGTCTCCAGCGAAGATCGGGGGTCCCCAGGCATCTTCTTTGCAGGTACCCGACCTCCATCTTCTGTCCATGTTCCCCTCGACATCCAGGGGTGGGCAGAATGGGGGTTGCCATGGCAACCCATTGTCCTGCTCTGCCATTGGTCAGAATCAGTTTTGACCAATGGCAGGGGATAGGAGGAGATTGCAGCACTGCAACCTCACTCCTAGCCCTCAGGATGATCGGAGCTGTTTCTGACAGCTCCGATCATCCCTATTTTCCGGGTGATCGGGTCACCAGAGACCCGATCAGCCCGGAATGGCAGAAAATCGCATGTCTGAATTGACATGCGATTTTCTGCGATCGCCGACATGGGGGGGGGGGGGTTGGGTCTCAGGACCCCCCTTGGCGTTGTGCCGGGATGCCTGCTGAATGATTTCAGCAGGCATTCCGGTCCGGTCCCCAACCGGCTAGCGGCGGGGACCGGAATTCCCATGGGTGTATGCATACGCCCCACATCCTTAAGGACTCGGGATGCAGGGCGTATGCATACCCCCGGCGTCCTTAACAGGTTAAAGAGGTTATCCAGTATTAGTGAAACAAAGCTCCTTTCTCCCAGAAACCGGGCCTCTCTTAAGAATAGGTAACAGTTTATGATTGGGGGGGGGGGGGGGGGTTTCCACCGCTGGGGCCCCCAGCTATCTCCTGTGGATAGGGCATACATTTTATTTCCCTGGAGTATACCTTTAAGTTGCCCCTATATCTAACTTTGGCAGGTAGGGTGAACTATCTAATGTGTACATTGGCCTTTTCACAGATGATGAGGAGAGTGGTGTGGCTACATCTTTCTTACTCACAGAGGAACAGAGGAAACTTAAATGTTCTTCTGTGCTGAATGTTCATGTGTATGGGGAGGTTGGGAGAGAGAACTGTTGACTAAATGAACCTTCATCTGACAGTTGTCAAAAGTGTATGGCCACTTTTCGTTTAAAGTTGATGAAAATGAATGATTTCAACCAAAATTATAATTGGTTGGATAAAGCAATCAATGATCTGCTTTGCTGACTGATAATAGGCTATTGTCTGAAAAGTCAACGATGTCTGAAATTTTCAGGGTACAAATGAAATATTGTTTTGGGAAACAATATTCTCCAAAATGTCCCAGAAAAATCAATAATCCTTTCCCTATTATCACTGATGATGTATGGTTGATTTGAACCATCTTTAACCCCTTAAAGGGGTACTCCGCTCCTAGACGTCTTATCCCCTATCCAAGGATAGGGGATAAGATGTCTGATCGCAGGGGTCCTGCTGCTGGGGACCCCAGCGATCTCTCCTGCAGCCCCCCGAGTCATCAGCTCTCTGGGGCTAGGTTAGCTCTCCGGGGCTAGGAGTCCCGTTAGCTCCGGAGAGATGATGACTCGGGGTGCTGCAGGAGAGATTGCTTGGTCCACAGCAGCGGGACCCCTGCGATCAGACATCTTATCCCCTATCCTTGGATGGACCTCTGCGATCAGACATCTTATCTCCTTTAAGGACGGACCCATTTTTTATCTTAATGACCAGGTTTTTTAAATTTTTTAATTTGACATGTATCTCTTTAACTGGTAATAGATTTAGAATGCTTTTTCTGAGCAGAGCGATTCTGAGATAGTTTTTTTGTGACATATTATATATTTATATAAGTAGTGCATTTTTGTTGACACATGCAGCATTTTTTGTGAAAAACTCCCAAATATTGTGAAAAACTTAAATTTTTTTTTTTTTTTTAATGATGCAGTAAAAGTGATGTTATATTTATTCTGTAGGTCAGTACGATTATGGCGATACTCATTTTATATAGCTTTCTATGTTCTTTTTTCTTTTCGGAGCAAAATTATTTTTCTGCCATTAATTTTCCAAAAGCCGTAACTTTTAAATTTTTCATCCGATGCCATTGAGTACGGGCTTATTTTTTGCAGGATGAGCTGTTCTTTTTATTGGCATCATTTGTGCGATAAGTGCTACCTTCTGATCTTTTTTATTCCGCTATTTGTACCAAAATTGGCAAATTTTGCGCTTTTTTGTTGTTGTTGTTATTTATGACGTTCACCATGTGAGATAATTTACATTATAGTTTTATAGTTCACATCATTATGGACGTGGAAATACCTATTATGCATATGATTTGTGTTTTTGATCTTTTTTTGGTGATCATACAGGGCTTTTATTAGGTAAGGGACATTTTTTTTTTTTTTACACTTCATACTTTTATTGAAGAACTTTTTATTTAATTTTTTACACTTTTCACAGGTTATACTATGCTGCAATACATTTGTACTGCAGCAAAGTATGACCCGATCATTTGCACACTGTACAGCCTGTGCGATCCAGCCTGTGGCTGGATCTCGCAGGCTTCCATAGCAGGCAGACAGGAGGTCATGATCTGACCTCCTGCTGCCATAGCAACCAATGTGACCCCTGTCAACATCATAGATGCAGTGATCAGGATTGATCACGGCATCTATGGGGTTAATGCTGCCGGGATTGGCGCGATCGCGGCTCCGGCAGCTGCTGATTCCCGCTGCCGATCTCCTGTGCTGCCCGCGGCAGTGCCGGAGATCGCTAGGACGTATGCATATATCCCAGCGTGTGAACGTGTCAGGTGCTGGGACGTATGAATACGTCCTATAGTGGGAAGGGGTTAACGACCAATATGGACTAAAATGTGTATGGCTACATCTGTGAAATGATCAGGGATCAGATGATGGTTTGTCCAACCATCAACCTACTTCTGGACAGAAAAAATCGTGTAGCTCACTTAGCAACAAAACATTCCTGAGGTTACTGGTGTTGCCTACACCCAAATAGGCCAGAAATTAGTACAAAAATAATAATATGATATACAGTATATAAATATATACACTGCTCAAAAAAATAAAGGGAACGCTTAAACAACACAATGTAACTCCAAGTTAATCACACTTCTGTGAAATCACACTGTCCACTCAGGAAGCAACACTGATTGACAATCAATTTCACATGCAAATGAAAAAGAGAAAACAGACAACATCTTCCAGCATGACCGGTTTGGCAGTGGGTCAATAATGGTGTGGGGAGGCAATTCTTTGGGGGCCGCACAGCCCTCCATATGCTTGCCAGAGGTGGCCTGACTGTCATTAGGTACCGAGATGAGATCCTCAGACCCCTTGTGAGACCATATGCTGGTGCGGTTGGCCCTGGGTTCCTCCTAATGCAAGACAATGCTAGACCTCATGTGGCTGGAGTGTGTCAGCAGTTCCTGCAAGAGGAAGGCATTGATGCTATGGACTGGGCCGCCCCAGACCTGAATCCAATTGAGCACATCTGGGACATCATGTCTCGCTCCATCCACCAATGGCACGTTGCACAACAGACTGTCGAGGAGTTGGCAGATGCTTTAGTCCAGGTCTGGGAGGACATCCCTCAGCAGACCATCCGCCACCTCATCAGGAGCATGCCCAGGCGTTGTAGGGAGGTCATACGGGCATGTGGAGGTCACACACACTACTGAGCCTCATTTTAACTTGTTTTAAGGACATTACATCAAAGTTGGATCAGCCTGTAGTGTGGTTTTCCACTTTGATTTTGAGTGTGACTCCATATCCAGACCTCCATAGGTTGATAAATTTGATTTCCATTGCTAATTTTTGTGTGATTTTGTAGTCAGGACATTCAATTGTGTAAAGACGAAAATATTTCATACGATTAGTTTATTCATTCAGATCTAGGATGTGTTATCTTAGTGTTCCCTTTATTTTTTTTGAGCAATGTATATAAAAATTATATGTGACCAGTCCTTAAAGGTATACAATATAAGAAGATAGTTAGAGCCAGTACAATGAAATATGAGTATTTATTAAACAAAATGCAATGTATTACATAGAATATCTGAAGTGTAGGGCAGGGCCCTTGCGCAGGCTCCAGATAATTATTGTAGATATAGGTACATTGGAAAACAATAATAGCAAGCCAATATAATATATGTTCCCCGCTATTAGTTTGGGGTATAATAAATAAGGCTAAATGATAAAGGTGGAGATAAATGATTAGGGATAAGATGGGTATAAACATGGTATAAAAAAAAAGTATAAAAATTGTGCAAAGTCCTCTAGTGCAAAGGTTCACTATAGTTCTCTATATTGCAAAGTCCATTGGTGCAAAGTTCGCTATTGTTCTCTACATTAATTCTGCTGGAGTAATATAGTAGAATTTACAAGATGATGATAGAAATTAAAGGTCTTATTTGTGCACCACACCACTGACCACCCTATTCGATGTGGAGGCTCCTTAGTTCAGCATTGGATGCGGGCTGGCATGGACTGGCGTCCGGCCTGATGCTAGCGGTGCCGGTGGAGAATACGCTGAGCAGTAGTGGCTGGGGAGCTCTGTGTGGTAAAAGCGGTGATCTCCAGTAAGGTGTTGTGGCCGTGGTTTGGCAAGGATGGTAGCCGGCATCAGAGATAGTGATGTCCACGGCTAGATGTTATCAGATAGTGTGGATGCGTTGTGATGCTGGCATCCACTTGTGTCAGAGTCTTTTCAGTTGCCACGCTGTAACAGTGGTACTGTAACGGGGGTTCCAGCTGATGCAAGTGGTTAAGCAATAGAATGGGTAATATTTGCGGTACATTTCCTACCTACTAAATGCATTTCAAGACCTCAGGTCTTTTCTTCAGTGGCCAAAATTAAGAAAATGATCCTTAATATGGGATCAGTTCTTCTAAAGCATCCTTGCCAGATTCTAAAAGGTTAGTGATTGAGCAGCCTGTACTGCCTAGTAGCCTATGGATCGGTTTTGTCTCATTGAGGAAAACATTTTAATTGCTGACACAAATGACAAACTTCATTGGAATCAATGATGACCTTCCCATCCTTTCTCTTTCCTGGCAATTTGGCTCTTAATTCATTCCTGCACGCAGAGGCATGAAATCATTATCTGCCATTAAACAAGATTTGATTGTGGCCATCAAATGAGAAAAGACTAATTTTCAATAAAGAACCAATTAAATGTGTGCAGCTGTATTGAGCAGCTGTGCAAATGTAAACAGGTAGGCACTGGGCAGACTTAATAGCCTTATTCCCAGTCTTCAAAAGATTATTTCTAAAGTGAATAGTTAGGCTGGCTTCACACCACGATTTGACCTTCCGATGTATAGATATGATTTCGGAAGCTCAAATCGCCTGTGCAGGGACAGATACGGAGCCATTAACTATTATGGGGCTGCGGACCCGATTGTAGTCTGCTATTTACTACGATCTGGTAATTTTCTCAGCATGTCAGATTTTTTACATGGACAGAAAATCGTGGCAGCCTTACTTTATTTGTATTTTAGAAAGTTTGTTTCTTTTGCTTTTGAAAGGAACTCTGAAAATCCCATTAGTGAGACTATATGTGTAAAACTTAATGGAAATGTAAAGTGTATGTTCACAAATGCCAGAAGCCTAGCAAATAAAATGGGGGAGCTTGAGGCCTTGATACTGGAGGAACATATTGATATAGTTGGGGTCACTGAGACATGGCTGGACTCCTCGCATGACTGGGCCGTTAATCTCCAGGGGTTTACATTGTTTCGCAAGGATAGAATGAACAGAAAAGGTGGTGGAGTCTGTCTGTATGTAAGAAGTGGTATGAAAGTCAGTGTGAACGATGCCATAGTGTGTGATGATTCTGAGGATGTGGAATCACTGTGGGTAGAATTACAAAAGGAGGGAAATACTGAAAAAATAATATTTGGTGTAATCTACAGACCCCCTAATATCACTGAAGAGATAGGTCGGCTGCATAAACAAATAGAGCGGGCCGCCCGGGCAGGTACAGTGGTAATAATGGGAGATTTTAACTATCCAGATATAGATTGGGGCCGGGTGCTGGCTAAAACTACAAAGGGGAGAAAATTCCTAAATTTATTGCAGGATAATTTTATGGGCCAGTTTGTGGAGGACCCAACAAGAAGTGATGCCTTGTTGGATCTGATCATTTCCAACAACGCAGAGCTGATTGGTAACGTAACTGTGCGGGAAAACCTTGGTAATAGCGACCACAATATAGTTACTTTTAACTTAAAATGTAGAAAACAAAGACAGACGGGGAAAGCAAAAACATATAACTTTAAAAAGGCAAATTTCCCTGGGCTGAGAGCTGCACTACAGGACATAGACTGGGGGGAGGTGTTCTCAAATACTGATACAGAAGGTAAATGGGACATCTTTAAATCAACTCTAAATAACTATACAGCTAAATATATACCAAAGGGGAACAAATATAAACGATTAAAACTAAACCCTACATGGCTGACAAATGATGTTAAAAGAGCAATAAACAACAAAAAAATAGCCTTCAAAAAATACAAATCTGATGGGTCAGCTATAACATTTAAACAGTACAAGGAGCTTAATAAAATCTGTAAAAATGTAATAAAAACAGCAAAAATTCTAAATGAGAGACAGGTGGCCAAAGAAAGCAAAACTAATCCTAAATATTTTTTTTAGATATATAAATACAAAAAAAACAAGGACAGAGCATGTAGGACCCCTTAATAATGATAATGGGGAGGTTGTCACGGGCGATCAAGAGAAGGCGGAGCTACTGAATGGGTTCTTTAGTTCTGTATATACTAAGGAAGAAGGAGCTGACATTGGCCAGGTCAGTGCTGGTAACACATCATATAATGTATTGAACTGGCTTAATGTAGAGATGATACAAGGTAAGTTAAGTAAAGTAAATGTAAGCAAATCTCCAGGGCTGGATGGACTACACCCAAGAGTTCTTAGAGAGGTAAGTTCAGTAGTATCTGTACCCTTGTTCATGATATTTAGAGATTCTCTGGTGTCTGGTATTGTGCCAAGGGACTGGCGCAAGGCGAATGTGGTACCAATCTTCAAGAAGGGCTCTAGGTCTTCGCCAGGCAATTATAGACCGGTAAGTCTAACGTGCATTGTGGGTAAATTGTTTGAAGGACTTATAAGGGATTACATACAGGAATACATAGGGGATAATAGTATTATAAGTGATAGCCAGCATGGGTTTACTAAGGATAGAAGTTGTCAAACCAATCTAATTTGCTTTTATGAAGAGGTGAGTAGAAGCCTTGATAGAGGAATGGCTGTGGATATAGTGTTTCTAGATGTTGCCAAAGCGTTTGATACTGTCCCTCACAGACGTCTGACAGGTAAGTTAAGGTCCTTGGGCTTGGAAACTTTAGTTTGTAACTGGATTGATCACTGGCTCATGGATCGTACCCAGAGCGTGGTGGTCAATGATTCGTACTCTGATTGGTCCCCGGTTATTAGTGGTGTACCCCAAGGTTCAGTACTGGGCCCACTGTTGTTTAATTTATTTATCAATGATATAGAGGATGGCATTAACAGCTCTGTTTCTATCTTTGCAGATGACACCAAGCCTTGTAGCATGGTACAGTCTATAGAGGATGTGCATAAGTTACAAGATGACTTGGATAGACTAAGTGTCTGGGCATCCACTTGGCAAATGAGGTTCAATGTGGATAAATGTAAAGTTATGCATCTGGGTACTAATAACCTGCATGCATCGTATGTCTTAGGGGGGATTAAACTGGCAGAGTCACTGGTAGAGAAGGATCTGGGTGTACTTGTAGATCACAGACTACAGAATAGCATGCAATGTCAGGCTGCTGCTTCCAAAGCCGGCAGGATATTGTCATGTATCAAAAGAGGCATGGACTCAAGGGACAGGGACATAATACTCCCCCTTTATAAAGCATTGGTACGGCCTGGAATATGCTGTTCAGTTTTGGTCGCCTGTTCATAAAAGGGACACTGCGGAGTTGGAAAGGGTGCAGAGACGCGCGACTAAACTAATATGGGGCATGGAACATCTTAGCTATGAGGAGCGATTAAAGGAGTTACAATTGTTTAGTCTTGAGAAGAGACGTTTAAAGGGGGATATGATAAACGTATATAAGTATATAAACGGCCCATACAAAAAATATGGAGAAAAACTGTTCCAGGTTAAACCCCCCCAAAGGACGAGGGGGCACTCCCTTCGTCTGGAGAAGAAAAGGTTTAGTCTAAAGGGGCGGTCTACCTCAGGAACTGGTCACAGCAGGAACAATTAACAGCTTTAAAACAGGGTTAGATACATTCCTGGAGCAAAATAACATTAATGCTTATGCAGAATTATAAAACTACATCCCTTCCCTTATCCCCTTACACCCTTTCCTTCAATTCCCTGGTTGGACTTGATGGACGTATGTCTTTTTTTCAACCATACTAACTATGTAACTATGTAACTATAGTATCGCACTTTCTTTACACTATTACAAACACACCTAGATGCATATGTGTAAATGTGTGTATATATGGATGGCCTCAACATACCATATTTTGTACCATTGTAACTTAAACCAGTCTTAACATATAATGCTATGGACACTCCAGATCTGAGAAACAAGTCAATGACTTGAATTGCCGACCAATATGAATGAGCATTTCAGTGGTAAAACACCTGTAATACTAAAGTGCATGTGACTGCACCTCCTCACAGTACAGGGTGGAGCTACATGTTTTGTACTACTCTTTACCTGTGCTAGGGTTAGGGTCTTTGAACACAAGGTGAGGGTGGCTTAATTTTACTTTTTTGGGACACTGTGTGTATTGTACAGTACTCAGAAGAATCTCCTGTCCTCTACATAGACAGTGATTTACAGCTTTCAGCAGCTCTTTCTTACTTTTATATGTAAGTACTTACTGTGACGATCCGTCTTGGGGATTAGCTCTGGGATCGTCCTGGACCACGCCACAGGATGCGTTTCTTCTCAATAAACCAGCAAACAAATGCTTATAATGCAAATCTGGCACCTTGCCAGTTTTATTAGACAGGTTGCAGGGAAAGAAATAAACAAAAAGCAGGAACAAAACAAAATCCTAGACCGTCTGGTCACTGACTAAACAGATCAGCTTGTCCTGACTAACAACCGCTGAGCTTCCCTCAGCCGGTTAAACTTATGTCCCCTGCAACCTTCTACTCACAATGTCACTCTCTTAGAGCCCCTCATAGCTCGGGCTGTGTACTCCTCAGCAGCCTCTGTCTCTTCCCTACAGCCCACATGCTGTCTCCTAGGAAGAGCCTAGATTAGACTGAGTCTCCATCTCATATACACTTCCCTTCCTTCCTGCCTCATTACTTAAGAAGCAGGTGAGAGCTTCTGCAGGGTGAGCCAAGGAAATACACCCTTTCCTTGCCACACTGCCACATATCCCCCCCTTTGCTCAGACCACCGGGAAGGAGCACATGTATTTGAAAGGCAGAAACCATCTGCCTTTCCTTTCTCTTGGACAACTTTTGTCCCACAGTCTCTGAAGTCCTTGACTTTTTTCTTCCGGACTTTTACCAGCCACCAATTGCAAGTCTCTCGGTCACACCTCTCCAGTACCAGGTTCTTCACCCTGGTGTGGGCAGGGTTCTTGAAATTAAGGAGTGAGAGGACCGATGCTTCTAACCTTTGTCTTCTTCTGGCTTGCCGGACCGCTGCCTCTGCTTCAGAGAATCTTTCGGCCTCAGTGGCTTCACCAACCACTGTCTTGTTCTCTGTACCGTCAGAGGACCTCGGACACGGGTCCATCTCAGTTTCAACTTTAGAGGACTTCCCACCTGGTTTCACCTCAGTCTTGACTTCAGTGGATTTCTCACATGGTTTCACCTCATCCCTTAAAGCTTTCTCTTCAGGAGCACTAGCTTCCTCAGGTTTGGTTTCAGAGTCTTTGGCTCCCTCAGATTCTTGTGTAGAATCAGCTTCTACTACTGCAGCTTCTTCAGGCTTACTCTTCTCTTCACCTGTAGCTTCAGTTGTGCCATTCTCTTTACTCACAGCTTTTGAGGTTGACTCTGGTTTAGCTTCTGCTTCAGAGGATTTCTCTGCATCAGCATTACCTTCAGAATTTTTGGTCTGCTCAGGTTCAGAGGATTTCCCACCTCTCTTCTCCTTAGTCTCCACTTCAGAGGATTTCCCACCAGGTTTCAGCTCAGTCCTAGCTTCAGGGGACTTCTTACAAGACTTCACCTCAATCTTAGCTTTAGAGGACTTTTTGGCATTCAGAGAAAGCATCCCTGTATCCCGTAACTTCTGCCCCAGAAGCCTTTCTTGAGCCAATTCCGCCATATCTTGGTCTCTGCTCTCTTTTAGGACTTCCTGGTCCTCTTCCTTTTTCTCACATTTTCGCAGCTTACACTGGAGCTTAGCGGACTTCATCCTCTCACTGTCAAGTAACTCTGTCAAGTCCCTGACAGTATCTTCCGAAGACAGCAATTGTTTTCTCAATTGTTCATTGTCCGCCAGCACAGCCACCTGCTCGTAGATTTGCGCTCCCAGCAAAACCAAGGCAGCTACGTGGGACCTTCTGCGCGTTTCGTTCTGCTCCTCCAGGCTCTCTTTTAAGATCTTCATGTCATCTTCCAGCTTTATATATCTCAGCTGCTCACTCTTGAGTTGTGCGGAGATCATCTTCTCACTGTCCAGCAACTGTTTCTTGGACTTCACTAACTCATTGATAGATTTTCCACTCTCACCAATCTGTTCAGATAGATCTGAGATCTCATGTTGCAAGTTCTTGTTTTCATGTTGCAGAGTCTCAACTTGTTCCAGGGCCTCCTCATACTGCTCACGGAGCAAGTCATTGTCATGACTAGCAGATTGAAGAGCATGTGCAAGGGCATTCTTCACCTTGACTTCCTCCTCAAGTTGTCGCTTAGCTTTAGAGACACTCCCCAGATTGCTGGCAAGATCATCAACTTCCATCTTCATTTCATTCTTCTCTTTTTCTATTTTTTCCATGGCTAGCAGGCTAGCCTTGTGATCACTCTGCAGAGCCTGATATGCACCATGTAGAAGACTCACTTTTTCTTCCTGGAATGACATCCGCTTGGCCAGACTCTGCACTTCACTCTCCTTGCTGGTCACAAGACCCTGGGAGCGGGACAGTTCATCCTGCAGAGCCACAAACTCACTTCTGTGGTGCTCCATGTCTTTTTCCAGCTGAAGTCTCGCTTCTTGCTCTTTCTTAAAGTCAGCATGTGATTTGTCCTTCTCCTCTGTCAAGCGATGTACCTCTTTTTCTTTCTCCAACAACTTCACAGAAACCATCTGCAGGGTTTCTTCCAGATTCTGGATCTGCTCTAGTTTTTTTCCAAGGCCAGCTCGTCTTTTCCGAGACCTTTTACTGACAGCGGTCTCCTCACTCTCGCTGTTAGACCTTGAGACATCCTCTGGTCCTCTGTCAGACACTCGACCCAGCTCTTCTCCATCTCTAGATGAAGCCTCCCCCTTTTTCGGGGTTGCGGCCACTTGTGCCTCATTATTATCATCCTCAACAGGTGCCACTGACACTTGGCACTCTTCCTCTCCCACCACGTTGGCAACTCTGGAGACTCTGGCTAAACACTCCCGTCGGACCGGCAATCCCTTGGCGGTAAGTTTGTTGCCCCTAGCAACAACTTCAATGGCTCTTGGCACCAGCGAGTCAGGGAGATTCCTGATCAGTCCCTCTGAACTGTCTCTCGGCTTCTTGGCAGACTTTTCTTTTGTCTTGTCACAGTCTCCTTCACTTAGGACTCTGTCTGTGACCGTAAGTGCAGCCCCCAGCTCCACTGGTACTCTTTTCTGGAGTTTTGGTTTTTCCACAGCCATCTCTGGAGCTTCTATTCCAGTCACCACTTTAACTTGACTCGCAGACTGTTCTTCAGCTCCCCTAGTGGTCTGGCACACTCCCACCTGACATATACCTAGGGTCTGCTGACACTCCCTGTCCTCAGCTGAGTTACTGTCCCCTGCTATGTGGTGAAAACCAAGTGTTGTGAGCCTATCAGGTGTTCCTGCTCTAGTCACCTGACTATCTTCCCACAAAGTAAGAGGTAGGTGGAGTGTCCTTAAAAATGATTTCAGGGACTTAGGCCGCAAGCTTAAGGCAAGGACCTCCAAGGTAGTCTTTTCTGAAATACTACCAGTACCACGAGCCGCACCAGAGAGGCAGCGGGAGATCAGGGAGATAAACAAGTGGCTCAGAAGCTGGTGTAGGAAGGAAGGGTTTGGGTTCATGGAGAACTGGGCTGACTTCGCTGTCGGTTACCGGCTCTACCGTAGGGACGGGCTGCACCTCAATGGGGAGGGTGCAGCTTTGCTTGGGGAGAAGATGGCTAGAAGGGTGGAGGAGTGTTTAAACTAGGGACTTGGGGGGAGGGAACCTACAGCAAAGAGGGGGAAGATAGTGTAGATAGAGAGGTGGGAATTATAAATGTACCTGGGGGTGGAGCGGAGGGAGGGGTTAGAATAGTTAATAGGAATAGGCTTCATAGGAAAATAAAACTTACACCCTTGAATCCCATTAACCCCAATAACATAAAGGATGGAAATGTAAAGTGTATGTTCACAAATGCCAGAAGCCTAGCAAATAAAATGGGGGAGCTTGAGGCCTTGATACTGGAGGAACATATTGATATAGTTGGGGTCACTGAGACATGGCTGGACTCCTCGCATGACTGGGCTGTCAATCTGCAGGGGTTTACATTGTTTCGCAAGGATAGAATGAACAGAAAAGGTGGTGGAGTCTGTCTGTATGTAAGAAGTGGTATGAAAGTCAGTGTGAACGAT
Source organism: Hyla sarda (assembly GCF_029499605.1). Lineage (NCBI taxonomy): Eukaryota > Metazoa > Chordata > Amphibia > Anura > Hylidae > Hyla > Hyla sarda. The sequence goes on from NC_079192.1 coordinate 357,512,512, forward strand.
GCCATAGTGTGTGATGATTCTGAGGATGTGGAATCATTGTGGGTAGAATTACAAAAGGAGGGAAATACTGAAAAAATAATATTTGGGGTAATCTACAGACCCCCTAATATCACTGAAGAGATAGAAGTTCGGCTTCATAAACAAATAGAGAGGGCCGCCCGGGCAGGTACAGTGGTAATAATGGGAGATTTTAACTATCCAGATATAGATTGGGGTCCGGGGTTGGCTAAAACTACAAAGGGGCGACAATTCCTAAATTTATTGCAGGATAATTTTATGGGCCAGTTTGTGGAGGACCCAACAAGAAGTGATGCCTTGTTGGATCTGATCATTTCCAACAACGCAGAGCTGGTTGGTAATGTAACTGTGCGGGAAAACCTTGGTAATAGCGACCACAATATAGTTACTTTTGACTTAAAATGTAGAAAACAAAGACAGGCGGGGAAGGCAAAAACATATAACTTTAAAAAGGCAAATTTCCCTGGGCTGAGGGCTGCACTACAGGACATAGACTGGGGGGAGGTGTTCTCAAATACTGATACAGAAGGTAAATGGGACATCTTTAAATTAACTCTAAATAACTATACAGCTAAATATATACCAAAGGGGAACAAATATAAACGATTAAAACTAAATCCTACATGGCTGACACATGATGTTAAAAGAGCAATAAACAGCAAAAAAATAGCCTTCAAAAAATACAAATCTGATGGGTCAGCGATAACATTTAAACAGTACAAGGAGCTTAATAAAATCTGTAAAAATGTAATAAAAACAGCAAAAATTCAAAATGAGAGACAGGTGGCCAAAGAAAGCAAAACTAATCCTAAATATTTTTTTAGATATATAAATGCAAAAAAACCAAGGACAGAGCATGTAGGACCCCTTAATAATGATAATGGGGAGGTTGTCACAGGCGATCAAGAGAAGGCGGAGCTACTGAATGGGTTCTTTAGTTCTGTATACACTATGGAAGAAGGAGCTGACATTGGCCAGGTCAGTGCTGGTAACACATCATGTAATGTACTGAACTGGCTTAATGTAGAGTTGGTACAAGGTAAGTTAAGTGATATAAATGTAAGCAAATCCCCAGGACCGGATGGACTACACCCAAGAGTTCTTAGAGAGGTAAGTTCAGTAATATCTGTACCCCTGTTCATGATATTTAGAGATTCTCTGGTGTCTGGTATTGTGCCAAGGGACTGGCGCAAGGCGAATGTGGTGCCAATCTTCAAAAAGGGCTCTAGGTCTTCCCCAGGAAACTATAGACCGGTAAGTCTAACGTGCATTGTGGGTAAATTGTTTGAAGGACTTATAAGGGATTACATACAGGAATACATAGGGGATAATAGTATTATAAGTGATAGCCAGCATGGGTTTACTAAGGATAGAAGTTGTCAAACCAATCTAATTTGCTTTTATGAAGAGGTGAGTAGAAGCCTTGACAGAGGAATGGCTGTGGATATAGTGTTTCTGGATTTTGCTAAAGCATTTGATACTGTCCCTCATAGACGTCTGACAGGTAAGTTAAGGTCTTTGGGTTTGGAAATTTTAGTTTGTAACTGGATTGAACACTGGCTCATGGATCGTACCCAGAGAGTGGTGGTCAATGATTCGTACTCTGATTGGTCCCCGGTTATTAGTGGTGTACCCCAAGGTTCAGTACTGGGACCGCTGTTGTTTAATTTATTTATCAATGATATAGAGGATGGTATTAACAGCTCTGTTTCTATCTTTGCAGATGACACCAAGCTTTGTAGCACGGTACAGTCTATAGAGGATGTGCATAAGTTACAAGATGACTTGGATAGACTAAGTGTCTGGGCATCCACTTGGCAAATGAGGTTCAATGTGGATAAATGTAAAGTTATGCATCTGGGTACTAATAACCTGCATGCATCGTATGTCTTAGGGGGGATTAAACTGGCAGAGTCACTGATAGAGAAGGATCTGGGTGTACTTGTAGATCACAGACTACAGAATAGCATGCAATGTCAGGCTGCTGCTTCCAAAGCCGGCAGGATATTGTCATGTATCAAAAGAGGCATGGACTCAAGGGACAGGGACATAATACTCCCCCTTTATAAAGCATTGGTACGGCCTCACCTGGAATATGCTGTTCAGTTTTGGTCACCTGTACATAAAAGGGACACTGCGGAGTTGGAAAGGGTGCAGAGACGCGCGACTAAACTAATATGGGGCATGGAACATCTTAGCTATGAGGAGCGATTAAAGGAGTTACAATTGTTTAGTCTTGAGAAGAGACGTTTAAGGGGGGATATGATAAACGTATATAAGTATATTAATGGCCCATACAAAAAATATGGAGAAAAACTGTTCCAGGTTAAACCCCCCCAAAGGACGAGGGGGCACTCCCTCCGTCTGGAGAAAAAAAAGTTTAGTCTCAAGGGGCGACACGCCTTCTTTACCGTGAGGACTGTGAATTTATGGAACGGTCTACCTCAGGAACTGGTCACAGCAGGAACAATTAACAGCTTTAAAACAGGATTAGATACATTCCTGGAACAAAATAAGATTAATGCTTATGAAGAAATATAAAATCTCATCCCTTCCCCAATATCGCGCCACACCCCTACCCCTTAATTCCCTGGTTGAACTTGATGGACATATGTCTTTTTTCGACCGTACTAACTATGTAACTATGTAACTGCTGAAAAAACGGAAAATCCTTCCCCAGCACTGCTTCATACTCTAAGGTAGGCTCTATTGCAACCTTGTGACTTATGGTACCATAGGGAGTAGAAAGACACACATTGACTGTTTTATAACCCCAAATACCGGCCTGTATAGACACTATAGCGGGGTCTGGCTTTCTGCCGCTGGTCTTTACCAGACTTATTACACATTTTGGATCTAACAAAACAGTCATCTTTTTACCTTCTATTTCCAGCTCACACAGGTTTTCTTTTGTCCTGCGAGAGGTGGGAATAGAACTCTTTACATCAGAACACATTAACATAAGTGTTTCAAGAAAAACATTATCAGCCTGCATGGGTTCACAATATACAGCACCATTCACACAGTCCAGTAGAGACCCCCCAGTCCTCACTACTTCCGGAACCTTTGTGTGCGAACTCTCAGGTGCACTCTCAGCATCCCACAGCTGCCAGAAATATGGAAAGTCTCTGCCCAGTACAATTTCCACTGTAAGTTCCGCACATACCTCCATCATATGGCTTACTGTCCCAAAACATGTATCAAAGGTAATTTGAACAGTCTTACCGGGCTCCGGGCGGGACTTCACAAATGGAATTATTTCTGGCATAATCCGAGATACAGTCTGGCAACAATCCAAGTCCACCCACAGTGGGATTCCGCTCACCGACAACTCACGGGACCTCAGCTTCGTCTTGGCGACCACAGCTTGTGGCCCACGTCGGTTGCTCCCAGCAACGGCCTTTCGAGGTTGTCCCATTTTCTTGAAAAAAAATTCTCGATCCGTTGCCCCCTAGCAACACTCCTCCACAGACACCAAACTGTGCTTGAACTCCTCTGCTGGGCTCCTCCGACTTGCAATCTTGCAGGGGGTTGCTCCTAGCAACAGCTCCTCTCCAACTCGCTTGTTGGTTGCCCTTGGCAATGGGTTGCCCTTAGCAACGGCGTGCCCGCATCCTCCACCAAAATGTGACGATCCGTCTTGGGGATTAGCTCTGGGATCGTCCTGGACCACGCCACAGGATGCGTTTCTTCTCAATAAACCAGCAAACAAATGCTTATAATGCAAATCTGGCACCTTGCCAGTTTTATTAGACAGGTTGCAGGGAAAGAAATAAACAAAAAGCAGGAACAAAACAAAATCCTAGACCGTCTGGTCACTGACTAAACAGATCAGCTTGTCCTGACTAACAACCGCTGAGCTTCCCTCAGCCGGTTAAACTTATGTCCCCTGCAACCTTCTACTCACAATGTCACTCTCTTAGAGCCCCTCATAGCTCGGGCTGTGTACTCCTCAGCAGCCTCTGTCTCTTCCCTACAGCCCACATGCTGTCTCCTAGGAAGAGCCTAGATTAGACTGAGTCTCCATCTCATATACACTTCCCTTCCTTCCTGCCTCATTACTTAAGAAGCAGGTGAGAGCTTCTGCAGGGTGAGCCAAGGAAATACACCCTTTCCTTGCCACACTGCCACATTACTTTATCTGCATTAGTTATCTAGTTATTTTTCTTTAAACCTCACTTTTTCCTATTTTTGGTTGACATTTTTTGGGGCATTAGAATGTGGTCATCATGGACCCAATTAATATTGTAACTTGAGAGATCACTGTGTATATAGATATGCACTCAAACAAACAGGGGGATAGTTGTAGGGTTCACAGTTATGATTGGTCCCCTAACCCAGGAGGACCAAAAGCTTCCTTTAATGACCAAAAGGCATGTGAAGACTTAATCTTTGCCCAAAACCACTTTTCCTGCCTACAGGGATCACTTGCTCTGATATGGGCAACCCCCAAACCATAGAGGCAGTACCTCACTAAATATGTAACAACAAAATAAGCAGCCAGCAGGGAGTCAAAGTCAAGTAGCCAGAAGAGTGTATCAGTGTGCAAATCAGAAGGCAGAGGGTTAATCAAAGCTACAGGTCAGCATCAAATAAATAATGGTAGTAATGCTCAGGAAAAATTACAGGCACCCATGAATAGCAGGTTCCTGTTTTAAGCCTGAGCTATGAGAGTATGGGAAGCCAAGGCACAGTGAGAAAGGCACAAGGACCCTAATCAAGGTTTTACTAATGTGTCTACTAAGACATCATTGGTGCTCACCTGTTTCTTTAAAATATATACTTTTTATATAATGTAGATAACATTATATTCGTAATATACATTGGTTAAACAATGTGTATATTTTTTGGGTGAAAAAATGCTGTCCTTGAAGCTATTGCCTATGTGTTTCTATGTGGAGACAAAATACAGGAAGTGTGGGCAGTTCAAGTAGGGCTCTGTGCAGACTCCTGGCTTGCCAATCAGCCTGCTGTGTGAGCCGGGAGCATATCACAGAGTCTCCCTGCACAGAGCTCAGCCTGTCCTCACTGCACAGAGCCCTGCTTGCCCTCTCTGCACAGAGCCTTGCTTGTCCTCAGTGTACAGAGCCCTGCTTCCCCTCTCTGCACAGAGCCAGCTTGTCCTCACTGGACAGAGCCCTGCTTGTCTAGCCACACAAACGGTATTTTGTCTCACACAAACTATTTTGTACATATACAAACATTCAATAACTGCAGTCAGTAACGCACAAATATACACATTTTAAACATATAATGTCATTTCTACATTTTCAAATTTTTTTTGCAAATGACAGGTATACTTTAACTCCCAGGCAGAAGTAAATGGAGAGCTGCTAACAATCACTGCCAACTCTTTATTCATTTGTCTAGGGTCAACACTTATCTTTTAGAAATGTATATAATTCCCTGTGGGTTTGCTATAAATGTGTAATGTAAAATCCCTATAATGTACTTTCATAGGGATGAGCATTTCCTAGGAATGTTTTTTATTCTTCTTTGATTCCACATCTTAAAGGGGTATTTCAGGCTTCAAATGAAAAATGTGAAAGAAGGCTACAAAGTAATTTCACACAGAACAAACAGTGCAATACTAAGGCTATGTTCACACAATGGAATTTGCATGCAGAATAATTCTACATTCCACTGCAGCTGAGTCCCATTGACTTCATTGGGATTCTGCTGCACTGTGCACACGGCGGAATTTCCGTATCAGAAACATCAAGTCTATTCTTTCTGTGGAGTCCACACCGAAGTGCATTGCCGACGTTCCACCTTCTGAATATAGCCTAACTCTACACCACAAACTGTTGCTCCCTGTGTGCTCTTTAAGAGAAGCAAACTTGCAAGCCATTGTATATGGCACACACTGTACATCATACAATTTCCCAATAATGTTCTCAATACAATATAGAACGTACAAGAAGACGACCCAAGACTGGCGCATAGCGAAATTGGTGCAAATATTAAAAAATGGGTCAAAAGGTGACTCCGGGAATTATAAACCTGTTAGTTTAACCTCTGTTGTATGTAAATTGTTTGAGGGTTTTCTAAGAGGTGCCACATAATAGATTGGTACATAAAAGAAGATGGGTTGGGCTGGCTGTGAATGTGTGTAAGTGGATAAGTAACAGGCTCAGTGATAGGAAACAGAGGGTGGTTCTTAATGGTACTTATTCTGATTGGATGACTGTTACTAGTGGGGTACCACAGGGGACAGTCTTGGGTCCTATTCTATTTAATATATTAATTAATGACCTTGTAGAGGGGTTGAATAGTAAAGTAGCAATCTTTGCAGATCATACTAAACTCTGTAAGGTGGTCAACACAATAGAGGACAGTGAATTGTTACAAATGGATCTGGATAGGTTGGAGGTTTGGGCTGGGAAATGTCAGATGAGGTTAAACACTGATAAATGTAAGGTAATGTACATGGGGAGGAAAAATCTAGGCTGGGATTATTTATTAACCCGTTAAGGACACAGGGCTTACAGGCACGCTCTAACATCCTGGTACTTATGGACACAGGGCGTACCTGTTCGCCCGTGGGAATTCTGGTCCCCGCTGCTCGCCGAGCAGGGACCAGACCGGGATGCCTGCTGAAATCATTCAGCAAATGATTCAATTCAGATGAGCGTTTTGCGGTGATTCCAGGCTGATTGGGTCTGTGGTGACCTGATCACCGGAAAATAGGGATGATCGGAGCCACCTCGTCCTATCCCCTGCCATTGGTCGGTCACCACTGACCGACCATTCGCAGGTGGGGGTGGGAAAGGCGGGTTAAAGTTGAAATCGCCTCTCTGCCCGCCCCTTGATGTCCAGGCAGAGCGGGGGGAAGATGGCGGCGGGTTCCAGAGCACTTCAGGACGGCAAAGTGCATGCTGGTAGTGGTAGTTTTGCAACAGCTGGAGGTTTGCCCCCCCCCCCCCCCATGTGAATGTACAGGGCACATTCACACAGAAGGGGGTTTACGAGTTTCTCGCTGCAAGTTTAAGATGCAGCCAATTTTCTGCTGCAGCTCAAACTCCCAGCGAGTAACTCGCTGTAAACCCCCGCCCATGTAAATGTACCCTAATTACACTACACTATAACACATAATAAAGGGTAAAACAACACTACATATACCCCTACACATTTACCCCCCCCCCCCAATAATAAAAAAAAATGTCTCATACGACACTGTTTCCAAAACAGAGCTGGAGGCATCCTGTTTGGGAAACACTGCCGTAGGGTAATTTTGGTATTTGAGGCAAGTCTGATTCTTGCATCCGGGTCCGTCCCTATGCAAATCCCTAATTTAGGCCTCAAATGCTCAAATGGGCATGGCACTCTCAATTTGGATCCCTGTCGTATTTCAAGGCAACAATTTAGGGCCACATATGGTTAATTTCTGTACTCGGGAGAAATTGCCAACAAATTTTGGGGGTCTTTTTCCCCTTTTACCCCTTATGAAAAGGTAAAGCTGAAGTCTACTCCAGCATGTTATTGTAAAAAATAATTTTTTTATTACACTAACATGCTGCTATTGCCCCATAAGAAAGACCCCCAAAATTTGTAGCACATTTTCTTCTGAGTACGGAAATACCCCATATGTGGACATAAAATGCCCTGGGGGCACACAACAAGGCTCAGGAGTGAGAGCGCCATGTACATTTGAGGTGATTTGCACAGGGGTGGCTGATCGTTACAGCGTTACAGACAATAACACACAAAAAAAAAAACATTTTGGAAACTACTTCCCTCACTGAACGTAACAAGGGGTATAGAGAGCGTTAACACCCCACAGGTGTTTGATGAATTTTTGTTAAAGTTGGACGTAAAAATTGTTTTTTTTTTCACTAAAATGCTGGTGTTATGCCAAATTTTTCATTTTCACAAGGGGTAAATGTAACAAGGGGTGCAGTGAGCATGTACACCCCACTGATGTCTGACAGAATTTTTGAACAGTCGTCCGTTAAAATGAAAAATTTGATTTTTCATCTGCACAGCCCACTGTTCCAGAGATCTGTCAAAAGCAAGTGTGGTGTAAATGTTCGCTGCACACCTTATTACATTCTGTGAGGGGTGTAGTTTCCAAAATGGAGTCATGTGGGGGGGGGGAGGTCCGCTGTTCTGGCACCATGGGGGCTTTGCAAACGCACATGGTCCCCAACTTACACTCGAAACAAATTCTCTCTCCAAAAGCCCAATGGCGCTCCTTCTCTTCTGAGCATTGTAGTTCGCCCACAAAACACTTTACATCCACATATGGGGTAATTCCATACATAAGAATAAAAGTTTTTGGAGGCTTTTTCTCCTATTACCCCTTGTGAAAATTTTGGGTTACACTAGCATTTTAGTAAAAAAAATAAAATTTTTCATTTTCATTTACACATCCAACTTTAACGAAAAGTCGTCAAACACCTGTGGGGTGTAAAGGCTCACTGTACCCCTTATTAAGTGCCTTGAGGGGTGTAGTTTCCAAAATAGTATGCCATGTGTTTGTTTGTTTTTTGCTGTTCTGGCACCATAGGGGCTTCTTAAATGCAACACTCCCCCGAAAAACATTTCAGCAGAATTTCCTTTCAAAAAGCCATTGTAGTGCGCTCACAGAGCACTTTACATCCACGCATGGGGTTTCTCTATACTCAGAAGAAATGGGGTTACAACTTTTGAGGGGCATTTTCTCCTATTACCTCTTGTAAAATGGTTAATTTGGTGAAAAAAATAGCATTTTAGTGAAAAAAAAATGTTTTCATTTACACATCCGACTTTACCGAAAAGTTGTCAAACACCTGTGAAGTGTTAAGGCGCACTGTACCCCTTGTTACGTGCCATGAGGGGTGTAGTTTCCAAAATAGTATGTCATGTTGTTTTTTTTTTATTTATTTTTTACCGTTATTGCATCATAGGGGCTTCCTAAATGCAAAATGCCCCCCAAAAACAATTTCAGAAAAATTCACTTTCCAAAATTCTATTGTCGCTCATTCCCTTCACATATGAGGTATTTCCTTACTCGAGAGAAATTGGGTTACACATTTTTTGGGGCTTTGTCTCCTTTTACCCTTTGTAAAAATTCAAAAACTGAGTCTACAAGAACATGTTAGTGTAAAAAAAAGGAGATTTTGAATTTTCTCCTTCACTTTGCTGCTATTTCTATGAAACACTTAAAGGGTTAACAAACTTTCTGAATGTCATTTTAAATACTTTGAGGAGTGCAGTTTTAATAATGGAGTCATTTATGGGGCATTTCTAATATAAAGGCCCCTCAAATCCACTTCAAAACTGATTTTGAAAATTTTGTGGAAAATTGCTGCTGAATTTTGAAGCCCTTTATTGTCTTCCAAAAGTAAAAACATGTCAACTTTATGATGCATACATAAAGTAGACATATTGTAAATGCAATCAATATATAATTTAAATGGTTTGTCTATTTTCCTTACAAGCAGAGAGCTTCAAAGTTAGAATAATGCTAAATTTTCACATTTTTATAACATTTTAGAATTTTTCACCAAGAAATGATGCAAGTATCGACGAAAATTTACCACTATGTTAAAGAAGAATATGTCATGAAAAAACAATATCGGAATCAAATTCTTAAGTAAAAGCATCCCAGAGTTATTATTTCTTAAAGTGACAGTGCCCATTTAAGGACCAGAGCATTTTTTGCACGTGACCACTGTCAGATACAAAAACTTTTGATATGTTGTAAAGCATGCAAAACCAATAGAATTTGCAATTGCTTTCATTAGAAAATTTTCAGTATTTCATAATGAAAAAGCCAGTCAAACAACTGACCCCCCCTGCCGTCTAAGGCTGGGTTCATACTACGTTTTCTCCCATACGGGAGCGCATACGGCAGGGGGGAGCTAAAACCTCGCGCTCCCGTATGCCTTCGTAAGCGCTCCCATATGTCATTCATTTCAATGAGCCGGCCGGAGTGAAACGTTCGGTCCGGTCGGCTCATTTTTGCCCCGCATGCGCTTTTACAACCGGACCTAAATCTGTGGTCAACCACGGTTTGAGGTCCGGTCGTAAAAGCGCATAAGGCGCAAAAATGAGCCGACCGGACCGAACGTTTCACTCCGGCCGGCTCATTGAAATGAATGACATACGGAGGCATGACATGACGCATACGAAGGCATACGGGAGCGCAAGGTTTTAGCTCCCCCCTGCCGTATGCGCTCCCGTATGGGAGAAAACGTAGTGTGAACCCACCCTTAGACACATACTAGTCCTGCTGTGTTCTGCGTCATGAACACACTTCCTTATTTGACAGCTGAGCACAGGGCTCACAGCTGGCGGAAAAATCCTCCCACTGTCAGCTTGTGTCCCGCTACTGTCAGTGAGGACAAGCTGGGAGTTGTAGTTTTGCTAATGCTAGGGGAGATGTGAGCAGACAGCATACTGAGGGAGGGGGCGGAGACCTGCACAGTGAAGCCACGCCCCTCCCTTTGAAAGGAATTCAGACCAGAGCTAAATTTAAAGCGTAATAAAAAAAAAGGTGCTAGACACAAAAAATTTGATGTACCTGGTCAGGATTAGGTACTGAGTGATATATAAAAAAAAAGTTTTTTTTTTGTTCGTTCTGACGCTTAAGGGTTAATTGGGAGGACACTTGGGATGGCTGACATGGAAAAGGACTTAGGAGTCTTAGTTAACAGTAAATTTAGCTGTAGTGACCAGTGTCGGGCAGCTGCTGCCAAGGCAAATAAAATCATGGGGTGCATCAATAGGGACATAGATGCCCACGACAAGGAAATAATCTACTGCTGTACAAATCACTAGTCAGACCACACATGGAATACTGTGTACAGTACTGGGCACCAGTGTAAAAGAAAGATATAGTGGATCTGGAGAAGGTTCAAAGATGGGCAACCAGGGTAATACGGGTAATGGGAGGAGAAAGATTATCAGAATTAGGGTTATTTAGTTTAGAAAAAAGAAGGCTTAGGGGCGACCTAATAACTATCCACAAATATATCAGGGGACCGTACAGAGATCTCTCCCATGATCTATTTATACCCAGGACTGTATTCATAACAAGGGGGCATCCTCTACGTCTTGAGGAAAGAAGGTTTCTACACCAGCACAGACGGGGGGTTCTTTACTGTGAGAGCAGTGAGACTATGGAACTATCTGCCAGAAAAGATTTACATGGTGATCTCTGTAAAAGAGTTCAAAAGGGGTCTGGATGCATTTTTGGAAAGTAATAATATTGCTGGTTAAGTATACTAGATTTATATGGACAGAAAGTTAATCCAGGGATTTATTCTGACTGCCATATTTGGAGTCGGGAAGGAATTTTTACCTCTAGTATGAAGTGTTTTTGACTTCCTTTGGATCAACTCAGCAGAGAGTCAATAGGGAGATAGGTTGACCTTGATGGACTTTTTTCAATCTTATAAACTATGTAACTATATTCAAATGTAATTCATTAGTGCTGAATGGGTTAAATGAAACTCTGGAGGGGGTGTAGGGGAGGTCATAAAAAGTATAGAAAGAAGATGTTACTGGAAAGGTTTTTTCCTTCCTCTGGATTAACTCAGTAGGGACTCATTAGGGATATAGGTTGAACTTGGTGGACTCTGGTCTTTTTTCAACCTTATGAACTATGTTATGAACTATGTTATAACCTTTAAAGGTTGCAGCCAGATGATGCGCAGGTAGCACGAAACATATGTTGTTGATCCTCATGTGCAACTGCTATATGTACTCCTAAAGCACTTTAATGAAAACCTGGTGAGTGCAGCCTCTTTCTATACTATGCATTGGATTATCGCAATTTGAGGACTGTCTAGGGGCTAGAGCACCTCCAGTTATAGTGCACATTTATGAGTGGCTTGTATCTTGTTCACACACCGTTTATGGCTTGGTGAAACTAAAGTTTATACAGCAGTGACAGTTGCATTTTTTTACAAGGAGTGTGAATTAATCTTTAAAGTGCATACATTTTGACATACAGTTTGTCAAGAAACTTATCTGTCATGTCGGGCAGGGGTAGAGTGCAGCCCTGAACTTACCCACTCCCTCTGTCCCTGCCTACTTGCGTACCCGCCTTAGGCAGCATGTCCAAAACCACAGTGCCGGTCCCTTCTTAAATAAGTGATGGACAGTCAATGGTCAAAGCACTAAACTTCAAAAACTAGCAAGGGTCGGGAACAGCTGGAGGCACACAAATCTAACAGAAATAGACCTAAACACACACACACTGAGTGCAAAGTCAATGAGCCAAGTCAAAGCCAGGAGGCATCAAACGGAAAATGGAAAAGGACCTCATTCATCCAGGCGCTGCCGGTTAGGTCATCAGGTGCACAAAGTGATGCAATGTATACCTTGGAATATTGTATACATGAAAGTTTATTAAAAAATAATAAACAACATACAGATTACGCGTTTCGAGGGTGACTCCCCTCTTCCTCAGATCAGGTGTGCAACGGAGTACAATAACAGAGAGCCAAAGAGTGGTCAAAAGCCATGCCAAAAAGTCACAGAACTGGATAAGACAGTATAAGTACAGAGATTGCTATTTGTTGAGTTACAAGAACTTTTATAGGCAAAGCATGACTGAGAAAGACTTCCTTATATATCCCTGTGCTGCTAGCGAGGATTCTAATTGACTCATCAAGCTGAACCACACCCAGGAGCAAAGAGGCGTAGTCACAGCAACCAAAATAAACAGGGCTAGAAAGCATTAACCCTATGGGTTCTGGCAGAACCAGATATCACATTATCTATTTAAAGGGGTACTCTGGTGGAAAACTATTTTTTTTTTTAAATAAACTGGTGCCACTGCCAAATAGTTAAACTGATTTGTAAATTACTTTTATTTAAAAATCCCAATCCATCCAGTATTTATCAACTGCTATATGCTCTAGATAAAAAAAATGTTTTATCTGACCACAGTGCTTTCTGCTAACACCTCTGTCCATGTAAGGAACTATCCAGAAAAGGAACAAATCCTTATAGCAAACCTCTCCTGCCCTGGACAGTTCCTGACATGGACAGAGTTGTCAGCAGAGAGCACTGCGGTAAGACAGAAAAGAACTATAAAACTTCCTCTGCAGTATACAGCAGCTAATAAGTATGGGGAAGTAATTTATAAACCTGCTTAACTTTCTGGATCCAGTTGATTAGAAAAAAAATAAAAAAGGGGAAAAGGGGTAGCCTTAACGAGTACCTTTGCCTAGATTAAACGATGCAGACAGCTCCCCATTAATAACTAGTTTAGGGGGATGTCCGGTTCCCTACCCACACTGGACTGGCATCACAGCTGGGTACTTACCTCTCTGAACGGGACAAGCAGTCTCCCGAGCTTCTGCCAAGGTCCGGATCACAGGCGGCAGGTTCCCCGTGCAGCCGCACGTCTCCCAAGGCCCTCTCGTCCTGCACTGCAGCGCACGCAGTATGCAACATCAGCGCTCCTGGCTGGCGCAATCAGGACAGTACTATTCTATAGAGGGAGAGACGGACACCGCACAACGTTGGGCTATTTGGGAGACCCCCTGCTATCAATAAGGGTCTACCCTATTGCTCCCGCTCCGGTCCCGCTACCTCTGTGAATTGAGTGTCCGCACATCTGGGATCCTACCTATACAACCTGCAGACTACCAGCAAGCTGGCAAGTACAAAGCTCAGCCTCTCTCCTCCCTCTGAGCCCTGTAGTCCCCAGGGGATGTTTATCCGCTCTCCCTCCCAGCCTTATACAGTCTCATGGTCCCTGCTCTCCTTATTCCTGCTAACCACAGGGGTTGTTATGGAGAGGGACCTCAACAAGGGATCCCAGCTCTTGGTACCCTCCGCAGGGGCATCGGCTACCACTCCCATTCCTGCTCACTCTTCAGGGCAATCACTGGCGCAGAACGCACAGGCTCAATCTTCAGCGATGGAGGTTGCCCCCAGCCAGCCTTTGTCCCCCAGCACAGGCAGGACCTCACCTGATCCCACCTTTGGTGAGCACTACAGATGTTTGTGTCTACACCTATGGATCTTCAGACGCTGGCAGCAGCATTAGTCCAGTTAATCACCCCTACTATACAATAAACACTTGAAAACACCATGCGATCAACGTTAACACAAACTGATTTGGGAGCCCAGGCTGAGAGATTGGGTGAGGCGGAACAGTGAAAAGCTACATCAGTGAAAAGCTGGAAGACTTGGAAAACTGCTCGCGTCGGAATAATCTAAGACTAGAGGGGGTCAGCGAATCTCTTCTTCCTTCAGATTTACAAGATTTCTGCGAGAGTGACCTGTCTGCAGCCTTGGGCCTCCAACATAAATGCAGAGTGAAAAGAGCACACCGCCAGTCCCATTACGCTGACCCATCTGCCCGCAACAGGTTATCCTGAAATTGCTTGATTACAATGACAAGGTGAAGAACCTGAGGGCTTACAGCCGCTGTACCTCACCGCTTACTTTTCGCAACAAGAAAAGATTTCTCTGCGGATGTGGCTAAACACAGGCGAGCTTATGACAAAATTTGCACTGCATTGTACAAGGCTAAGAGACACTTCTAGCTTCAACATCCACTTAGATGCAGAGGGAGTCGTACAAGGTCACCGGGCGACTACCGGTAACATCGCAAGTTGACTGGCCGTCACAGCAGAAGCAGCACAGGAGCAGCAGATCTTCTTCTCCAGACTGAGTATCTTTTGTTACACATGTTGTGTAGCTCCTTTATCATAGGCATTTAGCGGTCCCCTGCTGACATTTGTTATACTACTCTACTGCCTGGGGGTTGCTTGTTTCACATATTTGCTTAATTACTGTTCAAGCGGCTTCCCCGCTTCACTATGTCTGCAAATTGTTGTTATTGGCGGTGCACAGCAGATAGGATATCTTTATATGCCTCCGGCCTCTCTCCTATCCCCGTGCTATCAATTAACTTTGTTTGGTTCAGGTTTATGGGGGGGGGGGGGGGGGGGGCGTGTGACACAACTTCCTACGCTGCTGCCCTTTTTTAACAGGTTTTGGGAATTCCTTCCCTCTTTGGGGTAGACTGCCTGCATAGTTTGTCATCCTCCTGTTTGGTACCAGTCTTGATTGATGTTATTATATTCAGCTGGGGGAAAAAAGTGAAGTCCACTACCCACTTAAGAACCGCCGTTATGTCATCACGGGCGTTGTTGTGCTTCTTTTTTGATATTTGTTTTTACTTGTTAACCCCTTCCTCTGTGGGCCACCCTTCTAAGCTACTCTGCCCGTAGGCTCTCCACCTTATCATGTCAATTACATGTCCCACTGTTCAGTCTATCTTTTGTATTGTCTACATGCTGCTGTCTGCCCCCCCCCCCAACCCCTTACCGGCTACTTGCTCTACACTGCGCTGTCCTCTGTTACCACACCCGGAAGGGTTCTTAGGTTATCATGTGTAAGATTATCACCTGGAATGTGAATGGGCTGCGATCCCCTCAGAAACGCATGAAGGTTCTGCGCTTTCTGAGACGTCTGCGTCCTGACATTGTCCTCCTACAGGAAACTCATCTTACGGAACCAGAATTTCAGATAATGCAGAGAAAGCTATGGGTGGACAAGGCCCTGGGTAGCCCAGCAGACAATGGCAAATGTGGAGTGCTGACGCTGATTCACAAATCTTTTTCTCACAGCTTACTCTCCCGATACTGAAGGACGAATGTCTCATATTAAATTTGAGCATCATGGTAATACATACAGTTTATACAATCTCTATGCCCCGAATGGAGATAATAATTATTTTATTTTCATTCTCTAGCAGATACTGTCAACCACACTGCTGAGACACTGATGCTCCTGGGGGGTGACTTAAACTCAGTAGTTGACCCACTGATAGACCATAGAAGCTCCTCCTTGTTGTCGGTGACCATACACCAGAGTGACAAGGTCCTCCCCCCTTTTTTGACTCAAACGGGTTTACGAGACGCTTGGCGTCACCTCCACCCGGATGACCGTGAGTACTCACACTTCTCACATGTACACACCTCTTGGTCCCGAATTGACTATTTCTTGATTAGTCCTGTGCTCTGCTCCCGTTTGCAGACATTAGACATCCAGGATCTGGTAATATCGGATCATGCACTGGTTGTCCTGGAGCTCCTACATACCTGCCCCAAGGGCTCTGATTTCCTGTGGCGCAATACGTCCTGGTGAAGGTTGACTCCTTCCGAGAGCTTCTGAGGGGTTGGTGGCTGGAGCTACAGGCTAACAATATGACACATAGGGACAATCCCACCTTATACTGGGAAACGGCGAAGATAGTGCTGAGGGAAAAGATTATTTCCTATAGCAACACGCTAAAGCGCAAAACTCTGGAGGGTCACGTAACAGCAAATGTAGCTTTATCGGCGGACTTACTCTAGTTTTCTGGCCTCCACCATTTCGGCTAACAGGCTTAAATGGACGGCGGCGCGAGTGGCCTATGAGTTGTGGTTGGATAGGAAGGAAAGGATCTATAGGTCCTACCTTGAGGCCGATTTCTTTCGGCATGGTAACAAGGCTGGTCGTCTCCTTGCCCGAATAGCGAAGGATTCTTATGCACCTACGTATGTTTTAGCCTTGAGGGATCAACATATTCGGCAGGAATCACACTCCCTTAATGCTATCCTGGGCTCCTACTATTATACTGCCCTTTACTCCTCCCCCTTCCCCCTACTGATGAGGGAGCAAGGTTTCTGGAGGGTCTCACGCTGCCAGCGCTATCTGAAGACCAGCGTCAGGAGCTCAATGCAGCAATAACTGAGGAGGAGGTAGAAGCAGGCATTCAATCTCTTGCAAATGGCAAAGCGCCAGGACCGGATGGGTATCCCGGCGAGTTTTACAAACCCCTGATAGATTAAGTGGTGCCCCCTTTAGCTTGCTACTTTAATGAAATCCTACAAACTGGGGTCATATCTCCAGCAGCTAAACTAGCATATATCAAAGTGTTCCCTAAACCAGACAAGGATCCCTTGGACCCGGGATAATATCACCCTATCATCCTGATCAATCAGGACGTGAAACTGTTATAAAAAATCCTGGCAGATCGTTTGGTGTTTTTTTTTTTACCATTCTTGATAAGGGATCGTTAAGTGGGTTTTGTTAACACTCGCTCAGCTGTCATGAATATTAGGAAGGTCCTGGCAGCTATGGATAATGCTCGGCTCAGTCTCGATCATTATTCCACCCAGCCCTGCTTACACTAGATGCTGAAAAAATGTGGAGTCATTATGGGTAGAAATATATGGAGATAAAAATAAAAAAATTCTGATAGGGGTTTGCTATAAGCCACCAAACATATTGGAAGAGCCAAAAGATCAATTACTGAGACAAATAAACAAGGCAGCAAATCAGAACTAGGTGATAATAATGGGGGACTTTAACTATCCTGATATAAACTGGGAGACTGAGGCCTGTGAATCTCATAAAGGAAACAGGTTTCTGACTATAGCTAAAGACAATTATCTGTCCCAAATGGTGCAGGGCCCGACCAGAGGGGGCTCCCTAGTAGACTTAACCCCTTAACTCCTTGGGAACGGAGCCCATTGTAACCCTAGGGACGGGAGCATTTTTTGCAATTCTGACCACTGTCACTTTAAGCATTAATAACTCTGGGATGCTTTTACTTTTCATTCTTGTTTTTTCGTGACATATTCTACTTCATGTTAGTGGTAAATTTTTGTTGATACTTGCATCATTTCTTGGTGACAAATTCCAAAATTCCATGAAAAAATTAAAAATTTTGCATTTTTCTAACTTTGAAGCTCTCTGCTTGTAAGGAAAACAGACATTCCAAATAAATGATATGTTGATTCACAAATACAATATGTCTACTTTATGTTTGCATCATAAAGTTGACATGTTTCTACTTTTGGAAGACATCAGAGGGCTTCAACGTTCAGCAGCAATTTTGCAATTTTTCACAACATTTTCAAAATCAGAATTTTTAAGTTCAGTTTTGAAGTGGATTTGAAGCGCCTTCATATTAGAAATACCCCATAAATGACCCCATTATAAAAACTGCACCCCTCAAAGTATTCAAAATGACTAGTGTTGAGCGGCATAGGCCATATTCGAATTCGCGATATTTCGTGAATAAATGAACGAATATTCGTCATATATTGGCTAAATTCGCATATTCGTAATATTTGCGTTTTATTTTCGCATATGCGAAAATTCGTGTATGCGAAAATTAGCATATAAATAAATTAGCACAGGCGAAAATTCGCAAATGCGAAAATTAGCATATGCAAATTTTTGCATATGCGAAAATTCGCGCACCAGTCTCACACAGTAGTATTAGAGCCTTCTTTACACCACACAAGCTGGAAGCAGAGAGTGGTGATCACTGTGATGTGTACTGTGAAGAAAAGAAAAAAAAAGAATATTCGTAATTACGAATATATAGTGCTATATTCGCAAATTCGCGAATATGCGATATTCGTGAATAAAATTTGCATTGCGAATATTCTCGAGCAACACTAAAAATGACATTCAGAAAGTTTGTTAACCCTTTAGGTGTTTCACAGGAATAGCAGAAAAGTAAAGGAGAAAATTCAAAATCTTAATTTTTTACACTCGCATGTTCTTGTAGACCCAGTTTTTGAATTTTTACAAGGGATAATAGGGGAAAATGCCCCCACAAATTTGTAACCCAATTTCTCTCGAGTAAGGAAATACCTCATATGTGTATGTAAAGTGTTCGGTGGGCGCAGTAGAGGGCACAGAAGGGAAGGAGTGACAGTGGGATTTTGGAGAGTGAATTTTTCTGAAATGGTTTTTGGGGGGCATGTAACATTTAGGAAGCCCCTATGGTGCCAGAACAGCAAAAAGACAAAAAAAAAACATGGCATACTATTTTGGAAACTACACCCCTCAAGGCACGTACCAAGGGGTACAGTGAGCCTTAACACCCCACAGGTGATTGACGAACTTTCGTTAAAGTTGGACGTGTAAAAATTAGATTAGGAGTAATTAGGAGTAATAGAAGAAAATGCCCCACAAAATTTGTAACCCCATTTCTCTCGAGTAAGGAAATACCTCATATGTATATGTAAAGTGCTCTGTGGGTGCACTAGAGGGCTCAGAAGGCAAGAAGCAACATTGGGCTTTTGGAGAGTAAATTTTGCTGAAATGGTTTTTGGGGGCATGTCGCATTTAGGAAGCCCCCATGATGCCAGAACAGTAAAAAAAAAAAAAAAAACACATGGCATACTATTTTGGAACCAAAACCCCTCATAGAACTTAATAAGGGGTGCAGTGAGCATTTATACCCCACTGGCATTTGACAGATCTTTGGAACAGTGGGCTGTGCAAATGAAAAATGAAATTTTTCATTTTTACGGACGACTGTTCTAAAAATCTGTCACACACCTATGGGGCGTAATTGCTCACTGTACCCCTTGTTACATTCCGTGAGGGGTGTAGTTTCCAAAATGGGTTCACATGTGGAAGGGGTCTACTGTTCTGGCACCATGGGGGCTTTGTAAACACACATATGGCGCTCCTTCTCTTCTGGGCATTGTAGTTTGCCCGCAGAGCACTTTACTTCCACATATGGGGTATTTATATACTCAGAAGAAATGGGGTTACACATTTGGGGGGGCTTTTTTCCTATTACCCCTTGTGAAAATAAAAAATTTGGGGTAACTCCAGCATTTCAGGAAAAATTTTTTATTTAATTTTCATGTCCAAATTTAACGAAAATTTGTCAAAGACCTGAAGGGTATTAAGGCTCACTATACCCCTTGTTACGTTCCGTGGGGGTGTAGTTTCCAAATTGGGGTCACATGTGGGTGGTTTTTTTTTTGCGTTCATGTCAGAAACCCTGTAACGATCAGCCACCCCTGAGCAAATCCCCAATTTAGGCCTCAAATGTACATGGCGCTCTCTCACTCCTGAGCCATGTAGTTAGTCCGCATAGGATTTTACACATATGGAGTATTTCCGTACTCGGAAGAAATTGTGTTACAAATTTTGGGGGTCATTTTCTCCTTTTACCTCTTGTGAAAGTGAAAAGTATGGGGCAACACCAGCATGTTAGTGTAAAATTTGTAATTTTTTTTACACTAACATGCTGGTGTAGCCCCCAACTTTACCTTTTCATAAGGGGTAAAAGGAAAAAAAATACCTCCAAAATTTGTAGTGCAATTTCTCCCGAGTACGGAAATACCCCATATGTGGCCCTAAACTGTTGCCTTGAAATACAACAGGGCTCTGAAGTGAGAGAGCGCATTTGGGGCCTGAATAAGGAATTTGCAATAGGGGCGGACCGGGTTACCTACAGTAAAACCCTACAGCAGTGTTTCCCAAACAGGGTGCCTCCAGCTGTTGCAAGACTCCCAGCCTGCAAGGACAGTCTATGGCTGTCCGGCAATACTGGGAGTTGTGGTTTTGCAACAGCTGGAGGCTCTGTTTAGGAAACACTGCCGTATGAAAGGTTTTTCATTTTTATTGGGGGGGGGGGGCGTGTAAGGGGGTGTATATGTAGTGTTTTACTTTTTATTATTTGTTAGTGTAGTGTAGTGTTTTTAGGGTACATTCACACAGGCGGAGGTTCACAGTAAGTTTTCCGCTGGGAGTTTGAGCTGCGGCGGAAAATTTGCCGCAGCTCAAACTTGTAGAAGGAAACCCACTGTAAACCCGCCCGTGAGAATATATCCTATACATTCACATGGGGGGGGGGGCACCCCAAACCTTCAGCTGTGGCAAAATGACAACTCCCACAATGCACTGACAGACCTTACATGCCGGGAGTTGTAGTTTTACAACAGCTGTAGGCACACTGGTGGGGAACCACCGAGTTAGAAAACAGACTCTAGCTCAGTGATTCCAACCAGGGTGCCTCCAGCTGTTGCAAAACTACAACTCCCAGCATGTACAGTCAGTCAGTGCATTCTCGGATTTGTAGTTTTACAACAGCTGGAGACACACGGGTTGGAAACACTGAGTTAGGAAACAGACTCTAGCTCAGTGTTTCCCAATCAGTGTGCCTACAGCTGTTGCAAAACTACAATTCCCAGCATGGCCAGACAGTCAGGGATGCTGGGCGTGTAGTTCTGCAATATCTGGTGCTTCAGATGTTGCAGAACTACAACTCCCAGCATGCCTGGACAGTCTGGGCATGCTTGGAGTTGTAGTTTTGCAACAACTGGGGAAGAACAGTTTGGAGACCGCTAAGTAGTGGTCTCCAAACTGTGGCCCTCCAGATGTTGCAAAACTACAACTCCAAGCATGCCCAGACTGTACCACTATACAGTGGTCTCCAAACTGTGACCATCCAGATGTTGCAAAACTACAACTCCCAGCATGCCCAGGCAGCCTTTGGCTGTGTGGGCATGCTGGGAGTTGTAGTTTTGCAGCTTTTAGAAGGCCACAGAGAAGATCACTTACCGCGATCTTCACTGCAGCCTTCTCCGCCGCACTTTCCGGCTGCTCCAACTGCTGTCGATTCCGTCGCCGCCACCGCTGCCGCTGTTCCAGGATGCCTCCACCGGTCCGGGTAAGCAGGGCCATGCTCCCCCTCGCCGCACGTGTTCCCTCTCTGCTCTGCCCCGACTTCGATCGGTGGGCAGAGCGGGGGGGGGGGGGAATTAACTCTAAACCCCCCAACCCCCTCGTGCCATTGGTGATCAGCTCCGATCATGCTTATTTTCCGGGAGATCGGGTCACCAGTGATCCGATTAGCCCAGATCGCGGGCAAATCGCTGGTCTGAATTGACCAATGATTTGCCGCGATCGCTAACATGGGAGGGGTCTCAGTACCCCCCCAGGCATTGCCACGGGATGCCTGCTGCACAGCCCAGCGAGCGGCGGTGATCGGAAATGCGGAGAGCGTATGGATACGCCCTCGGTCCTTAAGTGACGGGACGCGAGGAAGTATGCATACACCCTCCGTCCCCAAGGAGTTAAGGACATGCGCCGTAAATGTACGCTAAGAAGTACTTAACGCACAGCGCCGTTCACGTGAATTATCGGTTGGAGCGACCAACCAATAACCACCTTGCTGGGTCTCCCTCTGGTGCGGTGGCGACGTCAGGAGCAGCAGGATCGGTGGCAGCAGCGGCGGCAGTCCCGGCGGCAGGATACAGCAGGAGGTGAGGTCTGTTCACTTTCTGCTGTTGCTTAGCAATAACTCGCAGCATGCAAAGCCAAAGGGCATGCTGGGAGTTGTAGTTTTGCAACAGCTAGAGTTCCAACTACAACTCCCAGCATGCCCTTTGGTAGTGTGTGCATGCTGGGGATTGTACTTATGCAACATATGAAAAAGTGTGCATCCAGCTGTGGCATAACTACAACTCCAAACATGCACAGACTACCAAAGGGCATGCTGGGAGTTGTAGTAGTGTGCCTCCAGCTGTTGCAAAACTACAACTCTCAGCATGCCCTTCGACTGCATGCTGATTGTTGCAGTTTTGCAACAGCTGGAGACACATTGGTTGTGAAACAGAGCTTGTATCCTAACTCAGTGTTTTGCAACCAGTGGGCCTCCAGCTGTTGCAAAAATACAACTCCAAGCATGCACTGAGAGACTGTACATGCTGGGAGTTCTAGTTTTGCAACAGTTGGAGGCACACTGGTTGCAAAACACTGAGTTAAGTAACAAACTTTCAGTGTTTCGCAAACCAATGTGCGTCCAGCTGTTGTATAACTACAACTCCCAGCATGTATGGTCTGTCAGGGCATGCTGGGAGTTGTAGTTTTGCAACAGCTGGAGGTTTGCCCCCCCCCAAACCCATGTGAATGTACAGGATAAATTCACACTGGCCGGTTTACAGCAAGTTTTTTGCTGCAAGTTTGAGATTCGGCAAATTTTCCGTCGCAGTGTAAGCCTCCGTCACTGCGAATGTACCCTAAAAACACTACACTACACCTATACAAAATAAAAAGTAAAACACTACATATACATATACCCCCTACACAGTCTCTCCCCCCCCCCCCCCCAATAAAAAAAAAAAAAAGGATTGTACGGCACTGTTTCCAAAACAGCCTCCAGGTGTTGAAAAAAAACAACTCCCAGTATTGCCGGACAGCCACTGACTGTCCAGGCATGCTGGGAGTTTTGCAACAGCTGGAGACACCCTGTTTGGGAAACACTGCTGTAGGGTATTTTTTGTGGCAGATTCAAATCCCCATTTTAGGCCTCAAATGCGCATGGCACTCTCTCGCTTTGGAGCCCTGTCGTATTTCAAGGAAACTGTTTAGGACCACATATGGGGTATCTCCGCACTTGGGAGAAATTGCGTTACAAATTTTGTGGGCTTTTTCTCCTTTTGGGTCTACACCAGCATGTTAGTGTAAAAAATAAAAAATTTCACACTAAAATGCTGGTGTTGCCCCATACTTAAAATTTTCACAAGCGGTAAAAGGCCCACAAAATTTGTAACACAATTTCTCCTGAATACAGAAATACACCATATGTGGGCGTAGAATGTTCTGCGGATGCACAACAAGGTTCAGGAGTGAGAGCGCACTATGTATATTTGAGGTCTAAATTGGTGATTTGCACGGGTGGCTGACATAAACGCAAAACAATAAAAACCCAGATGTGACCACATTTTGGAAACTACACCCCTGATGGAATGTAACAAGGGGTATAGTGAGCCTTAACACCCGACAGTTGGATGTGAAAATGAAGAAAAAATATTTTTTCCACTAAAATGCTGGTGTTATCCTACATTTTTCATTTTCACAAGGGAGAATATGAAAAAAGCCCCCCTAAATCTGTAACCCCATCTCTTCTGAGTAAGAACATACCCCATATGTGGATGTAAAGTGCTCTGCGTGCGAACTACAATGCTCAGAAGAGAATTTTGGAGAGAGAATGTGTCCAAAATTGAAGGTCATGTGTGTTTACAAAGCCCCCATAGTGCCAGAACAATGGACCCCCTCCCCACATGTGACCCCATTTTGAAAATTGCACCCCTCACGTAATGTAATAAGAGGTACAGTGAGCATTTATGCATTTTTCATTTGCACAGCCCACTGTTCCAAAGATCTGTCAAATGCCAGTGGGGTGTAAATGTTCACTGCACCCCTTATTAAATTCTGTGAGTTTCCAAAATGGGGTCACATGTGGGGTGGTTCACTGTTCTGGCACCACGGGAGGCTTTCTAAACGCACATGGCCCCCGACCTCTATTCCAACCAAATTCTCTCACCAAAAGCTCAATGGCTCTCCTTCTCTTCTGAGCATTGTAGTTAGCCTGCAGAGCTCTTTACATCCACATATAGGGTATTTCCATACTCAGAAGAAATGGGGTTACAAATTTTGGGAGTTTTTTTTCTCCAATTACCCCTTGTGAAAATGTTAAATTTGGTGTAACACCAGCATTTCAGTGAAAAATATCTAATTTTTCATTTTCACATCCAACTTTAGCGGAAATTTCACTGTACCCCTTGTTACGTTCCTTGAGGGGTGTAGTTTCCAAAATAGTATGCCATGTGTTTTTTTTTGCTGTTCTTGCACCATAGGGGCTTCTTAAATGTGACAAGCCCCCCAAAAACCATTTCAGCAAATTTTGCTTTCCAAAAGCCTAATGTGACTTCTTCTCTTCTGAGCATTATAGTGCGCCTGCAGTGCACTTGACGTCCACACATGGGGTATTTCCATACTCAGAAGAAATGGGGTTACAAATTTTGGAAGGCTTTTTCTCCTATTACCCTTTGTAAAAAAAAAATGTAAAATTTGGGGGAAAACCAGCATTTTAGTGAAAAATAAAAAAAATGTATTTACACATCTGACTTTAACGAAAAGTAGTCAAACACCTGTGGGGTGTTAAGGTTCACTGGACCCCTTGTTACATTCCTTGAGGGGTGTAGTTTCCAAAATAGCATGCCATGTTTTTTTTTTTTTTTTTGCTGTTCTGGCACCATAGGGGCTTCCTAAAAACCATTTCAGAAAAACTTACTCTCCAAAATCTCATTGTCGCTCCTTCCCTTCTGAGCCTTGTAGTGCACCCATAGAGGACTTGACATCCACATATGAGGTATTTCCTTACTTGAGAAAAATTGGGTTACAAATTTTGGGGGGCTTTTTCTCCTTTTACCCCTTGTAAAATTTCATAAACTGGATCTACAAGAACATGAGAGTGTAAAAAATGAAGATTTTTAATTTTCTCCTTCACCTTGCTGCTATTCCTATGAAACATCTAAAGGGTTAACACACTTTCTGAATGTCATTTTGAATACTTTGGGGGTGCAGTTTTTATAATGGGGTTATTTATGGGGTATTGCTAATATGGAGACCCCTCAAATCCACTTCAAAACTGAACTTGTCCCTGAAAAATTCAGATTTAGAAAATGTCTTCCAAAAGTAAAAATATGTCAACTTTATGACGCAAATATAAAGTAGACATATTGTATATGTGTTCAATATATAATATATTTGGAATATCCATTTTCCTTACAAGCAGAGAGTTTCAAAGTTAAAAAAATGCTAACATTTTTAAATTTTCATGACATTTTGGGATTTTTCACCAAGAAAGGATGCAAGTAACGATTAAAATTTACCACTGTGTTAAAATAGAATATGTCACGAAAAAACAATCTCTGAATCAGAATAATTGGTAAAAGCATCTCACAGTTATTAATGCATAAAGTGACAGTGGTCAGAATTGCAAAAAAGGGCTTTGTCCTTAAGGTGAAAAAGGGCTCAGTCCTTAAGGAGCATTGATCAGTGTATGCAATCTAAAGATTGCATGTTATAGTCTCCTTTGGGGGATAAAAATAGTGTAAAAAAAAAAAAAGTTATAAATGTGATTTAACCTCTTCCTTTACAATAGTTTGAATCACACCATTTTCAAATTTTTCTAATAAAATAATGAAAAATACCCATATATGTGGTATTTCAACATGCGCTAATATCTGAACTAATGAAATATAACGGTAATTAAACTACACAGTGAAAGGCCAAAGCGTAAAAAAATAACAGTCCAAAAATTATAGGGGTGAGAAGATGACACTTTGAAGCATATACATTTTTCTACAAAAAGTTAGTTAGAATTATTTAAAAGTAGTAAAATAAAAATAACCTGTATAAGTTAGAATTATTTAAAAGTAGTAAAATAAAAATAACCTGTATAAATAACCTGTATAAATCTGAGAAGTGGCAGAAGTGGCAGATGAGGTTCAACACTGATAAATGTAAGGTACATGGGGAAGAATAATACGGGCTGGGAGTATGTATTAAATGGGAGAAAACGTCTTAGTCTTAGTTAAAGGGGCACTCCGTTGGAAAACTTTTTTTTCCTCTCTGTTGACATCTCTGTCCATTTAAGAACTGTCCAGAGTAGGAGAAAATCCCCATAGCAAACATATGCTGCTCTGGACAGTTCCTAATATGGACAGAGATGTCAGCAGAGAGCACTGTGTTCCAAAAAGAAAATAATTTCCTCTGTAGTATTCAGCAGCTAATAAGTACTAGAAGGATTAAGATTTTTTAATGGAAGTAATTTGCAAATCCGTTTAACTTTCTGGCATCAGTTGGTTTAAAAAAAAAAAAAAAGATTTCCCCCGGAGTACCTTTTTAACAGTAAATTTAGCTGTAGGAACCACTGTCGGGCAGCTGCTGCCAAAGCAAATAAAATCATGGGGTGAATCAATAGGTCATGGGGTGAATCAATCATAGATGCCCACAACAAGGAAATAATTCTACCGCTGTACCAATCACTAGTCAGACCACACATAGAATACTGTGTACAGTACTGGGCACCAGTGTACAAGAAAGATATCGTGGAGCTGGAGAGGGTTCAAAGACGGGCAACTAGGGTAATACGGTGAATGGGAGGACTACAGCACCCAGAAAGATTATCAGAATTAGGGTTATTTCGTTTAGAATAAAGAAGGCTTAGGGGGCGACCTAATAACTATGTATATTATATCAGGGGGCAGTAGAGAGATCTCTCCCATGATCTATTTACACCCAGGACTGTATCTATAACAAGGGGGCATCCTCTACATCTTGAGAAAAGAAGGTTTCTACACCAGCACAGATGGGGGTTCTTTATTTTAAGAGCAGTTAGACTATGGCATTTTTGGACAGTAATAACATCGCTGGTTATGTATACTAGATTTATAGGGACAGAACTTTGATTCAGGGATTTATTCTGACTGCCATATTTGGAGTCGGGAAGGAATTTTTACCTATGAGGGTTTTTTGCCGTCCTCTGGATCAACTCATTAGGGATATAGGTTGAACTTGATGGACTCTGGTCTTTTTTCAACCTTATTAATTATGTTACTATGTTTCATAATGTCCTGGGATTGGCTGAGACTGGAGTTGTCCAAATTTGGTATTAATGACAGATTTAGCTCTTTTTTGTTTGGCCTTTATGGTGGTCTCATATCTAGAGTGTACACCCCAGGTATCCTCTCTGCCCCCTCTCACTAGCAAAAGGTACTCGTCAGGTATGCCCATCATCGCCCCTATTGTTCGATTTAGCAATCAAACCCCTGGCACGGTCTTTCCTCTCCTCTGACCTTTATCGGAGTAACCAGGTAGGATCTCAAGAAGTCAAATTGTCCATATTTGCAGATGTTTACTAACTGCCTCAAGTGCGAGGCCCCACTCACGAATCTTTATCATTGAGTTTGGGAGTGCGCGGCCACAGTGGGGTATTGGACAATGGTTCAGAAGTACATTTGGGATTATAGGCGAGTGAAGCTCCAGTTATCTCCCCTATGCTTTTTTGTTCCACAAACTACGCCCACCTGAGGAGGACGAGGGGGAAGGGAGACGGACTCCGCATTTTATTCATGTTGTTCTTTTAGTGGCATTACGTCTTTTTACCAAATGGTTAGACTCAGCCACTCTGGATTTCCCAATGCTGGATTCTCAACCAAAGATCTTCTTAGAAGTTCTGGATGCAGAACACCATCGTGACTCAGGCACTAAGTGTTTCTTTCAGAAATGGAAATCTTTAATTTAATTCACTTCGACTCTCAGGGTATTGCAAAAATTGTTCGCCTATTCCAGTACACCATGTGGTACAGTTTGGAGGCTCTGTGAGGTTCCCTTGGTGTGCTTTGTTTGCCTGATGATGGTTCAGAATAACCGATTCTATTCTTGCATTGTTACTTCCTGTAAAATCCACTGAGAGTCTAAGGGGGAGGGGAGGAGGGCTTCAACTTCAACTGCAACTGTTAATATGGGCCTTGGTTTCGGGTCATTGTGCAACATATTTTTATGGGGGAGGAGGGGTTGGGAATTGATCTGCGGATAGGAGTAGGAGGAGACGTTTCATAAAGTTTCTTAACGTTTCCCAACATTATTGTTAACTGGAGACTTCAGGTACTTTCACCTTGACTACCATGTGCCTTAAATGATTTTCTACTCATTCCTTGTATATTGTCACTTCTGACCTTTTATGTGACACTCATTGTTTGTTAATAAATTGTTCAATAAGAATATATTGGGGAAAAAAAAAACTAGTTGAGCTACTATAACTAGAGATGAGCGAATCAAAGCTGACGAACCCGAATGCGTTACGAATTTCAGGAAATATTTGATTCTCAACTAAAGAGAATATCAACGCTATTCTATCGCGAGAATCGCTTCATTAAACTCCATTTTACAGCGTTCCTGGCTCCAGGGCATCTAAAATGGCAGATCCATATGTCAATACATGGGGCAAGGGATGCTGGGAAGGCAAGGCGAGATGGGAAGTAGGCGGTATGACCCTGAATCACATGCAGGATGCAGCCTATCAGCAGCCAGTCACCCCTGTGATGTCACAGCCCTATATAATCTGCAGCCATATTGCGGCCAGCCACTTCATTCATTACACTGCAGAGAGATAGGATGGACAGCCTGTGTGTGTGTTACAGCAGAGAAAGCGCATTCCAGCAGCGTTTAACATCCTCCTAGTCACATCAGCATTCTCGTGGATGGAGGGCATTGTTTTTTTTCACTGAAAAGGATTTTTACTGCAGCTGCAGGCATTAACCTCCTAGTCACTTTCTTCGGCATAGTATTACAGAGAGGGGCACATAGCTGTGTGTTGCCTCATACATTTTAACAATCTGCATCAACTTCATAAACCTTAGCAGAGGAGGCAGGGATAATTTTTCAGCGCAATTCAGTGTCCCCATTTGTTCCACAAAAAATCATCTACTGGTTATACTATTATGTAGATGGTCCATTCCTAATAGTCTGTGACAGAGTACAATGTTGTATATAGTACACAGCTGTTTTTGGCTGCAGCACTGTTGTGTACTGCTGGTGTTTTACAAAAATATATTTTCTTTAAGGGTACTGTAGCGCATTTTTCTGCCCTTATCAGTGCATGCCGCATACGTACATTTAAGTAGTGTACTATTTTTTTTTGTAACAGTTAATCTGTCAAGGGCCTACATACTGTGAAAGGACAGCTAAAAGTAATCACTGGCTGATGTTTTAAAAAAAAAAATTACAGAGTTTTTAGGTGTATTGTTGCACATTTTTCTGCCCTCATCAGTGCATACCGCATACGTACATCTAAGTACTATTTTTTACCTGTTAATCTGTCAAGGGCCTAGATACTGTGAAAGTCCAGGCAAAAGTACTTATCGGCTGGTGTTGTTCACAGATACTTTTTTAAGTGTATTGTAGAGCATTTTTCTGACCTCATCAGTACATACCACATACCTACATCTAAGTAGTGTACTATTTTGTTCCTGTTAATCTTTCAAGGACCTAGATACTGTGAAAGGCCAGCCAAAAGTGCACACTTGCTGCTGTTCTTGACAAATACTGTTTTGAGCAGAGTGAATCGTATTGTACTCCCCTCATATATGCACTAAGTATGTCAGGCAGGACGTGCACAGAGGAGGCCTAAATCCTTCAGGCAGAGGTTGCAGCAGACTAGGGGCGAGTGGCATCAGGAGTCGCAGCGAGAGGCCTTAGCTCCCGTTATCAGCTAGCGGTCGTGTCTCAACCATCAACCCATCTGCCGTCGTCAATTAGTTAACACTGTCATCCACTTCATCACAAGTAACATCTGACACCCCCTGTCAACAGTTGGTGGGTTCCTCAGACACAACCCTCAGTTGGCATGGCCCGGGAGCAGTCCCTTTCCTCCCATTACCTCTGTCCTATGCTGTTCCCTCTCCTACAGAAGTATCTTATGCTGTTGGTTCATCTCCACTATTCACTGAGGACGATCTAATAGAGGACAATCAGCAGCTACTGCCCAGCCAAGAAGTGGAGGAGACATCCGCTCCACTAGGCAGGAAAGTAGTGAGGAGGAGAGTGACGTGGGAGGCGGTGTTGCCTGGGTTCAGGGTCCTGAAGCAGACACTGTTGAGGAACCTGAGTAGGACATCAGTGACGTGCAAACACTTATTGATGATGATGAAGCCGAACGCATATGGGAGCCGGGTGCAGAAGGGCCTTCATGATCATCAGGAGAAAAAAGAGTTGCAGGTTGCCCGTGAGGCAGCAGCTGAGCCAGCAAAGTGGTAGCATGGTTGGCCGTCAGCGTGGTGGCAAAAGGGGAAATTCTGGAGCCAAGCATGCCCGGGGGGGACCACTTGCTTCGCAGCCTACCTTCCCAGGAGGTAGTGGAACAGTGGTTCCTGGAGCCGGCGGCAGTAGCAGTCAATTAGTGCGGACTGTTGGTGGGAAAATCAGCTACTCGGCGGTGTGGCAGTTTTTCATCAAGCATCCGGAGGAGGTTCACATAGCCACATGCAAGATATGTTGGCAGAAGGTGATGCGTGGCCAGGGTCCTAATGTTGGCACCATGGCCCTGCGTCAACATATGCTTCGCCACCATAAAGCGGTCTGGGAGAACAGTGGCTCCAATGAAGTGGTCCAGCCTGCTGCATCACCCAGTGGCACGCCGCTACTTCTTTCAGCCAGCCAAGGCTCCACCACCTCAACTGAAGGGAGCTGTGTGTCATACCCTCCTTCTGTCGCTCCAGATGCTCCTGCCCCTCCCACTTTTAGTCAGCCATTCTGCCAACTATCCATCCGTGAAGCCATGTCCAAGAGAAAACAGTATGCGCCCACTCTTCCAATGGCGCAGAAGGTGAATGTGCTCCTGTCTAAGTTGCTGGTGCTGCTGTCCCTCCCTTTTCAAGTGGTGGACTCTGCACCTTTCAGAGAACTGATGGCTTTTGCCAAGCCGAGGTGGAGAGTCCGAAGCCGTCATTTCTTTGCAAAGAAGACAGTACCAGTCCTGCACAATTTTGTGGAAGAGAAGGTGGTCCAGTCCTTGAGCCTGTCTGTGTGTACCAAAGTGCACGGCAGCGCTGAGGCCTGGAGCTGTAACTATGGTCAGGGACAATACATGTCCTTTACGGCTCACTGGGTGAATGTGCTTCCTGCACAGCCACAGCCCAAACTTGGACAGGTAACGCCGCTTCCTACTCCATGCTGTCAGCCCGTTGGTCCTGTGACAGTGTGCGACTCTGCCTCCTCATCCTCCGCCATGTCCTCAGCCTCCACTGCCCAGAAAAGTCTCAGTGGCCCTTCAGCATACCATGTGTGCAGGGCACAGCGGTGTCACGCTGTTCTTAGCCTGGTTTGCCTTGGCGTAAAGAGTCACACAGGAGAGGAACTGATAAAAGTATTCCGTAAAGAAATCTGTGCATGGCTTACTCCACAAAAACTGGAAATGGGAAACATGGTGACCGACAAAAGGAAGAACATCTTGGCCGTGCTGCGACAAGGAAGGGTGAGCCATGCGCCCTGCATGGCACACATGTTAAATCTGGTTGTCAAGCAGTTCCTGAAGTGTTCCCCCATTTGTAAGACATCCTAACAATGGAAAGGAAACTTTGCATGCACTTTAGCCACTTGAACACTGCAAAGCACACCCTCCTTGAGCTGCAGCGTCAGAATGGTATAGCCACACATAGTCTGATTTGTGACGTTGCCACGCGTTGGAATTCCACCCTCCATATGTTGGATTTCTTGATGATCCAAGCGGATAGGGGTACTCTCCTGTGTAACTTCAATGTGACACAGTGGCAGCTCATATGTGACACTTGCTGTTTGCTCAGGCCCTTTAACCCCTTAAGGACTGAGCCCTTTTTCACCTTAAGGACCATTTTTTGCAATTCTGACCACTGTCACTTTAAACATTAATAACTCTGGAATGCTTTTAGTTATCAATCTGATTCCGAGATTGTTTTTTCGTGACATATTCTACTTTAACATAGTGGTAACATTTTGTGGTAACTTGCATCCTTTCTTGGTGAAAAATCCCAAAATTTGATGAAAAATTTGAAAATTTAGCATTTTTCTAACTTTGAAGCTCTCTGCTTGTAAGGAAAATGGATATTCAAAATAATTTTTTTTTTATTCACATATACAATATGTCTACTTTATATTTGCATCATAAAATTGATGAGTTTTTACTTTTGGAAGACACCAGAGGGCTTCAAAGTTCCGCAGCAATTTTCCAATTTTTCACAAAATTTTGAAACTCGCTTTTTTTCAGGGACCAGTTCAGGTTTGAAGTGGATTTGAAGGGCCTTCATATTAGAAATACCCCATAAATGACCCCATTATAAAAACTGCACCCCCCAAAGTATTCAAAATGACATTCAGTCAGCGTTTTAACCCTTTAGGTGTTTCACAGGAATAGCAGCAAAGTGAAGGAGAAAATTCACAATCTTCATTTTTTACACTCGCATGTTTTTGTAGACCCAATTTTTGAATTTTTGCAAGGGGTAAAAAGGAGAAATTTTTTACTTGTATTTGAAACCCAATTTCTCTCGAGTAAGCACATACCTCATATGTCTATGTTAATTGTTCGGCGGGCGCAGTAGAGGGCTCAGAAGGGAAGGAGCGACAAATGGTTTTTGGGGGGCATGTCACATTTAGGAAGCCCCTATGGTGCCAGAACAGCAACAAAAAACACATGGCATACCATTTTGGAAACTAGACCCCTCGGGGAACATAACAAGGGGTAAAGTAAACCTTAATACCCCACAGGTGATTCACAACTTTTGCATACGTAAAAAAAAAAAAAAAAAAATCCCTAAAATGCTTGGTTTCCCAAAAAATTTACATTTTTACAAAGGGTTAAAGCAGAAAATACCCCCCAAAATTTGAAGCCCAATTTCTCCCGATTCAGAAAACACCCCATATGGGGGTGAAAAGTGCTCTGCTGGCGCACTACAGGTCTCAGAAGAGAAGGAGTCACATTTGGCTTTTTTGAAGGAAATTTTGCTCTGGGGGCATGCCGCATTTAGGAAGCCCCTATGGTGCCAGGACAGCAAAAAACCCCACATGGCATACCATTTTGGAAACGAGACCCCTTGGGGAACGTAACAAGGGGTAAAGTGAACCTTAATACCCCACAGGGGTTTCACAACTTTTGCATATGTAAAAAAAAAAAAAAAATTTTACCTAAAATGCTTGGTTTCCCAAAAAATGTACATTTTTACAAAGGGTTAAAGCAGAAAATACCGCCCAAAATTTGAAGCCCAATTTCTCCCGATTCAGAAAACGCCCCATATGGGGGTGAAAAGTGCTCTGCTGGCGCACTACAGGTCTCAGAGGAGAAGGAGTCACATTTGGCTTTTTGAAAGCAAATTTTGCTCTGGGGGCATGCCGCATTTAGGAAGCCCCTATGGTGCCAGGACAGCAAAAAAAAAAAAACATGGCATACCATTTTGGAAACTAGACCCCTCGGGGAACGTAACAAGGGGTTAAGTGAACCTTAATACCCCACAGGTGTTTCACGACTTTTGCATATGTAAAAAAAATAATTTTTTTTTTACCTAAAATGCCTCTTTTCCCAAAAATTTTACATTTTTAAAAAAGGGTAAAAGCAGAAAATACCCCCCAAAATTTGTAACACAATTTCTCCCGAGTACAGCGATACCCCATATGTGACCTTAAACTGTTGCCTTGAAATACGACAGGGCTCCAAAGTGAGAGCGCCATGCGCATTTGAGGCCTAAATTAGGGACTTGCATAGGGGAGGATATAGGGGTATTCTACGCCAGTGATTCCCAAACAGGGTGCCTCCAGCTGTTGTAAAACTCCCAGCATGCCTGGACAGTCAGTGGCTATCTGGCAATACTGGGAGTAGTTGTTTTGCAACCGCTGGAGGCTCCGTTTTGGAAACAGTGGCGTACCAGATGTTTTTCATTTTTATTGGGGAGGGGAGGGGGGTTGTATAGGGGTATGTGTATATGTAGTGTTTTTTACTTTTTATTGTGTGTTAGTGTAGTGTTTTTAGGGTACAGTCGCACGGGCGGGGGTTCACAGTAGTTTCTCGCTGGCAGTTTGAGCTGCGGCAGAAATTTTGCCGCACCTCAAACTTGCAGCTGGATACTTACTGTAATCCTCCGCCCATGTGAGTGTACCCTGTACGTTCACATTGGGGGGGGAACATCCAGCTGTTGCAAAACTACAACTCCCAGCATGTACGGTCTATCAGTGCATGCTGGGAGTTGTAGTTTTGCAACAGCTGGAGGCACACTGGTTGTGAAACACAGAGTTTGGTAACAAACTCAGTGTTTTGCAACCAGTGTGCCTTCAGCTGTTGCAAAAGCTACAACCCCCAGCATGTACGGACAGCGGAAGGGCATGCTGGGTCTTGTAGTTATGCAACAGCTGGAGGCATACTACT
This sequence comes from Hyla sarda, assembly GCF_029499605.1. Classification (NCBI taxonomy): domain Eukaryota; kingdom Metazoa; phylum Chordata; class Amphibia; order Anura; family Hylidae; genus Hyla; species Hyla sarda. The sequence continues at coordinate 357,547,025 of NC_079192.1, forward strand.
TTGGCTGGGGATGCTGGGGACTGTAGTTATGCAACAGCTGGAGACACACTGGTTTGCTACATAACTCAGTGTGCCTTCAGCTGTTGCAAAACTACAACTCCCAGCAGTCACCGACAGCCAACGGGCATGCTAGGAGTTGTAGTTATGCAACCAGCAGATGCACTACTACAACTCCCAGCATGCACTTTAGCTGTTGGTGCAAGCTGGGAGTTGTAGTTACACAACAGCTGAAGGTACACTTTTCCATAGAAAAAATGTGCCTCCAGCTGTTGCAAAACTACAAGTCCCAGCATGCCCATAAGGGCATGCTGGGAGTTGTGGTGGTCTGCCTCCTGCTGTTGCATAACTACAGCTCCCAGCATGCCCTTTTTGCATGCTGGGAGCTGTTGCTAAGCAACAGCAGGAGGCTGTCACTCACCTCCAACGATCCTCGCCGCACAGGTCAGTCCCTCGTCGTCTGCGCCGCGGCCGTCGCTCCTGGGGCCCCGATCCCAACATTGACGCCGGGGATCGGGGTCCCCAGCACCCGGGGTGCACGTCCCGCACCCGCTCACGTCCTCCGGAAGAGGGGCGGAGCGGGTTGCGGGAGTGACACCCGCAGCAGGCGCCCTGATTGGTCGGCCGGTAATCCGGCCGACGAATCAGGGCGATCGTGAGGTGGCACCAGTGCCACCTCACCCCTGCAGGCTCTGGCTGTTCGGGGCCGTCGGAGACGGCCCCGAACAGCCTGTAATTCCGGGTCACCGGGTCACTGGAGACCCGATTGACCCGGAATCTGCCGCAGATCGCTGGACTGAATTGTCCAGCGATCTGCGGCCATCGCCGACATGGGGGGGCATAATGACCCCCCTGGGCGATATGCCCGATGCCTGCTGAACGATTTCAGCAGGCATCGGGCACCGGCTCCCCTCCGGCTAGCGGCGGGGGGCCGGGATTTGACAGGACGTACTCAAACGTCCTGAGTCCTTAAGGACTCGGAAAAGGGGACGTTTGAGTACGTCCTGCGTCCTTAAGGGGTTAAGGAAGCCATATTATTAGTAAGTCGCCAGGATTACAGGATGAACAACGTCATTCCACTGCTTCATTTCCTACAACAAATGTTGGAAACGATGGCTTTTCAGGGCAATGGAGACATTGTGCCTACATCTCACGGCCACATGAGCCCTGTGGTGGCTGAACTGGAGGAGGAGGAAGATGAGGGGCACAGTGGAGCACAGTTTAGGTTTCATGAGATGGGCGGTGCTTCTAGTCATCTGACAGGAAAGGAGGAGCATGATCAGCTAGAGGAGCTAGAGGGTTATGAGGAAGGCGAGACAGAGGACCCAGACACACAGTGGCAGTATGCAGTGGAGATGGAGGCAGGGAGTCCCTCCGAGTCACATGCACAAATGGCACGATGCATGCTCAGTTGCTTGCGTAGTGACCACCGAATTGTCACCATTCGGCAGCAGGATGACTTCTGGGTCTCCACCTTATTGGACCCTCGCTACCGGCACAAAATGGTGGCCTTTTTTTTTTTTTACACCCACTGAGAGGGAGGACAAACTGAGAGATCCTACATAATCAGTTGGCCAATGCCTATCGGCGCCATCGTCCATCCACTTGCAGGTCTTACTCGGGGGGCCCTCTGCTCTCATCTTCCACTGCCATGACTACTGGGTAGGGGTGGCAGGAGCAGTACCAGCACCATCAGCAGCAGCCTTAGTCTAAAGTCGCTGATGAGTACCTTTCTTCACCCGCATAGTGAAGCAACTCATCAGCAAAACAGATAAAAGTCGCAAAAATAGAGACAGAAAGACTAATTGTTAAGGAGAGTAAAACTAACCCCAAAATGTTCTTTAACTATATAAATAGCAAAAAAGTCAAAAATGAAAGTGTAGGCCCTTTAAAAAATGATGAGGAAGAAATTATAAACGGGGATAAGGAAAAAGAAAATATATTGAACAAATTCTTCTCCACTGTATTCACCGAGGAAGATGAAATGCCAGGTGAAATACAGCGAGATAAGGTAAACTCTGCAGTACAGGTCATCTGTCTAACCCAGGAAGAAGTACAGTGCTACCTACATTGGCATTCACCCCCATGTTCAAAAGGAATTAAGTAATGTAATAGACATACCCCTATTTTTAATATTCAGGGACTCTGTGGTCACAGGGACTGTTCCCCAGGACTGGCACATGGCAAATGTGGTGCCAATATTTAAAAAGGGGTCAAAAGGTGACCCCGAGAATTATAGACCTGTTAGTTTAAGCTCAGTTGTATGTAAATTGTTTGAGGGTTTTCGAAGAGATGCTATTTTGGAATATCTTGATTAAAATAAATGTATGCCTCTGAATCAGCATGGATTTATGAGGGATCGGTCGTGTCAAACTAACCTGATCAGCTTTTATGAGGAGGTGAGCTTAAGACTGGACCAGGGGCAATCGCATGATGTCGTATATCTGGATTTTTCCAAAGCATTTGATACGGTTCCACATAAAAGTTTGGTGCATAAAATGAGAGGGATTGGGCTAGGGGAGAATGTGGGTAAGTAACTGGCTCAGTGATAGGAAACAGAGGGTGGTTATTAATTGTACTTATTCTATTTAATATATTCATTAATGACCTTGTAGAGGGGTTGAATAGTAAAGTAGCAATCTTTGCAGATGATACTAAACTCTGTAAAGCGGTAAACACAATAGGGGACAGTGAACTGTTACAAATGGAACTGGATAGGTTGGAGGTTTGGGCTGGGAAATGCCAGATGAGGTTCAACACTGATAAATGTAAGGTAATGCGCATGGGGAAGAAAAATCCGGGCTGGGATTATGTATTAAATGGGAGCACACTTGGGACGACTGACGTGGAAAAGGACTTAGGAGTCTTAGTTAACAGTAAATTTAGCTGTAGTGACTGTTGGGCAGCTGCTGCCAAGGCAAATAAAATCCTGGGGTGCATCAATAGGTTCATAGATGCCCACGACAAGGAAATAATTCAACCACTGTACAAATCACTAGTCAGACCACACATAGAATACTGTGTACAGTACTGGGCGCCAGTGTACAAGAGAGATATAGTGGAGCTGGAGAGGGTTCAAAGATGGCAACCAGTGTAATACGGGGAATGGGAGGACTACAGTACCCAGAAAGATTATCAGAATTAGGGTTATTTAGTTTAGAAAAAAGAAGGCTTAGGGGAGACCTAATAACTATGTATAAATATATCAGGGGACAGTACAGAGCTCTTTCCCATGATCTATTTATACCCAGGACTGTATCTATTACAAGGGGGCATCCTCTACGTTTAGAGGAAAGAAGGTTTCTACACCAGCACAGACAGGGGTTCTTTACTGTAAGAGCAGTGAGACTGTGGAATTCTCCCTTGGAGGAGGCGGTCATGGTGAACTCTGTAAAAGAATATAAAAGGGGTCTGGATGCATTTTTGGAGAATAATAACATCGCTGGTTATGGATTCTAGATTTATAGGGACAGAACGTGGATCCAGGGACTTATTCTGATTGCCATATTTGGAGTCAGGAAGGAATTTTTACCTCTAGTATGATTTTTTTTTTTTTTTTTTTGCCTTCCTCTGGATCAACTCAACTCAGTAGGGACTTATTAGGGTTATAGGTTGAACTTGATGGACTCTGGTCTTTTTTCAACCTTATGAACTATGTAGCAGCAGGTAGACATGGAGAAGGACCTGAACCAGCAGGTGGTGGCATACCTTGACATAGCCATACCAACAAACCTTGAAGATCCACTGGATTTCTGGCAGCCAAACTTGATTTATGGCCGCAACTAGCAGATTCTGCCCAGGAAAAGCTGTCCTGCCCGGCCAGTAGTGTGCCATCAGAGTGGGTGTTTAGTGCGGTGGGGGCCATTGCCACCCCAAGGAGAACTCGTCTGTCCACAAAAAAATGTGGAGAGATTGACCTTTGTGAAGATGAATCAGGCATGGATCAGTCAGGATTTTCTGCCACCAATGCCAGATGCATCAGAGTAGATTGACCATGGTGCTACACCAACACTTCACAAATATGGATAGTGACAAACAGATTTAAGGCACTGCTCCCCATTTACAAACATTCCAGCCACCTTCATCACCGGGTACTGGTATTGCCACCCACTGCACCACTCTGTCACCGGGTCACTTTCAGAACTCCTGATGCTGCTGCTGCCAACTCTAAGCTGTTTCATTCAGCCACTTTTTTGTCTCCTTATGCTTCTGCCAACTCCAGGCTGTGCCATTGAGCCACTATATGGTCTCCTCATGCTTCGGCCAACTCCAAGCTGTACCAGTCAGACACTAAATGGGCTCCGTATGCTTTCCCCACCTCCAGGCTGTGTCATTCAGCCAATATATTGTTTTCTGATGCTGCTGGGACTGTCTTGGATATTAACTACAATTTTTTATGGTAGCACAAGCAAACATACATGCTCAGGGTTGTTAGGAGCCCTCTTATGTACGTATCCTGCTGCCTGATCCAGGCTGTGTGTTTTAGGAACTACTTGGCTTTCTGAGGCTTCTGATTTAGGCCTGTGTGAGCACTGGCTAACACATCTTCTATACAGATTTCAACATTTAACATTTTAATGTAAGGGGTTGTGAAGCTCACTTGTAAACTCATGCTGATGCCTGCTCCATGCTGTGTGTTTCAGTGCTTAGTGATGCTGCTGGGCTTTGGCCTTAAATTATTTGATGATAGTACAAGGTAACATACCTGTTCAATAGAGATTTCAATATTGATCTTTCAATCTTAGGGGTTATGAAACCCTCTTGAGTACTGCTGCTGCCTGCTCCTGACTATGTCTTTCAGGAACTACTTGACTTACGTATGCTGCTGGGCTTGGTCCTTAAATTTTTGGATGTTAGCACTAGCTTAATTGAGATTTCAACATTGATCTTTCAATGTAAGGGGTTATGAAACCCTCTTGCGTACTGCTGATGCCTGCTCCTGTCTGTGTCATTCAGCAACTACATGGTTTAGTGATGCTGCTGGGCTTGGGCCTTACATTTTTGGATGGTAGCACTAGCTTACATACATGCTTAATAGAGATTTCAACATTGATCTTTCAGTCCTAGGGGTTATGAAACCCTCTTGTGTACTCCTGCTGCTGACTGCTCTTGTCTGTGTCATTCAGCAACTACATGGTTTAGTCATGCTGCTGGGCTTGGGCCTTACATTTTTGGATTGTATCACAAGCTAACATGCATCTTCAATAGAGATTTCAACATTCACCTGTTAATGTTAGGGGTTGTAAACCCCTCTTGTTTACTCATGCTGCTGCCTGCTCCTGTCTGTGTCATTCAGCAACTACATGGTTTAGTGATGCTGCTGGGCCTAGGACATTACCTATATATGTTTATGGTAGCACTCGGTACCATACATCTTCAATAGAAATTTCAAAACTCATCTTTTATTCTTAGAGATTGTGAGGCCCTATTGTCTCCCCATCTGCCACCGACTCCAGGCTGTGCCATTCAGCCACTATATGGTCTCCTCATGCTGCCAACACCTCCACGCTGTGTCATTCAGCCACTATATGGTCTCCTCATTCTGCCAACACCTCCACGCTGTGTTATTCAGCCACTATATGGTCTCCTCATGCTGCCAACACCCCCACACAGTGTCATTCAGCCACTATATAGTCTCCTCATGCTTCAGCCTCATCCAAGCGGTGTCATTCAGCCACTATATGGTCTCCTCATGCTGCCAACACCTCCCACTGTGTCATTCAGCCACTATATGGTCTCCTCATGCTACCAACACCTCCATGCTGTGTTATTTAACCACTATATGGTCTCCTCATGCTGCCAACACCTCCACGCTGTGTCATTCAGCCACTATATGGTCTCCTCATGCTGCCAACACCTTTACGCTGTGTCATTCAGCCACTATATGGTTTCCTGACACTGATGCCACCTCCAGGCTCTGTCATTGTGCCACTCTGCAGCAGTGATTCTAAAAGCGATGCAGGTAATCTGCATGTCATTCTGAATAACAGTATTATTTCACTACCCCAGCACACTCCGTATGCGTGTTAGACCACAGCAAAGTATTCTACACCCCTATTGAGGCTCTCTGTAGGCCAGAAATAGCTGTTTTAAATATAGATTCACCATGAATAAATTCGGATCTAAACTAATTTTTCAGAAAAATTCTGCGAATCAGCCGAATCAAATTTTTCAAAAGTTCACTCATCTCTGACTATAATATTTTAATATAGCCCATCATACCTGCGGTCTAATTTTTCTAAAACAAGCCAGAGATATCCCCATTCCACTCTGTTGAATGCTTTATTAGTATATAACGATCCACTGTGGTATGAACTTAACATTTTTTTTTATCATTGTTAAGTAGTGAAATGGGATGGTATGCCCCCATATTACTAGCATCTTTATCCTGTTTTTTTTTTATCATTACTATCTTTGCTTCTCTCATTGATTTTGACAGAGCTCACCCACTACAGGATTTATTAAACAGTTTGGGCGTTAAGAAAGTACTTAATTCCCTATATTCCTAAAAAGGCAGGCCATCCGACCCCGGAGTTATCACCAATGGTTACCAAGGCCACCTTCAGTTCTTGAACTGTAATTTATTTATCTAATTTAGCCAGCGTCTGGAAATTGAGAACCAGCAAGTAAATTTTATTAAAAAACACCACCATCTGCAATCTCCCCTGCCCTATAAAGGTCTGAAAAATAGTATACAAAAGGATACAAATCCTGCTTCTATTTGGTGTCTATCAGAAGTAACCCCACCAGTTCTGCATCTAACAGCATAAAAGAGGGGAGTAAATCATCTGTATCCAATGAAGAACCACTGATGTTTAGTTCACCCCTAATCAGATTGCTGTAATTGTGCGGTTTCATCTCTAGTTTGGAGAAGTTGTTGTCCATGAGGTGTAGACTTCATTTAAAATCGCTACCGCTTTTTAAATCTTGTTAATGCTTATTCCATTCTCTTTTTTCTACGTATTTGTTTGAGATAAATTCCTTTAAAAAAGGCCTTAATATTATCCTAAAATATTATCCTGTTCCAGACTTGATCTCCCAAATGCTTTCTAATTCCCTGATCATTTCCTCCTGATTATTCAGGACGGGGATTCAATATGGGTTTAATCTGAAAGGGAATCTTCCCACCTAACCTCCATCCATTCCCCACACTGGTCACAGAGGGACGTGATCAGAAATTGTTCTTACTTTATATTTAACTTTCCTAAGGTACTTAAGCGCATATCTGTTACAACGTAGAAGATCAATATGGGATGCTGAACCATAAGAACAATGTATGTCTTGTAACACAATCCATCAACCCATGTGCATTCCATATTAAGAATTTACCCATTCAAAGCAAAAAGAAAGGGGAAAAAAAACCACATGATTAATGATTCCTGTCTACCTGTCCTCCCGCCTCCCCCAACCCTCCTCTTTAACGGCACGCGATATACCTCGCATGTCACCTACCATGGCAAATTTTAGCTCCCCTGCCCTTCAGTGGCCATCACCACTGGGGCCAAACCAGGAAAAATATAAGATACGCAGATTCTTCTTAGTCAGCCCACTTAAAGGCCCTCTTGATCTAACCATTTTGTTTAAGCAGTTGCATTATCTAAAAATATAATGTTGTTATTGTGAACCATTCTTAATTTCACAGAAAATAAAAGTGAGAAATTATTTTAGCTTTATGGAGTCTCTTCTCTAATTCTAATTTATGGAATTCTCTAAAACAGGTCCCTTTTAAATGTGCAGGGAGAAGTCTGGGTACAGGGAAATCTTGTTATAGAATTTCCCCTTTCTCCATAGATTTTCTCAATATAATTTCCCAGTCATTAGAGCATAAAATTCTGACCAGGAGAGTGCGGGGGAGCCTCAGGAATTGGTCAATTAACGGGAACCCTGTGCACTCTCTCAAGACCAACATTTAGCGCAGTCAAAATATAAACATATTGTACGGCACACAATAGAATCACATACCATATGAAACCTTTATTAGTGCAAAAAATAGTTTATAAATATAAAGCACACAATGCATAAAAACAATTAAAAACAAGAAGGGCCAGGAGATCCCAAAGCCCCCTCAATCACAGAGGGGATCCCTACCCAATGAGATTATTCCTCAAGGACACCCTGGTTACGCCTATGAATATACTTATAACACTACTTCCCCCAGATGCTGTATATATGCACGGCAATATTCCTATATCCAATGTAACAATAACCCCCTTAGATAATTCAATAAACAAATATAAGCATAGTTAGGAGAAATATCATTAGGGATATATCACATCAATGATCAAATGGAGTGGGTGTCCCCCCAGAACAGGTCCCCATGCGTTCAGTCACTCCTCAGTGACTTCCTCAGGGTAGTGATGAGGAGTGATGTGATGTATCCCTAATGATATTTCTCCTAACTATGCATATATTTGTTTGAGTGTAATCTAGGGGGTTATTGTTACATTGGATATAGCATGTAGGGGGAAGTAGTGTTATAAATATATTCATAGGAGTAACCAGGGTGTCCCTGAGGGGAAATCCCATTGGGTTGGCATCCCCTTTGTGGTTGGGTGGGGCTGTGGAATCTCCTGGCCCTTCTTGTTTTAAATTTTTTTTATGAATTGTGTGCTTTATATTTATAAACTATTTTTTTGTGCTAATATGGTATGTGATTCTAGTGTGCGCCCTACAATATGTTTATGCTTTGACTGTGCCAAATGTTGTTTCTGTAGATTTTAAACATTGTCAGCACCCATTTGCTTACTTTTTCAGGGATTAAGCCCACTTATATGTGTTTGTATACGCTCTCAAGACCAAACATAAAAAAGAGTAACTCTGCTCCAATTGTTTCTGTAATCCCTTTTTGGACAAATAGGGTGGAGTTCTCACCTTCTGTTCCCTCCAGCATATCTATTATTCTGATGTTACGTCTGCGTGCCCTGTCTTCTAAATCCACGATCTTATCGTGAATTCCAACTTTTTTTTTTTCTAAACACTGAAATCTTTTTATCTTTGCCTCAATTTCTGGAAACAGTTTTTATAGGACCAACACCCTCTCTAGTCTCCTTACAATCTTGTCTGATTAAGGATATCTCTGAGGCCATACCTCTGGTCTGGGTAGTGAGATCCAATATTGGCTCATTCCAGACTGGTGGATGAGCAGACTCTTCCGCGTTCCCTTCCTTGTTTTCATAAGATTCCAAGTTAGCAAACCTAGTATCCCCATTCAGTTGTTTGTTATTCTTGAAAAAGAACTCCCATGTATGCCTAGATCTAGTGGAGCTAGGGGACTTCAAAAATGTATCTATATTATTACCAGAGTTTTTCTCCTTTGGTGGAGTACTGCCTCCTGACCTTCTTGATTGTATTCTTAGGGGCATTATCCTCTTAAACTCGCCTACCACCCAACACTGATGGATTTATCCACTCAAATAGGATCCCTGAAATGTTTACTAGGAGGTGCTTTGAAAAAGGAAGGAAAATTTCTGCTTATACAATCCAAAGAGGTATTCATCCATACATTTAAACAAGATAAAGACTACAGTGACACACTACCATTCAGAGTACAATGATTAATGAATAAATTAATGAATAAATTAATATCGGAGCTTAGTTGCCAGATTCTTCATATCATGTCAGAACCACTGAGAGACCGATTACCAGATGCAGTCCTGTCAGGCAAGGACTCAAAAAGGGGTATTCCAATATTTTATTTTATTTCACTATGCTACAGGGGCTGTAAAGTTAATGCAGTTTATAATATCGTGTCTGTACCTGTGTGTGATGGTGGTCTCGCAACTCTTCTGTGATTTTCGCCCCAATATTTATTTTTAACAGCATACAAAATTACTCAGGTCCTGGGTTTTCCCAGATTGAGAGTGTGACCGAGAAATGACATCACTAGTCGGGTGTGAAAAGGGAGCCTGTTCTGCTTCAATGGGTGGAGCAACCACTGGGTGGGAGAGTGATTATTTTGCAATAGCTGTAGGCACCCTGGTTAGAAAACACTGGTCTTTTGAATGGAATGTAACTTATTTGTGTTTCAATGGGTGGGGTGGGTGATGTGTGGGAGGGAGGGAAGTCACGTTGCACTTACAAAGAACTATGGGATGTGTAGTTTGAGAGAACAAACTCCCACAGGAAATATCCAGTTCACAAAAAGATAGCCATTTTGGTCTATATGGTCTCCTCATGCTGCCACAAACTCCAGGCGGTCATTCAGCCACTATTTGGTCTCCTCATACTGATGCCACCTCCAGGCTTTGTCATTGTGCCGCCATGTGACTCCTTGTTAGATTTGGTCCTTTGTAACCACACGCCGGGGCCCGGGACATTAAAACTTGGGAGTGTAATCTTAGTGGCACCTAAAATTAAACGTTTATCATTTTAATAAATCTAAAATCTTCAATTTAACATTTCAAAAATATCTTTAATCTTCTCTATTGTGAGGCCCTATGGTTTTGTCAGGCTGTTGCCACCTCCAGACTGGGTTGTTCTGCCACTACATGGTCTCCTCGTGCTGCCACCAATTCCAGGCTGTGTCATTCTGCCAGATTATGGTCTCCGCATGCTGCTGCCACCTCTAGGCTCTGTCTTTGCGCTGCCATGTGACTCCTTGTTAGACTGGGTTTTGTGGTCATACAGTATTAGTTCAAAGTAAACATCGGGACATTAAACTTGGGAATCTAAAATAAATCTTAAATTAAAATTTTTTAAAATCAATGTAATCTTTTCAAGACTGAGGCCCTATGGTCGTCTACGTCCTATTACCTGTGGAATTATCACAAGAATCCAATTAAACAACTTGGAGCGATAACAATGATAAAATGAAACATTCGTACTTTCATAGTCAGGGGGGCGCTGAGAAGCAGGATCTGGAACAGGTGGTATCTCGCCTGGCGGAGCACCGCCAGCTCGATGCTCACCAGAATGGGTACTCAAAAAATGTAAATAAATTCAAATTAAATAAAAATTACATAAAAAATCTCTTTATTCTCTTCAATTTTGACACCATATGGTCTCCACATCGACGCTCTGTAGCAGTGCCTGTAATTTGCATGTCATACTGAATAACAGTATTATTCCACTAACACAGCACACTCCCTATGCGTGTTAGGACAAGGCAAAGTGCTCTACACCCCTATTGAGGCTCTCTGTAGGCCAGAAATAGCCGTTTTTAATAGCGATTCACTGCAAATAAATTCGGTCCGAACTGAATTTTTTTTCAAAATTCTGCGAATCAGCCGAGTCAAATTTTTCAGAAGTTTGCTAATCTCTAATGGGAAGGTTGGTAATTACGAAAATTTTTATGCTACCTAAAATTTTTTATTTGTTTAGGAACTTACCGATTATATATCCTTTGAGTACACTGCAGAAGTTACAAACACTTCCCCAGGCACATAAAAAAGGCGAGGGTAAATAGGAAAATACTTTTTCTTCCAATTGAAAAAGGATTTGATCACTTCTTATAGAGTGACTATATTGTTACAATTGAAACACTGGTGGCATGCAAACACATTATCCCTCAATGGGTAGAAATAGAAATAGAATTATTAGGGGGCTCAGATTTACAAAGGATATTATGGGGAATAGCCCTTACAGGTGAGGGGGAGATCATGACATACTCAACTATTAAAGCTTCTTTACAAATATGGGGGTATATGCTAAGGAAAATAATGATGTCTCCTTGAAGATCTATGAATATACCCCTATCAGCTATAGAATATCTATTACCCTATACTGATTTTCGTCTCTTGAGGGAAAATTGAATAAAGGGAATGAATGACTTAGTGATGAGTGGTAAACTGTTACTGTATCCTTTACTGAAATCAGTAAAATATTTGATATCCCGTCAAATGAGTTTTTTTTAAATACCTCCAGTGAAAAGGGTACTCCGGTGGAATTTTTTTTTTTAAATCAACTGGTGCCAGAAAGTTAAACAGATTTGTAAATGACTCATATTAAAAAATCTTTACCCTTCCAGTACTTTTTAGCAGCTGTATGCTACAGAGGAAATTCTTTTCTTTTTGAATTTATTTCTTGTCTTGTCCACAGTGCTCTCTGCTGACACCTGATGCCTGTATCAGGAACTGTCCAGAGCAAGAGAAAATCCCCATAGAAAACCTATGCTGTTCTTGACAGTTCCTGACATGGACATAGGAGTCAGCAGAGAGCACTGTGGACAAGACAAAAAATAAATTAAAAAAGAAAGAATTTCCTCTATAGCTTACAGCTGCTAAAAAGTACTGGAAGAGTAAAATTTTTTAACAGAAGTAATTTACAAATCTGCTTAACTTTCTGGCATCAGTTCATTTAAAAAAAAATATATATATTTTCCACCGGAGTACCCCTTTAAGGCATTTAATATTGAAATTTAAAGATGAGAGTTGTAAGGGTCACGGCAGGTGGTGTATCCTCTTGGCCTGTGTGGATGATGACGTGAGCCGTGCCAGGGAGTGGAGTCTAAGGTGCCGCTGGTTTTCACCAGAGCCCGCCGCAAAGCGGGATGGTCTTGCTGCGGCACGCATTAATCTCAAATTCCCACTCAGGCTTGTGCCCTCCTGGGACTAATTTCCCAAACTCGGGAACACTGAATTTAAAATGTAGCTTTTATTCTTCTAATTTAAAAGGTGATTTGTGAGAAAACAAAATTAATGTGGGTTAAAACCACAGTCATTGGTTCAGTTTCGGGTTTTAATTATTATATTCCCGTTTTCTTCAAGGCGATCTCTCTATTTCCGAGGAAATCTCAACTTTATAGGATTATTTTCCTTTTATTCAGTTCTCTTTATGTTATTCTGTCCCAATGCTGCTGTTAAAAAGGTACACACAGACACCCCCCCTCCCGACATTTCACCGGCCGTTAACCGGCTTTATCAAGGGCCGAGGTGCTAATTGCTGCGGCAGGCGGCACCCTGGCACGACTTGTCCACACAGTTAGCTGGGATGAGGAGTGGTACAGAAGGATAAGACATGGTCAGGATAGCTGTAGGTCAGGGCAGGCGGCACAGTAGCAGGGTCAGATCACGGAACAAGAATCAGGTACACGGATAGACAGGAACACAGTAGCTTTCTCTCAGGCACTGGGGCAACAAAGATCCAGCACAGGGCAGGGGGAGGTGCAGATACTTATAGACAGGGTGCAGATGATGACACTAATTAGGGTGTACTGGCGCTTTAAATCACAGAGCTCCACACGTGCCAGAGCTCCACACGTGCCCTGGGATGCAGGGGCACGCGCGCCGGGACTGAGAACACGGAGGACCAGGGAGGTGAGTGACGGGCCGGAATTCGCATGCAAGCGCGTCCCGCGATGCGAATCCCAGCCCCACCGGCTGTGGGGACATGAGAGGAGACCGCTCACGGCCAGCGTGTCTGGCCAGAGTGTCGACGTTCAAGTACCCCTTCTCTTTGGTCTCCCCCTCTTCTTGGAGGGTTTCAGGAGGGGGCAAAGGCTGTACGTGGTCCGCAGGTTTCTGTAGAATAGTTTTGTTACGGGCACAGGTAATGCAGGAACGAACAAAATCTGCGACATCGCGTTCAAGGTGCGGCCACCAGTAATGCCGGGAGATCGGTTGAATAGTTTTTGATTTTGACAATACTGTACACAAAATGTGATTTCACCAGATTTCCAGTCTATTTGAGGAGAATGATGTTTAAGCCAAGGAAGTCCAAGAAGAAACTCCGAAGTACAATGTGGTAGCACATAGAACTCAATGTTTTCCTTATGCAAATCTCCTACTTGCATGATGATAGGTTCAGTATGGTATAGCACCTTACAGTTCAGATTTTGTCCATTAACAGAGGAGATGTACAAGGGCTTGGCAAGACGAGTCACTGGAAGACTAAGTTTCTGGACCAGGGAGGCACCAATGAAGTTGCCAGAGGAACAAGGGTCCAAAAATGCAGAAGAGTTGAAAGACGTCTTGGAAGAAGTGTGGACCTGAACTGTAATGGTCAAACGAGGAGAGTTAATATTCACATCTAGGGACGCCAATCTTACTTGTCCAATATGCAAGCGTTCTCCTGGACACGGAGGATGTATAGAACAGTCTTTGAGAAAGTGCTCCGGACTGGCACAATATAGTGTGATGAGGTGGCAATGAAAGGCTGTATTTCCTTGGCTAACCCTGGAGAATCTCACCTGCTTCTTAATTAATGAGGCAGGAGGGAAGGGAGGTGTGTATATAAGATGGACAGTCAGTCTAATCTGGGCTCTTCCTAGGAGACAGCAAGTGGGCTGTAGGGGAGAGACAGAGCCTGCTGAGGAGTACACAGCCCAAGCTATGAGTGGCTCAAAGAGTGACATGAATTGTGAGTAGAATGTTGCAGGGGACATATGTTTAACCGGCTGAGGGAAGCTCAGCGGTTGTTAGTCAGGACAACCTGATCTGTTTAGTCAGTGACCAGACGGTCTAGGATTTTGTTTGTTCCTGCTTTTTGCTTATTTTTTTCCCTGCAACCTGTCTAATAAAACTGGCAAGGTGCCAGATTTGCATGATAAATGTTTGTTTGCTGGTTTATTGAGAAGAAACGCATCCTGTGGCGTGGTCCAGGACGATCCCAGAATGAATCCCGAGGACGGTTACCTAACAATAGGCACAAATTCTCATTGCGTCGATGGAATTTTTCCTGGTGCGTTAGGCAAAAGCGATCCACCTGCATTCCCTCGGCAGGAGGCAAAGAAGACGGAAGAGGTGAAGGTTGGAACACAGGATTAAGTCGGGGTAATCGCCGTGTTCGGGCAGGTTCTCTTTCCAAATTAAGTTCTTCCTGCCTCCGGCAAAACACAAGGGAATTTGGGTGGCTAAATGGATAAGTTCAGTCAAGTTAGTCGGAGGATCTTGAGCAGAGAGAAAATCCTTGATTCTACTGGAGAGTCCATTTTTAAAGGTGGCACGCAAGGCTTTCCCATTCCAAGCCAGTTTAGAAGCCAGTGTGCGGAATTGAACAGCATAGTCGTCCCCAGAGGAGTTACCTCGACTAAGAGTCAGAAGAGCCGTCTCGGCAGAGGAGGCTCGCGTGGGTTCTTCAAATACTTCGCGGAATTCTACAAGGAAGGCCGGCAGGTTCGAGGAGACCGGATCATTAAAATCCCAGAGAGGAGTAGCCCAGGCTTAAGCTTTTCCAGACAGTAAATTTACCACAAATGCCACTTTAGCACGCTCCGTTGGGAACTGATTCGTCATGAGTTCTAGATGCATAGAACACTGCCTCTACACAGCTTGGGATCTCTGTCAAACTTTGTGGGCAAGGATAAGCGAAGCTTGGACCCGGAAGAAACAGCTGACACAGGAGGAGGCTCAGGAACAGGTTGCTGCTGCTGTTGCTGCTGAGCGGAATGTTGATTCAGCTGTTGCGCTTGAAGAGCTAACTGCTGCGACTGTTGAGCCTTGATGGTGGACAGATCCAAAACATCTAGCAGAGGCCTTGGATCTTACTGTAAGGGTCACGGCAGGTGGTGGATCCTTTGGCCTGTGTTGATGATGAGGTGAGCAGGATGGTCTTGCTGCGGCAGGCTGGGATGAAGCGTGGTGCAGAAATATAAGACAAGGCGTGGTCAGGATAGCTATAGGTCAGGGCAGGCGGCACAGTAGCAGAATCAGGTACACGGATAGACAGGAACACCTTAGCTTCCTCTAGTGCCATAGCAGGGGGGGGGGGGGGGGAACGAGCTAGCAAAAAAAAAATATATAGGATGGTTGGAGCTACCCTTTAAATTAAAGTGGGAGAGGGATCTGGGAAAATGCATCTCTGAGGAGCAATGGCGTCAAACATATCGCCTACCGATAAAATTATCTAAATGTTCTAGTTATTTGGAAAATTCAAGAAAAATGATATATAGATGGTACCTCCCCCCAACACAAATGAAAAACATGTATCCAAGTGAAAACGATACGTTCTGGAGATGTACTAAACAAAAAGGGACATTAATGGAGTCCAAAATAATGACGGGCGATACAGGGGCCGGAGTAACGTGACGTCTATTGACTTGCATTGACGGGGGCGTGCAGTGACGTCACGAGGGGTGGAGCCGTGACGTAACTATGCTCCGGCCCCTGTATTGCCCGTCATTACATGCAGAGGGATCTCGCTCTGCGCAGTAATGATAGCGGGGTGCTGCACCAGTGATCCCCGGGGTCCCCAGCAGTGGGACCCCGGTGATCTGACATCTTATCCCCTATCCTTTGGATAGGGGATAAGATGTCTAGGGGCGGAGTACCCCTTTAACCCCTTAAGGACACATTACGTTCTCATACGTCTCCATTTCCGAGTCCTTAAGGACACATGACGTATGAGGACGTCATGTGTTTTACCGGCCCCCCGAAACCATCTGGAGCGGAGCCGGTGCCCGATGCCTGCTGAAATCGTTCAGAAGGCATCGGGGCATATCGCCCAGGGGGGTCATTATGACCCCCATGTCGGCGATGGCCGCAGATCGCTGGACAATTCAGTCCAGCGATCTGCGGCGGATTCCGGGTCAATCGGGTCTCCAGTGACCCGATGACCCGGAATTATTGGCTGATCGGGGCCGTCAGAGACGGCCCCGAACAGCCAGACCCAGCAGGGGTGAGGTGGCACTGGTGCCACCTCACGATCGCCCTGATTCATCGGCCGGATTACCGGCCGACCAATCAGGGCACCTGCTGCGGGTGTCACTCCCGCAACCCGCTCCGCCCCTCTTCCGGAGGACGTGAGCGGGTGCGGGACGTGCACCCTGGGTGCTGGGGACCCCGATCCCCGGCGTCAATGTT
Organism: Hyla sarda; assembly: GCF_029499605.1. Lineage (NCBI taxonomy): Eukaryota > Metazoa > Chordata > Amphibia > Anura > Hylidae > Hyla > Hyla sarda. The sequence continues at coordinate 357,563,758 of NC_079192.1, forward strand.
GGGATCGGGGCCCCAGGAGCAGTGGCGGCGGCGACGACGAGGGACTGACCTGTGCGGCGAGGATCGTTGGAGGTGAGTGACAGCCTCCTGCTGTTGCTTAGCAACAGCTCCCAGCATGCAAAAAGGGCATGCTGGGAGCTGTAGTTATGCAACAGCAGGAGGCAGACCACCACAACTCCCAGCATTCCCTTATGGGCATGCTGGGACTTGTAGTTTTGCAACAGCTGGAGGCAGATTCTTTCTATGGAAAAGTGTACCTTCAGCTGTTGTATAACTTCAACTCCCAGCTTGCACAATCAGCTAAAGTGCATGCTGGGAGTTGTAGTGGTGCATCTGGTGGTTGCATAACTACAACTCCCAGCATGCCCGTTGGCTGTTGGTGACTGCTGAGAGTTGTAGTTTTGCAACAGCTGAAGGCACACTGAGTTAAGTAGCAAACCAGTGTGTCTCCAGCTGTTGCATAACTACAATCCCCAGCATCCCCAGCCAAAGTAGTATGCCTCCAGCTGTTGCATAACTACAAGACCCAGCATGCCCTTCCGCTGTCCGTACATGCTGGGGGTTGTAGCTTTTGCAACAGCTGAAGGCACAGTGGTTGCAAAACACTGAGTTTGTTACCAAACTCGGTGTTTCACAACCAGAGTGCCTCCAGCTGTTGCAAAACTACAACTCCCAGCATGCACTGATAGACCGTACATGCTGGGAGTTGTAGTTTTGCAACAGCTGGATGTTTCCCCCCCCCCCCAATGTGAATGTACAGGGTACACTCACATGGGCGGAGGATTACAGTAAGTATCCGGCTGCAAGTTTGAGGTGCGGCAAAATTTCTGCCGCAGCTCAAACTGCCAGCGAGAAACTACTGTGAACCCCCGCCCGTGCGACTGTACCCTAAAAACATTACACTAACACACAATAAAATAAAAAGTAAAAAAACACTACGTATACACATACCCCTACACAGCCCCCCTCCCCAATAAAAATGAAAAACGTTTGGTACGCCACTGTTTCCAAAACGGAGCCTCCAGCTGTTGCAAAACAACAACTCCCAGTATTGTCGGACAGCCGTTGACTGTCCAGGCATGCTGGGAGTTTTACAACAGCTGGAGGCACCCTGTTTGGGAATCACTGGCGTAGAATACCCCTATGTCCACCCCTATGCAAGTCCCTAATTTAGGCCTCAAATGCGCATGGCGCTCTCACTTTAGAAGCCCTGTCGTATTTCAAGGCAACAGTTTAGGGCCACATATGGGGTATCGCCGTACTCGGGAGAAATTGCCTAACAAATTTTGTGGGGTATTTTCTGCTATTACCCTTTTAAAAAATGTAAATTTTTTGGGGAAACAAGCATTTTAGGTAAAAAAAATATATATTTTTTTACATATGCAAAAGTCGTGAAACACCTGTAGGGTATTAAGGTTCAAATTACCCCTTGTTACGTTCCCCGAGGGGTCTAGTTTCCAAAATGGTATGCCATGTGTTTTTTTTTTTTGCTGTCCTGGCACCATAGGGGCTTCCTAAATGCGGCATGCCCCCAGAGCAAAATTCGCTTTCAAAAAGCCAAATGTGACTCCTTCTCTTCTGAGATCTGTAGTGCGCCAGCAGAGCACTTTTCACCCCCATATGGGGTGTTTTCTGAATTGGGAGAAATTGGGCTTCAAATTTTGGGGGGTATTTTCCGCTATTACCCTTTTTAAAAATGTAAAATTTTTGGGAAACCAAGCATTTTAGGTAAAAAAAATATATATTTTTTTTACATATGCAAAAGTCGTGAATCACCTGTAGGGTATTAAGGTTCACTTTACCCCTTGTTACGTTCTCTGAGGGGTCTAGTTTCCAAAATGGTATGCCATGTGTTTTTTTTTTTTTTGCTGTCCTAGCACCATAGGGGCTTCCTAAATGCGGCATGCCCCCAGAGCAAAATTTGCTTTCAAAAAGCCAAATGTTACTCCTTCTCTTCTGAGACCTGTAGTGCGCCAGCAGAGCACTTTTCACCCCCATATGGGGTGTTTTCTGAATCGGGAGAAATTGGGATTCAAATTTTGGGGGGTATTTTCCGCTATTACCCTTTTTAAAAATGTAAAATTTTTGGGAAACCAAGCATTTTAGGTAAAAAATATATATATTTTTTTTTACATATGCAAAAGTCGTGAATCACCTGTAGGGTATTAAGGTTCACTTTACCCCTTGTTACGTTCCCTGAGGGGTCTAGTTTCCAAAATGGTATGCCATGTGTTTTTTTTTTTTTTGCTGTCCTGGCACCATAGGGGCTTCCTAAATGCGGCATGCCCCCAGAGCAAAATTTGCTTTCAAAAAGCCAAATGTTACTCCTTCTCTTCTGAGACCTGTAGTGCGCCAGCAGAGCACTTTTCACCCCCATATGGGGTGTTTTCTGAATCGGGAGAAATTGGGCTTCAAATTTTGGGGGTATTTTCCGCTATTACCCTTTTTAAAAATTTAAAATTTTTGGGAAACCAAGCATTTTAGGTAAAAAATATATATATTTTTTTTACATATGCAAAAGTTGTGAATCACCTGTAGGGTATTAAGGTTCACTTTACCCCTTGTTACGTTCCCTGAGGGGTCTAGTTTCCAAAATGGTATGCCATGTGTTTTTTTTTTTTTTTTGCTGTCCTGGCACCATAGGGGCTTCCTAAATGCGGCATGCCCCCCAAAAACCATTTGTCGCTCCTTCCCTTCTTAGCCCTCTACTGCCCGCCGAACAATTAACATAGACATATGAGGTATGTGCTTACTCGAGAGAAATTGGGTTTCAAATGCAAGTAAAAATTTTCTCCTTTTTACCCCTTGCAAAAATTAAAAAATTGGGTCTACAAGAATATGCGAGTGTAAAAAATTAAGATTTTGAATTTTCTCCTTCACTTTGTTGCTAATCCTGTGAAACACCTAAAGGGTTAATACACTTACTGAATGTCATTTTGAATACTTTGGGGGGTGTAGTTTTTATAATGGGGTCTTTTATGGGGTATTTCTAATATGAAGACCCTTCAAATCCACTTCAAAACTGAACTGGTCCCTGAAAAATAGTGAGTTTGAAAATTTTGTGAAAAATTTCAAAATTGCTGCTGAACTTTGAAGCCCTCTGGTGTCTTCCAAATGTAAAAACTCATACATTTTATGATGCAAACATAAAGTAGACATATTGTATATGTGAACCCCAAAAAAATATATTTTGAATATCCATTTTCCTTACAAGCAGAGAGCTTCAAAGTTAGAAAAATGCAAAATTTTAATTTTTTTCATAAAATTTTGGGATTTTTCACCAAGAAAGGATGCAAGTTACCATAAAATTTTACCACTAAGTTAAAGTAGAATATGTCAGGAAAAAACTATCTCAGAATCAGAATGATAACTAAAAGCATTCCAGAGTTATTAATGTTTAAAGTGACAGTGGTCAGAATTGCAAAAAACGCTCCGGTCCTTAAGGTATAAAATGGCCTGGTCCTTAAGGGGTTAAGGACCCAGACAATTTTCACTGTAGGACCCGGCCATTTTTTGAACATCTGACCACTTTCACTTTAAGCATTAATAACTCTGGGATGCTTTTACCTTTCATTCTCATTCCGATATTCTACTTTATGTTAGTGGTAAAATGTTATCGATACTTGGATCGTTTCTTGGTGAAAAATTCCAAAATTTTATGAAAAAATATGATTGCATCATAAAGTTGACATGTTTTTACTTTTGGAAGATATCAGAGGGCTTCAAAGTTAAGCAGCAATTTTCAATTTTTTCACAAAATTTACAAAATCCAAATTTTTCAGGGACCAGTTCAGTTTTGAAGTAGATTTGAAGGGCCTTCATATTAGAAATACCCCATAAATGACCCCAAATAAATAAAATCTGCACCCTTTAAAGTATCCAAAATGACATTCAAAAATCTTCATTTTTTAAACTCACATGTTCTTGTAGACCCAGTTTTTGAATTTTTACAAGGGGTAAAAGGAGAGAAATCTTCCTAAACTTTGTAATCCAATTTCTCTTGAGTAAGGAAATACCTCATATGTTTAAGTCAAGGACTCTGTGGGTGCATTACAAGGCTCAGAAGGGAAGGATCGACAGTGGGATTTTGAAGAGTTTTTCTGAAATGTTTTTTGGGGGGCATGTCACATTTAACCCCTTAAAGCGTACCTGTCATAGTGCAAAAAAAGAAAAAAAAGTGATATGTTACTCAGGACCCAATCCTGATCATGTGCATATCATTTGTATGTGTCTCGGACCTATATATCCAGAGATATAAACATATATCTGCGGGTGAGTTACTTTTTCATTGTGCAGGCTGGAGGGGGCGTGTCAGTCTGTCTCCCTCCCAGGAGCAAGCCTGGGCAGTCAGCCAATCAGTACTCTCTACTCTGTAGCCCTTTCCTCTCTGGTTTTATGCTGTACATGTTACACAAAGGAAGATACTTGGAGCTTGCCTGCAGTAATCAGAAGACATATGGTGAATTCATAACAGAATAAAATGTATAAATATAAGAGTAGATCTTTATAAAATTAGTGCAAGGATTTTTTAGATAAAAGTACAGCATTTTTATGAATACATACATGTTCTATCTGTTTTATCTTCTCCTAGCATAGCTGTCACTATGTGTGTCATTCATCTTTCATAGACTCCTGAATGTCTGATCAACTTCTTTGTCATTCAGGAGTCCGAGAAAGCTTTGACTATTTCAGCTTGCTGGGAGTTGTAGTTTAGTAACAAATAAAGCTGCAATGTTTGTAAATAACTGTGTTAGAGCAGTGTTGCCTCCAGCTGTTTTAAAACTACAGCTCCCAGCATGTCCAAACATCCTTTATCTGTAGTTTTGCATACACAATAAAAATCTCCAATACTGGATACCGGTATGCTTTACGGCCGGTATCCAGTATGCTGTAAAATCTAGACTAGTCTGTCTGGCTAAAAGACAGGCGACCCCTAGTGGTGGCTATTTTGAGCTTGAATTTCATGTGAAAATTAAAAAAAATTTAACAGGTGTATATTGTACTTTGCAGTGACATCAGTAATTTTACCCAAAAATCACAGCAAAATGGAAAAAAATCATATATATAAAAAACGACCAAAAATACCTTATTTTGGACTTTGAAATTTTTTGCGCATACGCCATTGACGTGTGGTTTAATTAATGATACATTTTTATAGTTCGGACATTTACGCACGCGGCGATACCACATATGTTTATATTTATTTTAATTTACTTGGTGTTTTTTTTTTTATGGGAAAAGGGGGTGATTTGAACTTTTATTAAGGAAAGGGTTAAATCACATTTATTATCTTTTTTTTTTTTACACTTTTTTTTTTGCAGTGTTATAGCTCCCATAGAGACCTATAGCACTGCACATACTGATTGCCAGCACTGTTCACTGCAAAGGCATAGCTTTGCAGTGATCAGTGTTATCGGCGGTCGATTGCTCAAGCCTGTATCTCAGGCTTGGAGCAATCAATCGCCGAAGGGACTTGCCGAAGGCAGGTAAGAGGACCACCGCTCGTGTCCCAGCTGATCGGGACACCACATTTTTACTGCGGTGGTCCCGATCAGCCCCACTGAGCAGCCGGGCAGCTTTCACTTTCGTTTTAGACGCGGCGTTCCACTTTGAACGCCGCGTCTAAAGGGTTAATAGCGCGCGGCACCGCGATCACTGCCCCGGATCCCGGCTTCAGATACATGCCGGGACCGACCCGATATGAAGTATGGTCACAGCGTGACCCTGCGTTATATCGTGGGAGTCGGCTAAGGACGTAAATATACGTCCTTGGTCGTTAAGGGGTTAAGAAGCCCCTATGCTGCCAGAACAGCAAAAAAAATAAATAAAATACCCACATGGCATACTATTTTGTAAACTACACCCCTCAAGGAATGTAACAAGGGGTACAGTGAGCCTTAACACCCCACAGGTGTTTGACGACTTTTCGTTAAAGTTGGATGTGTAAATTATTTTTTTTTTTCACTAAAATGCTAGTTTTCCTCCAAATTTTAAAATTTAACAAAGGGTAATGGGAAAAAAATGCCTTCCAAGATTTTGGGGGGGGGGGGGGGGAGTACGTAGTGTGTGTGTGTTTGGTGTATACTTTATATAACGGTGTGTGATTATAATTCACACACCGTTGTAAAAATAAAATTAATAATAATAAAACGGGGGGCCAAATGCAGCGTCCTGAATAATAGGACCAGGGTCATGCTGAAAAAACTGTGGCTGACCCTTGAGGACCTATCAGGGGTCGGGGGGGGGGATATTTATTTCTAATTTTTTTCTATTTTTAACCTCCTACCTGTCCCTGCTCACAATCTTCACAGAGGGGGGGGGGGTCCCTGGCTCCTTCTCACAGCTCTGCCTGCTGACTAAAGGCAGTGGGCTAGCAGAGCTGGGAGAAGGGGACATTAACCCCTCCCCTGCTGCTCTTGGTCGGACGATCGTTCAGCCAATATCAGAGCTGCTGGGGGGGGGGGGGGTGAGGAAATCGCCACCTCCCCATAGATACGGAATTACCACATATCGCCGGTGAATTCACAGGCGATCACCGACATGTGGGGGTCAAGACCCCCCCAGGGCATTTGCACGGGGTGCCTGCTGATAGATATCAACAGTCACCCTGGTCCGGTCCCCGCCCGGCGCCCTGGGTCTCCACTCATTACCTGTATTAATTGCACCTGTTTGAATTTGTCATCAGTATAAAGGACACCTGTCAACAACCTCAAACAGTTACACTCCAAACTCCACTATGGCCAAGACCAAAGAGCTCTCGAAGGACAAAAGAAACAAAATTGTAGACCTGCACCAGGCTGGGAAGACTGAATCTGCAATAGGCAAGCAGCTTGGTGTGAAGAAATCAACTGTGGGAGCAATTATTAGAAAATGGAAGACATACAGACCACTGATAATCTCTCTCGATATGGGGCTCCATGCAAGATCTCACTCTGTGGTGTTAAAATGATCACAAGAACAGTGAGCAAAAAGGCTACCATCAGTAACACTCTATGCCGCCAGGGACTCAAACCATGCAGTGCCAGACGTGTCCCCCTGCTTAAGCCAGTACATGTCCGGCCTGTCTGAATTTTGCCAGAGAGCATTTGGATGATCCAGAAGAGGATTGTGAGAATGTAATATTTTCAGATGAAACAAAAGTAGAACTTTTTGGTATAAACTCAACTTGTCGTGTTTGGAGGAGAAGAATGCTGAGTTGCATCCAAAGAACACCATACCTACTGTGAAGAATGGGGGTGGAAACATCTTGCTTTGGGGCTGTTTTTCAGCAAAGAAACCAGGACGACTGATCCGTGGAAAGGAAAGAATGAATAGGGCCATATATCGTCAGATTTTGAGTGAAAACCTCCTTCCATCAGCAAGGGCATTGAAGATGAAACGTGGCTGGGTCTTTCAGCATGACAATGATCCCAAACACACTGCCCGGGCAATGAAGGAGTGGCTTTGTGAGAAGCATTTCAAGGTCCTGGAGTGGCCTAGCCAGTCTCCAGATCTCAACCCCATAGAAAACCTTTGGAGGGAGTTGAAATTCTGTGTTGCCCAGCAACAGCCCCAAAAAATCACTGCTCTAGAGGAGATCAGCAACATTGTGTGTAAACCTTGTGAAGACTTACAGAAAATGTTTGACCTCAGTCATTGCCAACAAAGGGTATATGACAAAGTATTGAGATGAACTTTTGTTATTGACCAAATAATTATTTGCCACCATAATTTGCAAATAAATTCTTTAAAAATCAAACAATGTGATTATGTCTCTCATAGTTAAGGTATATGTATGATGCCCCACTGTATGTATATTCACTAAATATATAATATATATTTGAGGCATGCAAGAAATTCCTCCAATTAACAGTGTTCCAATGTTAGCTTAATGTCTGTATAATTTTTGTTTCTTAAAGGCCTTTGGGTTTATGACTCGTGTGTCCCTGCAAGCAGAAAAAATGAATCACCACCCAGAATGGTTTAATGTGTACAACAAGGTAATTCATTACATTTTTATTCCATCACCTTAGCTTAAACCACTGGTGCATTTTTTCATGGTATCACTTTACTGGGTTTTGTTGCTCAGATGGGAATATGGCTTCCTGCTAAGACTTTCACTGCTCAGATCTACAAGGTCCCGTGCTGGCACATGCAAAGTTACAACACAGGAATAGTTGTTAAATGTCAGAATAAATTTGTCACCTTTGCACGATCAGTATGTTCAGTCGGACATAGCATAGCAACAGCTTCTATCAGTTAATATACTGGCACAGTGTTCCATGCTGGCAACTATATGTGTAATATAAACTCATCCTCCTTTGACTTTACTGCAGTCAGCGATAAGTAGTTCTTTTGACTGTATCCTGGAAATATGACAGTAAATGTGTTGTGCCAAATGGGCAGATTTTCAGCCACTCCCCTTGTTAACCTTATTTAATGAGTTGTCATATAAATGTAACATAGTTTGAACATAGTAACCTAGTTTGAAAGGTTGACAAGAGTCCATTGAATTCAACCTAAACCTAACCCTACCAAAAGAAGGCAACCCCCCCAACGAGGCTGATACCAATTACTACATGACAAAGGAAAAATTCCTTCCTGACCCCAGTATGGCGATCAGAATAAATCCCTGGATCAACATTCTATCCCCATAATTCTAGTATCTCTAACCTGTAATATTATTGCTATTGTTGAGCGGCATAGGCCATATTCAATTCACGATATTTTGCGAATATATGGACGAATATTCGTCATATATTTTCAAAATTTGCATATTCGCAATATTCGCAGCCTTTTTTTCCTATGCACCATAAAATTTGCATGCGCATTCACCATAAAATTTGCATGCGCATGCGTAATATTGCATGATAAAAGAGCTAAAAGAAGGGAGGGATCAATATGCGCGAATCCGTGAATATGCGATAAATATTCGCATTGCGAATATTCGCGCCCAACACTAATTATTACTCATCCTAACCATAACCTGTAATATTATTAAAAAACATTCTATCCCTCTTGAATTTAGTGAGTCAGACATCTCAACTACATGTAGCAGAGAGTTCCATAGTCTCACTGCTCTAACAGTAAAGAATCAACGTCTGTGGTGATGGTGAAACCTTCTTTCCTCTTTGCTTTTCTTATCTCCTTGTTTCTTCGTCAGTTGAACCTCACTTTTGTCTAATAAGAACACTGCCTTCTTTGCCATAGCAACCAGAGCTCTAATAATAGCCAACAGACCTGACTTTGCCAGCACAATACTGGGGTTGGGGATGTTTCAGAAACATTTAGGGGGCTTTTTAGATTGTTGATAACTATGGAGCCCCTTTTTTAATTTCCAACCTGCTCTCCAGATATGAAAGGTAAGCTGTACTTGGTTGCTACACAATAAATCTCTAGATAAGTGAAAAAACATAAGTGAAATTTCTCATTTATGGTTATAATTTGTAATATGAGCACTAAATTATATTTTTTTGAAGTATAACTACAGCTTTATCTCAGTTTGTACAAAAATGACAGTTTTTGTGGTCACTGGCTGGAGGAGAAAGAGCAATGGTGTCCCTTGCAATGGTTTTATTGTGTTTCTCAGCCCTTTTCAATTCCTCCTGTGGGTTGGCTTTGTTTACAAGAACACCTTGCCATATAGGTTTTCCTGGGAGACTCCTTTTTTACCTGTGCCCAGAGAAGACAGGCTCCATGTGGATTTCTGATTTAGGAACACAAAGTTAGACATGCCAAAAAACCTCCCTCAAGTTTAAAGGAAAACTGTCAGCTTACTCCCCCCACACTAAATAGTGGTATTGGCTTGTAGTGCGGGGGATGCTGATCAGATTGATGCCTACCATGCCCGGATCCGCCCCGCCGTTCGGCCGAAATCTTCCATTTTCTGTATATGCTAATTAGATGTTAACTGGCACAGGCGGGTTACTGGCACTCTGACGTCAGTGCCGCTCGTCCGCAGCGCCACCCAGCTCATCAATATTCCTCCTCTCCCTCCGCCTCTCCCTCTTCATTACAGAGCGGGGAGAAGAGTGAGAGGCGAACGGATGGGAGGAATATTGATGAGTTGGGCGGCATTGTGGACACGCGGCGCTGACATCAGAGATGCCAGTTACACTGCTTGTGCCAGTTAGCACCTAATTAGCATATACAGAAAATCGAAGATTTCAGCCGAACGGCGGATCCGGGGATGGTAGGCATCAAACTGATCAGCATCCCCCACACTACCAACCAGTACCGCTGGTTAGGGGGGGGGAACAAGCTGACAGTTTTCCTGTTAGGATTCGGCTAGCTGGATGTGGATTCTCTGTGTCAGCGAGGGATTGGCGTGGACCGTGTCGGTGGACCGGTTCTAGGTTGCTACTGGTTTTCACCAGAGCCCGCCTCAAAGCGGATGGTCTTGCTGCGGCGGTAGCAACCAGGTCGTATCCACCGGCAACGGCTCAACCTCGCTGACTGCTGAGAAGGCGTGGGACAGAAGGACTAGGCAGAGGCAAGGTCACACATAGCAGAAGGTCGGGGCAGGCGGCAAGGTTTGTAGTCAATAGCAATAGCAGAAGATCTGTAACACAGGCTTTGGACAACACTAAACGCTTTCTCTGGCACAAGGCAACAAGATCCGGCAAGGAAGTGCAGGGGAAGTGAGGTTAAATAGACAGGGAGCAGGTGGAGGCTGATTAGACTGATTGGGCCAGGCACCAATCATTGGTGCACTGGCCCTTTAAATCTTAGAGAGCTGGCGCGTGCGAGACCTAGAGAGCGGAGCCGCGCGCGCCAGAACGTGACAGCCGGGGACCGGGACGGGTAAGTGGCTTGGGATGCGATTCGCGAGCGGGCGTGTCCCGCTATGCGAATCGCATCCCCATCGTGAATGTCAGTGCAGCGCTCCCGGTCAGCGGGTCTGACCGGGCACTGCAGAGAGGAGAACGCCGCGAGCGCTCCGGGGAGGAGCAGGGACCCGGAGTGTTCCGCGTAACATTTCCTTTAACCTACAATCTTACAGTGTTGATCCAGAGTAAGGCAAACCCACCATGAGACTGAGGCCAATTGCCCCACGACAGGGGAAACATCCCTTATCCTCATAAATCAATTATCCATAACGTGTAATATATTTTTCCAGAAAAAATCCAGGCCCCGTTGAACTTGTTTATTGAGTAAGACATCACAACATCATGTGGCAGAGAATTCTATAGCCTCACTACTCTTACAGTAAGGAATCCCATTTGTCATGATGGTAAAACCTTCTTTCCTCTAAACGCAGAGGATACCCCCTTGTCATGGTTACTAGCCTAGGTATAAAAAAAGATCATTAGAAAGATCTCTGTACTGTCCATTCATATATTTGTACATTGTGGTTAAATCGCCCACTAAATAACTAATCGAAATAACCCCATGAATTACCTTGGTCACCCACCTTTGCACAGAAGCAAGGAATGTGGCCTTGAATCAGTTAGCTAATGTGGCTGGGTTCGAAGGTGCAAATAACAGAATATTTGTGTGTTATTATTAATACTAAATAAGTCAGACATGAATAGAAGACCAGATACAGACTTGTTTACACACATTAGCAGCTGGAGAGCATACGGTTATACTATACTATTGCTACATACCTACCAACATTGAAAACTACATCACAGAATATGGCTCCACCTGTAAATGACATAAGTCTGCTTGTTTAGCAAATTAGGGAGAAGTAGTATGAATATCCCATCACATGTTCAAACAATCAGCGATCCAGTGGGTGAAACAGTCCCCATGGTGTTCCTGCACTTTAGCTCTCTTCTGTTTTTTAACTACTCTGCTTGTACAGGGTGCTTTTGAGTAACTTGCTCGTAAATGCTCATTTTATTAATCCTATAATAAACCTGGGTTGAATTCTGCTGCTATTGGAATTGGCAAACAAGCACAATGCTGGCAACTTTCCTGCGTTTTGTAACACATTAATAAGGGAAGTGTCAACATCCAAGGATGAGGCAAACAAAATATAAGGTTCAAGCCTCACCGAACCATGTCCAAAGATCCACACTAAGAAAAAAAAAGCAGCACAATGAAAATCAGTATACCTCATTTTTCACTCTTATATTTCACTAATTAGAATGGTTGCTATAACCAAAATGTTGCAAGAGTAAGATGAATGTAGTACTCAAACCTTGGTCATGCTGCCTTGTTTCTTACTGTAACGCTTTTATATCTACTTCACAGGATTCTAGCTATAGACAAGAGAACTAGACATGCAGTCATATGTACAAATGAATATTCACAATTCTGATAATTCTGATAAGGAAGAATAAAGTAAAGAGTTGCACATGTCTAATTTATGGCTGCTACATGTTTAATCTAACCATAAACCCAAGGTTACAGCTGACCATTGTAGCAACCATTACGCTGAATTGTCAATGCAACTGGGGATGATAACCTCAAGTGGTAACTTGAGACCCAATATAACAGAGTAAAGCAATGGATTCTGAATTTTTTTAAAATCAAAGTTTAAACTGTGCATGCCATAAGGTTTTTGTAAATCATAAGGTTTTTGGCAAGTAAACCACCACCATAACATTTTACCACATGGTATTAGTATACCCCTGTATAATCTGCCCATTGCTGCATAATGTAGAGATTAAAATTAGAACATAGCCTGCACTGTATGTAAGTTACATTGGAATATTCATTTAGGCATACAGCATCAAATCTTGTTGACTAGTCTCTTAAATGGCCTTTCTGTGCAAGACCTGGCTTGTGAGGACATTGCAGTAAGTTGATCAATTCAGGAAGGTTGTTGTTTAGGCACTATATTGTGTGACTTCTCAGCATTATGCTATGTCCAGATGACTCTTCACCAGTACTTTAAATGCAACTGGTATTCGGTTTCTATACTATGCACGACTAAGAAGATTATACAGAACATTTTAGAATACATTTACTATCCAGTATAACTCTATGGTTATTGTTTAGAGGCCTAAAAACATATTACAGACATAATTTGAGCATTTTACATTATACTTTAGAACATATCTAGATTTTAGAATTTGCGTTATGATTTTACTTTTCTATTGATGCATGTCTTTAAAATCTGTACAGACATTTATTTTTATACCATGGCTGTGGCCCAGAAGGGTCATTCCAACAATGAGCTGACACAAACTTTACACAAAGTACATCAGGGTGATATTTTCCATATCTTAATTTACAACTGGCTTATTCTGGAGATTCAGAATATTTATCACCTTCCATTCAGGTTTGGTCCAGCAGTTTAGATAAATTCCAGTGCCTCACAATCATCTGTGTCAATATATTTATCATTAAAAGATATATCCAGTGGTGAAAAACTTTTCCCTATCCTAAGTATAGGGGATAAATTTCAGATCGCGGGGGGTCCAACCACTGGGGCCCCCTGCGATCTCCTGTACGGGGCCCCGGCAGCCCTCGGAAAGGGGGCGTGTTGAACATGGCACGGAGCGACGGCTGACATGCCCCCTCAATACAACTCTATGCCAAAGCCGGAGCACTGCCTTCGGCAATCTCTGTCTCTGCCATAATGATGTATTGAGGGGACGTGTCAGCTGCCGCTATGTGTGGTGGTCGACACCCACTATCTGGCCAGCGAGCCAGGGCCCCGTACAGGAGATTGCGGGGGCCCCAGCGGTCAGACCCCCTGCGATCTGAAACTTATCCCCTATCCTTAGGATAGGGGATACGTTTTTCACCACTGGGCTACCCCTTTAAATTGGTTGTCTAAAGTAAAAAAAAAATACAGAAAAGAATAAACAAGCTACGCTATACCTCTATCCCTTACAGCTGACACAACGATGCCCCCAATCCTCTACTAGTCAGCGCTTTTTCTTGGTTCCTGCATCATGCCAACCACCAGAAACTGCCCTTGCTCAGCCAATGACTGACTGAGATGGGACACCACTGCAGCCAGTGATTGGATTAGCAGGAACATTTCTCGGAGTTCAACATGTGACATGAACTAGGAAGAAGCCAGTGACAAATGGAAGACCAGAGGCGTTGGTGTGTCAGCTACCAAAATAGCTAATTATAGACAAAAATAACCTAAAATGGAATACAAGTTTCTTGATTTGATCCTTACACCTAATTTAAAAGAATTTCAAGTGTTTTTAGCCAAAAATATGTGCGCTTGTATGTTCTATACTAAAAGTAATTTCATGTGTGTGTGCTTTCTTCTTGCAGGTTAAAATAACTCTGACAACTCACGATTGTGGGAAATTGACCAAAAAAGATGTGAAACTTGCTCAGTTTATTGAAAAAGTTGCCACCTCCTAATAAATTAATAAATCAAGTTAATTGTTTTGTGTATTGCAGTTCTTTATTTCTGGAAGTGTAAAAAATTTTTACAGATTTTTTGGTGATATAAGAAGTGCATACATTTTCACCCTCTCTTTAGTGGTACACTATACACTGACTGGCCACTTTTTTAGGGACACCTGTTTGCAATTGCACTTGGAACACCAATTTATTCTTTCCACAAATAGCTATTCAGCCAATGACATAACAGCAACTCAATGCATTTAGGCATGTCGATAACGTGCGGATGTTCAAACCAAGCATCAGTGTGAGGAACAACAGGGATTTAAGTGACTTTGAAAGTGGCATGGTTGTTGGTGCCAAACAGGCTGGTCTGAATATTATAGAAATGTGCTCCACCCACAGCTCACATCATCTCAAACAGTTTTTTTTGACACCTTAAGGACCAAGCCCATTTTGACCTTAAAGCGTACCTGTCAGATCCAACACATTTTTTTTAAATATATTACTCCTAATCTACACCTAATCCTGACCATGTACAATTTTTATGTGTCTAGCACCTTTATTTATTTTTTTAGTACACTTTTAGCTCACTAGTCTGAATTCCTCTCCAAGGGAGGGGGCATGGCCTCACTGTGTAGGTCTCCGCCCCTCCCTCAGTATGCTGTCTGCTCACATTTCCCTAGCATTAGCAAGACTACAACTCCCAGCATGTCCACACTGTCAGAGCATGTTGGGAGTTGTAGTTTTGCTAATGCTAGGGGAGATGTGAGCAGGCAGATGGTTTCATCTTCATTAGCATTAACAAAGCTAAAATTCCCAGCATGTTCACACTGTCATGGCATGCTAGGAGTTGTAGTTTCAGACAGTTTACTGTACCCTTAACCTCCTCCAACTATGCCCGCCCCGCTCCTCCGGGCTGTCAGCAGCGGCGGCAGCTCCTGCGGGGGTGTAATCTGCCTGCTCAGCCTGGCCAGGATAATTAGCCTTGCACATCCGTAACACTATAAAGGACAAACCCGGGTGGGGGTGTCTGGCAGCAGTGTCTGGCTGTGGTGTCGGGCGGAAATGTCCGGGGATCGGTGGTGTCCGGGGGGGGCAGCGGTCGGCAGCCCCCCTCCCCCTAAACATATATGAACATACTACCATGTGGTGGATGCTCGGGATGTGGGGTGATGCTGTTGCAACGGGAGCCTTCCCCATCTTGCTCAGAGGCTCACTGAGGTCCGGGCACACTCTTGCTCCCAGCACTGGACCTGCTGTCAATCAGAGGATGGGTCCATGACGTAGGTGATGACCGCTGGACACGGCATGTGTCCAAGCATGGAGGGGGGACCCCTAGTTGACTGGCTTTTTCACCCTGAATTAGTTAAAATTTTCTAATGAAAGATATTGCAAAACCTATTGGTTTTGCATGCTTTACAACTTATTTAAGTTTTTTTTTTTATCTGACAGTGCCCATTTAAGGACCAGGTCAATTTTATTTTTGCGTTTTCGTTTTTTCGTCCTCGCCTTCTAAAAATCATATCTCTTTTATATTTTCATCCACAGATGAATATGAGGACTTGTTTTTCGCATGACCAGTTGTTCTTTGTAATTACATCACTAATTTTACCCTAAAATGTATGGCGCAACAAAAAAAAAACTATTTGTGTGGGAAAACTGAAAAGAAAACCGCAATTTTGCTAATTTTGGAAGGTTCCGTTTTCACGCCGTACAATTTACGGTAAAAATGACATGTTTTATTTTATTCTGCGGGTCAATACAATTAAAATGATACCCATGAACATATACTTTTCTATTATTGCACCGCTTTAAAAAAATCGCAAACTTTTTAACCAAATTAGCACGTTTAAAAACCCTCTATTTTGACGACCTATAACTATTTCAATTTTCCATAAGAGCGGCGACATGAGGGCTCATTTTTTGTACCATTATCTGTATTTTTTTATTGATGCCAAATTTGTGTTTGCGGTCGGATTCTTATATGTACCATAACTAGGGTAACATTTGCATGGAGAATTCGGCCTGGGGTGTGCCTGGCTGGCCGTGAAGGGTATCCTATAGAAAGGGGGATACCCTGAGTGTAACTGTAGAAAAAAAGGGGAGGGAGGGTGGGGACACCTTGCATGCTGTCGACAGCACCTGTGTGGATGAGGTGGATATTTAAGGACCAGACTCCTCTCACAAATTAGGTTAACTGTTTCAGCTAACCACCACTTGTGGTTGGATTCTTATATGTACCGCCGTAAGTAGGGTACCATTTGCATGGAGAATTCGGCCCGGGGTGTGCCTGGCTGGCCGTGAAGGGTATCCTATAGAAAGGGGGCAAAAATACATCAGTTAGGTAATGCATGAATTAATGGCTAAGTATAACCTACTTCATATGAACCCGAAATAGACAACATGCTCCAGTTAACAGCCGTTGGTTGGAACGTGTCAATGGAACAGAGCGATAAAAGTGCCCTAACTTACTTAACATCTAAGTGATAACTGACAAAGAGAAGCCCCTACCCAGAAGCTGGCTCAGCTGTTATGGAGCCGAAACCAAGAAGGAATTCTGGATATACCACTTGGCACTACTGGACGCATAGCGCCTACCAGAATGGTACTACCAGGGATAAAGGTAACCCAAGTGACAGAGATAGGAAATGTTGGAGAATTGCTAGATAGACAGAAGGTACAATGAGTCGGTTAGATTGAGAAGTGGCCAAAACACAGACGTCAGTAGGTATTTAGATAGGTAGTGCGTGGAGAGAAAGAAAAAAAATTGCATGTGTCCCTTGCTACACATATAAGTATTCCTATTGAACCATGCTATACATAAGTGACAACAAAACATAAAAGAATATAACATACTTAACCTGAGGTTTTGTGTACCAGTAAGGCAGTATCCTCATACTTGCAGGCGTAAAGAAGATAATTACTGCTACGCCCTGAGGCTTATCGCAAAAGAAAATATACATGACCAGAAGGTTACAAAGACCAATATGGGCAAATCTACCAACATGTACACGTTTGACAAGACAAACATACAACAAAAGGCCCAGAAGCTACATCCACACCAAAGAACTTAGCACTAAGACGTGTACAGCTAAGACGTGTACAGCTAAGACAGTGCAATCTGCCTCAGACAGAATCGTATGTAACGCAGAAACGGAAACAACAGGAGGCTTGTGGACTGACAGTGCAATCTGCCTCAGACAGAATCGTATGTAACGCAGAAACGGAAACAACAGGAGGCTTGTGGACTGACAGTGCAATCTGCCTCTAACAGGGGCGAATGTGACGTACAAAAACAAAAGACAAGAAACAAGAAAGTTTGTAATGTACAAAGGAATGACAACAATATGAAGGCTTGAGGATTGTCGGGCAGCCTCTCTCTCCCGGGAGCATGTGACGTACGAATGCATGTAAAGTGACAACTCAAAGCTTACCTGGAATGGCGAGGTCAAACTGACTGTAACAAGGTGTATAAAATGACCAATGACCAAAAAGGAAACTATTAAGAGGAGGCTTTACGGATTGACGACAGCAATTGGCCTCCGACCACACTGAACGTATAGGGCTAAGAGGTAAAACCAATCTGGTCATACCTGCTTGGGTATCCTAGGAATGTTGCCACCTATAGTGATGTTCACCATACCTGACCTGCCTACAAGAACAATGTGACGCTATAACAGCCTAATATGCCTGACTTAAGCACATGAAAACGTGAGTGTAATACTATGAGCATAGCCTAATATACTTGACTAGCGCACATAATGTAAGCATAAAGTGACAGAGCTGAAACCAAAGAATGGGACAATAACTTTGGAACATACACTGTAAGGAACTGTATGCATATTACCCTGTAGGGAAATGTACGTATGTCACACTGTAGGAATCGTACGTATGTCACACTGTATGGTACTGTATGTATCGTATGCATGTCACACTGCAAGGAACTGTATTCATAGTACACTGTAGGGAACAGTATGAATGTCACTCTAGGTAACCGTATGTATTGTATGTGTCACTGTAGGGAACCATATGTATGTCCTACTATAGAGAACCGTTAATGTTGAAGCATGGTATATCACTTGAATTAATGTAACGCCGTATAACATAAGCGAAATGCCTCTAACAGGGGCGTATGTGACGAACAAAACAAAAGACGACAAGAGGCTCGTAGATTGACGATACAATCTGCCCCAGACAAGAACGTTTGTAATGTACAAAGGAATGACAACAATATGAAGGCTCGAGTATTGTCAGGCAGCCTCTCTCTCACGGGAGTGTGTGATGTACAAAAGGCATGTAAGTGAGGACTTAAAGCTTACCTGGAATGGTGAGCTCAAACTGGCCTTAAAAAGGCGTGTATAATGACCAGAAAGGAAACTATAAAGATGAAGTTATAGGATTAACAACAGCAATCAGCCTCCAACCACACCAAACATAAATAGCTAAGAGGTAAAACAACCTAGCGTACATGATGTAAGCATAACATGACAGAGCTGAACCAAAAACCGGGACAATATCTATGAAACATACACGTAAGGAACTGTATGCGTATTACCCTGTAGGGAAATTCATGTACATCACACTGTATGGAACCGTACGTATGTCACACTGTAAGAAACTGTATGCATAGTACCCTATAGGGAACGGTATGTATGTCACACTGTAGGGAACCGTATGCATAGTACCCTGTAGGGACCAGTATGTATATGATGCTGTAGGGAACCGTTAACGTTGAAGCATGGTATATCACTACAAGTAACGTAAACACCGTAAAACATCTCCGGAAACATCAAGGCGCTGTATATGAGCTTATAGTGACGTAGGCCCTGAACAACATTAATGTTCAATATAACAGCTAATTAACCACTAATACGCAGTATATGTAAGCCAGAGTAACAAACATAAATTACCAGTAGTAGAAACATAGGCCCATGTGTGAGCTAAAATAATGTGAAATGCCCAGTACCTCTGCTACAGTAACATTAGCCCCAAGTAACATTAGTGTACCATATATCAGTTATTAACACCACACAGCATATAGTTACTAGTTATGTAATGCAAATTATCAGCTTCAGTAACATAAGCACTGTATGACCACTATAGGGACAAAAATGCACCACATCACAGCTATGGAATGCAACACGTTATCGATTATATTAACACAAAGCCCAGTATATCAATAATACCAAAAAGAGCACAGTATATATGCTATGGTATCAATGCCTGGTACTGAATATCGATATAATAATGTGAATCACGGCATCAGCTCAGGTAATGCATGCCATGGGAACTAATGTAGCATAAATGTCAGTCACATATGCACCATGTGACAGCTCCAGAAAGGTATACATAATTTTATGTAATGTGCCTGCTATAGGAATATTTGCGTAGTGTGAACTTTAGGGGGTAAAGTGACTCATAAGAGTAAACATAAGAAACATAAGAGTAAAACGACAGCGCTGAACATGAAAAACGTGACCACAAGCCATGAAAACAATACTGTAAGAAACATATTTGGGTCATATTGAAGGAAGATGTACATGTTAAACCGCTAGGGAAGCATATGCACGTACACCGAGTAGGAACCTGGAGTAATGCTTTGTTGAACACAAGCGTGGTATACTGTGTGGACATAAGCACGGAACACTATGTAGAAGGTAAAGCATGGTATACTCTATGGGACATAGCATGGAACACTATGTAGAAGGTAAGCGTGGTATTCTGTGGGACATAGCATGGAACACTATGTGGAAGGTAAGCGTGG
Organism: Hyla sarda; assembly: GCF_029499605.1. NCBI lineage: Eukaryota > Metazoa > Chordata > Amphibia > Anura > Hylidae > Hyla > Hyla sarda. The sequence continues at coordinate 357,583,769 of NC_079192.1, forward strand.
TATACTGTGTGAGACATAAGCACGGAACACTATGTAGAAGGTAAGCGTAGTATACTGTGGGACATAGCATGGAACACTGTGGAAGGTAAGTGTGGTATACTGTGTGAGACATAAGCACGGAACAGTATGTGGAAGGTAAGCGTGGTATACTGTGGGACATAGCATGGAACACTATGTGGAAGGTAAGCTTGGTATACTGTGTGGACCTGAGCACAGAACACTATGTGGAAGATAAGCGTGGTATGCCGTGTGGACGTAAGCACGGAACACAATGTGGACGATAAGCGTGGTATACTGTGTGGGAACATATGGCAGTACACAGTTTTGCTCGTTAACTGCTATTGCAACTGAGTGGAAACACAATCATGGTGCAATTGTGTAGAATGTAGCCGTGACTCAGGAAGCTAAATGAGGTCAGTACCCTGGATGAAATGAATACGTGTTATCCTACATGCAGGGAAACATAGGCATGTATGGTAACGTGTGGCACATTGTGAAATGAAAATGTGGAATACCATGTGGTATCATATGCAAGGACATCCTATCACACCTGACCTTCAACATGAACAACGTATACAGGAGCAGTACCACATCAGACACACATTTAGCCGTACCACAGCAGACATTCCCATACACAGGGACAGCTTATGCAAGTTACATAACCGGATAACCTGAACTGCACAACAAGAAATGTTTATCAATCACCTTTCTGAAGAACGTTACCCCTGGCAACCTTGCACGGCCCCCGGGGATGCCCCTCAGTAAATTGCAAGGCAGCAGTCAGCAACTTCTCCTTACACACTGCTCCGCAATGTTCATATGACAGCGTGTGCACCCATAACTAGTATGCAGTGTACCTAAAGCAGGACTTGTGCACAGATGCCGCATGTATGCCAGTAACCATGGTGCCGAGTAAACAAAGTGGGCTCGTGCATATGTAATACCTAGCTAGCCGCCCGCTGCGTGGCTGCCTGGACTGCCGAGCCCCCGAAGAGAACATCCGTACCTGCTGTAGTGACAAACGTTACCATGGCGCAGGCAAGCTGCGCTCTTACCTGACCCCTGTACCTGATGGAGGGGGAATGTAGGAACAGGAAGTGACCACTGGCCTAGACAGGAAATCAACCAGAATGACACCTTGCATGCTGTCGACAGCACCTGTGTGGATGAGGTGGATATTTAAGGACCAGACTCCTTCCACAAATTAGGTTAACTGTTTCTGCTAACCACCACATATAAACCTTAAAATCGTTTTTTTATTCATTTTTTTTAATAAAATGTAACAAAAAAGCAGCAATTTTTGACCTTTTTTTTTACATTCACGCCGTTCACTGTACGGGGTCATTAACATTATATTTTAATAGTTCGGACAGTTACACATGTGACCATACCAAATGTGTTTATTATATTTTTTTTACACTTTTTGGGGGGTAAAATGGGAAAAGGGATCATTTACATTTTTATTGGGGGAGAGGATTTTTTGGGTTTTATTTTACTTTTTTTTTTTACACTTTTTATTTCCCCATAGGGGACTATTTATAGCAATCACTTGATTGCTAATACTGTTTATGCATAGCACTGATCAGTCTTATCGGCGATCTTCTGCTCTTGTCAGCTGGAAGGCAGATTAGTGCAGAAGACACCGGAAGGCGGCGAAGGCAGGTGAGGGGACCTCCATTCCCCATGTTAGCTGGTCTGATTCCCGCAGCCTGCGGATGATCAGATCAGCCAAAACTGTAGCCGCACTGCCGCAGAGGGGTTAATGGTGGACATCCGTGCGATCACAGATGTCGGCATTACTGGCGGGTCCCTGGCTGCTATCAGCAGCCGGGACCTGCCGTGCATGACGCCTGCATCACTCTGATGCTCACGGTCATGTATAGGACGTAAATGTACATCCTGTACATTTACGTCCGTGGTCGTAAAGGGGTTAAAACATGATAATTAGTTCCCTGTACTTCCATGGTATCCTTAGTCATCAGATAGAGCACATTAGGGATGTGATGGAATGGAAGAGTCGCATCATGGATGTGCAGCAGACAAATCTGCAGAAACTGAGTGATGCCATCATGTCCATATAGACCAAAACCTCTTAAAGGGGTAGTCCACTGGAAAACATTTTTTTTTTAAATCAACTTGTGCCAGAAAGTTAAACAGATTTGTAAATTACTGATATAAAAAAATCCTAATCCTTCAAGTATGTATCAGCTGCTATATGCTCCACAGGAAGTTCTTTTGTTTTTAAATTTCCTTTCTGTCTGACCACAGTGCTCTCTGCTGACACCTCTGTCCATGCCAGGAACTGTCCAGAGCAGGATAGGTTTGCTATGGGGATTTGCTCCTACTCTGGACAGTTCCTGACATGGACAGAGGTGGCAGCAGAGAGCACTGTGGTCAGACAGAAAGGAAATGCAAAAAGAAAATAACTTCCTGTGGAGCATATAACAGCTGATAAGTACTGGAAGGATGTAGGTGTTTTAATAGAAGTAATATACAAATCTTTTAAACTTTCTGGCACCAGTTGATTTTAAGAAAACTTTTTTTTTCCAGTGGAGTACCCCCTTTTTTCCAGTTTAGAGCACCTATTAGAAAGTATGCATGAAAAATTAAGACCGATCTGAGTGCAAATGGAGTACTAGCAAGGTGTATCTAAAAAAAGGCTCAAGGTATGTATGTGTGTGTGAGTGTATATATATATATATATATATATATATATATATATATATATACACACACACATAGAACATAAAAACTGACTAGCACAGCAGAAAAACTGAAGGTTCATACACAAATAGTAATAAAGTAGCAAAATAATAACCCTACATCAACAAATATATAGTGGGCAAAATATACTGCAAAATTAATGTATGTGAGATCATTATGGTAATTTAAATCAAGTGGTAAGCTTGTATCTAACTACAAGATTAAAAACACTTCCCTTGTAAATTCAGTCTTAGTTTTAGTGTTCAGTCCCAGCAACACTGAAACTGGACAAATCACCTGCATGCTTTAAAAAAAAAAAAAATTATAATAATTATTGTACATAAAAGGGACACTGTGGAGCTGGAAAGGGTGCAGAGAAGCGCGACTAAACTAATATAGGGCATGGAACATCTTAGCTATGCAGCGCGATTAAAGGAGTTACAATTGTTTAGTCTTGAGAAGAGACGTTTAAGGGGGGATATGATAAACGTATATAAGTATATTAATGGCCCATACAAAAAATATGGAGAAAAACTGTTCCAGGTTAAACCCCCCCAAAGGACGAGGGGGCACTCCCTCCGTCTGGAGAAGAAAAAGTTTAGTCTCAAGTGGCGACACGCCTTCTTTACCATGAGGACTGTGAACTTATGGAACAGTCTACCTCAGGAACTAGTCACAGCAGGAAAAATTAACAGCTTTAAAACAGGATTAGATACATTCCTGGAACAAAATAACATTAATGCTTATGAAGAAATATAAAATCCCATCCCTTCCCCAATATCGCGCCACACCCCTACCCCTTAATTCCCTGGTTGAACTTGATGGACATATGTCTTTTTTCGACCGTACTAACTATGTAACTAACTATGTAACTATGTAACATTAATCTGGGAGTTGTAGTCGTGCAAGCCAGGGAAGGGAGCGGTAATGCGCTCCGCTCCCTGGGTGAGGGTGATAAGAAAATCACTGTAATTTCATATTTCCAGCCGGGTCCTGTGACACAGAACCGTGCGAGAAATTTGAAATTATAGTAAAGTCTGCGGAGCCGTGGTAAGGAGCCCAGACGGACATAACTCTGCAGCTGCCCGGGACATGTGCAGGAGCCGTCCCTGCCATCTCTCAGAGTGTACCGCAGTGTTGAGGGATGGCAAAGACGGCTCTTACACATCTCGCCGCCCGGCTGTGGGACTCCCGGGTGGCTGCAGAGTTATGTCAGCCTGGGCTCCTTACCACGGCCCCGCGGGGAAAATATATGATGGAGTCCCGGGCGGCTGCAGTGAGGCCAGCCCGGGTTCCTTACAATATATGACCGAGCCCGAGTGGCTGCAGAATGATGCCAGCCCGGGCTCCTTTTAACATATAACGGAGCCACAGAGTTTTTAGTCTCTACTGTCAGATCAAATTTCCTGCCTGGTCCCGTGATTAGCTGCTCAGTTCTGTCCAATCACGGGACCCAGGCGGAAATATGAAATTACAGTAGGGGATACAGAAACTCTGCGGCGCCGAGGTATGTTAAAAGGAGCCCGGGCTGGCATCACTCCGCAGCCGCCCGGGCTCCATCTGATTCTATCCCCGCTACCTTAACATAATGACGGGGACACTGATTTTTACTTATACCAGCATACAAAATTACTGTTGTCTCAGATTTTTCCCAGCTTGGAAACTGGCCAAGACCTGACTCACTAGTCAGCTGATGACAGGGAGCCTGTCTGCTTCAATGGGTGGAGTGATCACTTGGCAGGAGAGAGATCAATCTGCAACTAATGCAACAGCTGGAGGCACACTGATTGAAAACCACAAGTCTGCAGCTCATTTATGTTCCAATGGGTGGGGTAACTGATGTGTAGGAAGAAGGAAAATAGAATTGTGGGATTTGTAATCAAAAAAAGAAAAATCAAACAGGAAATACAAGTTCACAAAAAGCTAGCCACAGTATTATGGTAATCTCATGACATAGCCATTTAGCCCCAAGACAAGTGCAGATCCTTCCTAAGCATGTCCATTACTGTCTGCCAGGTACATACTAAAATCACCTTATGGTGGGTAGCCCCTTTAATGATGATAGTGGCCGACTGATGGTAGCCGACACTTATTTAACGCTACAGGACGAACGTGGTGCGTTAAGTCCTGGCCTGCAAGGGCATACTTGTATGCCAACTGTCCGCAAAGGGTTCATTTAAAGAAAAAAGAAAAAACATGCATAATGGGTATCACAAGTGGTGAAAAGAAAAAAAAAAGTATTTCACCTTCACATTGCTTAATTTTTTTTTAACCTTCTAAAGGCTTAACAACATCCCTAAATCCTATTTTAAGTTCACAGATGGGTGCAGTTTTTAAATTTGTATTATGTTTTTTGTACCATACAGGCCTTTTTAAATCCACTTCATAAATAAAATAATCCCTAAAGAAATCAATTTTAGAAATGTTAATGAAAATTTGCTGCTAAACTTCTCTCTCAAACATCCTTTTAAATAGTTAGGATGTTAATCAAGTTATGACAACATGCAGACATGGAAAAAATACTCTTGCATTAAAGACAGAAAAACCCACGAGGCTCCCTGAAATAATTTGAAACTAATTAAATAAATAGTGAATAAATAAGTTGCTAAAAATGTATTGAGGATAATCAGACATATCAGACTTCTACTGTACTTGTCTAAAGGTATATTGGCCCACTTATCATGAGCAAAGTGCTCCAGCTTTCTCAAGTTAAATGTTGAATTTAGAGTTGAGTAAACTTTTGAAAAGTTCAACTTGCTGAGCTTGCCAAACTTTTACAAAAACTGTTGGTTTGGTTAAGCTCAGTTTGACGCGAACAGCCAATGAAAAAAAGCCCCCTAAACTCGTTTTTAACACTGCCTAACAGCTCTAAAGCTCTAATAACACTTCTAGGAATGGCTGTTCAACTAGTTTGAAAGAGGTACTCCTGTGGAAAACTTTTTTTTTATTTTTTTAAATCAACTGGTGCCAGAAAGTTAAACAGATTTGTAAATTACTTCTCTTAAAAATTCGTAATCCTTCCACCACTTATTAGCAGATGTATACTACAGATGAAATTCTTTTTTTTTTTTTTGGATTTCTTTTCTGCCACAATCACAGTGCTCTCTGCTGACACCTCTGTCCATCTTAGGAACTGTCCAGAGCAGCATATGTTTGCTATGGGGATTTTCTCCTGCTCTGGACAGTTCCTGACATGGACAGAGGTGTCAGTAGAGAGCACTGTGGTCATGACAGAAAAGAAATCCAAAAATAAAATAATTTCCTCTGTAGTATACAGCCGCTAATAAGTACTGGAATATTAAGATTTTTTAATAGAAGTAATTTACAAATCTGTTTAACCTGTTGGGGACGAAGGGCGTATGCATACGCCCTTGCGTCCTGGTACTTAAGGACGAAGGGCATATCCATACGCCCGTGGGAATTTCGGCCCCCGCCGCGCGCCGGGCGGGGACCGGGCCGGGGTGACTGCTGATATCTATCAGCAGGCACCCCGTGCAAATGCCCAGGGGGGTCATTAGATCCCCCCCATGTCGGCGATCGGCGCAAATCGCAAGTGAATTCACACTTGCGATTGGCGCCGATTCCGGGTCATTACGGATCTATGGTGACCCGGTGACCCGGAATAGAAGGGGGATCGCAATTGTCTAAGACACCCACGATCCCCCTAAAGCGATAGGAGTGAGGTGGCAGAGTTGCCACCCCTCCTATCTCTACTATTGGTGGTCTAGACGCGACCACCAATAGCAGATCTGGGGCGGGGGGGTTTACTTTCATTTTCCCCGTCCTGCCCTCCCACAATAGGCGGGGCAGAACGGGGAAAACGAAGAGGACTGGGCGCCGACGTCCACTTACCCCTCCGGAGGCAGCGGAGCGACGGGGATCGGCAGGCGGCGATGGAGATCTGCGGCGGCGTGCGGCAGAAGAGGACGGCTCCCGGATGCGACGGAAGCCGGTGAGTAGTTGCCTAGCAACATCTAGAGGGCTACAGTCTGAGACCACTATAGTGGTCTCTAGACTGTAGCCCTCCAGATGTTGCAAAACTACAACTGCCAGCATGCCCAGACAGCTGTTTGCTGTGTGGGCATGCTGGAATTTGTAGTTTTATAGCCAAAAACAAAGAGACCCACAATACTAATATTATTTCAAAAATATAACAATCTTTATTAGACAATAATTTTTTTTTAAAAAAATTAGTAAAAGGCAGAGGATGACCTTACGCAGGAGACAACAAGTGCCAGTGGACCTGGTATGGGTAATGTAGGCATACAGTCAGGAGCATACATGGTATAAGACTGGCGTAGCTGCATACTTATGATATCGTAACAATAGATATAATATCTAATATACATTGATGTAACATAGGGAGCAGCAATGCAATATAACAAACATAAATAGGAACCCAAGATGGGTAATACCTAAAAAGACTACCTGTCATATACCCAAAGGCCAGGAGCACCAAGCACCAACACCCCAGGGCTGCATGCTGGGAGTTTACACGGGCGGGTTTACAGCAAGTTTCCTGCTTCAAGTATGAGCTGCGGCAATTTTTTCGCCGCAGCGCAAATTCCTAGCGGGAAACTCACAGTAACCCGCCAGTGTGAATGTACCCTAAAAACACTACACTACACTAACAGCTAATAAAGAGTAAAACACAACATATACACCCCCTTACACTGTCCCCCCCACTAAAAATGAAAAACGTATTGTACAGCAGTATTTCCAAAACGGAGCCTCCAGCTGTTGCAAAACAACAACTCCCAGCATTTCCGGACAGCCACTGACTGTCCAGACATGCTGGGAGTTTAGCAACAGCTGGAGGCACCTTGTTTGGGAATCACTGGCGTAGAATTACCCCTATGTCCACCCCTATGCAATCCCTAATTTAGTTCTAAAATGCCCATGGTGCTCTCTCACTTTGGAGCCCTGTCGTATTTCAAGGAAACAAGTTTAGGGCCACATATGGGGTATCGCCGTACTCGGGAGAAATTGCACTACAAATTTTTGGGGGCTTTTTCTCCTTTTACCCCTTATGAAAAGGAAAAGTTGGGGGCTACACCAGTCTGTTAGTGTAAAAAAAAATAATTTTTACACTAACATGCTGGTGTTGCCCTTTACTTTTTATTTTCACAAGAGGTAAAAGGAAAAAAAGACCCCCAAAATTTGTAACGCAATTTCTCCTGAGTACAGAGATACCCCATATGTGGGCGTAAAATGCTCTGCGGGCGCATAACAGGGCTCAGGAGTGAGAGCGCACCATGTACATTTGAGGCCTAAATTGGTGATTTGCACAGGGGTGGCTGATTTTACAGAGATTCTGACATAAACCCAAAAAAATAAATACCCACATGTGACCCCATTTTGGAAACTACACCCCTCACGGAATGTAATAAGCGGTACAGTGAGCATTTATGCCCCACAGGAGTCTGACAGATTTTTGGAACAGTGGTACGTGAAAATGAAAAATGTAATTTTTTTGTTTGCACAGCCCACTGTTCCAAAGATCTGTCAAACGCCAGTGGGGTGTAAATGCTCACTGTACTCCTTATTACATTCCGTGAGGGGTGTAGTTTCCAAAATGGGGTCACATGTGGGGGGGTCCACTGTTCTGGCACCACAGGGGGCTTTGTAAATGCACATGGCCCCCGACTTCCATTCCAAACAAATTATCTCTCTAAAAGCTCAATGGCGCTCCTTCTCTTCTGAGCATTGTAGTTCGCTCGCAGTGCACTTGACGTCCAAACATGGGGTATTTCCATACTCAGAAGAAATGGGGTTACAAATTTTGGGGGGCATTTTCTCCTATTACCCTTTGCAAAAAAGTAAAATTTGGGGAAAAACCAGCATTTTAGTGGAAAAATATTTTTTTTCATTTACACATCCGACTTTAACAAAAAGTTGTCAAACACCTGTGGGGTGTTAAGTCTCACCCTACCCCTTGTTACGTTCCTTGAGGGGTGTCGTTTCCATAATAGTGTGCGATGTGGTGTTTTTTGCTGTCCTGGCACCATAGGGGCTTCCTAAATGGGACATGCCCCCCAAAAACCATTTCAGAAAAACTCACTCTCCTAAATCCCATTGTTGCTCCTTAGCTTCTGAGCCCTCTAGTGCACCCGCCGAACACTTGACATACACATATGAGGTATTTTCTTACTCGAGAGAAATTGGGTTACCAATTTTGAGAGGATTTTTTTCCTTTTACCCCTTGTAAAAATTCAAAAACTGGGTCTACAAGAACATGCCAGTGTAAAAAATGGAAGATTTAGAATTTTCTCCTTCACTTTGCTGCTATTCCTGTGAAACACCTAAAGGGTTAATACACTTACTGAATGTCATTTTGAATACTTTGAGGGGTGCAGTTTTCATAACGGGGTCATTTATTGGGTATTTCTAACCAGAAGACCCTTCAAATCCACTTCAAACCTGAACTGGTCCCTGAAAAATTCCGATTTTGAAAATTTTGGGAAAAATTTGAAAATTGCTTCTGAACTTTGAAGCCCTCTGATGTTTTCCAAAAGTAAAAACTCATCAATTTTATGATGCAAACATAAAGTAGACATATTGTATTTGTGAATCAATATATAATTTATTTGGAATATCCATATTCCTTATAAGCAGAGAGCTTCAAAGTTAGAAAAATGCTAAATTTTCAAATTTTTCATGAATTTTTTTTATTTTTCACCAACAAAGGATGCAAGTATCGCCGGAAATTTACCACTAACATAAAGTAGAATATGTCACGAAAAAACAATCTCGGAATTAAATTTATAAGTAAAAGCATCCCAGAGTTATTAATGCTTAAAGTGACAGTGGTCAGATTTGCACAAAAAATGCTCCCGTCCTTAGGGTCATAATGGGCTCCGTCCCCAAGGGGTTAAAGGGGTATTCCAGGTCCAAACTTTTTTTTTTTTAGATCAACTGGCTCCGGAAAGTTAAACAGATTTGTAAATTACTTCTATTAAAAAATCTTAATCCTTCCAATAGTTATTAGCTTCTGAAGTTGAGTTGTTGTTTTCTGTCTAACTGCTCTCTGATGACTCATGTCCCGGGAGCTGTGCATTTCCTATGGGGATATTCTCCCATCATGCACAGCTCCCGGGACGTGACATCATCATTGAGCAGTGAGACAGAAAATTTCAGAAGCTAATAACTATTGGAAGGATTAAGATTTATTACTAGAAGTAATTTACAAATCTGTTTAACTTTCCGGAGCCAGTTGATATATATAAAAAAAGGTTTTGCCTGGAATACCCCTTTAACTTTCTGGCATCATTTGATTTAACCTTTTCAGGATGTAGGGCGTATGCATACGCCCTGCATCCCGAGTCCTTAAGGACGTAGGGCGTATGCATACGCCCGTGGGAATTCCGGTCCACGCCACTAGCCAGTTGGGGACCGGACCAGGATGCCTGCTGAAATCATTCAGCAGGCATCCCGGCACATCGTCGAGGGGGGTCCTTAGCCCTGATCACTGACCATGTCGGTGATCGCAGAAAATCGCATGTCAGTTCAGACATGCGATTTTCTGCTATTCCGGGCTGATCGGGTCTCTGGTGACCCGATCGCCTGGAAAATAGGGATGATCGGAGCTGTCAGTGACAGCCCCGATCATTGTGAGGGATAGGAGCGAGATTGCGGTGCTGAGATCTCCTCCTATCCCCTGCCATTAGTCAGAAATGAATTCTGACCAATGGCAGTGCACGACAGGGGGTTGCCATGGAAACCCATCCCCCCCGCTCTGCCCACCCCTGGATGTCGGGCAGAACAGGGAGAGAAGATGGCGGCGGTTACCTGAACAATTTTGAAAATTGCTGCTATACTTTGAAGCCCTCAAATTTTTTCAAAAAGTAAAAATATGTCCATTTTATGATGCCAACATAAAGTAGACATATTGTATTTGTGAATCAATATAACATTTATTTTGAATATCAATTTTCCTTACAAGCAGAGAGCTTCAAAGTTAGAAAAATGCAAAATTTTCAAAATTTTCATGAAAGGATGCAAGTTACGACAAAAATTTACTACCAAAATAAAGTAGAATATGTCACAAAAAAACTGTCTCAGAATCAGAATAATCGGTAAAAGCATCTTAAAGATATTAATGCTTAAAGTGGTGGTCGGTGGTCAGAATTACAAAAAAGGGCTCAGTCCTTAAGGTGAAAATGAGCTGTGTCCTTAAGGGGTTAAAAAGAAAATTTACACAAGAGTACCCCTTTAAGGCTCAGTTAAGGTGACACGCAGTAACTTATGGTAATAAACAGCTTGTTTAACGCACTTGCAGATTTTTTTGTGATTATTAATACTAAAATAAAACCCGGAGGTATCTGCAGATGCAGTGGCTGCGTGCCAAAAATTATCCCTTTTTTTTGGGACTAGCAACAGATTTAATGTTCAAAAATAGTGAAGAGGAAATAGCTTTGTATGAAAAGCAAAAAAAAATTATCACTTTTCTTGAGAATGATGAGTTGTGTTTGTGTAGGCCTGGCTGGAAGTAGGGTGATGATGAATTGTTGGTAGCCTAGTAGTGGTGGTTTAGTAATTTACAGCATACAGCAGGAGGTAGCAGACTGATAGTATCCAGCATACAGCAGGAGGTGGAAGACTGGTAGTATCCAGCATATGGCAGGAGAGGAGGTGACTGACTGGTGTTATCAGTAGTATCTAATGTACAGCAGGATGTACCTGACTGTCATTAGCCAGCGGAAAGCATGAGGTGGTGGCCTGGTGTTCCTAGTAGTAGTATCCAGCATACAGCAGGAGGTGGCAGACTGGTAGTAGCCAGTTAAAAATTTCACAAGATCCCAGTGAAATGGACTCGTTCTACACTCTTGTTTACCCAACCTAAAACATAACCTTTATTAGATATTTAATAAGAAATACTAACATTAAAACTCTTTAAAAATACCTCCAGAGCATAAAAATACCTCCAGAGTATAAATACTCAGTGGTGAATAGCTCCTCATGGTGTACCTCAATGGTGCTTATAACAGTATGCTGTATTGCACAACCCTATCAGCCTCTTCTATTGTTTTAGCAAACTGGAGCGGCAGTCCACCAGCATGCTTAACCTCTTAACGACAATGGACTTAAATGTATGGTGCAGTGGTACTTAGCGCACCATGATGTACATTTACTCCATGTCCATGACCGCAAGCACCGGACCGGTACTCGCATCATGCATGGCAGGTCCCTGCTGCTATCATCAGCCATGAACTGTTGGTAATGGCGGACATCAGCGATCGTGTTAACCCCTCAGATGCTGTGATCAATAGTGTTGGGCGCGAATATTCGCATTTCAAATTTTTATTGCGAATATTGCAAATTTGCGAATATTGTGAATATATTCGCTATATATTCAAAATTGCAAATATTTGCTTTTTCCTGCATATGCGCATATTCGCATATGTGTATATTCGCAAGTGCGAATATTTGCATATGTGAATATTCGCATTTGTGAATATTTGCATATTCCTTCTTTTCACTTGTGGGCCAATTAGAATGATGCAAATACACTTGTCAGAGGTTATCAACAACATCCCTAGCAACCAAGAGTAAAGTTACCCACCCCCTCACTGTTTTCTTCCTCGAATATGCGAATATAGGACGAATATTCGTCTAAATATTCGCAAAATATCACAAATTCGAATATGGGAAATGCCGCTCATCACTAGTGATCAATACAGATCACGGCAGTGCGGCACTTAAAATGGATGATTGGATTGCCCACAGAGCTGCCACAGGGATCTGATCATCCAGCATGGTGGCCGAAGGTCTCCTCACCTGCCTTTGGCCGTCTCCATGGGTCTTCTGCTCTGGTCTGAGATTGAGCAGACCAGAGCAGAAGATCGCTGATAACACTGATCAGTGCTATGCATATGCATAGCACTGAACTATATTGGCAATCATATGATTGCTATTGATCGTCCCCTAAAAAAAACGTAAAAAATAAATTGAAAAATCCCCTCCCCCAATAAAAATGTAAAAAAATGTTTTATAAACATATTTGGTATTGCCGCGTGCATAAAAGTCTGAACTATCAAAATATATTGTTAATTATGCCGTACGGTAATATGGGATAACGTAAGAAAAAAAAAAAAAAGAAAAAATATATGTTCTTCTTTCACAATTTATAAAAAAAAAAATATTAATAAAAAGTTAAATATAAGCAACAGTGGTATAGATAAAACAACAGATCACTGCGCAAAAAAATGAGCCCTTATACCGCCCCGTATACAGAAAAATCTGAAAGTTAGAGGTGGTCAAAATAGGGTAATTTCAAACATGCTAATTTTGTGAAAATAGATTGGGGCTGGAGCATCGTGACATCACAACTCTGCCCCATGTGATGTCACTCCCTGGGGCTGGGCGTGATGTCACCCGGGGCGGTGTCGCGACTTTACGATACTCAGGCCCTGTGGTCGTCACACGGCAGATTCAGAGCTGGCAGCGCAGCACGCAGCTCCCCGAGGTGGGTTCTGAATGCAAGAATGCGGGGGTCCCCAGCGGCAGGACCCCCATGGTCAGACATCTTATCCCCTATCCTTTGGATAGGGGATAAGATGTCTTAGGGCCGGAGTACCCCTTTAAGGCCAAAATGGGCTTGGTCCTTAAGGGGTTAAGGCGACTAGACTTTAAAGTATTAACACACCTGATCTCCCCTGACCTGTTTCGCTCAGCCGAGCATCTTCAGAAGTCTGGAGACACTCGGCTGAACGAAACATGTCAGGGGGGCTAGGTGTATTAATATTTTAATTTGGTCTAAGAGAGTGGCTGTATGCCTTAAAGCATGCAATATGCCTGTCACTGTGCAAGCAAAGAAAGCATACAGCAAGTCATCCTTTCCAGATTTTCTGAGCGCCCAGCTTGTTCTGCCTTCATCCCATACTGACACGGTTTGTCATGGTCCTTGTCCTCATCATCATCATCATTAGTGTCGCCTTGTGTATGGTAAGTTTTAAGGCCTGCGCAGCTGGCCTGTATTTGTGGGAGGAGCTGGCTGCCTTTAAGAACTCACGGCCGCCTCACGTCCGGTCGCCGTGGGTTCTTCGGTCAAGGGTTTGTCACGTGATGTCAGCAGGAGGTGGCGTCATGTTCACGCCGGTCAGCTGACTGCACGGGTCAGCTGACTGGAAGGTCGCTCCAGCCGGCATGGTGGTGGTAAGTGGCCGTGGCTGACCGGGGGTAATGCTGGCTGTTCCCGGACTCCGGAGTTAAGCCGGAGTTCAGGGAAACCCTTGGTCAGCCCGGCCCCTGGTTATTGTATTACATACCGGCATTCGGCCTCCTGCACATGCATATCATTACCGCACTATGTGAACGGCCTCCTGCGCATGTATATGATTATCGCACTATGTGAACAGTCTCCTGCACATGCATATCATTACCGCACTATGTGATAGGCTTCTTGCACATGCATATCATTACCGCACTATATGAACAGTCTCCTGCATATTTTAACATTTCCGCACCACGTATAACATTACCGCTCTATGTTTACAGCCTCCCGCACATATATATCATTATCGCATTATGTGAACAGCCTCCCATGAAGTTCTGTGCTGCTGGGAGGATCTATATGTGTCTCCGGCATACTGAGACTTGCACACCTTTACACTCAATCGGACTCGCCGCTCCGCCCCACCCAGTGGGCTCATGCTTCACCCCCACAGCTGCCAATCTGGTCAGTCTAAGGCACGCTACACCAACAGCTGCGCTCACCTCCAACCTTTGTCTCTTAAACTAACTTCCTCACAGTTTTCTTTTCATTTATTTTATATTTATACTTCTGTGTTTCCGGGCGTTGTGCCTCCGGCTGTTGTGGAGCTGCGATTCACACTTATGCTGCGGTCGATTAAACTGCAGGGGTGGACGGAGGCATGCTCTTAGCAGTGCTAATACTGTCTTCCTTCATCCTTCCCCCCTTTCCCCTGCAGTTACTTGCATTTTCTTGGTGCGTTGCAAGTTGTCAGCAGTCAGGTATAATCATCTAAGTTAGAACTCCATTTCAGGAGGGGGTTCCATCCTTAATAACAGGAAGGCGTATTGTTTAGCTTTGGTGCCTGTCAGGTTACAAGAAAATTACGTTTTCATGCATTTCGCTATCTTAAAAAAAAAAAAAAAAATAATAATAACATTTTTGTATATGCTCATATATTCATGTCATGCACATATTCTTTATACATAGACAGGTCACGTGGTTGTGCCGGGCACACATATAGTTGTCAGTGTTCACACTCTTATAACTTAATTTACATAACATGTGGTCCGCGTACGTAGTTGGTCAGTATATACTCATATAATTTGTTTGCTCTTTCAGTCATATTCTTGTTCCGGGTACATGCCCTCATAGTTGTCGTACACACATTCGTAACATTTATACCATACACACACTTATAGGAATCATGCTGTAGGGTTCATGCCGTACACACGCTTGTAGGATTTAGGCTGTACATACGTTTGTATGGTTCATGCCGCATACATGCTCGTAGAATTTATGCCCTACACACGTTTTTTAGGATCTCTGCTGTACATACGCTGGTTGGATTCGTGCCGTACACACGCTGGAAGGATTTATGCTGTACACACGTTTGTAGCATTTATGACCTACACACGCTGGTAGGATTTATGCCGTACACACGTTTGTAGGTTTCATGCTGTACACACGCTTGCAGGGTTCATGCCATACACATGCTGGTAGGATTTAGGCCGTACACACGTTTTTAGGATTTATGCTGTACATACGCTGGTTGGATTTGTGCCGTACACACGCTGGCAGCATTTATGCTCTACACACTCCTGTGGAATTTATGCTGTACACACACTATAGATTCTCATTATTCATATGCTTGTAGGTTTTATACCATACACATGCTCATAGGATTCATGCGGTACTAGTAGGACATCCGCTTGTAGGGTCATTGTATACACACTCGTAGAGTCATACTGTATATACACTTGTAGGGTTTATACTGTACACAAACTTGTAGAAATTAAACGGTACACTCACTTGTAGGATTTATAACCATACACTCGCTTGTAGGACTTATATTGTACTCACGCCCTTGCACGTTGGTAGGATTCATGCTGGTAACATTTATACTCCACACACGCTTATAGGATTCATTCGTTTCTCTACACGCTTGTAGTTTTATACCGTACACACGCTTGTAGGGTCATACTGTACACCCCCTTGTAAGGTTTATACTGCACACACGCTTGTAGGATTCATACAGTACACACTTGTAGAGTTTTTTTTGCCGTTTACTCGCTTATAGGTTTCATACTGTACACTCGCTTGTAGGATTATATTGTACATTCGCCCTTAGGATTCATACTGTACACTTGCTTGTAGGATTCATACTGCACTTACGCTTGTGCATGTTTGTAGGGTGCATACTTGTAGCATTTACACTATACACACGCTTGTACATGCTTGTAGCATTATGCTGTGTACATACTTGTAAGATTCATGCTGTACACACCTGTAGGGTTTTTTCTGCCGTACACACTGGTAGGATATGCTGTACACACGCTTGTTGGATTCTTACTTTACACACGTTAGGTTTATGCAGTACATTTGCCTGTAGCATTTATACGGTACACTCGCTTTCATAATTCACACTGTATGCTCGCTTGTAGGTTATTTTTTTCTACACGCCCTTGTTGGCTTTATACGGTACACATTCTTGTAAGTTCATGCGCTACATACCATTGTAGCATCCATACCGTACACTTGCTCGTAGGTTTACGTTGTATACACGCTTGTACACGCTTGCAGGGTTCATACTACACACGCTCTTCTAGGAGTCATGTTGTACACACTCATAGGAATCATACTATGTACACGCTCATACGAGTTACACTGTACGCACGTTCATATTATTACATGGTCCTCACGCTCATAGGATTACTACTGAACATGCACTCATAAGGATTGTGCTGCACACCCGCTCGCAGGACTTGTATCACGCATGTTTGTAGGGTTATATTACATGGGTGCACGCGAGAATCATGCTGCGCGTGCACTCATGGCATGTGTTCTGTACATGCGATTGCGCTATTTGTGAAGTTCGCATGCCCGCAGCGTTTGTGCAGCGCACATGCTCATACAGCACATGGGGTGTGGCCCCGTACGCAGGTATGTGGTCGTAATATTTACTACTTGCCAGCATATTCTCTGCCATCGGTTGTGGTTAGCTACTTGTGCGTTCGCTGGTGGTGTATACGCGTAAATGGTTGGCCCGAGTATAGGTTCATCAAGTTGGTGGTACAGCCATGCATAGCGGTTCACGACAGTTTCACACGTAATCGTTCTGCACACATCTTTATATAGGCAAGGAGATACATGGCAGTTGTCGTTGCTGACACGTCTTCAGAACGACAATTACACGACGCACAGGCGGTGTTTACCCATTAAACCGTTCACGCTGCAGACGGGGTACGTTGCATTATCGTTGTTACTGACATGCCTTCAGAACGACATTGACATTACGCACAGGTGGTGTTTACCTGTTAAGCCTGCCACGTTGCAGAAAGGGTACATTGCATTATTGTTGTTACTGACACGCCTTCAGCACAACAATAATATGACACATAGGTGGTGTATACCCATTATGCCTGCCTCGTCTGCAGGGGGGATACATTGCAGTTGTTGTTACTGACACGTCTCCAGAGCAACGACATTATGACACATAGGTGGCGTATACCTGTTATGCCTGCCATGCCTGCAGGAGGGGTACGTCGCATAATTGTTGTTACTGACACGCCTTCAGAACAGCAATAACACCACACATAGGTGATGTATACCCATGATACCTGCCACGTCAGCAGGGGGTACATTGCATATTTGTTGTTGACACTACTTCAGAGCAACAACATCACGACACATAGGTGGTGTATACCCATCATGCCTGCCACGCCTGCAGGGGGGTACGTTGCACGGTTGTTACTGACACGCCTTCAGAGCAACAGCGTTATGACACATGCGAGGTGATATACTCATTATTCCTGACACATATAAAAAATTAAAAAAAAGATTAAAAAATATAAATAGGTGTGTGTATATATATATATATATATATATATATATATATATATATTATAATGTCTCCGCTGTCTCGTGGACACAGCTTCACATCAAGTTTATACCGAATCTCAAGGAAAGACACGCTGGTTTGCTTAACTGATGTAATCTTTACTGAGATATAATGAAAGTGCGGTAAAACTGTAAAACAAACATATGAAAGACAAATGTAAGCATGGCTATTCAAGTGCCTTACATTATGCATAGCTAATACATAGATAGTCTAACATGTGCTCACTTACTACACACTGAAAACACACATTATCTATCTACAAATGCCTAGCATCTCTCTACACAAGCTAACTAACAATTCCGTACTCACAGGCTTTGGTATTTATCAGATTTGCAGTCTGTATTAGCTTTAAGAAGTCCTGTGGATCTGGTCACTGTGGTGGCTGGAGCTGGAATGAATGAGACGTGCCGGAGCTAGTCCTATGCTTTAGAGAGAAGGCCCGCCTCTAGGCTTCAAGAAAATGGAGGGTCTTAAAGGAACAGACCCTGCTGAGTGCCAAGCATGTAAAATACATTGCAAAGGCAGCACATATATATATATATATATATATATAAAGTAAAATTAAGGGAACCGGCACTGTACAATGGGACTTAAAGTCCAGATCGGGTGCTCAGCCTTCGCAGGTTCAAACTCCAAACCCTTCTTAAACAACTCCAAAAAAGGAAAGCGGCACTCCAATGGCAGAAAAAAAGGTGTATTTATTCACCCATCAAGTCAAATGCGACGTTTCAGCCTCACAATGAAGCCTTTCTCAAGCAGTGTATTAGTGTTACATCACTTCCTTAAATATCATTAATCATAGTGACATCATCACCTCATTTACATTAATTAAATATTAAACATCCATATACAAAATAGAAAAATACATTTATGCTATCATGTGCATCATAAAACCATATTTCACATCTATGCAAATCATAGCCAAGTGTTGATCTATACAAAACAGTGTTTAAATACAAAAGTGCATCATGTAAACATAACATCACGTCAGCCGAGAGGGTGGTCCCTCACCTTCATAGCCATGTGTTCACCTCCTGATTCGCTGCTTCATCATCGGGTCTTCTGTTTGTAAATAACTCAACTGCGCAAAACCGGAAGGGCATCGCATCACTCACGCGTGCTTCCCCTTCACTGACTTCACATACTTAATGCGCAGGACCGGAAATGTGTAACATGACATGCATCCTTATTACTTTCTAAGTGTTTCTCTCATCCGGCTTTCTGTGTTGCCCCGGCGCATGCGCACACACCGGAGACCACAGAATCAGACATCTTGAAGTCGGGCTACATAGAGAAAACAGAGGGCCAATGCCGTATCTCCAATATTCATTCAGTGGCCATTTTACTAAGGGGCACACTGCCCTCACATTCATTCCACCATATGTAGAAGATTGGCATCGGCACTAAGTCATATCAATACCACTAGGGATAGAATTGGACACACTGAAAATGTACCCCGTCAACCCGATAATCACTGGTGTGTGGCACATAATCTCAATGGGAAATCCGTGCGGGGTATGAAAAGTATCAGGGCACTCAGATTAGGGAATAAAGGAGATGACACAGAACATATAGGAATCAGTGAGAGGACAAAACTAGTTCCATGGTTACCCTAAGTTTTTTTACCTTGATCAATAAGTTATATCAGTTGTATTATATTCATCAACAAGTGTATATATCCACAGTACCCTATATGTCCCAAGTGTATGCTGAAACAGTCACACACTTATAGGACAGGTATGATCGTCAATACACAATCTATAATCGTATATAGCCCGACCCTGTGTATATCATGTACTTAATAATCGGTCATTTGGGACATCCCGTCCACATATGTGACCATCTAATTGCACACTATCGGGTGTTTAAGAGCTATATCCAAGCTTCCGCACTCCATATCAAGTGCATATAAATGTACCCATGTTCTATCTCTTGTCCAGCTCAATAGATTTCCCCACTGTTCATGTCAGCACCTCTCCCCTCCGAGATCCCACAAAAGCTCCTCCCCCTCCACAACTGTTATCCCAGATCAGTGCCATCACACCAAAGAACACAGGTGAAATCTGGGGTCATCCCCCGTGAACCAATAAATCCACATTTATTATCTACAGTACCATATATAATGAAAGAGGTTGAAATTCCGGACGGTAAAGAATTCTCAATTTCAGATGACACGATGAATGAAGTCGCGATCAGTGGTGACGTGATGTATCCTCAAGTGAACTTTTTGTGCACTAAAAATGAAGAAAATAGAAAGAAAAATAATTAAAATCAAGAAATGATAAAATCCAAATGTATACTGTTCAAATCAAGTGGACATCATACTATATGTCACCAGTCATATTCCCTCAGGTATCATGACATGAGAGGTTTTAGGCAAAAATCCCTGTTCAGTCACATCAATTTAAGAACAAGGGCACTAGTAAAGACGCCAAAGTTTTTTTAGGCAAACCATCAGTGGAACCTCCAATGGGCGGAGAAGAATCCGTAGAGGGCGCCGAAGGAACCAAAAAAATCCCTGTGACACGTCACAAGACCCATCGAGCAACATCCAACAAATAGATGGACACTATGACACACAGACTTTGATGGTAAATATTTCCTCACGTGTTTTTTCTAAGGATGAATGTAGATTACTTAATCCTGGTTTGTCCTTTTGCCCTACGCCCAGGTTGACTGGCTACAATTACAAGCTGATGTTTTTTCTTTTATTAGGAATATCAAACTTAAGGTGTGGTTCTCGTCCAGTGTTGATCAGAGGGGTAATGGAGTTGATGAATATGTGAGTGAGTTACGTCTGAAAGACATGGGACTACACTTGAAGAGTGAGTTTATACCACCTCTTAATTCAGAGGCCATAAACACCTGTTCAACACTGATAGAGAAGGATTTGAATCTAATGAGAGAATTAGAGGATGGAATGTCCTTACAGACTAGAGGCAATCTATCTGGGGCTGAATATAGGGCACTTCAGGACATTATCCATGATGACAACATTACCATCAAACCCGCCGATAAAGGCGGGGCTGTTGTCATCATGGATAAACAGCTTTATTTGGAGGAGGTTTGCCGTCAAATTAGAGATACAGAGGTATACAAGTGTGTGAAACAGGATCCTAGAGCTATCGTAGAAAGGAGGTTGAGGATTCTTGTGGATAATGCGTTAGCAACTGATATTATTGATTCAGATTTGCATGATTTTCTACTACCAAAAAATCCTAAAACACCAATGATTTATATGTTGCCCAAGATACACAAGTGCCTCACTAGACCACCAGGGAGACCTATTGTTTCTGGACGAGAGTCTTTATTGAGTCCATCAGCTATTTATGTTGACAAATTTCTGCGTCAGTATGCAGTCAATACAAAATCCTATATCAGGGACACTTCTGATTTTCTATCTAAACTGGGGGACATCCATTTTCCAGATGGAACATGGTTGGTTTCCTTTGATGTGGTAAGCCTGTATACCTCTATCAATCATGATAGAGGTATGCAGAGCATCTACAAGGTGTTGAGAAACAACTCACAGACACCGGAATGCAAAGAATTTATCATAGGCTTGGTAGATATCATCTTAAGTTGTAATTACTTTTTATTTGGAGATGATTACTATGTTCAATTAAGGGGGACCGCCATGGGTTCGAACATGGCGCCAACTTACGCGAACATAGTGATGGCAGATCTCGAGGAGTCGTCTATATACCCATCCCACCTATTTGAGCATGTCTCAAGGTGGTATCGGTATATAGATGACATCTTCGTTATCTGGACAGGTACTGAGACCCAGTTAAATGAGTTTTTTCAGGGGCTGAATGCCATAGACGGGGACATAAAATTTACGATGGAGTGTTCCCGGGATGGCATCCAGTTCCTGGATACATGGGTTTACGTTGAGAACAATGTTTTGAAAACAGACCTTTTTGTTAAGCCCACTGACAGGAACAATTTGTTGATGTTCGACAGCTCTCACCCTAGGAGTATGGTGAAATCTCTTCCATACAGCCAACTCCTCAGAGTGAAGAGGATCGTGGATGATCCAGTGAAAGTAGAGGGGAGGCTGAATGAGATGGGGGATAAATTTATCCGGAGGGGTTACCCAAGGGAGCTGATCAGGCATCACACGGAGAGGGTTCAACAGTTGGACCGGGCAGATACATTAACATCTGGTAAAGATAAGTCGCAACAAACACGTATACCCTTTGTATCCACATTTACCCAGTAATAGGATAGGAAGAAGTATCCGGAGACACTGGAGTATCATCTCTGATACTTTTGGGCATATACCTGAATTTCAGGCACCTCCTATGTTGGCCTATAGGAGATCTCTGAACCTCAGAGACAAACTCGTGAGGACGGATGTCCTCAATGTTAAGACCAACTTATCTACTCAATATAAGCCGGGTAGTTTTCCATGTATGCATTGCGATAATTGCAAACATATATTGAAAGGTGATATCTTTACTCACCCCAATTCTAATGCACAGTACAAGATTCGCCATCATCTGACATGCAGGTCGGATTTTGTAATCTATGTCCTGGTATGCCCCTGTCCATACATTTATGTAGGTGAGACGACTACTGAGTGCCGCTTTAGTTTGAGCAATCATAGGTCTTCCATCCGCACTGGTAAAATTGAACTACCTGTACCTAGGCACTTTAAAGATCATAATCACCAGGTAGAACAGTTGAGATTTATGATTATAGACCATGTCCCTAAACTACGCAAAGGAGGTGATAGGACTAAAGAGTTAAAAAAGAAGGAACTCATGTGGATTGACAGACTAGGCTCCCTATACCCGAGGGGCCTGAACAGGGATTTTTGCCTAAAACCTCTCATGTCATGATACCTGAGGGAATATGACTGGTGACATATAGTATGATGTCCACTTGACTTGAACAGTATACGTTTGGATTTTATCATTTCTTGATTTTAATTATTTTTCTTTCTATTTTCTTCATTTTTAGTGCACAAAAAGTTCACTTGAGGATACATCACGTCACCACTGATCGCAACTTCATTCATCGTGTCATCTGAAATTGAGAATTCTTTACCGTTCGGAATTTCAACCTCTTTCATTATATATGGTACTGTAGATAATAAATGTGGATTTTTTTGGTTCACGGGGGATGACCCCAGATTTCACCTGTGTTCTTTGGTGTGATGGCACTGATCTGGGATAACAGTTGTGGAGGGGGAGGAGCTTTTGTGGGATCTCGGAGGGGAGAGGTGCTGACATGGACAGTGGGGGAATCTATTGAGCTGGACAAGAGATAGAACATGGGTACATATATGCACTTGATATGGAGTGCGGAAGCTTGGATATAGCTCTTGAACACCCGATAGTGTGCAATTAGATGGTCACATATGTGGACGGGATGTCCCAAATGACCGATTATTAAGTACATGATATACACAGGGTCGGGCTATATACGATTATAGATCGTGTATTGACGATCATACCCGTCCTATAAGTGTGTGACTGTTTCAGCATACACTTGGGACATATAGGGTACTGCGGATATATACACCTGTTGATGAATATAATACAACTGATATAACTTATTGATCAAGGTAAAAAACTTAGGGTAACCATGGAACTAGTTTTGTCCTCTCACTGATTCCTATATGTTCTGTGTCATCTCCTTTATTCCCTAATCTGAGTGCCCCGATACTTTTCATACCCCGCACGGATTTCCCATTGAGATTATGTGCCACACACCAGTGATTATCGGGTTGACGGGGTACATTTTCAGTGTGTCCAATTCTATCCCTAGTGGTATTGATATGACTTAGTGCTGATGCCGATCTTCTACATATGGTGGAATGAATGTGAGGGCAGTGTGCCCCTTAGTAAAATGGCCACTGAATGAATATTGGAGATACAGCATTGGTCCTCTGTTTTCTCTATGTAGCCCGACTTCAAGATGTCTGATTCTGTGGTCTCCGGTGTGTGCGCATGCGCCGGGGCAACACAGAAAGCCGGATGAGAGAAACACTTAGAAAGTAATAAGGATGCATGTCATGTTACACATTTCCGGTCCTGCGCATTAAATATGTGAAGTCAGTGAAGGGGAAGCGCGCGTGAGTGACGCGATGCCCTTCCGGTTTTGCGCAGTTGAGTTATTTACAAACAGAAGACCCGATGATGAAGCAGCGAATCAGGAATTGAACACATGGCTATGAAGGTGAGGGACCACCCTCTCGGCTGACGTGATGTTATGTTTACATGATGCACTTTTGTATTTAAACACTGTTTTGTATAGATCAACACTTGGCTATGATTTGCATAGATGTGAAATATGGTTTTATGATGCACATGATAGCATAAATGTATTTTTCTATTTTGTATATGGATGTTTAATATTTAATTAATGTAAATGAGGTGATGATGTCACTATGATTAATGATATTTAAGGAAGTGATGTAACACTAATACACTGCTTGAGAAAGGCTTCATTGTGAGGCTGAAACGTCGCATTTGACTTGATGGGTGAATAAACACGCCTTTTTTCTGCCATTGGAGTGCCGCTTTCCTTTTTTGGAGTTATATATATATATATATATATATATATATATATATATATATATGTAGAGAGAGTGCCTCACATTAGCACTTTCTAGTTATTGTACAGTGGGGTAGACACCGCATGAATAAATTCAGGTGTTGCTTCATATGTCAGTATTTCATGTAGTTGTATAGTGGTACTAGGCACATGCGTGGATTAGTTGTTCTGTGCATCTGGTCATATAGGTTGTTCACTATATACGCTCACCCATGCAGTTCGTTCCAGCCACACGTTCATAGTTTGTTCGGTACATACGCTCAAAGCTTATACATACACTCATGTAGTTGATTTAGACCAGTCACGTCTACAGGTCAGTCTGGATACAACTTGAAAAGACTTAACGCAGCGATAATGTCTTTGTATACATTGTATTCTTTCAGCAATCGGGTTATGCTACAGGGATAGCATGATGTTTTCATTGTTATTTGCCACGTCTTTAGGTATGTCATGGTCACGACCTGTTTTGTTCAGGGCGACGGTCATTCGGTTAGTTACAGATTAGTTGAGTCTTTCACGTTTCGGCCTATCACGTCTATAGGTCAGTTCAGTTGCGACCTGACACCTCTTCAGGTCGGCGGTAACGTCATCGCGTGTCCATATGTTTACTTAGCATCGGGGATATAGCTTGGATCAGTGTGGTTGGTTTAGTTTGTCTTGGCTTAGATTGACGATGATAGTAGTCACATGTTGGGTGAGTCTCATTATCATGTTGCTGCACTAGGGGTCGCATTGCCGACACAGGTTTAAGTTGGTGATTATGTAGTCTTTGTGTATACACATGTTAGCACTCGGAATTGTACATTCGGGCATAGGGTTATTCTCAGTCGAGGCTTTTCACGCCCACAGCTCACAGCGCACTTCCAACACGTAGTCGAGAATACTTATGTGATATATTCATTGATACCTAGTGGATGTCTCACATGCCATTTCATTCTACTTGCATTCATCGGGTTTTGCCATTCTTCTTTGCATCCAGCATAATACTATCAAAATATATATGTTAGGTATCCAGCATAACATCGCATGGTTCCTCTGACAGGGCACCGTTGTTTGCATTCCATTCCACGCCATGAAATCTACCTTGGAGAGCGCATGAAAAGAGAGGTTGCGAACCCTCTAGCAGCCGTCAGCTCTAGCAGCTGACCTAGTTAGTTGGTTAGCTGGTGCTTAGGTAGTTCCCCATCGGGACCATCAGGACAGCTCATCGTTAGAGGACGCGCTGGCTTTCAGTTGTCGTCATATCCTAAGGTTAGGAGAATCACATGCAGAGGCATGGCCGTAGTTGCAATAGCTTGTAGGGATTAAATAATTACATGTTGAGAAGGGACGGCTATGCTTTCGAGACGTTGGTTTGTAAATGTACTTTCATGCAATTATAGGGTTTTGCCCTCTTTTCCCCCAGGCATATTCTATACGCAGCAGTTATGGCACACCTCAGACTGCTTGGTTAGTTAGGGGTTGGTATTCAGCAGTAGTAGGGTAGGTAGGTACGGTTCTCGGGCAGAGGCGACGACCACAAATATGTATATCTCCAAATCCTCCTTCTCCTCAGGTCCCACTTCCTCATCCAACTCCTCAAGGAGAACATCCATTCTGCTGCCGGCCAGATGTGAACTCTCCTCTGTCCCGCCTTCCTCAATCAGAAGAAATGACATCAGCAGCATTGCATTACTAATTCCACTGTTGTCCTTGCTGACAAATCATGTTGCCTCTACGAAGGCCTTAACACGCGACAGGTGTCTCTGATTTGCTGCCAATCTCTTAGCTGTTAGTCACACTGGCTCTAAAAATCGTCTGTCTGCTACATTAGAAAGTCTGTCACCATTTTGCGCTGTTGGTGCAGTTGGCCCACCCTACATGTGTAATGTTTAGTTCTGCCGTGTTGAAACTTCACAAATAAGGTGGTGTTGTGGTAGACCATTTTAGTGCTGTAGGTGAAGCAAGGCATATTTAAATGCACACTTTCCTGCACATAGCCAGGGGATAAGATGTCTAAGGGCGGAGTACCCCTTTAAACTCATCATCATCAAAGCCACTTCTCTCTACATGGACTTCTTGGGGTCCTTGTTGCCCCTCAGCATAGCCACCATGACACTTTACAGTATCCCCCATCACGCCTATCCCCATCATGAGTCCCGCTAGTGCTACGCCTAGTCTATTTTCGACTCCACCACCACAACACGCCAAAGTTTCAAAGTTTCACTGTCCTCAACACAACTCCTCCTCATGGTGAGTGCTATTCTTCTGTATACCAGTGTGTGTGGGGGAAGGGAGGGGGAGGGTGAGGGAAGCAAAGAAGAGATGATGAAGCAGAGTATCTAGGACAGACATTTTCCCTGTGCCATGTGACCGTACATGAGGAGGAATCCACTGACAGCTGGCTCACTTGAAGTATTGTTAGACTCTTCATCATCCTTCTGAGAAGACCTATGAATCCCATCTAGAATATCCATACTCCATACTCTCCTGTAAAACAACACAACCTCTATCAGGCAGCGATAACTTGGGATGGCTGACTACTGCTACTACTAACACCAGGCATCGGGCTGCTACCTGTACTGCTGCCACCAACATACTTACTGGCAGAGGACATGACAGGGTCTTCTGTCCTCTAATCTGTCCAACAATTCCTTTACCAGACATATTTTTTTTAATATATTTTTATTAAACATTTTGCAATAAACAAAAAATAAGATAATACAATACAAAAAGGCAAGATCCTTGAGGACAAAGGTACAAACCATGCAAATAATGCAAAAGATATCTCCTCCGCAATAGTCCATGGGCCCAATACTGTCACAGTAACAAACCCCCAGACATATTTTTTGAGGTTAGTTTGATCTTTTTGAGATGATTTTTCACACACCTACTAGTCAACTTTCAGAACGCCTTTGTTATCTTACAACCAGGTAGGTATAAAGCAAGGTTGGTTAAACTAGCATATAAATGTGCAACCTCTTTACAAACATAATATGTGTTTAATGTACATGTTTTTAATTGTGGTGCTATGTCACAACCAGGTAAATATAATGTGTGTTTGATAAAACTAATAAGATAAATGTTAAGTGGCTTTACAAGGCTAATACACGCGCTGCTATGCGACAACCAGTATATCTCCTACAAATAAACCACTGTAGAAACTGCTTTGTTTTGGGGTGCCTTACTAATTGATTGAGGACAACTGAATCTTTAAAGGGTTTTATTGTAATCTTTACATATGTACAAATACAAAGCGAAATCTAGCAGAACAAAAGAAAAGAACAGAGGCCGCACTCACCAATCAGGTGTTTATTTCGGTCCAGCATCAGGTGTTTATTTCGGTCCAGCAGTCACAGCAGTGGCAACAGGGGGGGAGGACGGGGGAAGACCGGAACGGGGGGGGGGGGGGGGGAGACCGGAACGGGGAGGAGGCAGACCGGAACAAGTCGTTTTGTGCGGCTGAGCGCACTTCCTCTAGCCGGAATGACGTCTGACGGTATCCATAGGGGTGGTGCCAAACAGTCGCCTAGTAACCTGGCAAACAACTAGGTCAGGCGACTGTGTATACAGTCACGTGACTAACATGTGATGACAACACAGGAAAGCATAAATGAAAAACCAGACAATGACAGTTACAATGAGGAGGTGACAATAATAATAGTACAACAACGGAAAATTACAAAAATGAACCAAACTCGTTCTGGTCGTTCAGACCGGCATTACTAGTAGCATTAAGTCATACTATCCAGCGGACTTCTTGCTGGAGGAGGAGTTTACCCCGGTCTCCTCCATTTCTATGAGGTGGAATTCTTTCTAGGCCTAAAAATTTAAGACTGCTGTGGCTACTATCATGTGCTTGGTTCATGTGGGCAATGAACCTGGAGGCTCCAAGGTCGATCCGGATAGAGCGAACATGCTCCCAGAACCGCACCTGGAACTGCCTAGAAGGCAAAGGGGAATCTTAACTAACTAAGGGATAGGGATACAAACATAAGGGAAAGGCGGTAGGAAGTGCTTTCTCTAGTCATCCTGTGAGTAACCTATATATCAGTCATCCACACACACATAACCCATGCACTGCTTATCCCAAGACATCTCCATAGCCAATCAGAACAGTTAACCAGTTCTTGTCCTTTAATGACTTCTTTTGGCCTGGTACCCTTTTTTTGTTGTCCCATAGTATGTTGGCAGCTGTCCATTCAAGCTTCCTTCAGAACCACACCTTGGTGGGCTGACAGGTTGATTACTCCATCCTAAATGCAGAATCCTTTTGTAAAACATAGCTAGTTTAATGGCTTTATGACAGGATGAAAGCAAATAACTTGTTTAATCAGCTGGTTAAATCCACCACTACCCCTGGAGCAAGTCTTGCTGGTACCATACAGCATTCCATCCATGACACTTGACTCCAATTATCTTCTTCAATATATTCAAGTCCATCAGTATAGACATATCAAATTTATACTAGTGTAGTCAATGTTGGTTTCCAACAACCACCATCTTAGTAAGCTACCCAAAACAAACAGTAAATCCTTAAAAAAAAAAAAAATGGTAGATTTCAATAATATATATTCCAAACAGCAAAATCTTAATTAAGTACATATAATTTAACCTGTTAAGGACCCAGGGCGTAAACTTACGCCCTGAGTCCCGGTCCTGCGATATCACGGCGGGCCCGGCGTCATAGTGAATCCGGGACCCGCCGCTAATAGCGCGCCGCACTGATCGCGCTCAAAGCTGAGCCGCGCGGCTAAAAACTAAAGTAAAAGTGCCCGGCTAGCTCAGGGAGCTGTTCGGGATCGCCGCGGTATAATCGCGGCATCCCGAACAGCTGTAATACAAGAGGAAGGTCTCTTACCTTCCTTCCTGCAGTCCGATCGCCGAATGAATGCTTCAAGCCTGAGATCCAGGCTTGAGCAATCAATCGCCGAAAACACTGATTGATCCATTCCTATGGGGATGCATCAATCAGTGTTAAAGATCAGTAAATGCAATGTTATAGCCCCCTATAGGAGCTATAATATTGCATAAGAAAAGTGTAAAAAAATCATTAACCCTTTCAATTATCCCTTCCCCTAATAAAAGTTTGAATCACCCAGCATTTCCAAGAATAAAAAAAAATTGTAAATAAAAATAAACATATGTTGTATTGCCTCATGCGGAAATGTCCGAATTATAAAAAAATTCCAAAGTCCAAAATAGCGCATTTTTGATCACTTTTTATACCACAAAAAAGTGAATAAAAAGTGATCAAAAAGTCTGATCAGAACAAAAATGGTACCGCTAAAAACTTCAGATCACGTCGCAAAAAATTAGCCATCATAGCGCCCTGAACACAGAAAAATAAAAAAGTTATAGGGCTCAGAAAATAACAATTTTAAACGTATAAATTTTCCTGCATGTATTCATGATTTTTTTCTGAAGTGATACAAAATCAAACCTATACAAGTAGAGTATCATTTTAACCATATTGACCTACAGAATAAAGATAAGGTGTCATTTTAGCTGAAAAATGTACTGCGTAAAAACAAAAGCCCCCAAAACTTATAAAATAGTGTTTTTTCATCAATTTTGTCGCACATTGATTTTTTTTCCAGTTTCACCGTAGATTTTTGGGTAAAATGACTAATGTCATTACAAAGTAGAATTAGTGACGCAAAAAATAAGCCATCATATAGAATTTTAGGTGAGAATTTTAAAGAGTTTTTAAGAGTTTTTAAAGAATTTTTAAGAATTGTAAAAATTTTAAAGAGAAAATTTTTTAAAGTTAAGAAGGAAAAATTTAAAATGAAAAAACGGAAAAAGCCTGGGTTCTTAAAGGGTTAAAAAAAAACACATAACACTTAAAATATGTACAGAAAAACAACAGATACATCCCACAAGGTAATGATAGAAAAATAATACAAAAAATAAATAAGCATGGGGGAAATAACCAACAAAATTTATCTGTACCCTATGATGAAGCATAACACAAAAAGTGCATTAGGGGGTAGGTTTCTGAAGTTTTGTGAGCAAAGCAAAACCAGAAATTTGGGTCGAATCTTGGTTTGCAGAGCTTGTCTCACTTATCTCTAGTTGCATTCTTCAGATGTTTTAGCTTCTTCCTCAGATGTTTAAAAGGATTCAGATCAGGGCTCATAGAAGACCACTTTACATACAATATTTGCTCTTAACCATTTTTAGGTGTTTTTAGCTGAATGTTTTGGGTTATTATCCTGTTGGAGGAACCCTGAGACCACACTTCCTGACACTGGGCAGCACATGTTGCTCCAGAATGCCTTGCCTTTTCTTAGCTGCAAAACATAACTGAGCCTCCTTCATGCTACACAGGAGACAAAGTGTTCATTCCTTTGTATGCTTCATTTTTGAAACTGCAAATTTAGTGGTGATGTAAAGTCTCAATACAGAAAGGAAAGAACTGGCTCCTCTCCTAACCTTCACTGCACACCTTTCACCCAATACAAAGATAGGGGTCATGTTCACATTAGCAATCACAATCCGCAATAGAGGGTGCAAGTCTACAGAGTTCCAAACTGTCAATGCAAGCCAATAGATAAAGAAGTAGAATGCACTCACACTTGTTCATTCACACACACATACAATTCACACAATTGTTCATCCAACACTAAACGCCATGGCTCACGGTGGGGGAGAGACAGACAAATTGAAAGTGAGGATACACTTCTCTGCCCTACGTGACGCTCTGTTCATGACAGTATATGTATACTAATGCGTGAAGCCACAATAATGAGATTGAACTGAAGCTGGAATCAATAATGTTACTGGAGAGTAATAACATTACAGGTTATGGATACTAGATGTATAGGGACAGAAGGTTGATCCAAGGATTTATTCTGATTGCAATATTGGAGTTGGGAAGGAATTTTTACCTCTAAGATGACATTTTTTTGCCTTCCTGGATCAACTCAGTAGGGACTGATTAGGAATATAGGTTAAACTCTGGTCTTTTTTCAACCTTATGAACTATGTTACTATGTTAATGGGTTGTGAGTAGAGATGAGCGAATCAAAGCTGACGAACCCAAATTCGTTACGAATTTCAGGAAATATTCGATTTGCAACGAATGCGAATATCGCAGCGATTCTATCACGTGAATGCATTCATTAAACTCCATTTACTGCGTTGCAGGCTCCAGGGCATCTAAAATGGTGGATCCACATGTTAGTACATGGGGCAAGGAATGCTGGGAAGGCAGGAAAGCAAGGCGGGAAGGGAAGTAGGCGGGATGACCCTGAATCACATGCAGGATGCAGCCTATCGGCAGCCAGTCACCCCTGTGATGTCCCAGCCCTATATATTCGGCAGCCATTTTGCGGCTCGTCATATCATTCATTACACTTCGTACAGATAGGACGGACATCGCTGTGTGTGTGCTACAAAGAAAAGCTCATTCCAGCAGCGTTTCAAATCCTAGTCACATCAGGGTTCTGTTCGACAGAGAGCAGTGTTTTTTTCATTGAAAAGGATTTTTTAACTGCAGCTGCAGTCATTAACCTCCCAGTCACTTTCTTCTGCATAGTATTACAGAGAGGGCCAGATAGCTGTGTGTTGCCTCATACATTTCAACAAGCTGCCTCAACTTCATAAACCTTTGCAGAGGAGGCAGGAAAAAAATTTCTGTGCAATTCAGTGTCTTTGTTGCACAAAAAATCATCTGCTGGTTATACTAGTCTGTAGACGGTATAAAACACAGCAGTCCATTCCTAATAGACTTTGACAGAGTGCAATTTTGTAATTGACGCCCTGGAAGAAGCCTACTGGTGGCGAAACGTTGGGCAGTGGCGCTCCTCATTTGCACCTTCATACCACTAGGTAATGTCAACATGTTTCATTCATGCCTTATTTATGGTCGGCTTTCACTCATTGAGTGATCCCTACACCTTTCATTTGTTCCCTATTTCTTGGGTTCCTTCCTTGAGGTAGTGCCCTTTTTGTGCAGTCTCTTATTGTTGTGTGTCCAGTTGTAATTCGGTGTCATTGGATGTATATGTTGTTGTATAGGCCCCTTGGCCTTCACTGTTGTAGTTTTAACTGATTATACCTTAATAAAGTAATTGATCTGTATTCACGTTTTTTGTTCTTCTGGATTTAAGTGCTTACTTGCGTGGGATCCTTATGGTATTACGGGAATTTCTGTGATATTTAGAGTGCAATTTTGTGTTTAGTACACAGCTTTTTTTGGCTGCAGCACTGTTGTGTACTGCTGGTGATTTACAAAAATATGTTCTTTTTAACCCCTTAAGGACCCAGCCATTTTACACCTTAGGACCCGGCCATTTTTTGCACATCTGACCACTGTCACTTTAATCATTAATAACTCTGGAATGCTTTTAGTTATCATTCTGATTCCGAGATTGTTTTTTCGTGACATATTCTACTTTAACTTAGTGGTAACATTTTTTGGTAACTTGCATCCTTTCTTGGTGAAAAATCCCAAAATTTGATGAAAAATTTGAAAATTTTGCATTTTTCTAACTTTGAAGCTCTCTGCTTGTAATGAAAATGGATATTCCAAATATTATTTTATTTTATTCACATATACAATATGTCTACTTTATGTTTGCATCATAAAATTGACGAGTTTTTACTTTTGGAAGACACCAGAGGGCTTCAAAGTTCAGCGGCAATTTTCCAATTTTTCAAAAAATTTCCAAAATCACAATTTTTCAGGGACCAGTTCAGGTTTGAAGTGGATTTGAAGGGTCTTCATATTAGAAATACCCCACAAATGACCCCATTATAAAAACTGCACCCCCCAAAATATTGAAAATGACATTCAGTCAGCATTTTAACCCTTTAGGTGTTTCACAGGAATAGCAGCAAAGTGAAGGAGAAAATTCACAATTTCCATTTTTTACACTCGCATGTTCTTGTAGACCCAATTTTTGAATTTTTACAAGGGGTAAAAGGAGAAAATTTATACTTCTATTTGTAGCCCAATTTCTCTTGACTAAGCACATACCTCATATGTCTGTGTAAAGTGTTCGGCGGGCGCAGTAGAGGGCTCA
Organism: Hyla sarda; assembly: GCF_029499605.1. Lineage (NCBI taxonomy): Eukaryota > Metazoa > Chordata > Amphibia > Anura > Hylidae > Hyla > Hyla sarda. The sequence goes on from NC_079192.1 coordinate 357,617,142, forward strand.
GAAGGGAAGGAGCAACAAGGGGATTTTGGAGCGTACGTTTTTCTGAAATGGTTTTTGGGGGGCATGTCCCATATAGGAAGCCCCTATGGTGCCAGGACAGCAAAAAATACCCACATGGCATACCATTTTGGAAACTAGACCCCTTGAGGAACGTAACAAGGAATAAAGTGAGCCTTAATACCCCACAGGTGTTTCACGACTTTTGCATATATAAAAAAATGTAAAAAAAATTCAATAAAATGTGTGCTTCCCCCCAAATTTCACATTTTTGCAAGGGTTAATAGCAGAAAATAGCCCCCAAAATTTGTAACCCCATCTCTTCTGAGTTATAAGTTGACATGAAGTGCACTATGGGCGAACTACAATACTCAGAAGAGAAGGAGTCATATTTGGCTTTTTGAGAGCAAATTTTGCTCGGGGGCATGTCGCATTTAGGAAGCCCCTATGGTGCCAGGACAACAAAAAATACCCACATGCCATACCACATTGGAAACTAGACCCCTTGAGGAATGTAATAAGCATTGAGCATTTACCCCCCACTGGTGTCTGTCAGATCTTTGGAACAGTGGGCTGTACAACATTTTTAATTTGCGCAGCCCACTGTTCCAAAGATCTGTCAGACACCAGTGGGGTGTAAATTCTCACTGCACCCCTCATTACATTCCATGAGGGGTGTAGTTTCCGAAATGGGGTCACATGTGTTTTTTTTTTTTTTTTTTGCGTTTGTCAAAACCGCTGTAACAATCAGCCACCCCTGTGCAAATCACCTCAAATGTACATGGTGCACTCTCCCTTCTGAGCCTTGTTGTGCGCCCCCAGAGCACTTTGCGCCCACATATGGGGTATCTGCGTAGTCGGGAGAAGTTGCATTACAAATTGTGGGTGGCTTTTTTCCCTTTTACCTCTTGTCAAAATGAAAAGTATAGGGCAACACCAGCATGTTAGTGTAAAAAAAATTTTTTTTTTACACTGACATGCTGGTGTAGACCCCAATTTCACCTTTTCATAAGGGGTGAAAGGAGAAAAAGCCCCCCAAAATTTGTAAGGCAATTTCTCCCGAGTACGGCGATACCCCATATGTGACCCTTAACTGTTGCCTTGAAATACGACAGGGCTCCGAAGTGAGAGCGCCATGTGCATTTGAGGCCTGAATTAGGGATTTGCATAGGGGTGGACATAGGGGTATTCTACGCCAATGATTCCCAAACAGGGTGCCTCCAGCTGTTGCAAAACTCCCAGCATGCTTGGAAAGTCAACGGCTGTCCGGCAATACTGGGAGTTGTTGTTTTGCAACAGCTGGAGGCTCCATTTTGAAAACAGTGGCGTACCAGACGTTTTTCATTTTTATTGGGGAGGGGAGGGGGCTGTGTAGGGGTATGTGTATATGTAGTGTTTTTTACTTTTTATTTTATTTTGTGTTAGTGTAGTGTAGTGTTTTTAGGGTACAGTCACACGGGCAGGGGGGTTACAGCGATTTTCCCGCTGCGAGTTTGAGCTGCCGCGCAAAATTTGCTGCATCGCAAACTTGCAGCCTGATACTCACTGTAAGCCCCCTGCCCATGTGAATGCACCCTGTACATTCACAGGGGGGGGGACCTTCAGCTGTTGCAAATTTACAACTCCCAGCATGCACAGTCTATCAGTGCATGCTGGTAGTTATAGTTTTGCAACAGCTGGAGGCACACGGGATGGGAAACACTGAGTTAGGAAACAGACAATGTTTCCCAACCAGTGTGCCTCCTGTTGTTGCAAAACCACAACTCCCAAACATTCTCAGGCATGCTGGGAGTAGTAGTTCGGCAACATCTTTAGAGCCAGATGTTGCCGCACTACAACTCCCAGCATGCTTGGAGTTGTAGTTTGCAACATCTGGAGGACTACAGTTTGCAGACCACTACTACAGTGGTTCCCAATCTGTGCCCTTCCAGATGTTGCAAAACTACAACTCCCAGTATGCCAAAACTGTCCAGGCATGCTGGGAGTTGTAGTTCTGCAACATCTGAAGGGCCAGATGTTACAGAACTACAACTCCCAGCATGCCTGGACAGTAAGGGCATGCTGAGAATGTGTAGTTTTGCAACATCTGGAAGGGCACAGTGGTCTCCAAACTGTGGACCTCCAGATGTTGCAAAACTGTAACTCCCAGCATGCCCAGACGCCAAGGGCTGCCTGGGCATGCTGGGAGTTGTAGTATATAGGGTCCCAATACAGCAATGCATGTCGCTTTACGGCGACGTGCATTGCTGTAAAGGGCCCGACCGCGGCTGAAGATCTACTGACCTGTCGCCGCCGCCACCATCTTCCTCGTCGGGATCCGGGTCTTCAGGGACGAGGTAAGTACCGGGGCCGGTCTCCAGCACTCCCCCGTCCCCCGCCGCATCCTCCGGTCTTCCTCCCGTCCTCTCCGGACTTCAAGGGGCCGGGCAGGACGGGAGGAAGTAACCGCCCCCCCCTCCTGCGAATGGTCGGTTAACTAACCGACAGATCGCAGGGGAAAGGAGGAGGTGGCAGGCTTGCCACCTCGCTCCTATGCTTTAGCATGGTCCTGGCTGTCTGTGACAGCCGGGATCATGCAAAATTACCGGGCGGTCGGGTCCCAGAGACCCGATCAGCCCGGTATCGCCGCAGATCGCAAGGGCGATTTCCCTTGCGATTTGCGGCGATCGCCGACATGGGGGGCATACATGGCCCCCCTCGGCGTTTGCCCTGGATCCCTGCTGAAGGATTTCAGCAGGGATCTGCTTCCGATCTCCGCCGGGTGAGCGGCGGAGACCAGGAAAAGACCATGACGTATGCATACGTCATGGGTCCTTAAGACCCAGGGTGTGATGGCGTATGCATACGTCATGGGTCCTGAAGAGGTTAAGGGTACTGTAGTGCATTTTTCTACCCTCAAAAGAGCATACCGCATTCGTACATCTAAGTAGTTTACTATTTTGTACCTGTTAATCTGTCAAGGGTCTACATACTGTGAAAGGACAGAGAAAAGTAATCACCGGCTGGTGTTTTACAAAAATACAGAGTTTTTAGGCGTACTCTAGCGCATTTTTCTGCCCTCATCAGTGCATACCGCATACGTACATCTAAGTAGTTTACTAGTTTGTACCTGTTAATTTGTCAAGGGTCTACATACTGTGAATGGACAGAGAAAAGTAATCATTGGCTGGTGTTTTACAAAAATACAGATTTTTTAGGCGTACTGTAGCGCATTTTTCTGCCCTCATCAGTGCATATTGCATACGTATATCTAAGTAGTTTACTATTTTGTACCTGTTAATTTGTCAAGGGTCTACATACTGTGAAAGGACAGACAAAAGTACTCATCGGCTGGTGTTCTAGACAAATACTGTTTTGAGCAGAGTGAAACGTATTGTACTTCCCTCATATACGCACTAAGTATGTCCGGCAGAGAAGTGCCAGGACGTGCACAATGGAGTGGCAGAGGCCTAAATCCTTTAGGCAGAGGTCTCAGCAGACTAGGGGCAAGTGGCAGCAGGAGTCGCAGCGAGAGGCCTGAGCCGACCAGCAACCCATCTGCCGTCGTTGATTGGTTAACACGGTCATCCACTTCATCACAAGTGATGACACCCCCAGTCAACAGTTGGTGGGTTCCTCAGAAACAACCCTCAGTTGGCATGGCCCGGGAGCAGTCTCTGTCCTCCCATTGCCTCTGACCTATGCTGTTTCCTCCCCTACAGAAGTATCTTATGCTGTGGGTTCAGCTCCACTATTCACTGAGGGTGATCTAATAGATTACAGTTAGCAGCTACTGCCCAGCCAAGAAGTGGAGGAGGCATCCGCCGCTTCCTCCGCTAGGCGGGAAGTAGTGATGAGGAGAGTGATGCCAGGGTTCAGGGTCTTGAAGCAGACACTGTTGAGGAACCTGTTGAGGACATCAGTGACGTGCAGACACTTGTTTATGATGATGAAGCCGATCACAATTGGGAGTCGGTGCAGAAGGGGTTTCATCAAAATCAGGAGAAGAGAGTTGCAGGTTGCCCGTGAGGCAACAGCTGAGCCAGCAAGGGGGTAGCATGGTTGGAAGTCAGCATGGTGTCGGATATGGAAATTCTGGAGTGAAAAGTGCACGGGGAGACCACCTGCATCGCTGCAGCCTACCTTCCCGGGAGGTAGTGGAACAGGGGTTCCTGGAGACAGCGGCAGTAGCAGTCAATTAGTGCGGCCTGTTGGTGGGAAAATCAGCTACTCAGCCGTGTAGCAGTTTTTCATCAAACATCCGGAGGAGGTTCACATAGCCACATATGCAAGATATGTCAGCAGAAGGTGAAGCATGGCGAGGGTTACAGTGTTGGCACCATGGACCTGTGTCAACATATGCTTCGCCACCATAAAGCGGCCTGGGAGAACCGTGCACTGAAGTAGTGGTCCAGCCTGCTGCATCACCCAGTGGCACACCACTCCCTCTTTCAGCCAGCCAAGACTCCACCTTGTGTGTCATACCCTCCTTCTGTTGCTCCAGATGCTCCTCCTACTTTTAGTCAGCCATTCCGCCAACAATCCATCGGCGAAGCCATGTCCATGAGACAACAGTATGCGCCTACTCATCCAACGGCGCAGTAGCTGAATGTGCTCCTGTCTAAGTTGTGCAGGGCTGGTACTGCCTTCTTTGCAAAGAAATGACGGCTTGGCACTCTCCACCTCGGCTCAGCACAAGCAAGTTCTCTGAAAGGTGCAGAGTCCACCACTTGAAAAGGGAGGGACTGCAGCACCTTTCAGAGAACTTGCTTGTGCTGAGCCGAGGTGAAGAGTGCCAAGCCGTCATTTCGTTGCAAAGAAGGCAGTACCAGCCCTGCACAATTGTGTGGAAGAGAAGGTGGTCCAGTCCTTGAGCCTGTTGGTGTGTACCAAAGTGCATGGCAGGGCTGATGTCTGGAGCTGCAACTACGGTCAGGGACAGTACATGTCCTTTATGGCTCACTGAGTGAATGTGGTTCCTGCACAGCCACAACCCCAACTTGGACAGGTCACGCTGCTTCCTCTTCCACGCTCTCAGCCCGTTGGTCCTGTGACAGTGTGCGACTCTGCCTCCTCATCCTCCACCGTGTCCTCAGCCTCCACTGCCCAGACAAGTCTTAGTGGTCTTTCAGCATACCATGTGTGCAGGGAACGGCGGTGTCACGTTGTACTTCACATGGTTTGCCTTGGCAAAATGAATTACACAGGGAAGGAACTGCTAAAAGTCATTCATAAAAGAAATTGGAGCATGGCTTACTCCACAAAAAACTGGAAATGGGAACCATGGTGACTGACAACGGGAAGAACATCTTGCATGCGCTGCAACTGGGAAGGCTGAGCCATGCGCCCCGCATGGCCCATGTGTTCAATCTGGCTGTGAAGCAGTTCCTGAAGTGTTCCCCCTATTTGCAAAACATCCTAACAATGGGAAGGAAACTTTGCATGCACTTCAGCCATTCATACACCGCAAAGCACACCCTCCTTGAGCTGCAGCGTATGAAGTAAGAGCAGTATCCCACAACATAGTCTGATTTGTGACATTGCCACACGTTGGAATTCCACCTTCCATATGTTTATTTGCAACGCGTTTCGATCCCAGGCAGGGATATTCATCAGGCGCAGGCTCGAAACGCGTTTCAAATAAACACCTGTTCTAATATTTAGGGACCAGAGCCTTCTTCCAGAGGAACTCTTTTCCTAAAATCCTGCAACTCTACTTCCACTGTTTGGACTTACGTCACTCCGGGAAGTTACTTGTGGCAGCGCTCCGCCTGTTTCTCTCCAGACGGTACTGTAGGTGTTGTGCTCTAAGCGCAACACCTAGGGGTAAGAACCCATCTTTATCTTTATTTGATTACATCTGGTAAACTGTCTTCTCTAGGGGCGCACCTCTTGTTGGTTTTTCTTTTTCATATTAGTTACCCTCCATATGTTGGACCGACTATACGAACAGAGAAAAGCCATCACCGACTTCTTGATGATCCAAACGGATAGGGGAACTCCCCTGTGTAACTTCAATGCGAACCAGTGGCAGCTCATACGTGACACCTGCCGTTTGCTCAGGCCCTTTGAGGAAGCTACATTATTAGTAAGTCGCCAGGATTACAGAATGAACAACGTCATTCCACTGCTTCATTTCTTACCACATGTGTTGGAAATGATGGCTGGTCAAGGCACTGGAGACGTGGTGCCTACATTTCATGGCCACATGAGCCCTGTGGGGGCTGAACTGGAGGAGGAGGGGGAGTGGCACATTGGAGCACAGTTTAGGTTTTGCCAAATGGATGTTTTTTCTAGTAATCTGACAGGAGAGGAGGAGCAAGAGGGTTATGAGGAAGGCAAGACAGAGGACCCAGACACACCGTGGCAGTATGCAGTGGAGATGGAGGCAGGGAGTCCCTCCGAGTCACTTGCACAAATGGCACGATGCATGCTCACCTGCTTGCGTAGTGACAGCTGAATTGTCACCATTTGGCAGCAGGATTACTTCTGGATCTCCACCTTATTGGACCCTCACGACCGCCACAAAATAGGGGCCTTTTTTTACACCCACTGAGAGGGAGGACAAAATGATCTACTACAGAGGCATACTATGTAGTCAGTTGGCCGATGCCTATCAGCGCCATCGTCCATCCTCTTGCAGGTCTGAATCAGGGGGCCCCCTGCGCTCACCTTACACTGGCTGCTGGAGAGGGGTGGGGTGGCAGGAGCAGTTCCAGCTCAATCAGCAGCAGCCTGAGTCTACAGTCGCTGATGAGTACCTTTCTTCACCCACATAGTGAAGCAACTTATCAGCAGCAGGTACACCTGGAGAAGGACCTGAACCAGCAGGTAGTGGCATACCTTGACATGCCCATGCTAACACACCTTGAACATCCGCTGGACTTCTGGGCAGCAAAACTTGATTTGTGGCCGCAACTAGCAGAGTTTTCCCTGGAAAAGCTGTCCTGCCTGGCCATTAGTGTTCCATCATTAGTCACCCCAAGGAGAACTCATCTGTCCATGAAAATGTGGAGAGACTGACCCTTGTGAAGATGAATCAGGCATGGATAAGCCAAGATTTCCAACCACCAATGCCTGATGCATGAGAGTAGATTGGCCACACCAACACTTCACCAATATGGATAGTGCCAAACAGTTTTAAGGTGCTGCTCCCCAGTTACAAACATTTCTCTGCATTAGACCTTTATTCACCCACCTTCCTCACTGGGTACTGGTATTGCCACCCACCGCACCACTCTGTCACCAGGTCACTTTCAGGACTCATGATGCTGCTGCTGCTGCCACCTCCAGGCTGTCTCATTCAGCCACTATATGGTCTCTTCTTATGCTTCAGCCAACTTCAGGCTGTGTCCAGGCTGTGTCATTCAGCAACTACATGGTTTAGTGAAGCTGCTGGGCCTAGGACATTACCTATATATGTTTATGGTAGCACTAGGTACCATACATCTTCAATGGACATTCAAAATTCATCTTTTATTCTTAGAGATTGTGAGGCCCTATTGTCTTCTCATCTTCCGACAACTCCAGACTGTGTCATTCAGACTTTATATGGTCTCCTCATCCTGATGCCACCTCCAGGCTGTCTCATTCAGCCACTATATGGTCTCTTTTCATGCTTCAGCCAACTCCAGGCTGTGCCATTCAGCCACTATATGGTCTCCTCCTACTGATGCCACCTCCAGGCTCTGTCATTGTGCTGCCATATGACATGTGACTCCTTGTTAGATTTGGTCCTTTGTACCCACATGCCGTTGCCCGGGACACTGAAAGTTAAAAGTTCAATTTCAAAACCCTCAATTTCAATTTAAAAATCTTAAATTTCTATTTAAATTTCTTAAATTTCAATGGTCTTCTCATGCTTCTGCCAACTCCAGGCTGTGCTATTCAGACACTATATATGGTCTCCTCATGCTTCAGCCAGCTCCAGGCTGTGTCATTCAGGTAATATATGGTTTACTGATGATGCTGGGAATGGGTCTGGGAATAAAAATGTTGTTATGGTAGCACTAGCTACCCCAAAAACTTCAGTTTACATTTCAGAATTCATCTTTTAATCTTAGGGATTGTGAAGCCCTAGTGTCTACCCATGCTGCTGCCAAGTCCTGGCTGTGCAATTCAGACACTATATGGTCTCCTCATGCTTCAGCCAACTCCAGGCTGTGTCATTCAGGCAATATATGGTTTACTGATGCTGCTGGGCCTGGGTCTGGGCCGAATCATTTTTTATGGTAGCACTAGCGACCCTAAATCTTCAATTTAAATTTCAAAATTCATCTTTTTTTCCTTTGGGATTGTGAAGGCCTGGTGTCTACTCATGCTGCTGCCAGCTCCAGGCTGTGTCATTCAGCCACTATATGGTCTCCTCATGCTGCCAACACCTCCACGCTGTGTCATTCAGCCACTATATGGTCTCCTCATACTGATGCCACCTCCAGGCTCTATCATTGTGCCGCTCTGCAGCAATGATTCTAAAAGCAATGCCTGTAATCTGCATGTCATACTGAATAACAGTATTATTTCACTACCCTAGCACAAGTGTTTTACACTCCTATTGAGGCTCTCTGTAGGCCAGAAATAGCTGTTTTTAATATAGATTCACCGCAAATAAATTAGCGAAAAAATTCTGCGAATCGGCTGAATCGAATTTTTCAAAAGTTTGCTCATCTCTAATTGTTAGCTGTGACTGGGTGGTTAATATACAACTGTATAGTTTGACCTTACAAGGTAACCTTACAAGAAAGGGGGAGAGGTTTACTTATATGTAAACTATTGTCTTACGTCCATTCTGCATAAAGACACATGTACAGAAAATTACCATGTGAAGTCTCCATGGGTGGAAATAAGGAGAGGGGCTAAGAATAATGAATAACTGATATGGGTTTTTTATAAGTCACTAAGTATAATGGAAGCAGCAGAAAACCTACTAATAAGACAAATAGATGGGACAGCAAAGAAAGGGGGAAGTCATTATTATGGGGACTACCCTGATATAGCCTCGGGAGCTGAAATATGAAGGTCCTTCAAGGGAAACAGGTTTTTGGCAATAACAAAGGACAGTTACCTTTTCTAACTAGTGCAGGACCAACATGAGGGGGCTCATTTCTTGACCTTATACTAACCAGGTATAGTATCCAAAGTAGAGGTAGGGGGTTATCTTGGTAATAGTGATAGTGAATTTCTACAAGTGGGGATACAAAAACAGTACACTTAAAGAATGCCAACTTTCACCAACTAAAAGATGACCTCAGTGTCATAGATTGGGACGTTGCCCTTAGTAATAAAGTACACAAGCTGATTTTGGACATGTTTAAGAGCATTCTAAGCAGATCTTGTTAACATTAGAGATGAGTGAACTTTTGAAAATTTTGATTTGGCCAATTTGCCGAATTTTTTGAAAAAATTTAGTTCGATCCGAATTTATTCACGGCAAATCGAAATAAAAAATGGCTATTTCTGGCCTGCAGAGAACCTCAATAGGGGTGTAGAAAACTTTGCTGTGTTCTAACACGCATATGGAGTGTTCTGGGGTAGTGAAATAATACTGTTATTCAGTATGACATGGAGATTACAGGCATCGCTGTTAGAATCCATGCCGCAGAGCGGTACAATGACAGAGCCTGGAGGTGGCATCAGTATGAGGAGACCGTATAGTGGCTGAATGACACAGCGTGGATGTGGCGGAAGCATAAGGAGACCATATAGTGGCTGAATGACACAGCATGGAGGTGTTGGCAGCATGAGGAGACCATATAGTGGCTGAATGACAGCCTGGATGTGGCTGAAGCATGAGGAGACCATATAGTGGCTGAATGACACAGCGTAGAGGTGGTGGTAGCTTGAGGAGACAATATAGTGGCTGAATGTCACAGCTTGGATGTAGCTGAAGCATGAGGAGACCATATAGTGGCTGAATGACATAGCGTGGAGGTGTTGGCAGCATAAGGAGACCATATAGTGTCTGAATGACACAGCATGGAGGTGTTGGCAGCATGAGGAGACCATATAGTGGCTGAATGACAGCCTGGATGTGGCTGAAGCATGAGGAGACCATATAGTGTCTGAATGGCACAGCCTGGAGTTGGCAGCAGCATGAGTAGACACTAGGGCTTTACAGTCCCTAAGATTAAAAGACAAATGTTGAAATTTAAATTGAAGATTTAGGGCAGCTAGGACACCTCCACGCTGTGTCATTCAGCCACTATATTGTCTCCTCATGCTTCAGCTACATCCAAGCTGTGTCATTCAGCCACTATATTGTCTCCTCATGCTGCCAACACCTCCATGCTGTGTCATTCAGCCACTATATGGTCTCCTCATGCTGCCAACACCTCCATGCTGTGTCATTCAGCCACTATATGGTCTCCGTATACTTCAGCCACATCCACACTGTGTCATTCAGCCACAATACGGTCTCCTCATACTGATGCCACCTCCAGGCTCTGTCATTGTACCGCTCTGCGGCAGTGATTCTAACAGCGATGCCTGTAATCTAGTGCTACCATAAAAAAAATGTTAGGCCCAGCAGCATCAGTAAACCATATATTGGCTAAATGACACAGCCTGGAGTTGGCTGAACTGTGAGGAGACCAGATGAGTAGACAATAGGGCCTCACTAAGAATAAAAGATGAATTTTGACATTTCCATTGAAGATGTATGGTACCTAGTACTGCCATAAACATGTATAGGTAATGTCCTAGGCCCAGCAGCCTCACTAAACCATGTAGTTGCTGAATGACACAGACTGGAGCTGCCTGAAGCATCAGTAAACCATATATTGGATGAATGGCACAGCCTGGAGGTGGCTGAAGCATAAGGATACCTTATAGTGGCTGAATAACACAGCCTGGAGTTGGCTGAAGCATGAGGAGACCATATAGTGGCTGAATGACACAGCGTGGAGGTGTTGGCAGCATGAGAAGACCATATACTGGCTGAATGACACAGCTTGGATGTGGCTGAAACATGAGGAGACCATATAGTGGCTGAAAGACACAGCGTGGAGGTGTTGGCAGCATGAGGAGACCATATACTGGCTCAATGACACAGCTTGGATGTGGCTGAAGCATGAGGAAACCATATAGTGGCTAAATGACACAGCGTGGATGTGTTGGCAGCATGAGGAGACCATATAGTGGCTGAATGACACAGCATGAATGTGGCTGAAGCATGAGGAGACCATATAGTGTAAGAATGGCACAGCTTGGAGTTAGCAGCAGCATGAGTAGACACTAGGAGCGACTGGCAACATTGAGAAGCACTGACAACATGGAGAGGAGTCTCCTGCTCACAGAGCACTCTCTGGAGTAGAGGTGGGGGATAATAGTCGGATGGACAGTCAGGCAGTTAGCTGGGTTAGAACTAGAAAACGGGGTAGAGGGAAAAGTGTCAGGGAGGCTAGTCATGAACTGGCACACCCCAACAAGTTTGCCCTGTTGGCAGATGAGGGGGATGACATTTCAGAGCTAGCAGTACTGCAGCAAGATACTGCCTCTGACCACCAGGGGGGTGTCTACTCCAGTAAGGAGGGAAGGAGGAGTGCAGGGCAGGCTAGACAGGTACTAGTAGTGGAGGACTCAATTATTCGGGGGACAGACAGAGCGATATGTCACAAAGACCAGGATCACCGAACAGTGTGTTGTCTTCCTGGCGCTCGAGTTCGGCACATCGCGGATCGGGTTGACAGGTTGCTGGGTGGGGCTGGAGAGGACTCAGCAGTCATTGTACATATTGGCACCAATGACAAAGTAAGAGGTAGGTGGAGTGTCCTTAAAAATTATTTCAGGGACTTAGGCCGCAAGCTTAAGGCAAAGACCTCCAAGGTAATATTTTCTGAAATATTACCTATACCACAAGCCACACCAGAGAGGCAGCAGGAGATCAGGGAGGTCAACAAGTGGCTCAGAATCTGGTGTAGGAAGGAGGGGTTTGGGTTCATGGAGAACTGGGCTGACTTCGCTGTCGGTTACTGGCTCTACCGTAGGGACGGGCTGTACCTCAATGTGGAGGGTGCAGCTGTGCTCGGGGAGAAGATGGCTAGAAGGGTGGAGGAGTGTTTAAACTATGGACTGGGGGGAGGGAACCTATAACATAGAGGGGGAAGACAGTGTAGATAGAGAGGGGGGACTTATTAATGTACTTGGGGGTGGAGCGGAGGGGGGGATTAGAATAGTTAATAGGGATAGGCTTCATATGAAGAAACAACATACACCATTGAATTGCATGATGACTAATGCCAGAAGTCTAACCAATAAAACTGATGAACTGGAGTGGTTGATGTCTGAGGAAAATTATGACATAGTGGGTATAACAGAGACTTGGTTGGATGATAGCTGTGACTGGGCGGTCAACATACAGGGTTACAGTCTATTCAGGAAGGATCGGAAAAAACGGAAAGGGGGAGGAGTTTGTCTGTATGTGAAATCAAGTCTGAAGGCCGCACTGCGGGATGATATATGGGAGGGAGATGATAATGTGGAGGCATTATGGGTAGAAATATATGGAGATAAAAATAAAAAAAATTATGATAGGGGTTTGTTATAAGCCACCAAACATAATGGAAGAGGCAGAAGATCAATTACTGAGGCAAATAAACAAAGCAGCAAATCAAAATGAGGTGATAATAATGGGGGACTTTAATCTCCTGATATAAACTGGGACACTGAGACCAGTGAATCTCATAAAGGAAACAGGTTTCTGACTATAACTAAAGACAATTATCTGTCCCAAATGGTGCAGAGCCCGACCAAAGGAGGCGCCCTACTAGACTTAATATTAACCAACGTACCTGACAGAGTAACTAATGTGCAGGTAAAAGGACACCTGGGAAATAGTGATCATATATATATATATATATATATATATATATATATATATATATATATATATATATGTATAAAACTCAACGTGTGTGTGTACATGTATGTATGCATGTGTGTATGTTCCAGCATCACGTCCAAACGGCTAAAGATATTAACATGAAACTTGGCACACATGTTACTTATATGTCAACAACAAACATAGGACAGGTGATTTAACCCTTACTATCCCCCATTTGCCAGGGGCGGGGTTTATGTTTAAAGTCCCATACAAGTCAATGAGAAATATATGTTACTGCATAACTTCCAAACGGCTGGAGATATTTCGATAATACTTGGTCACATGTTACTTATATGTCCACTTAAAATATAGGATAGTTTATTTAACCCTTAACTTCCCCCATTTGTGAGGGTTGGAGTTTTTGTTTAAAGTCCCATGCAAATCAATGGGAAATGTATGTTCCCACATAACTTCCGTGCGGCTAGAGATATTTCAATAACTGGTACACATATTACGGATCAGGATATGAGGATGGGATAAGAGGTCGGGATAAGAGGTCGGGATAGGAGGATGGGTTAGGAGGACGGGATAGGAGGATCGGAATAGGTCGGGATAAGAGGTCGGGATAGGAGGTCAAGATAGGAGGACGGGATTGGAGGTAGAGATAGGAGGACGGGATAGGAGGACGGGAGAGGAGGTCGGGATAGGAGGTCGAGATAGGAGGTCGAGATAGGAGGACAGCATAGGAGGACGGGATAGGAGGTCGGGATAGGAGGTCGTGATAGGAGGTTGGGTTAGATGGACTGGATAGGAGGACAGGATAGGAGGACGGGATAGGAGGTTGGGATAGGAGGTCAGGATAGGAGGTCAGGATAGGAGGTCGGGATAGGAGGTCGGGATAGGAGGTCGAGATAGTAGGACAGGATAGGAGGTCGGGATAGGAGGACGGGATAGGAGGTCAGGATATGAGGACGGGATATGAGGACGAGATGTGAGGACGAGATGTGAGGTTGAGATATGATGACGGGATAGGAGGTTGGGATATGGGGTTGGGATATGACAGCAATATCTGAGGACGGGATATGAAGTCAAAAGCTTCCTCCTTTGTTTATTTTCCTCCCCAACAAGGATTAGGAAAGAAAAACCGGGCATCGCCGGGTATTCAGCTAGTAATATAATACATTATAACTTATTCTTAAATAAGAGAATCTCTTGAGGGGCCACAAAAACAATGAACTTTAGAAAGGCAAAGTTTGATCAGCGCAGAGAAGCCCTTAACAATATAAAATGGGATATTGTCCTCAAAAATAGTGTTGATCGGCAAGGGCCATATTCAAATTTGCGATATTTTGCGAATATATGGACGAATATTCGTCATATATTCGCTAAATTTGCATATTCGTAATATTCGCGTTTTATTTTTGCATATGTGAAAATTTGCATATGCGAAAATTTGCATATACTAAAATTTGCATGTGCGAAAATTCTCACACAGTTGTATTAGAGCTTTCTTTACATCACACAAGCTGGAAGCAGAGAGGGATGATCACTGTGATGTGTACTGTAAAAAAAAATTAAAACGAATATTCGTAATTGCGAATATATAGTGCTATATTTGCGAATATTTGCGAATTAACGAATATGTGATATTCGCGAATAAAATTCGCATTGCGAATAATCGAGAGCAACACTACTCAAAAACAAGAATACTGACACTAAATGGGAGACTTAAAGATATCTTAAATTATCACTGTCATAAATATATACCTTATGGGAATAAAAGGGTCAGAAATAAAAGAAAACCAATGTGGATGAATAAAAACATTAAAGGGTCAATAAATGACAAAAATAAAGCATTTAAAATACTAAAACAGGACAGCAGTGAAGAAGCATTAAAAAGCTATAGAGGAAAATGTAAAATATTTAAAAAAAAAACAGATAAAAGCCGCAAAAATAGAGACACAAAGACTTATTGCCAAAGAGAGTAAAACTAACCCCAAAATGTTTTTTAACTATATAAATAGCAAAAAGGTCAAAAATGAAAGTGTGGGCCCCTTAAAAAATTATGAGGAAGAAATTATAAACGGGGATCAGGAAAAAGCTAATATATTAAACAAATTCTTCTCCACTGTGTTCACCGAGGAAAATGAAATGCCAGGTGAAATACAGCGAAAGGAAGAAGTACAGTGCCGCCTACAAAAAATCAAAACAGACAAATCACCAGGTCCGAATGGCATTCACCCCCGTGTTCCAAAGGAATTAAGTAATGTAATAGACAGACCCCTATTTTTAATATTCCGGGACTCTATAGTAACAGGGACTCTTCCCCAGGACTGGTGCATAGCAAATGTGGTACCAATATTTAAAAAGGGAACAAAAGGTGACCTAGGAAATTATAGGCCTGTTAGTTTAACCTCCGTTGTATGTAAATTGTTTGAGGGTTTTCTAAGAGATGCTATTTTGGAGTATCTTGATAAAAATAAATGTATGACTCCATATCAGCATGGCTTTATGAGGGATCGGCCCTGTCAAACTAACCTGATCAGCTTCTATGAGGAGGTGAGCTCCAGACTGGACCAGGGTCAATCGCTGGATGTCGTATATCTGGATTTTTCCAAAGCATTTGATACGGTGCCTCATAAAAGGTTGGTGCATAAAATGAGAAGGATGGGGTTCAGTGATAAGAAACAGAGGGTGGTTATTAATGGTACTTATTCAGATTGGGTGACTGTTACTAGTGGGGTACCACAGGGGTCCTTCTTGGGTCCTGTTCTGTTTAAGATATTTATTAATGACCTTGTAGAGGGGTTGAATAGTAAAGTAGCAATCTTTGATGATACTAAACTCTGTAAAGCTGTAAACACTATAGAGGACAGTGCACTGTTACAAATGGATCTGGATAGGTTGAAGGTTTGGGCTGGGAAGTGGCAAATGAGGTTCAACACTGATAAATGTAAGGTAATACATATGGGGAGAAAAAATCCGGGCTGGGGTTATGTATTAATTGGGAGAACACTTGGGACAACTGACATGGAAAAGCACTTAGGAGTCTTAGTTAATAGTAAATTTAGCTGTAGTGACCAGTGTCGGGCAGCTGCTGCCAAGGCTAATAAAATCATGGGGTGCATCAATAGGGGCATAGATGCCCACAACAAGGAAATAATTCTACCGCTGTACAAATCACTAGTCAGACCACACATGGAATGCTGCGTACAGTACTGGGCACCAGTGTACAAGAAAGATATAGTGGAGTTGGAGAGGGTTCAAAGACGGGCAACCAGAGTAATACGGGGAATGGGAGGACTACAGTACACAGAAAGATTTTCAGAATTAGGGTTGCTTAGTTTAGAAAAAAGAAGGCTCAGGGGAGACCTAATAACTATGTATAAATATATCAGGGGACAGTACAGAGATCTCTCCCATTATATATTTATACCCAGGACTGTATCTATAACAAGGGGGCATTCTCTACATCTAGAGGAAAGAAGGTTTCTACACCAGCACAGACGGAGGTTCTTTACTGTAAGAACAGTGACACTGTGGAATTCTCTGCCTGAGGAGGTGGTCATTGAGAACTCTGTAAAAGAGTTCAAAACCGGTCTGGATGCATTCTTGCAGAGGAATAACATAGCTAGTTACGTATACTAGATTTAAAGGGACAGAATGTTGATCCAGGGATTTATTCTGACTGCCATATTTGGAGATGGGAAGGAATTTTTACCTCTAGTATGAGGTTCTTTTTGCCTTCCTCTGGATAAACTCAACTCAGTAGGGACTCATTAGGGATATAGGTTGAACTTGATGGACTCTGGTCTTTTTTCAACCTCATGAACTATGTTACTATGTTACTATGTAGGGCTTCACAATCCCTAAGATTAAAAGACAAATGTTGAAATGTAAATTGAAGCTTTAGGACAGCTAGTGCTACCATAAAAATGTCAGTAAACCATGTATTGGCTGAATGACATCGCCTGGAGTTGGTTGAAGCATGAGGAGACCATATAGTGTCTGAATGGCATAACCTGGAGTTGGCGGCAGATGAGTACACAATAGGGCCTCACAATCTCTAAGAATAAAAGATGAATTTTGAAATTTCCATTGAATATGTATGGTACCTAGTGCTAGGTAATGTCCTAGGTCCAGCAGCATCACTAAACCATGTAGTTGCTGAATGACACAAACTGGGGCTGGCTGAAGCATCAGTAAACCATATATTGGATGAATGGCACAGCCTGGAGGTGGTTGAAGCATGAGAAGAGACCATATAGTGGCAGAATAAGACAGCCTGGAGGTGGCTGAAGCATGAAGAGAACATATAGTGGCTGAATGACACTGCTGGAGTTGGCTGAAGCATGAGAAGAGATCATATAGTGGCTGAATGAGCCTGGAGGTGGCAGCAGCAGCATCATGAGTCCCGAAAGTGACCTGGTGACAGAGTGGTGCGGTGGGTGGCAATACCAGTACCCGATGAGTAAGGTGGGTGAATAAAGGTCTGATGCGGAGAAATGTTTGTAACTGGGGAGCAGCACCTTAAAACTGTTTTGCCCTATCCATATTTGTGAAGTGTTGGTGTGGCACCATGGTCAATCTACTCTCATGCATCAGGCATTGGTGGTTGGAAATCCTGGCAGATCCATGCCGGGATCAGCTTCACAAAGGTCAGTCTCTCCACATTTTTCGTGGACTGACAAGTTCTTCTTGGGGTCACTGTGGACCCCACGGCACTAAACACCCGCTCTGATGGCACACTACTGGTCGGGCAGGACAGCTTTTCCAGGGCTAACTCTGCTAGTTGCGGCCACAAATCAAGTTTGGCTGCCTAGAAGTCCTTCAAGGTGTCTTGGCATGGGCATATCTAGGTATTCCACCACCTGCTGGTTCAGGTCCTGCTCCAGGTGTACCTGCTGCTGATGAATTGCTTCACTATGCGGGTGAAGAAAGCTACTCATCAGCGACTGTAGACTCAGGTTGCTGCTAATGGAGCTGGTACTGCTTCTGCCTTCCCACCCCTCCCCAGCACCCAGGGGCCCCCCTGATTTAGACCTGCCAGAGGATGGCCGATGGCGCCGATAGGCATCGGCCAACTGACTACATAGGATGTCTCTTTAGTAGGTCATTTTGTCCTCCCTCTCAGTTTGTGTAAAAAAAGGCCCCTATTTTGTTTCGGTAGCGAGGGTTCAATAAGGTGAAGATCCAGAAGTCATCCCGCTGCCGATTGGTGACAATTCGGCTTTCACTATGAAAGCAAGTGAGCATGCATCGTGCCGTTTGTGCAAGTGACTTGGAGGGACTCCCTGTCTCCATCTCCACTGCATACTGTCACGGTGTGGGTCCTCTCTCTTGCCTTCCTCATAATCCTCTAGTTCCTCTGGCTGCTCCTGCTCCTCCTCTCCTGTCAGATTACTAGAAAAATCGTCCATTTGGCAAAACCTACACTGTGCTCCACTTTACCCCTCATCCTCCTCCTTTTCCAGTTCAGCCCCCACAGGGCTCATGTGGCCGTGACATGTAGGCGCCACGTCTCCAGTTCCCTGACCAGCCATCATTTCCAACACATGTTGTAAGAAATGAAGCAGTGGAATTACGTAGTTTATCCCATAATCCTGGCGACTTACTATTAATGTCACTTCCTCAAAGGGCCTGAGCAAATGGCAGGTATAACGTATGAGCTGTCACTGGTTCACATTGAAGTTACAAAGGGGAGTCCCCCTATCCGCTTGGATAATCAAGAAATCGGCTTTTCTCTGTTCGCACAGTCGGTCCAACATATGGAGGGTGGAATTCCAACGTGTGGCAATGTCACAAATCAGACTATGTTGGGGGACACCGTTCTGATGCTGCAGCTCAAAGAGGCTGTGCTTTGCAGTGTACGAGTGGCAGAAATACATTCAAAGTTTCCTTCCCATTGATAGGATGACTTGCAAATGGGGGGAACACTTCAAGAACTGCTTCACAACCAGATTGAACATGTGTGCCATGCAGAGCGCATGGCTCAGCCTTTCCTGTAGCAGCACATGCAAGATGTTCTTCCCCTTGTCAGTCACCATGGTTCCCATTTCTAGTTTTCGTGGAGTAAGCCATGCTCCGATTTTTTTTATGAATGGCTTTTAGCAGTTCTTCCCCTGTGTGGCTCTTTTTGCCAAGGCAAACCATGTGAAGAACAGCGTGACAGTGCCGTGCACTGAACACATGGTATGCTGAAGGGCCACTGAGACTTGTCTGGGCATTGGAAGCTGAGGACACGGTGGAGGGTGAGGAGGTGGAGTCGCACACTGTCACAGGACCAAGAGCCTGAGAGCATGGAGGAGGAAGCAGCATGACCTGTCCAAGTTGGGGTTGTGGCTGTGCAAGAACCACATTCACCCAGTGAGCCGTAAAGGACATGTATTGTCCCTAACCGTAGTTACAGCTCCAGACGTCGGCGCTGCCGTGCACTTTGGTACACACCGACAGGCTCCAGGACTGGGCAACCTTCTCTTCCACAAAATAGTGCAGGGCTGGTACTGCCTTCTTCGCAAAGAAATGATGGCTTGGGAATCTCCATCTCGGCTCGGCACAAGCCATCAGTTCTCTGAAAGGTGCAGAGTCCACCACTTGAAAAGGGAGGGACTGCAGCACCAGCAACTTAGACAGGAGCACATTCAGCTTCTGTGCCATTGGATGAGTGGGCGCATACTGTTGTCTCTTGGACATGACTTTGCCGATGGATTGTTGGAGAAATGACAGACTAAAAGTAGGAGGAGCAGGAGTTCTGGAGCTACAGAAGGAGGGTATGACACACAGCTCCCTTCGGCTGAGATGGTGGAGCCTTGGCTGGCTGAAAGAGGTAGCGGCGTGCCACTGGGTGATGCAGAAGGCTGTACCACTACATCGGAGCCACGGTTCTCCCAGGCTGCTTTATGGTGGAAAAGCATTTGTTGACGCAGGGCCATGGTGCCAACACTGGGACCCTGGCTACGCTTCACCTTCTGCCAACATATCTTGCATGTGGCTATGTGAACCTCCTCCGGATGCTTGAAGAAAAACTGCCACACTGCCGAGTAGCTGATTTTCCTACCAACAGTCCGCACTAATTGACTGCTACTGCCGCCCTCTCCAGGAACCCCTGTTCCACTACCTCCCGGGAAGGTGGTCTCCCCCGGGCATGTTTGGCTCCAGAATTTCCACTTCTGCCACCATGCTGACTGCCAACCATGCTACCACCTTGCTGGCTCAGCTGCTGCCTCACGGGCAACCACCAGCTCTCTTCTCCTGATGATGATGATGATGAAGCCCCTTCTGCAGCCGGCTTCATCATCATCAACAAGTGTCTGCACGTCACTGATGTCCTCCTCAGGTTCCTCAACAGTGTCTGCTTCAGAACCCTGAACCCTGGCAACACCGCCTCTCACTTCACTCTCCTCATGACTACTTGCCCGCCTAGCGGAGGAAGCGGTGGATGTCTTCTCCACTTCTTGGCTGAGCAGTAGCTGCTGGCTGTCCTCTATTAGATTAGATCGTCCTCAGTGAATAGTGAATCCACAGCATAAGATACTTCTGTAGGGGAGGAAACAGCATAGAACAGAGGCAATGGGAGGACAGGGACTGCTCCCGGGCCATGCTAACTGAGGGTTGTGTCTGAGGAACCCAGCGATTGTTGACTGGGGGTATCAGATGTTACTTGTGATTAAGTGGATGACTGTCTTAACTAATTGACGATGGCAGATGGGTTGCTGGTCGAGACACGACAGCTAGCTGATAACGGGAGCTCAGGCCTCTCGTTGTGACTCCTGCTGCCACTCGCCCCTATTCTGCTGCGATCTGAGGAATTAAGGCCTCTGCCACTCCTCTGTGCACGTCATGGCACTTCTCTGCCTGACATACTTAGTGCGTATATGAGGGGAGTACAATACGCTTCACTTCGCTTAAAACAGTATTTGTCTAGAACAGCAGCAGGTGTGCACTTTTGGCTGGCCAAAATAGTATACTACTTAGATGTAGGTATGTGGTATGCACTGATTAGAGCAGAAAAATGCTCTACAATACACTTAAAAAATATCTAAGTGCAACTGTTACGCTGTGCGCTCCGGGTCCCTGCTCCTCCCCGGAGCGCTCACAGCGTTCTCTTATTCGCAGCGCCCCAGTCAGACCTGCCGACTGGGTGCGCTGCGATAATGCTCCCAGCCGGGATGCGATTCGCGATGCGGGACGCGCCCGCTCGTGATGCGCATCCCGACTCGCTTACCAGACCCGTTCCCCGTCTGTGCTGACCCGACGCGCGCGGCCCCGCTCCTTAGGGTGCGCGCGCGCCGGGTCCTTGCGATTTAAAGGGCCGGTGCGCCACTGATTGGCGCATGAGGTTTTAATCAGTACTTTCACCTGTGCACTTCCCTACTTATACCTCACTTCCCCAGCACCCACTGGCCGGATCTTGTTGCCATTGTGCCAGTGAAAGCGTTTCCTTGTGTGTTCCTAGCCTGTGTTCCAGACCTCCTGCCGTTGCCCCTGACTACGATCCTTGCTGCCTGCCCTGACCTTCTGCTACATCCGACCTTGCTCTTGTCTACTCCCTTGTACCGCGCTTATCTCAGCAGTCAGAGAGGTTGAGCCGTTGCCGGTGGATACAACCTTGTTGCTACCGCCGCTGCAAGACCATCCCGCTTTGCGGCGGGCTCTGGTGAATACCAGTAGCAACTTAGAACCGGTCCACCGACACGGTCCACGCCAATCCCTCTCTGGCACAGAGGATCCACCTCCAGCCAGCCGAATCGTGACAGTAGATCCGGCCATGGATCCCGCTGAGGTCCTGCTGCCAGTTGTCGCTGACCTCACCACGGTGGTCGCCCAGCAGTCGCAACAGATAGCGCAACAAGGCCACCAGCTGTCTCAACTGACCGTGATGCTACAGGAGCTACTACCACAGCTTCAACAATCATCTCCTTCGCCAGCTCCTGTACCTTCTCCGCAGCGAGTGGCCGCATCCAGCCTACGATTGTCTTTGCCGGACAAATTTGATGGGGACTCTAAATTTTGCCGTGGTTTTCTTTCACAATGTTCCCTGCATTTGGAGATGATGTCGGACCAGTTTCCAACTAAAAGGTCAAAGGTGGCTTTCGTAGTCAGCCTTCTGTCTGGAAAAGCCCTGTCATGGGCCACACCGCTCTGGGACCGCAATGATCCTGTCACTGCCTCTGTACACTCTTTCTTCACGGAGATTCGAAGTGTCTTCGAAGAACCTGCCTGAGCCTCTTCTGCCGAGACTGCCCTGCTGAACCTGGTCCAGGGTAATTCTTTTGTTGGCGAGTACGCCATCCAATTCCGTACTCTCACCTCCGAATTGTCCTGGAATAACTAGGCCCTCTGCGCGACCTTTAAAAAAGGCCTATCCAGTAACATCAAAAATGTGCTGGCCGCACGAGAAATCCCTACTAACCTGCATAAACTTATTCATCTTGCCACCTGCATTGACATGCGTTTTTCCGAAAGGCGTCAGGAGCTCCGCCGGGATATGGACTTTGTTCGCACGAGGCGGTTTCTCTCCCCGGCTCCTCTCTCCTCTGGTCCACTGCAATCCGTGCCTTCCGCCGTGGAGGCTATGCAAGTTTACCGGTCTCGCTTGACATCTCAAGAGAGGACACGACGCCGCATGGAGAACCTTTGCCTGTACTGTGCCAGTATTGAACATTTCTTGAAGGATTGTCCTATCCGACCTCCACGCCAGGAAAGACGCACGCTGACTCCGCACAAAGGTGAGACAGCTCTTGATGTGACTTCTGCTTCTCCACGTCTTACTGTGCCTGTGCGGATTTCTTCTTCTACCTTCTCCTTCTCAGCTATGGCCTTCTTGGATTCCGGATCTGCAGGAAATTTGATTTTGGCCTCTTTCATCAACAGGTTCAACATCCCGGTGACCAGTCTCACCAGCCCCCTCTACATCGCCTCTGTTAATAATGAAAGATTGGACTGTACTGTGCGTTACCGCACGGAACCCCTCTTAATGTGCATCGGACCCCATCACGAAAAAATCGAATTTCTGGTCCTCTCTAACTGCACTTCGGAAATTCTTCTTGGATTACTGTGGCTTCAACGCCATTCCCCAACCCTCGATTGGACCACCGGGGAAATCAAGAACTGGGGTACTTCTTGCCACAAGGACTGTCTTAAGCCTGCTCCCTGTACTGTCAGTCAAGACCTTGTGGTTCCTCCGTTATCTGGTCTTCCCAAGGCCTATCTGGATTATGCTGATGTTTTTTGCAAAAAACAAGCAGAGACTTTGCCTCCTCACAGGCCTTATGACTGTCCTATTGACCTCCTCCCTGGTACTACTCCACCCCGGGGCAGAATGTATCCTCTGTCTGCTCCAGAAACACAAGCCATGTCGGAGTACATCCAAGAGAATTTAAAAAAGGGGTTTATCCGCAAATCTGGATTTTTTTTCGTTTCCAAAAAAGACGGCTCCCTACGCCCTTGCATTGATTACCGCGGACTTAATAAAATCACTGTAAAAAAAAGCTATCCCCTACCTCTTATCTCGGAACTCTTTGACCGCCTACGAGGCGCCCACATCTTTACCAAGCTGGACTTAAGAGGTGCATATAATCTCATCCGCATCAGGGAGGGGGACGAGTGGAAGACAGCATTTAACACCAGAGATGGACACTTTGAATATCTGGTTATGCCCTTTGGGCTTTGCAACGCCCCTGCCGTCTTCCAAGACTTTGTAAATAAAAATTTTCGTGATCTTCTATATACCTGTGTTGTGGTTTACCTAGACGATATTCAGATTTTTTCTGCTAACCTAGAAGAACACCGCCAGCATGTCCGCATGGTTCTTCAGAGACTTCGGGACAATCAATTATATGCCAAAATGGAAAAATGTCTCTTTGAATGTCAATCTCTTCCCTTTCTAGGATACTTAGTCTCTGGCCAGGGACTACAAATGGACCCAGAAAAACTATCAGCCGTATTGGATTGGCCACGCCCCTCCGGACTGTCACGATTCGGCTAGCTGGATGTGGATCCTCTGTGTCAGCGAGGGATTGGCGTGGACCGTGTCGGTGGACCAGTTCTAAGATGCTACTGGTATTCACCAGAGCCCGCCGCAAAGCGGAATGGTCTTGCTGCGGCAGTAGCAACCAGGTCGTATCCACCGGCAACGGCTCAACCTCGCTGACTGCTGAGAAGGCGTGGGACAGAAGGACTAGGCAGAGGCAAGGTCAGACGTAGCAGAAGGTCGGGGCAGGCGGCAAGGTTCGTAGTCAATATGGATAGCAGAAGATCTGGAAACACAGGCTTTGGACAACACTAAACGCTTTCACTGGCACAAGGCAACAAGATCCGGCAAGGGCGTGCAGGGGAAGTGAGGTATTATAGCCAGGGAGCAGGTGGAAGCTAATTTGGCTGATTGGGCCAGGCACCAATCATTGGTGCACTGGCCCTTTAAATCTTAGAGAGCTGGCGCGCGCACGCCCTGGAGAGCACCAGCACATGACAGCCGGGGACCGGGACGGGTAAGTGACTTGGGATGCGATTCGCGAGCGGGCGCGTCCCGCTATGCGAATTGCATCCCCGCCGGCAATGTCAGTGCAGCGCTCCCGGTCAGCGGGTCTGACCGGGGCGCTGCAGAGAAAGAGACGCCGTGAGCGCTCCGGGGTGGAGCAGGGACCCGGAGCGCTCGGCGTAACAGAACCCCCCCCCTTAGGTCTCCCCCTCTTTTTGTCTCCTTGTCCTTTCAAAAGAGACGACAACATAGGGGACGCCTCTTGAGTCTCCTTCTGAAAAAAGAAATTCTGGGTAACTATACCAGCGGCAGGTAGTTCAGAAGAAGTGGGAATGGGGAGGGGGGGCAGAGGGTGAAGCTTGACACGGGGCAGAGTGTCACCAGGACGGGGGCTATGAGGAGGCACGGTACAGTCCAGATAGGCCTTGGGGAGGCTAGGCACAGGAGGAGACACTGAGGCCCGACAGATGGGACTGGGAGCCGATGTGAGGCATCTCTTACGGCAAGCAGGGCCCCAATTCTTGATCTCCCCGGTGGTCCAGTCAAGGGTGGGAGAATGATGCTGGAGCCATGGAAGACCGAGGAGGACTTCAGAGGTACAATTGGGAAGGACGAACAATTCAATCTTTTCGTGATGGGGTCCAATGCACATTAAGAGGGGTTCTGTGCGGTAACGCACGGTGCAGTCCAATTTAACTCCGTTGACCGAGGAAATGTAGAGCGGCTTGACGAGACGGGTCACAGGGATGCAGAACTTATTCACCAAACAGTCCAGAATAAAATTTCCAGAGGCACCAGAGTCCAAGCAGGCCACGGCTGAGAGGGAGGAGTTGGCAGAAGGAGAAATCCGCACGGGCACCGTGAGACGTGGAGAAGCAGATTTCGTACCAAGAGACGCCACACCCACGTAAGCTGGGTGCGTGCGTGCGTTTCCCAGACGTGGAGGGCGAATAGGGCAATCCACCAAGAAGTGTTCGGTACTGGCGCAGTACAGACATAAATTGTTATCCCTACGGCGAGTCCTCTCTTCGTGGGTCAGGCGAGACCGATCCACTTGCATAGCCTCCTCGGCGGGAGGCACAGGGGTAGATTGCAGAGGATACTGTGAGAGAGGTGCCCAGAGATCAAGGTCTTTTTCCTGGCGGAGCTCCTGGTGTCTCTCAGAAAAACGCATGTCAATGCGGGTGGCCAAATGAATAAGTTCTTGCAGGTTGGCAGGAATCTCTCGTGCGGCCAGCACATCCTTGATGTTACTGGATAGGCCTTTTTTAAAGGTCGCGCAGAGAGCCTCGTTATTCCAAGATAATTCGGAAGCGAGAGTACGAAATCGGATGGCGTACTCTTCTACTGAAGAATTACCCTGGACCAGGTTCAGCAGGGCAGTCTCGGCAGAAGAAGCTCGGGCTGGTTCCTCGAAGACACTATGGACTTCAGCGAAGAAGGACTGGACTGTGGCTGTGGCAGGATCATTGCGATCCCAGAGCGGTGTGGCCCAAGACAAGGCCTTTCCAGAAAGAAGGCTCACTACAAACGCCACCTTAGACCGTTCTGTAGGAAATTGGTCCGACAACATCTCCATATGTAGGGAACATTGAGATAAGAATCCACGGCAGAGTCTAGAGTCCCCATCAAATTTGTCCGGCAGGGACAAGCGGAGGCTAGGAGCGGCCACTCGCTGCGGAGGAGGTGCAGGAGCTGGCAGAGGAGATGGTTGCTGCTGTTGCAGTGGCAGAAGTTGCTGTAACGTGGCGGTCAACTGCGACAGCTGCTGTCCTTGTTGGGCGATTTGCTGCGATTGCTGAGCGACCACCGTGGATAGGTCAGCGAGACTTGGCCGCGGCACCTCAGCGGGATCCATGGCCGGATCTACTGTCACGATTCGGCTAGCTGGATGTGGATCTTCTGTGTCAGCGAGGGATTGGCGTGGACCGTGTCGGTGGACCGGTTCTAAGATGCTACTGTTATTCACCAGAGCCCGCCGCAAAGCAGGATGGTCTTGCTGCGGCGGTAGCAAACAGGTCGTATCCACCGGCAACGGCTCAACCTCGCTGACTGCTGAGAAGGCGTGGGACAGAAGGACTAGGCAGAGGCAAGGTCAGACGTAGCAGAAGGTCGGGGCAGGCGGCAAGGTTCGTAGTCAATATGGATAGCAGAAGATCTGGAAACACAGGCTTTGGACAACACTAAACGCTTTCACTGGCACAAGGCAACAAGATCCGGCAAGGGAGTGCAGGGGAAGTGAGGTATTATAGCCAGGGAGCAGGTGGAAGCTAATTTGGCTGATTGGGCCAGGCACCAATCATTGGTGCACTGGCCCTTTAAATCTTAGAGAGCTTGCGCGCGCGCCCTAGAGAGCGGAGCCGCGCGCGCCAGCACATGACAGCCGGGGACCGGGACGGGTAAGTGACTTGGGATGCGATTCGCGAGCGGGCGCGTCCCGCTATGCGAATCGCATCCCCGCCAGCAATGTCAGTGCAGCGCTCCCGGTCAGCGGGTCTGACCGGGGCGCTGCAGAGAGAGAGACGCCGTGAGCGCTCCGGGGAGGAGCAGGGACCCGAAGTGCTCGGCGTAACACGGACTCCGTGCTATCCAACATTTTTTGGGGTTTGCCAATTATTACAGACAATTTATTCCGCACTTTCCACCATTGTGGCTCCTATCGTGGCCCTAACCAAGAAAAACGCCAACCCTAAGTCCTGGCCTCCTCAAGCGGAAGACGCATTCAATCATCTCAAGACTGCCTTTTCTTCTGCTCCCGTACTCTCCAGACATGATCCATCTAAGCCCTTCTCACTGGAGGTAGACGCCTCCTCCGTGGGAGCTGGAGCAGTACTCCTACAAAAAAATTCTTCCGGGCATGCTGTTACTTGTGGTTTCTTTTCTAGGACCTTCTCTCCGGCGGAGAAAAACTACTCCATTGGTGATCGAGAACTACTGGCCATAAAATTGTCGCTTGAGGAATGGAGGCACCTGCTGGAAGGATCCAAGTATCCAGTTATTATATACACTGATCACAAAAATCTCTCTTATCTTCAGTCTGCCCAACGGCTGAACCCTCGCCAGGCTAGGTGGTTCTTGCCCTGCTGACAAGAACATTAGGGCTGATGCCCTCTCTCGTTCATCGGATGCCTCTGAAGTTGAAGCTTCCCCGCAACACATTATTCTTCCGGACTGTCTGATCTCCACTTCTCCAGCTTCCATCAGACAAACTCCTCCAGGGAAGACCTTTGTCTCTTCACGCCAGCGCCTCAGGATTCTCAAGTGGGGACACACCTCGCAGGCCATGCTGGCATCAAAAAATCCATCCAGCTCATCTCTTGATTTTATTGGTGGCCTACCCTGGAAGCTGATGTTGTTGATTTCGTGCGGGCTTGTACAGTCTGTGCCCGGGACAAGACCCCTCGCCAGAAGCCTGCTGGCCTCCTCCATCCTCTGCCTGTTCCTGAACGACCATGGTCTCAGATTGGTATGGACTTTATTACTGACTTACCTTTATCCCATGGCAACACAGTTATTTGGGTGGTCGTTGATCGATTCTCCAAGATGGCACATTTTATCCCTCTTCCAGGTCTTCCTTCTGCGCCTCAGTTGGAGAACAATTTTTTATACACATTTTTCACCTTCACGGGCTGCCCACGCATATCTTCTCGGATAGAGGCGTTCAATTTGTGTCTAAATTCTGGAGGGCCCTCTGTAATCAGCTCAAAATCAAATTAAATTTCTCATCTTCTTATCATCCCCAATCCAATGGGCAAGTAGAAAGAATTAATCAGGTTCTGGGTGATTATTTGCGACATTTTGTTTCCTCCCGCCAGGATGACTGGGCAGATCTTCTACCATGGGCCGAATTCGCGTACAATTTCAGAGTCTCCGAATCTTCCGCTAAATCCCCATTCTTCGTGGTGTACGGACGTCACCCTCTTCCCCCCCCTTCCCACTCCCATGCCCTCTGGTCTGCCCGCTGTTGATGAGGTGACTCGGGACCTCTCCACCATATGGAAAGAGACTCAAAATTCTTTCTTACAGGCTTCATCCCGGATGAAAAAACATGCCGATAGGAAAAGAAGAATTCCCCCCATTTTTTCTCCCGGAGACAAAGTATGGCTCTCCGCCAAGTATGTCCGCTTTCGTGTCCCCAGTTATAAACTGGGACCACATTATCTTGGTCCTTTCAAAATCAAGTGCCAGATCAACCCTGTCTCTTACAAACTCCTTCTTCCTCCTTCTCTCCGTATTCCCAATGCTTTCCATGTCTCTCTCCTTAAACCACTCATCCTTAACTGTTTCTCTCCCAAAGTTGTTTCTCCCACTCCAGTTTCCGGGTCCTCTGATGTTTTTTCAGTGAAAGAAACCCTGGCATCCAAGACGGTCAGAGGTAAAAAAAAATTTTTGGGTGGATTGGGAGAATTGCGGCCCAGAGGAGAGATCATGGGAACCTGAGGACAACATCCTGGACAAAAATCTTATCCTCAAATTCTCAGGTTCCAAAAAGAGGGGGAGACCCAAGGGGGGGGGGGGTACTGTTACGCTGTGCGCTCCGGGTCCCTGCTCCTCCCCGGAGCGCTCACAGCGTTCTCTTATTCGCAGCGCCCCGGTCAGACCTGCCGACGGGGTGCGCTGCGATAATGCTCCCAGCCAGGATGCGATTCGCGATGCGGGACGCGCCCGCTCGCGATGCGCATCCCGACTCGCTTACCAGACCTATTCCCCGTCTGTGCTGACCCGGCGCGTGCGGCCCCGCTCCTTAGGACGCGCGCGCGCGTCGGGTCCTTGCGATTTAAAGGGCCGGTGCGCCACTGATTGGCGCATGAGGTTTTAATCAGTACCGTCACCTGTGCACTTCCCTACTTATACCTCACTTCCCCTGCACTCCCTCGCCGGATCTTGTTGCCATTGTGCCAGTGAAAGCGTTTCCTTGTGTGTTCCTAGCCTATGTTCCAGACCTCCTGCCGTTGCCCCTGACTACGATCCTTGCTGCCTGCATTACCTTCTGCTACATCCGACCTTGCTCTTGTCTACTCCCTTGTACCGCGCTTATCTCAGCAGTCAGAGAGGTTGAGCCGTTGCCGGTGGGTACGACCTAGTTGCTACCGCCGCTGCAAGACCATCCCGCTTTGCGGCGGGCTCTGGTGAATACCAGTAGCAACTTAGAACCGGTCCACCGACACGGTCCACGCCAATCCATCTCTGGCACAGAGGATCCACCTCCAGCCAGCCGAATCGTGACAGCAACACAAGCCGGTGAGTACTTTGCCTGAACTTTCGCAGTATGTAGGCCATTGACAGATTAACAGGCACAAAATTGTACAACACTTAGATGTAGGTATGTCGTATGCACTTATGAGGGCAGAAATATGTCGTACAGTACGCTTAAAAAAACATATTTCTGTAAAACACCAGCCGGTGATTACTTTTGTCTGTCCTTTCACAGTATGTAGGCCCTTGGCAGATTAACCAGTACAAAATAGTACAGTACTTAGATGTACGTATGCGGTATGCTCTTATGAGGGCAAAAAAAATGCACTACAGTATGCCTGAAAACTCTGTATTTTTGTAAAACACCAGCCGGTGATATCTTTTGTCTGTCCTTTCACAGTGTGTAGGCCCTTGACAGATTAACAGGTACAAAATAGGACACTACTTATATCTACATATGCGGTATGCACTTATGAGGGCAGAAAAATGCGCTACAGTACCCTTAAAAAAACTTATTTTTGTAAAACACCAGCAGTACACAACAGTGCTGCAGCCCAAAAAAGCTGTGTACTAAACACACAATTGCACTCTGTCAAAGACTATTAGGAACGAACTGCTGTGTATTAAACCGTCTACAGACTAGTATAACCAGCAGATGATTTTTTGTGGGACAAAGACACTGAATTGTGCTGAAAAATTATTTCTGCCTCCTCTGCTAGGGTTTATGAAGTTGAGGCAACTTATTGAATTGTATGAGGCAACACACAGCTATCTGCCCCTCTCTGTAATACTACGCTGAAAGTGACTGGGAGGTTAATGCCTGCAGCTGCAGTAAAAATCCTTTTCAGTGAAAAAAAACAATGCTCTCCGTCCACGAGAATGCTGATGTGACTAGGAGGATGTTAAACGCTGCTGGACTGGGCTTTTCTCTGCTAAAACACACACACACACGCTCTGCATCCTAAGATCCTTCTGCATTGTATTGTAATGAAGGATTAAATACATTCCTGAAACAAAATAACATTAATGCTTATGAAGAAATATAAAATCCCATCCCTTCCCCAATATCCCACACCCCTACCCTTCAATTCCCTGGTTGAACTTGATGGACATATGTCTCTTTTCGACCGTACTAACTATGTATCTAACTATGTAACTATGTAACTATGAGGAGCCGGAATTATGGCTGCCGATTATATAGGGCTGTGACATCACAGGGGTGACTGGCTGCTGATAGGCTGCATCCTGCATGTGATTCAGAGTCATCCCGCCTACTTCCCTTCCGCCTTGCCTTCCTGTCTTCCCAGCTTTCCTTGTCCCATGTACTAACATGTGGATCCGCCATTTTAGATGCCCTGGAGCCTGCTCCGCAGTAAAAGGAGTTTATTGAAGCGATTTGCGCAATAGAATCGCGGCGATATTCGCATTCCTTGCAAATCGAATATTTCCTGAAATTCGTAATGTATTCGGGT
Source organism: Hyla sarda (assembly GCF_029499605.1). Taxonomy (NCBI): domain Eukaryota; kingdom Metazoa; phylum Chordata; class Amphibia; order Anura; family Hylidae; genus Hyla; species Hyla sarda. The sequence continues at coordinate 357,648,085 of NC_079192.1, forward strand.
TCGTCAGCTTCGATTCGCTCATCTCTAGTTAACATCATATACTGTACCCTACAGGAATAAATGTGTTTAAAACAGAAGAAGACCAATTTGGTTAACTAAAACCGTTGGGGATGTGATAAATGATAAGAGCAAGCATTCAGACTACTAAAACAAGAAGATAGTAGAAAGGCATAAAAAAATTATAAGGAAAATAATATATTCCATAAAAAAGATATAAAACTAGCAAATATTGCAACAGAGAGAAAGATTTCGTAGAAAGTAAAAATAACCCAACAATATTCTTCATCTACATAAACAATAAGAAACAGAATATAAACTTGAAATATAAACTAAATAATGGAAAACTGAAAATGTTGGCCTCCTGGGAAAAAAATCTATGTGTAACTGTGGAGGAGGATGAGGAAAAGGCCAATCGAAAATATCTCCTCCCCTGTATTTACACAAGAAAATTCAATGTCAGTTGACATGAGTTTTGCAAAAATTAAGTACCATGCTAAACATTATTCCTTATATTTAAAGATGCTATAATAGCAGGAATTGTTCAACAGGACTGGTGCTTAGCAAATATGATACCAACATTGAAAAAAATGGTCAAAAAAGGAATAGTATAGGCCTGTAAGTTTATCATCTGTGATGGGTAGGATTTTTGAGGGTTTTCTGAGAGATGCTATTCTAATAACCTAATAACTAATAACCTTCTTACACAGCACCAACATGGGTTAATATGGGTTTAGTCCCATCATACTAATCTGATCAGGTTCTATGAGGAGGTTTGTTATAGATTGGACCAGGGTGAAGCTGTTTATGTTGTGTATCTGAAATTTTCTAAGGCATTTGATACTATGCCCCTTTTAAGGTAAGTATATAAAATGAGGATCCAAAAATGTTAGTACATATAATAAGTTGCTAAAATATGTTAGCAACTGGTTGAGTGATAGGAAGCAGAGGGTCAGGGCCACCATCAGGGGGATACAGTGGATACATTCCCTGCATGTTCATAACTGGACCCTTCACCTCGGGGCCCAATTGCACCCCCTGCGACCACAACTTTCCCTGAGTAACCGCAACTTTAAACCACTGAGAGACGCACACAGTGTTGAACGTGCACTTAGCTGAAGCGGCTGACATGACAGGAAGGAGCCATCATCTCGGTTCTGTAACTCCAGCCTGAGCTTCTTGTGTGGCAGCGGCTCTGCAGAGGCTGACCGCACAGGAAGCAGAGAAAAAAGAGGCGCGACAGGAGCAGCAGGGGAACGAGAGGTGAATTAGTTTTTTTTTTTTTTGGAGCTGTGTGAGGGGGCATTATTATGTATGGGGGCAATATGAGGGGGCATTATAATGTATGGGGGCAATGTGAGGTGGCATTATTATATATTGGGGAAATGTTATCATGTATAGGGGCAATGCGAGGAAGCATTATAATGTATGGGGGCAATGTGAGGGGGCATTATAATGTATGGGGGCAATCTGAGGGGGCATTATAATGTATGGGGCCAAGGTGAGGGGGAAATATGTATGGGGACAATGTGTGGGGGCATTATAATGTGTGGGGGCAATGTGAGGCGAACTGCATTCTGCTGCTTACTTCGGCTGAACTGCACTAACGGCTCCTCCTCCTTCCTATTGAGTTATGGCTAATTGTTATCTTAACCTTTTAAGGACCCAGGGCGTATGGATACGCCCTCACACCCTGGGCCTTAAGGACCCAGGGCGTACTAGTACGCCCTGGCGTTTTCCGGTCTCTGCCGCGCGCCGGGCAGAGATCGGCGCGCATCCAGGGCGTACTTCAGCAGGCATCCAGGGCAAACGCCGAGGGGGGCCATGTAGGCCCCCCATGTCGGCGATCGCCGCAAATCGCAAGGGAAATCGCCCTTGCGATCTGTGGCGATACCGGGCTGATCGGGTCTCTGGGACCCGACCGCCCGGTAATTTCGCATGATCCCGGCTGTCACAGACAGCCAGGACCATGCTAAAGAATAGGAGCGAGGTGGCAAACCTGCCACCTCCTCCTATTCCCTGCGATCTGTCGGTTAACTAACCGACCAATCGCAAGGGGGGGGGCGGTTACTTCCTCCCGTCCTGCCCGGCCCCTGAAAGTCCGGAAAGGACGGGAGGAAGACCGGAGGACGCGGCGTGGGACGTGGGGAGTGCTGGGGACCGGCCCCGGTACTTACCTCGTCCCTGAAGACCCGGATCCCGGCAAATGAAAACAGGTGAGTAGATCTTCAGCCGCGGCCGGGCCCTTTACAGCAATGCACGTCGCCGTAAAGCGACATGCATTGCTGTATTGGGACCCTGTAAACTACAACTCCCAGCATGCCCAGACAGCCATTGGCGTCTGGGCATGCTGGGAGTTGCAGTTTTGCAACATCTGGAGGTCCACAGTTTGGAGACCACTGTGCCCTTCCAGATGTTGCAAAACTACACATCCTCAGCATGCCCTTACTGTCCAGGCATGCTGGGAGTTGTAGTTCTGTAACATCTGGCACTTCAGATGTTGCAGAACTACAACTCCCAGCATGCCTGGACAGTTTTGGCATACTGGGAGTTTTAGTTTTGCAACATCTGGAAGGGCACAGTTTGGGAACCACTGTATTAGTGGTCTGCAAACTGTAGTCCTCCAGATGTTGCAAAACTACAACTCCAAGCATGCTGGGAGTTGTAGTTCGGCAACATCTGGCTCTAAAGATGTTGCCGAACTACTACTCCCAGCATGTTTGAGAATGCTGAGAGTTGTGGTTTTGCAACAACTGGTGGCACACTGGTTGGGAAACATTGTCTGTTTCCTAACTCAGTGTTTCCCAACCCGTGTGCCTCCAGCTGTTGCAAAACTATAACTACCAGCATGCATTGATAGACTGTGCATGCTGGGAGTTGTAGTTTTGCAACAGCTGGAGGTCCCCCCCCTGTGAATGTACAGGGTGCATTCACATGGGCAGGGGGCTTACAGTGAGTATCAGGCTGCAAGTCTGCGATGCAGCTCAAACTCGCTGTAACCCCCCGCCCATGTGACTGTACCCTAAAAACACTACACTACACTAACACAAAATAAAATAAAAAGTAAAAAACACTACATATACACATACCCCTACACAGCCCCCCTCCCCTCCCCAATAAAAATGAAAAACATCTGGTACGCCACTGTTTCCAAAATGGAGCCTCCAGCTATTGCAAAACAACAACTCCCAGTATTGCTGGACAGCCGTTGACTGTCCAAGCATGCTGGGAGTTTTGAAACAGCTGGAGGCACCCTGTTTGGGAATCACTGGCGTAGAATACCCCTATGTCCACCCCTATGCAAATCCCTAATTTAGGCCTCAAATGCACATGGCGCTCTCACTTTGGAGCCCTGTCGTATTTCAAGGCAACAGTTTAAGGCAACAGTTGGGGTGTGCCAGTTCGGGAGGCTAGTCCTGAACTGGCACACCCCAACAAGTTTGCCCGCTTGGCATATGAGGGGGATGCCATTACAGAGCTAGGAGAACTGCAGCAGGATACCACCTCTGACCGCCAGGAGGGTGTCTGCTCCAGTAAGGAGGGAGGGAGGAGTACAGGGCAGGCCAGACAGGTATTAGTGGTGGGGGACTCAATTATTAGGGGGACAGACAGGGCAATCTGTCACAAAGACCGGGATCGCCGAACAGTGTGTTGTCTGCCTGGCGCACGAGTTCGGCACATCGCGGATCGGGTTGACAGGTTGTTGGGCGGGGCTGGAGAGGACCCAGCAGTCATGGTACATATTGGCATCAATGACAAAGTAAGAGGTAGGTGGAGTGTCCTTAAAAATGATTTCAGGGACTTAGGCCGCAAGCTTAAGGCAAGGACCTCCAAGGTAGTCTTTTCTGAAATACTACCAGTACCACGAGCCGCACCAGAGAGGCAGCGGGAGATCAGGGAGGTAAACAAGTGGCTCAGAAGCTGGTGTAGGAAGGAAGGGTTTGGGTTCATGGAGAACTGGGCTGACTTCGCTGTCGGTTACCGGCTCTACCGTAGGGACGGGCTGCACCTCAATGGGGAGGGTGCAGCTTTGCTTGGGGAGAAGATGGCTAGAAGGGTGGAGGAGTGTTTAAACTAGGGACTTGGGGGGAGGGAACCTACAGCAAAGAGGGGGAAGATAGTGTAGATAGAGAGGTGGGAATTATAAATGTACCTGGGGGTGGAGCGGAGGGAGGGGTTAGAATAGTTAATAGGAATAAGCTTCATAGGAAAATAAAACTTACACCCTTGAATCCCATTAACCCCAATAACATAAAGGATGGAAATGTAAAGTGTATGTTCACAAATGCCAGAAGCCTAGCAAATAAAATGGGGGAGCTTGAGGCCTTGATACTGGAGGAACATATTGATATAGTTGGGGTCACTGAGACATGGCTGGACTCCTCGCATGACTGGGCTGTCAATCTGCAGGGGTTTACATTGTTTCGCAAGGATAGAATGAACAGAAAAGGTGGTGGAGTCTGTCTGTATGTAAGAAGTGGTATGAAAGTCAGTGTGAACGATGCCATAGTGTGTGATGATTCTGAGGATGTGGAATCCTTGTGGGTAGAATTACAAAAGGAGGGAAATACTGAAAAAATAGTATTTGGTGTAATCTACAGACCCCCTAATATCACTGAAGAGATAGAAGTTCAGCTTCATAAACAAATAGAGAGGGCCGCCCGGGCAGGTACAGTGGTAATAATGGGAGATTTTAACTATCCAGATATAGATTGGGGTCCGGGGTTGGCTAAAACTACAAAGGGGCGACAATTCCTAAATTTATTGCAGGATAATTTTATGGGCCAGTTTGTGGAGGACCCAACAAGAAGTGATGCCTTGTTGGATCTGATCATTTCCAACAACGCAGAGCTGGTTGGGAATGTAACTGTGCGGGAAAACCTTGGGAATAGCGACCACAATATAGTTACTTTTGACTTAAAATGTAGAAAACAAAGACAGGCGGGGAAGGCAAAAACATATAACTTTAAAAAGGCAAATTTCCCTGGGCTGAGATCTGCACTACAGGACATAGACTGGGGGGAGGTGTTCTCAAATACTGATACAGAAGGTAAATGGGACATCTTTAAATCAACTCTAAATAACTATACAGCTAAATATATACCAAAGGGGAACAAATATAAACGATTAAAACTAAATCCTACATGGCTGACACATGATGTTAAAAGAGCAATAAACAACAAAAAAATAGCCTTCAAAAAATACAAATCTGATGGGTCAGCTATAACATTTAAACAGTACAAGGAGCTTAATAAAATCTGTAAAAATGTAATAAAAACAGCAAAAATTCAAAATGAGAGACAGGTGGCCAAAGAAAGCAAAACTAATCCTAAATATTTTTTTAGACATATAAATGCAAAAAAACCAAGGACAGAGCATGTAGGACCCCTTAATAATGATAATGGGGAGGTTGTCACAGGCGATCAAGAGAAGGCGGAGCTACTGAATGGGTTCTTTAGTTCTGTATACACTATGGAAGAAGGAGCTGACATTGGCCAGGTCGGTGCTGGTAACACATCATGTAATGTACTGAACTGGCTTAATGTAGAGATGGTACAAGGTAAGTTAAGTGATATAAATGTAAGCAAATCCCCAGGACCGGATGGACTACACCCAAGAGTTCTTAGAGAGGTAAGCTCAGTAATATCTGTACCCCTGTTCATGATATTTAGAGATTCTCTGGTGTCTGGTATTGTGCCAAGGGACTGGCGCAAGGCGAATGTGGTGCCAATCTTCAAAAAGGGCTCTAGGTCTTCCCCAGGAAACTATAGACCGGTAAGTTTAACGTGCATTGTGGGTAAATTGTTTGAAGGACTTATAAGGGATTACATACAGGAATACATAGGGGATAATTGTATTATAAGTGATAGCCAGCATGGGTTTACTAAGGATAGAAGTTGTCAAACCAATCTAATTTGCTTTTATGAAGAGGTGAGTAGAAGCCTTGACAGAGGAATGGCTGTGGATATAGTGTTTCTGGATTTTGCTAAAGCGTTTGATACTGTCCCTCATAGACGTCTGACAGGTAAGTTACGGTCTTTGGGTTTGGAAATTTTAGTTTGTAACTGGATTGAACACTGGCTCATGGATCGTACCCAGAGAGTGGTGGTCAATGATTCGTACTCTGATTGGTCCCCGGTTATTAGTGGTGTACCCCAAGGTTCTGTACTGGGCCCGCTGTTGTTTAATTTATTTATTAATGATATAGAGGATGGTATTAACAGCTCTGTTTCTATCTTTGCAGATGACACCAAGCTTTGTAGCACAGTACAGTCTATAGAGGATGTGCATAAGTTACAAGATGACTTGGATAGACTAAGTGTCTGGGCATCCACTTGGCAAATGAGGTTCAATGTGGATAAATGTAAAGTAATGCATCTGGGTACTAATAACCTGCATGCATCGTATGTCTTAGGGGGGATTAATCTGGCAGAGTCACTGGTAAAGAAGGATCTGGGTGTACTTGTAGATCACAGACTACAGAATAGCATGCAATGTCAGGCTGCTGCTTCCAAAGCCGGCAGGATATTGTCATGTATCAAAAGAGGCATGGACTCAAGGGACAGGGACATAATACTCCCCCTTTATAAATCATTGGTACGGCCTTACCTGGAATATGCTGTTCAGTTTTGGGCACCTGTCCATAAAAGGGACACTGCGGAGTTGGAAAGGGTGCAGAGACGCGCGACTAAACTAATATGGGGAATGGAACATCTTAGCTATGAGGAGCGATTAAAGGAGTTACAATTGTTTAGTCTTGAGAAGAGACGTTTAAGGGGGGATATGATAAACGTATATAAGTATATTAATGGCCCATACAAAAAATATGGAGAAAAACTGTTCCAGGTTAAACCCCCCCAAAGGACGAGGGGGCACTCCCTCCGTCTGGAGAAGAAAAAGTTTAGTCTCAAGGGGCGACACGCCTTCTTTACCATGAGAACTGTGAACTTATGGAACAGTCTACCTCAGGAACTGGTCACAGCAGGAACAATTAACAGCTTTAAAACAGGATTAGATACATTCCTGGAACAAAATAAGATTAATGCTTATGAAGAAATATAAAATCTCATCCCTTCCCCAATATCGCACCACACCCCTACCCCTTAATTCCCTGGTTGAACTTGATGGACATATGTCTTTTTTCGACCGTACTAACTATGTAACTATGTAACTATGTAAGGTCACATATGGGGTATCGCCGTACTCGGGAGAAATTGCCTAACAAATTTTGGGGGGCTTTTTCTCCTTTCACCCCTTATGAAAATGTGAAGTTGGGATCTACACCAGCATGTTAGTGTAAAAAAATTAATTTTTTACACTAACATGCTGGTGTTGCCCTAAACTTTTCATTTTGACAAGAGGTAAAAGGGAAAAAAGCCCCCAAAATTTGTAATGCAATTTCTTCCGACTACGGAGATACCCCATAAGTGGGCGCAAAGTGCTCTGGGGGAGCACAACAAGGCCCAGAAGGGAGAGTGCGCCATGTACATTTGAGGTAATTTGTACAGGGGTGGCTGATTGTTACAGCGGTTTTGACAAACGCAAAAAAAACTAAACCCCACATGTGACCCCATTTCGGAAACTACACCCCTCACGGAATGTAATGAGGGGTGCAGTGAGAATTTACCCCCCACAGGTGTCTGACGGATCTTTGGAACAGTGGGCTGTGCAAATTAAAAATGTTGTACAGCCCACTGTTCCAAAGATCTGACAGACACCAGTGGGGGTAAATGCTCACTGTAACCCTTGTTACGTTCCTCAAGGGGTCTAGTTTCCAAAATGGTATGCCATGTGGGGGTTATTTTGCTGTCCTGGCACCATAGGGGCTTCCTAAATGCGAAGTGCCCCCCGAGCAAAATTTGCTCTCAAAAAGCCAAATATGACTCCTTCTCTTCTGAGCATTGTAGTTCGCTCGTAGTGCACTTCAGGTCAACTTATGGGGTACCTCCATACTCAGAAGAGATGGGGTTTCAAATTTTGGGGGGTATTTTTTGCTATTAACCCTTGCAAAAATGTGAAATTTGGGGGGAAACACCCATTTTAATGAAATTTTTTTTTTTTTTTTACGTATGCAAAAGTCGTGAAACCCGTGTGGGGTATTAAGGCTCACTTTCTTCCTTGTTACATTCCTCAAGGGGTTTAGTTTCCAAAATGGTATGCCATGTGGGTATTTTTTGCTGTCCTGGCGCCATAGGGGCTTCCTATATGGGACATGCCCCTGAGCAAAATTTGCTCTCAAAAAGCCAAATATGACTCCTTCTCTTCTGAGCATTGTAGTTTGCTCGTAGTGCACTTCAGGTCAACTTATGGGGTACCTCCATACTCAGAAGAGATGGGGTTACAAATTTTGGGGGGAATTTTCTGCTATTAACCCTTGCAAAAATTTGAAATTTGGGGGGAATCACACATTTTTGTGAAATGTTATTTTTTTACATATGCAAAAGTCGTGAAACACATGTGGGGTATTAAGGCTCACTTTATTCCTTGTTACATTCCTCAAGGGGTCTTGTTTCCAAAATGGTATGGCATGTGGGTATTTTTTGCTGTCCTGGCACCATAGGGGCTTCCTAAATGCAACATGCCCCCCAAAAACCATTTGAGAAAAACGTACTCTCCAAAATCCCCTTGTCACTCCTTCGGTTCTGAGCCCTCTACTGCGCCCACCAAACACTTTACATAGACATATGAGGTATGTGCTTACTCGAGAGAAATTGGGCTACAAATATAAGTATACATTTTCTCCTTTTACCCCTCGTAAAAATTCAAAAATTGGGTCTACAAAAACATGCGAGTGTAAAAAATGAAGATTCTGAATTTTCTCCTTCACTTTCCTGCTATTCCTGTGAAACACGTAAAGGGTTAAAAGGCTGACCGAATATCATTTTGTATACTTTGGGGGGTGCAGTTTTTATAATGGGGTCATTTGTGGGGTATTTCTAAGATGAAGACCCTTCAAATCCACTTCAAACCTGAACTGGTCCCTGAAAAATAGTGAGTTTGGAAATTTTGTGAAAAATTGGAAAATTGCTGCTGAACTTTGAAGCCCTCTGGTGTCTTCCAAAAGTAAAAACTTGTCAATTTTATGATGCAAACATAAAGTAGACATATTGTATATGTGAAAAAAAAATTAAATATTTTGAATATCCATTTTCCTTACAAACAGAGAGCTTCAAAGTTAGAAAAATGCAAAATGTTCAAATTTTTCATAAAATTTTCACATTTTTCACCAAGAAAGGATGCAAGTTACAAAAAATTTTTTACCACTATGTTAAAGTAGAATATGTCACGAAAAAACTATCTGGGAATCAGATTGATAACTAAAAGCATTCCAGAGTTATTAATGTTTAAAGTGACAGTGGTCAGATGTTCAAAAAATGGCCGGGTCCTAAGGTGTAAAATGGCTGGGTCCTTAAGAGGTTAAAGAAGATATCCCATGCAGCAAAGAAAAAAAAAATACCTAGCCATTCCATAGTATATTTACCTACCACCTCTCTGACATGTTTGTGATTTTTTTTCCGCCCCCCATTCACCGGCTATTCAGCTCATAAATTCCAGTTACTTCCTGGTTATGGTGGCTATGCCTGTGATCTCAAAGACTACATTTCCCTGCATGTACTGCTCACATTTCCTGCTCTCAGCTGCCTGAGCAGAGAGTCTGTTACCACCCCTAATTTATGTTAGTCACTCCTACAGCTCTGCTAGCTCACTCCCACATAACACTGAGCTCCAATCATAGCCCTATACAGCAGGGTGGCCACAAGGAAACAAAATGTAATCTCAGTGCTTAGAGACAGGGACCCTGGAGTTGAAGCTGCAGTTTTACACTGTAAAATCACTCCCTCCCCCTCCTGCTTTACAGTGGCACAATCACCTCCCCCCCTTCTCTGCCCTGCACTCCTCTCTCCCCAGTGCTCAGTGTGACAGGTCTACGCTGGCAGCTCCCTCCCCTCCCCCCTCTCCTCCGTTCTCAGTGTAAAAACATTAGCAAGGAGAGGGGAGAGAACTATGATCTGAATCAGCCGGCATATAGGCAGTGCTGCTCAGCCAATCACTGCAGAACAGAGGGAGGACAGTGTGAATATTCATCAGATGGGAGGGGCTAAGGCCAAGCACAGGGAGCTCTCTGCAGCACAGGGGTTTTCTGGGTAATTGTCACGTCACGGCCCCGGGATGCTGCTGATAACAGCCTGAATAGGGGGTCGAAAGTCATGAAAACCTGAAACAGCTGAATTTCCTGTCAGATAGAAGAATGCAGAAAAAGCTTGTTTCTAAGCAGCATTGGTAATGGAAGTGATTTACAAACCTATATAACTTTACCTTCTGCACTAAAAGCTGAACTATTTTTTACTGTGAGACTTGTCCTTTAACTTGTAGAAGTCCTATATAAAACAGCTAACATTATGTAAGATATAAGTCAAAATTACAAACTAGTTCAAGTACATATGAATATAGGATTAATTATCCATTATAAACTGGTTTTTCTATTCAATATTTCTGCCCCTCTATTTTGTCTTGTACTTGTACATCATATGGTTATTATCTTGTAGCAGAGTATTTGGTGCTTTTTGACAACAGTACAACTAGCACAAGAAAAATTTGGCTTAGTTTCATAAAATATGCTATTTCTAAGTTGTTTACCAGGCCGAAAATCTTCCACAATAATTTTGAGTTCATTCCCTAACATTACCTTAAAAACATCTGTCTAAGATGCCTCTAAATATTCCCCATATCTGACTAATATACCAGCCATAATTTTTAACTTATTTTATCAAATACATAAAATTACTCAATGTGTATTTGCTTTTAACGGTGCTACATTACAGCTTCTCGTCTGTATTGTAGTTGTGAAGGGATATAGGTTGAATGTGGATTCTTTACAGCTATTAAACCTGAAATTTGAACTAAGTAGCTCTTGAAATTTGTGTATAGATATGTCAAAAGGGATTATAATAAAGTTTCTGGCCCTGATTCACTACAAAGTGTTAATCTATTAAACGACTAAGTGTAAATGAATGCGAATTGAAGCCTGAAGATTAACACCTTCTACTCTGGGGCATTGTACCCAAAATGAGAGTTTTGACACAAAACAGAATATATATATATATATATATATATATATATATATATATATATACATACAGTACAGACCAAAAGTTTGGACACACCTTCTCATTCAGAGTTTTCTTTATTTTCATGACTATGAAAATTGTAGATTCACACTGAAGGCATCAAAACTATGAATTAATACATGTGGAATTATAGACATAACAAAAAAAGTGTGAAACAACTGAATTTTTTTTTATATATATATATATATATATATATATATATATATATATATATATAGTTAAGGCTGATTTATCAGCCTGTATTTGTGGGAGAGGCGGAGGCTCACCATAACTACGGCATGTTGCTCTCCACTATCGTCGCAGGTCTCGTTCTTGTGACGTCATGCGGCCGTGGCTCTCTGACGTCCTCCATGACGGCGTGGTAGTGCAGGAAGCCGACTCTGCTTCTAAATGTTCCGGTAGGCTTGTTGAGGAGGCAGGCGGCGTCACTAAGGATTGAATCCAATAAACAGTAGAAGGAGGAAAATAACTTCTTTATTCGGATCTTTAAAATGCGCAGACAGGTACAACAGGTGAGCATCCGCTCTCCTGCTGTACCTGTCTGCGCATTTAAAAGAACTGAATAAAGAAGACAGTGTATAAAGAGTATGTGGTGAGTGCTGCGTTATTTTCCTCCTTCTACTGTTTATCGGATTAATTGAAAGACTGTATAGAACGCATTGCACCACCGAGGCTCATTCCATAAGGACTGGTACCAAACACCACTCATATAGCTATACCATTCCCTAGCCTGACACTGGTGCCAGTGTATCTTAACTAGTATAGTAACTAAGGATTGGCTACTGCTCAGCACTGCATTCCTCCTTGCATTCTTTATGCCAGTCTCATTATATATTAGTTACAGGAGGAGATGGCTCATATGTGGAGCTCTGCTTCCTCTTTGCGTTCCTCCAGCCACCACATGGTGTGCACGATTTACTCAGATTCTTTGTCTGCTAGCCCTGCTCTGCAACATGCTGTCAGCAGATTGGGCAGTATTCTGTGTTTGTGTGTTGTTCAGCACTTGTTGTATGTGTGTGCTCTGCTCAGTTCCTCCAGCAGGGTCATGCTGTCTGCAGGTTGTTCTGCATTGCACATATGATCTGCTTAGCTCTTCGGCTGGAATTCCACTGAGGATTTTTTTGCAAAAACGCTATAAAAAATGCCAATTTTCCCCCACTGTGTTTTTTCAGCGAAAAAACGCAGCGTCCAGATGTTAGCTGCAAGTCAATAGTAAACTGCAAAAAGCCAGATTCATCTGGCGTTTTTCAGTTTTGCATTTTTTTTAAGCCTTTTGGCGTTTTTCAGCTATTTTGGGCTCAGAGGCTGATTTTCCAAAACGCCAGACAAAACCTACAGAAATCGTGGTGTTTTCCTCCCATAGAAGTCTATGGGAGAGCAAAAACGCCAAGAAAAATGCCATTTGGGTTTTAACTTTGGTGTTTTTGCAGGCGGTTTTTATTCTTTTTTGGACTTTAGTGAACCAAAATAGTGATATAGATACCTTTTTTTTAAAAAAATTTGTAGGGTATCATTAAAAAAAAAAATAAAAAAGATACAGTAGTGATGGAAAAAATTGGATTTAATGAAATGTATCTTTTTTAGAACAAAATTTTTATAAATTTTTAAACAGGGATCAATTTATGTGGGCAGGCAGGGACCTAAAAATGTAGCCGACAATAATATAAATTTAGTGTGTGATGATGTCATTAGGGGCAGTATATAGCGGAAAAAAGTGGAGGTGGCACCGGGTGCTCCTGCAATTGAAAAAGGGAGCTGTGACTCCTGAAACGCGTCTTGTTTTATTCATTTATTTTCTTTGATTTCTTTATGCTGTAAAAAAAATAAATAATTTATTTATTTAGACCAATACCCACGACTTCGGGTTACTTCCTTGGGAGCGCCATTGCAGCTTTTTTCCTATATTTCTGCATGATGTCATTAGGGGCGGAGCTACGGACGGGAGCCAGGCTGGTTAGTCTAAGGCTCTGTTGACATTGTCCGTTTTGTATAATGTGAACAGACGCTTCTGGCAGTGCCTACCCAGACAGGGAGACTCCAGCTGTTGCTAAATTACAACTCCCAGCATGTCCAGACAGCCAAAGGCTGTCTGGGCATGCTGAGAGTTGTAGTTTTGCACCAATTGGAGGCTCCCTGTTTGGGAAGACATTGCATTATGGGCATGTATGTTTTTTTTCCTTCTCATTTCAGATCCGTTTAGGCAGAAGATTACGGCAGATTCGATGGATTACGGCGGATGAACTGTTTTTTTCTTTTAATAAAATGGTTAACGAGGGCCGTCGGGGAGTGTTTAATAAAATAAAATAATTTTTCCAATGTGTTTTGTTTTTTTTATTGAATTTTCAGGCTTAGTAGTGGAAGCTGTCTTATTGACGGAATCCATTTCTAAGCCAGGGCTTAGCGTTAGCCCCAAAAACAGCTAGTGCTAGCCCCTAATTATTACCTAGGTACCCACCGCCACATGGGGTGCCAGGAAGAGCTGGTACCAATAGGCCCGGAGCATCACAAATGGTGCTCCTGGGCCTAGGTGGTAACAGGCTTTTGTTATTTAGGCTGGAGAGGGCCAGTAACAATGGTCTTCGCCCGCCCTGGTAACGTCAGGCTGTTGCTGTTTGGTTGGTATTGTGCTTAGAATGAAAATACAGGGAACCCTATGCGTTTTTTTTTATTAATAAATGAAAAATGCACAGTTCCCCGTATTTTTATAGTTACATAGTTAGTATGGTTGAAAAAAGACATACGTCCATCAAGTTCAACCAGGGAATTGAAGGGAACAGCAACAGTCTGACGTTATCCGGGTGGGGGAGGACCATTGTTACTGGCCCTCCCCAGCCTAAATAACGCCAGCCTGTTACCGTCTAGGCCCAGGAGTGCCATTTTTGATGCTCCGGGCCTGTTGGTACCGGCTCATCCCGTCACCCCTGTGGCAATGGGTACCGGGGTAATAATTGGGGGTTTGCGCTAGCTGTTTTTCGGGAAAACGCTAAGCCCTGGCTTAGTAATGGATTGACCCCCTTTCATATGGTGCCATTCAAAGGTTGCTTTATAATTATTACTTACATAGGGTCTTATGGGTTTTTCCTAAATCTGTTCCCTGTACTTCTTCAGTCACTTTATGTTCAGGTTGCAGCTTTAGATACTGTTATGCTTTCATGTTCATCTAGCCTCATTGACGATTCCGTTCATTTCCTCTTTAAATCCTTATGTTTTCTTTTGTGTCAGAATGCTTCCTTATTCATGTCAGTTGGGTTGGTTTTTCCATATCTTTAAGTTATTATTCTGATGTAGGCCCAGTTCAAGCCTCTGCAAGTTCATCCCTTGTCTTCATTCATTCTGTTGGGTCGAGCTTGATCTCAGCACTAGCCATTCAATTTGTTCATTCGTCTTCATTCACGTTCCATGAAGTTAATTTCGGTAAGTAGTGCTTTGGGCTTGCTTCATGGTTGGTGTACGTTTACACTCGCTTATTGGCCACTACAAGGTCGGGCCCTCTTTAGTGTTTGTCTTCCGTTTTCCGTTCATTATACATATTCATGTACTGTATTGAGCTTGCTTCATGGTGGGTGTACGTTCACACTTGCTTATTGGCCATCCCGAGGTCAGGCCTTCTTTAGTGTTTATTTTATCTTTCTTCTCCGTTTAATACAGTAACATTTAATCGTAGGTTTTAGCATTAGCTTATTCAGCTCATTTAGTCAAGCATTAATCTCTAGTCATCATTCATGTCCTGTTAAGCTCATTTCAGTGGTAGTGCTTGATTTTCTTCACGGTTGGTGTATGTTCACCCTCGGTTATTTGCCACCACAGGGTCGGACCCTCTTCGTGTTCGGCATTTTTTTTTATGTTCACCTACAGTGATATTTCATCATAGCTCTCAGCGTTAGCCTATTCAGCTTATTTAGTCAAGCATCAATTTCTTGTTTGTCATTTTTACATTTCATTGAGCGCATCTTGGTAAGTAGTGTTTTGAGGTTTTCATGGTTGGGTATGTTCACCCTTGGTTATTGGCCATCACGGTTCGGGCCCTCTTCAGCGTTTGATTACTCACATGTGTTGACAGTAACATCTCATTGTAGGACTCATCTTAAGTCTACTCAGTCAGTTACTCAAGCATCAATTCCTGGTTGTGATTTAATTCTTGTTGGGTTTAGTTCGGTAAGTAGTGCTTTGAGTTTTTCTTTGTGGTTCGGTTCGTACACCCTCGATCCCTGGCCATTATGGATTCGGGCCCTCGATACTGGTTAATGATCAATCTTAGGATGTCTTTGATGTTGCATGTTAAGCTCTCACGAATGGTCATTCATTTCGGACCATCGTTAGTGTTCATATATTCTCTCCTGACATACCCATGTACTTTTTGTTTCAGGGCGTGGGGTCTTTTTCTATTCTTACCCTCTCCACAAGTCAGTTATGCGCATGTCTTCGGTCTATTAGTTTCCTTGTTATGTTTGTTTCAGACTGTGCATGTCACTCAGGGGTTAGTGGCCACCTTCAAGGTCGGGCCCACGTACGTCTCATCGGTAACCTCAAGTATCACAGTTCATGGTTGGCTAGTTCTTGGTGGAATTGTCACTGCTCATTCTGCCGAGAAGTCCCTTTTTAGTTTGTATAACACACTAGTGCTAGTACTGTTACGAGTCTTGTTTAGCATGACTTTTCTTTCAGGTTCATACGGTTCTTCTGTTCAAACATTCAATTGCTTTCCATCTATTCTTCCGTTATTCTTCAGGTATTGCATATCGTAGCGCGTGCACTCGTAGAATTTGTGCTGTACAGGTGCCGGTAGTTTCACTGTACATACACTCGCAGCATTTACACTGTATAAACGCTCATAGCATTTATACGATACATACGTTCATAGCATTTATACTGTACATACACTTATTACATTATGCTGTGCATTAGCTCGTAGCATTTATACTGTTCATATGCTCATAGGATTCATACTGTACATACACTCGTAGCATGTATATCGTTCAAATGCTCATAGCATTTATACGGTACATACACCGATAGCTTCTAAACTGTACATATGCTCATAGCATGCATACCGTAAATATGCTCATAGCAGTCATACTGTACATTTGTTCATAATATTTATACGGTACATACGCTCACAGCATTCATACTGTACATACACCCATAGCATTTATACAGTACATTCGCTCATAGTTTTATATTGTTCACACGTTCATAGCATTTATATTGTCCATATGCTCGTAGAATTCATATTGTTTATACGCTTGTAGCAAAAATGTATATATATATTTTTTATACGCTCATAGCTTTATACTGCATATATGCTCATAGCATTTATACTATACATACGCTCATAGACTTATATTGTTCACACGATCATAGCATTCATACTGTAAAGACGTTCGTAGCACATATATCGTTCAAATGCTCATAACATTTATACTGTACATACGCCCATAGCTTCCACACTGTACATATGCTCATAGCATGCATACTGTACATACGTTCATAATATTTATACAGCACATATGCTCACAGCATTCATACTGTACATACGCCCATAGCATTTTTATATGGTACATTCGCTCATAGTTTTATATTCACTCGTAGAATTCATGCTGTTCATATGCTTGTAGCATTATTTTGTTTATACGCTCATAGCTTTATGCTGCACATACGCTCGTAGCATTTATACTGTACATATGCTCATAGGATTTATACGGTACATTCACATATAGATTTATATTGTTCACACGATCATAGCATTCATACTGTCCTTTCGCTCATAGCATTCATACTGTACATATGCTCATAGCATTTATACCGTACATACGTTCATAGCTTTCATACTGTACATATGTTCATAACTTTCAACACACATGCATAGCATATACGTACGGTACATTACGTAGCATTTACGGTACATTCACGCATAGATTTATATTGTTCACACAATCATAGCATTTATAAGCCCGTAGTATTAGATTGTTTATACGCTCATAACATTTATACTGTACATATGCTTATAACATGCTGTACATTAGCTCAAAGCATTTATACTATTCATATGCTCATAGCATTTATATTGTCCACATGCTCATAGTATTAATACTGTTCATACGCCCGTAGCATTATAATGTCTATACGCTCATAGCATCATACTGTTCATACGCTCATAGCATTGGTACTGTACATACATCTTAAATTATACATTACATTCGCTTGTAGCTTCATACTGTACTTACACTTGTAGCATTTATGCCGCACATACGAGTGTATCATTTTTATACTGTACATACACTGGTAGCATTCAAACAGTACATACACTTGTAGCTTCATGCTCTACATACGTGTACATTTTTTTGGTTCATATGTAGTCTTTCTGTACGTACATTTACTGTACATATTTGGTTTTTACGGCACAGTTTGATACCGTACATATGAATAACTTTCATATCGTACATAGCCTTGTTTAAAAAATAAAATGCTTAAGATTTCATCAAGAACTCTCTTTCACGCAATACTACTAGGAACAGATCGCACAGAATACTTGAGAGTGCTTCTCGGGGGAATACAAGTGTGATCTGGTTAACTCACTTAGTAGACAACCTCTCTGCCTCCCTAGACACAGCACTTTTTGGCCATCTACCTAGTCGTGCAGTCAAGGTGGCTACGTATCTCGGGTTCTGCGGCTTCTTCCACACTGGCGAACTCACCAGGGTTTCTGCTAGCATTAAGGGATTTTCAAAAGGTTAGATGTTTGGAACCAGGATCAATATATTATTCTCGTTTCTATTCTCCAAGCGATTCTTCAGACACCAGTCCTCAACTTCCTTTGCAGGTCATGCTTTAACTTCTTCCCAGTTTATAATTCACATTAGTCCTAGCCTTCAGTCTGGGCATTAACCTTATGTCTTTCTCGGCCATTCATTTAGGATCAATGCCGCATCAGCCGCTTCCAACATAACGTTCCTGGTCATTTCATTAGGAAATTGGGTCGCTGGTGGTCTTCTTGTTTTCCTGTTATGTTACAAAACCATTCGTTAAAGTGTCTCTTGCTTTGAAAACTGGCTCTATAAGTATTCAATAAATCACTTCTCCTACTTTGGTCGGTTTTTGGCCCCTTACAGGTTTTACCCTCGACGATGGTTTGGGCACACCGTCTCCATCCTAGTCAACTACACGGATTCAGGGTTCATAATTGGTATACTGCTGTAGCCATGACCTCAAATAGTTAAGGCTGATTTATCAGCCTGTGTTTGTGGGAGAGGCGGAGGCTCACCAAAAACTGCCTGCTGCTCTCCAGATAGTTAATGCTGATTGTCAGCCTGTGTTTGCGGGAGGGGTGAAGGCTCACCATAAATACGGCCTGTTGCTCTCCACTATCGTCGCAGGTCTCGTTCTTGTGACCCTTCCTCCCCTTTTCTCACACTTCACCTTTTTAGGGTATGCCCCCTTATAGGTTTTACCCTTGACGATAGTTTGGACACACCGTCACCATCCCAGTCAACTTCACGGATTCAGGGTTCATCATTGGTATACTGCTGTAGCCATGACCACAAATATATCAGAAAAAGGAAATCAGCAGCACATTCAGACTAAAGGATACATGTCTCTTGTTCAGGTGCAAGCAGAGATTACGAGTTTGGTCCCAAGTAAATCTAAGGCTATGTTCAGATGTCAGAATTTCCTCACAGAAATCTCCATGTGGACATTTTGCAGATGCCAGCATAAGATGACGGCGCTAGGAACGTTCAGAAATGCACCGTCTCATAGATAGTAATGCATTCTGTGCGAAGTCTGCAGAAAGAATGGACATGAACATTGTTTCTGTGAACAACCGAATTTGAATTTACGTGCCATATGTTTCCAGGGGGGGAAGATTCTGCTATGTGCACAGTGCAACAGAATCCAATCACACACGGTGGGCTGAGACAATATTCAAACCCTGTCCATATTGTATTGTCTCAGCCCACGGTGTGTGATCTGTTTTAGCTGGAAGGGAGAGGTGGAACTCCCTTGTGGGACTCTGCACTATATTGTGGGAATTTTGACAGACTTTGGTGTTATGTGTGTTTTAAGTGCACAGCGCAACAGAACCCAATGCAGAATTCTGCACCAAAATTTTGGCATGTAAACATACAACATATACAAAAACAAAGTACATCACAGCACTCCAAGGTAAGATAAAAAAGGAAACATTGATTTATTCCATACTAATGTGAAACATAATGTTGATTAATCTGTTCGTTGATATGCTTTAAAATAAATGGCAAAGGGCAAGATTAGCTTTCACATACAAACAATAAGGCTACAAAAAGACATTCTTGCATCTATTTAATTCAGCTTTTTAAATATGTACTGTTTTTCATTGCTGCCATAGTAGGTAATGTAGCATTGAACCAGTTAGTTGATGGAGTATTTCCATCTCCCTTTATTGCTTTTGCTCATTAGGGGAGATGGAAATACCCTTTTAACCCCTTAAATGGTACCTATAACCATCAATGACATTTTATATATTATAGATTAACCAATTTGAATGACTTTTCTATTATACTTCTCAACCTGTTAAGGACGAAGGGCGTGCCTCTACGCCCTCGGCCCTCCGCCCGCGATATATAACGCAGGGTCACAGGCTGACCCTTGGTCATATCTGGTGGGTCCTGGCTGCTATCAATGGCCAAAACCCGTGGCTAATACCGGACATCATTGCGTTCAACCTAAAACCCTACTGTGTTGATCCAGAGGAAGGAAAAAAAAACCTGAGGCTGATGCCAATTGCCCCATGACAGAGGAAAAATTCCTTCCCAACCCCAATATGGCAATCAGAATAAATCCCCAGATCAACATTCTATCCACATAAATCTAGTATCCATAACCTTTTATATTATTACTCTCTAGAAAAACATCCAGGCCCCCTACAGTAAAGAAACTCTGTCTGTGATGATGGTGAAACCTTCTTTCCAATAGACGGAGAGGATGCCCCCTTGTCATGGTTACCGGCCTAGGTATAAAAAGAACACTAGAAAGATCTTTCTACTGTCCATTCATATATTTGTACAATGTTATCAAATCACCTCAAAGATGTCTTTTCTCTAAACTAAATAACCCCATGTTTGATAACCTGTCTTGGTCCTGTAATCCTACCATACCATTAATTATCTTTGTCACCCTCCTCTGTATCCTCTCCAGTTCGGCCATGTCCTTTTTATATACAGGTGCCCAGACTCGGACACAATACTCCATATGTGGTGACATGTGATTTATACAGATGCAAAACCTATGTCCTTGTCATGAGCCTCTATGCCTCTCTTGATACATACCATGACTTTGTTAGCCTTGGCAGACGCTGCTTGGCACTGATTGCTAAGGTCGAGTTTACTGTCCACCAGTACCCCCAAGTCTTTTTCAATAGAAGTTTGACCTAGTGTCTTATTATTAGCAAATATTTGTACATTTTGTTTTTATGGCCCAAGTGCATAATCTTACATTTATCCACATTAAACTAAATTTGCCATGTCTGTGCCCGGGCCTCCAGCTTCCCCAGATCCCTCTGTAATATTATGTTATTATCCTATGGGGTAATCACACTACCCAGTTTGGTGTCATCTGCAAATATAGAAATTCTACTTTGTCTTCCCTCTACAAGGTCATTAATAAACATATTGATAAGAAGTGGGCCCAGTACTGACCCCTGTGGTACCCCACTAGTAATTGTCAACCAACCAGAGTAAGTTCCATTGATCCCTATCCTCTGCTTTCTGTCATTAACATATGTCCTCCCCCAGACCTAGCATACTCATTTTATGTACTAACCTTTGTGTGGCACAGTATTAAACACCTTAGAAAAGCCTGGATATACAACATCCACAGCTTCACTCCGATCCATTCTATAACTGACCTTCTCATAGAAGCTGATCAGATTAGTGTCACGATTCGGCAGGCAGGAGGTGGATCCTCTGTGTCAGAGAGGGATTGGCGTGGACCGTGTCGGTGGACCGGTTCTAAGTTGCTACTGGTTTTCACCAGAGCCCGCCGCAAAGCGGGATGGTCTTGCAGCGGCGGTAGCAACCAGGTCGTATCCACCGGCAACGGCTCAACCTCTCTGACTGCTGAGATAGGCATGGTACAAGGGATAAGGCAAGAGCAAGGTCGGACGTAGCAGAAGGTCAGGGCAGGCAGCAAGGATCGTAGTCAGGGGCAACGGCAGGAGGTCTGGAACACAGGCTAGGAACACACAAGGGAACGCTTTCACTGGCACAATGGCAACAAGATCCGGCAAGGGAGTGCAGGGGAAGTGAGGTATAAGTAGGGAGTGCACAGGTGGAAACTAATCAAGGTGATTGGGCCAGGCACCATCATTGGTGCACTGGCCCTTTAAATTGCAGAGACCCGGCGCGCGCGCGCCCTAAGGAGGGGGGCCACGCGCACAGGGACAACACAGCGGGGAACGGGTCAGGTACAAGGGACGAGATGCGCATCGCGAGCGGGCGCGTCCCGCATCGCGAATCGCATCCCGGCTGGGAGCAATATCGCAGCGCACCCGGTCAGCAGGTCTGACCGGAGCGCTGCGAATTAAAGAACGCTTCGAGCGCTTCGGGGAGGAGCGGGGACCTGGAGCGCTCGGCGTAACAGTACCCCCCCCCCCCTTGGGTCTCCCCCTCTTCTTGGAGCCTGAGAACCTGAGGATAAGACTTTTGTCCAGGATGTTGTCCTCAGGTTCCCAAGATCTCTCCTCTGAGCACTTAACTACAAAGGGTCCAAGATAACGTGGTCCCAGATTAAAACTGGGGACATGGAAGCGGATATACTTGGTGGAGAGCCACACAAAAAAAGGAGGAGTTCTTCTTTTTTCTTCGGCAAGCTTCTTCACCCGGGATGAGGCTAGTATGAGGGATTTTAGAGTCTTTTTCCAGACGGCGGCGAAGCCCCGGGAAACCTCATCAACAGCGGGCACACAAGAAGGCGTGGGAGTAGGGAGGGAGGGAAGAGGGTCAAGCTTGGCACGGGGCAGAGTGTTAACAGGTCGGGGGCTGTGAGGAGGAGACACAGCATAGTCCAGATAGGCCTTGGGGAGACCAGGTAAAGGGGGAGACACAGAGGTTTGACTGACGGGACTGGGAGCAGACGTGAGGCATTTTCTGTGGCAAGAAGCACCCCAGCTCTTGATCTCCCCGGTGGTCCAGACAAGGGTAGAGGAGTGGCGTTGGAGCCATGGCAGACCGAGGAGGACTTCAGAAGAGCATTTGGGCAAAACAAAAAGTTCCATTTTTTCGAGATGCAGTTCCATGCTCAAGAGCAGGGGTTCTGTGCGGTAACGCACAGTGCAGTATAGAAGTAAATCTTCTTCCTTTCTGCGGCGAGTCCTCTCTTCAGGGGTCAGGCGAGACCGATCCACTTGCATAGCCTCCTCGGCGGGAGGCACAGGGGTGGATTGCAAAGGATACTGTGAGAGAGGTGCTCCGAGCGGTGTGGCACATGGCAGGGCCTTCCCAGGCAGGAGACCACGGCAGAGTCTAGAGTCCCCATCAAATTTGTCCGGCAGGGACAAGCAGGGGTTTGGAGCGGCCGGTCGCTGCGGAGGAGTTGCAGGAGCCGGGGAGGAGATGGTTGTTGCTGTTGCAGCTGCTGTGTCTGTGACTGAAGTTGCTGTATCTGCGGCAGCAGCTGCTGTATCTGTGACTGAAGTTGCTGTGTCACGGTGGTCAAGTATGCCAGCTGGTGATTTCGTTGGGTGATCATTAGGAATTGCTGGGCAATCACCGTGGAAATGTCGGCAAGACTTGACAGCGGCACCTCAGCGGAATCCATGGCCGGATCTACTGTCACGATTCGTCAGGCAGGAGGTGGATCCTCTGTGTCAGAGAGGGATTGGCGTGGACCGTGTCGGTGGACCGGTTCTAAGTTGCTACTGGTTTTCACCAGAGCCCGCCGCAAAGCGGGATGGTCTTGCAGCGGCGGTAGCAACCAGGTCGTATCCACCGGCAACGGCTCAACCTCTCTGACTGCTGAGATAGGCATGGTACAAGGGATAAGGCAAGAGCAAGGTCGGACGTAGCAGAAGGTCAGGGCAGGCAGCAAGGATCGTAGTCAGGGGCAACGGCAGGAGGTCTGGAACACAGGCTAGGAACACACAAGGGAACGCTTTCACTGGCACAATGGCAACAAGATCCGGCAAGGGAGTGCAGGGGAAGTGAGGTATAAGTAGGGAGTGCACAGGTGGAAACTAATCAAGGTGATTGGGCAAGGCACCATCATTGGTGCACTGGCCCTTTAAATTGCAGAGACCCAGCGCGCGCGTGCCCTAAGGAGCGGGGCCACGCGCACAGGGACAACACAGACGGGGAACGGGTCAGGTACGGGGGACGAGATGCGCATCGCGAGCGGGCGCGTCCCGCATCGTGAATCGCATCCCGGCTGGGAGCAATATCGCAGCGCACCCGGTCAGCAGGTCTGACCGGAGCGCTGCGAATTAAAGAACGCTGCGAGCGCTTCGGGGAGGAGCGGGGACCCGGAGCGCTCGGCGTAACAATTAGTCTGACAGTACCGATCCCACATAAACCCATGTGGGTGCTCTGTTAGAAGGTTATATTCATTAAGATATTCCAGAATAGCATCTCTCAGAAAACCCTTAATAATCTTACCCACTACAGATGTTAAACTTACAGGCCTATAGTTCCCAGGATCCCTTTTTGACCTCTTTTTGAATATTGGTGCCACATTTCCTAAGCGCCAGTCCTAGGAATAATCCCTGTCATTATAGAATCTTTATAAGAAATAGGTTTCTGTCTAGCACAGTATTTAATTCTTGCAAAACCCTGGGATGGATGCCATCTGGACTCGATAATATGTGTTTTTTTATGTTCCCTCTTCTTGATTTAAACAGTTGAGATTTTCAGGAGAATTTACTTTGTTCCCTCCCCTGTTATTGGGCCCTGTTTAACTTTCTGGCACCACTTGATTTAAAAAAAAATGTTTTCCAGCGTAGCATCCCTTTAATAACTGTTTTGCGAACTTTAGACTAAGTTTCCAAAATAGGAGCTGTTAAGGACTCCCTCCTCAGTTTTCCTTACCAATAGTGAAACAATGAGGAGGAAACAGCCTCACAACCCTTCCTCCTCAGGTGACGGTAAAGACATGAGAGAGAGTGAAGCGGTGTTCCAGAAGTCAAAAAGCTGTCAAAAGATGTGAAGGTAGCTTCTTTGGAAAGATCATGCAATATGGGTTTGAAGAAGGCCCTGCTTTGACTATATGGAAGGAAGTGGAGGACTTCTGTAAAAGTATCTGGGTTCCATATGGTGCAGAAAATGCTTCACCAAAAGAATACCCACCTCTCTCTACCTGCTATATAGACTTTTCTCATGACCAAAGGGAAATTCAGAATGGGACAAAAGAGTTTACTAAGTGAAAAAGGTAGCATCATAAATGCATGGCATTCCTTCCATGCCACCACCGTATCTTGTAGTAAGAGACTGCTCCTAATTTCTGTTGATATTGCACTGAATTTAGTGTGGAGGAGAGCAGGCAAGGACCAGGAATGAACCATGCTAGCTTCAGATCTCTGTTAGTGTAACAGTTGCAGCCCCGTAGCCAATCAATACTGTGCCAGTATGGACATGCTAGAATAGAATGTTGGATAGCAGGGAAATTTTGGTCACCGTTTTCTTTATGGAGCTATTTGCTTGTTTGCTCATATAAATTTAGAGTAGGCTGAATTAAGCAGTGTACTATCACAGTGTTTATGTCACGATTCGGCTGGCTGGAGGTGGATCCTCTGTGCCAGAGAGGGATTGGCGTGGACCGTGCTGGTGGACCGGTTCTAAGTTGCTACTGGTATTCACCAGAGCCCGCCGCAAAGCGGGATGGTCTTGCAGCGGCGGTAGCAACCAGGTCGTATCCACCAGCAACGGCTCAACCTCTCTGACTGCTGAAGATAGGCGCGGTACAAGGGAGTAGACAAGAGCAAGGTCGGACGTAGCAGAAGGTCAGGGCAGGCAGCAAGGATCGTAGTCAGGGGCAACGGCAGGAGGTCTGGAACACAGGCTAGGAACACACAAGGAAACGCTTTCACTGGCACAATGGCAACAAGATCCGGCGAGGGAGTGCAGGGGAAGTGAAGTATAAATAGGGAGTGCACAGGTGAACACACTAATTAAGCCAGCTGCGCCAATCAGTGGCGCAGTGGCCCTTTAAATTGCAGAGACCCGGCGCGCGCGCGCCCTAAGGAGCGGGGCCGCGCGCGCCGGGACAAGACCGACGGAGAGCGAGTCAGGTACGGGAGCCGGGATGCGCATCGCGAGCGGGCGCCTCCCGCATCGCGAATTGCATCCCGGCTGAGAGAGGTATTGCAGCGCACCCGGTCAGCAGGTCTGACCGGGGCGCTGCAAACACGAGGATGTTGCGAGCGCTCCGGGGAGGAGCGGGGACCCGGAGCGCTCAGCGTAACAGTACCCCCCCCCCCTTGGGTCTCCCCCTCTTCTTGGAGCCTGAGAACCTGAGGACAAGACTTTTGTCTAGGATGTTGTCCTCAGGTTCCCAGGATCTCTCTTCTGGACCACAGCCTTCCCAATCCACCAAGAAATTTTTTTTCCCTCTGACCGTCTTGGAGGCCAGAATCTCCTTCACGGAGAAGACGTCAGAAGATCCGGAAACAGGAGTGGGAGAAACAAGTTTGGGAGAGAAGCGGTTAATGATGAGTGGTTTAAGGAGAGAGACATGGAAGGCATTGGGAATACGAAGAGAAGGAGGAAGAAGGAGTTTGTAAGAGACAGGGTTAATCTGGCACAAGACTTTGAAAGGACCAAGATAGCGTGGTCCCAGTTTGTAACTGGGGACACGAAAGCGGACATATTTAGCGGAGAGCCATACCTTGTCTCCGGGAGCAAAAATGGGGGGAGTTCTTCTTTTCTTATCGGCAAACCTTTTCATGCGGGATGAAGCCTGTAAAAGAGAATTTTGGGTCTCTTTCCATATGGTGGAAAGATCACGAGTCACTTCATCCACAGCGGGCAAACCAGAGGGCAAGGGAGTAGGGAGGGGGGGAAGAGGGTGACGGCCGTACACCACGAAAAATGGGGACTTAGCAGAAGATTCGGAGACTCTGAAGTTGTATGAGAATTCGGCCCATGGTAGAAGATCTGCCCAGTCATCCTGGCGGGAGGAAACAAAATGCCGTAAATAGTCACCCAGGACCTGGTTAATTCTTTCTACTTGCCCATTGGATTGGGGATGATAAGAAGAAGAGAAGTTTAATTTAATCTTGAGCTGTTTACAGAGGGCCCTCCAGAATTTAGACACGAATTGGACGCCTCTATCCGAGACGATCTGCGTGGGCAAACCGTGAAGACGAAAAATGTGTACAAAAAATTGTTTTGCCAACTGAGGCGCTGAAGGAAGACCAGGAAGAGGAATAAAATGTGCCATCTTGGAAAATCGATCAACGACCACCCAAACAACTGTGTTGCCACGGGATGGGGGTAAGTCTGTAATAAAGTCCATACCAATCAGTGACCAAGGCTGTTCGGGGACAGGCAGAGGATGAAGGAGACCAGCAGGCTTCTGGCGAGGAGTCTTATCCCGGGCACAGACAGTACAGGCCCGCACAAAATCAACAACATCCGTCTCCAGAGTCGGCCACCAATAGAAACGAGAGATGAGTTGCAAGGATTTTTTGATGCCCGCATGGCCTGCGAGGTGGGAGGAGTGTCCCCATTTGAGAGTCCCGAGACGCTGGCGTGGAGAAACGAAGGTCTTCCCTGGAGGAGTTTGCCTGATGGAGGCTGGAGAAGTGGAGATCAGACAGTCAGGAGGAATGATGTGTTGCGGAGAGAGCTCTACTTCCGAGGCATCCGAGGAACGAGAGAGGGCATCGGCCCTAATGTTCTTGTCGGCAGGGCGAAAATGAATTTCAAAGTTAAAACGGGCAAAGAACAACGACCACCTGGCCTGGCGAGGGTTCAGCCGTTGGGCAGACTGGAGATAGGAGAGATTCTTGTGATCAGTGTATATGATAACTGGAAATTTTGATCCCTCCAGCAGATGCCTCCATTCCTCAAGCGCCAATTTAATGGCCAGTAGTTCTCGATCCCCGATGGAGTAGTTTCTCTCCGCCGGAGAGAAGGTCCTAGAAAAAAAAACACAAGTAACAGCATGCCCGGAAGAATTTTTTTGTAGAAGGACAGCTCCAGCTCCCACTGAGGAGGCATCTACCTCCAATAGGAAGGGTTTAGATGGGTCAGGTCTGGAGAGCACGGGAGCAGAAGAAAAGGCAGACTTGAGATGTTTAAATGCGTCTTCCGCTTGGGGAGACCAGGACTTGGGATTGGCATTTTTCTTGGTTAAAGCCACGATAGGAGCCACAATAGTGGAAAAGTGTGGAATAAATTGTCTGTAATAATTGGCGAACCCCAAAAAATGTTGGATAGCACGGAGTCCGGAGGGGCGTGGCCAATCTAAGACGGCAGAGAGTTTATCTGGGTCTATTTGTAGTCCCTGGCCAGAGACCAAGTATCCTAGGAAAGGAAGAGATTGACATTCAAACAGACATTTCTCCATTTTGGCATAAAGTTGATTGTCTCGAAGTCTCTGAAGAACCATGCGGACATGCTGGCGGTGTTCTTCTAAGTTGGCAGAAAAAATCTGAATATCGTCCAGATAAACCACAACACAGGAATATAAGAGATCACGAAAAATTTCATTAACAAAGTCTTGGAAGACGGCAGGGGCGTTGCACAGGCTAAAGGGCATGACCAGATACTCAAAGCGTCCATCTCTGGTGTTAAATGCAGTCTTCCATTCGTCCCCCTCCCTGATGCGGATGAGATTATAAGCACCTCTTAAGTCCAGTTTGGTAAAGATGTGGGCACCTTGTAGGCGATCAAAGAGTTCCGAGATAAGAGGTAGGGGGTAGCGGTTCTTTACCGTGATTTTATTAAGTCCGCGGTAATCAATGCAAGGACGTAGGGAGCCATCTTTTTTGGACACAAAAAAAAATCCAGCTCCGGCAGGAAAGGAGGATTTGCGGATAAACCCCAGTTCTTGATTTCTCCTGTGGACCAATCAAGGGTTGGGGAATGGCGTTGAAGCCACGGTAATCCAAGAAGAATTTCGGAAGTGCAGTTGGAGAGGACCAAAAATTCAATTTTTTCGTGATGAGGTCCGATGCACATTAGGAGAGGTTCCGTGCGGTAACGCACGGTACAGTCCAATCTTTCATTGTTAACAGAATTGATGTAGAGGGGTCTGGCGAGACTGGTCACCGGGATGTTGAACCTGTTGATGAGAGAGGCCAAAATAAAAT
The DNA here is from genome assembly GCF_029499605.1 of Hyla sarda. Lineage (NCBI taxonomy): Eukaryota > Metazoa > Chordata > Amphibia > Anura > Hylidae > Hyla > Hyla sarda. Next base: position 357,676,489 of record NC_079192.1, read on the forward strand.
TTCCTGCAGATCCGGAATCCAAGAAGGCCATAGTAGAGAAGGAGAAGGTAGAGGAAGATATCCGCACAGGCACAGTAAGGCGTGGAGAAGCAGAGTTGACATCAAGAACTGTCTCACCTTTGTGCGGAGTCAGCGTACGTCTTTCCAGGCGGGGAGGACGGATAGGACAATCCTTCAAGAAGTGTCCGGTACCGGCACAGTACAGGCACAGATTCTCCATGCTGCGTCGTGTCCTCTCTTGAGGTGTCAAGCGAGACCGGTCAACTTGCATAGCCTCCACGGCGGGAGGCACAGGAACGGATTGCAGAGGACCAGAGGAGAGAGGAGCCGGGGAGAAAAAACGCCTCGTGCGAACAAAGTCCATATCCTGGCGGAGCTCCTGACGCCTTTCGGAAAAACGCATGTCAATGCGGGTGGCCAGATGAATAAGTTCATGCAGGTTAGCAGGAATTTCTCGTGCGGCCAGCACATCTTTAATGTTGCTGGATAGGCCTTTTTTAAAGGTCGCGCAGAGGGCCTCATTATTCCAGGATAATTCGGAGGCAAGAGTATGGAATTGGATGGCGTACTCGCCAACAGAAGAATTACCCTGGACCAGGTTCAGCAGGGCAGTCTCCGCAGAAGAGGCTCGGGCAGGTTCCTCAAAGACACTTCAAATCTTCATGAAGAAGGCGTGTACAGAGGCAGTGACGGGGTCATTGCGGTCCCAGAGCGGTGTGGCCCATGACAGAGCTTTCCCAGACAGAAGGCTGACTACGAAAGCCACCTTAGACCTTTCAGTAGGAAACTGGTCCGACATCATCTCCAAGTGCAGGGAACATTGGGAAAGAAAGCCACGGCAAAACTTAGAGTCCCCATCAAATTTATCCGGCAAGGATAATCGTAGGCCGGAAGCGGCCACTCGCTGCGGAGGAGGTGCAGGAGCTGGCGGAGGAGATGATTGCTGAAGCTGTGGTAGTAGCTGCTGTAGCATCACGGTCAGTTGAGACAGCTGGTGGCCTTGTTGCGCTATCTGTTGCGACTGCTGGGCGACCACCGTGGTGAGGTCGGCGACAACTGGCAGTGGGACTTCAGCGGGATCCATGGCCGGATCTACTGTCACGATTCGGCTGGCTGGAGGTGGATCCTCTGTGCCAGAGAGGGATTGGCGTGGACCGTGCTGGTGGACCGGTTCTAAGTTGCTACTGGTATTCACCAGAGCCCGCCGCAAAGCGGGATGGTCTTGCAGCGGCGGTAGCAACCAGGTCGTATCCACCAGCAACGGCTCAACCTCTCTGACTGCTGAAGATAGGCGCGGTACAAGGGAGTAGACAAGAGCAAGGTCGGACGTAGCAGAAGGTCAGGGCAGGCAGCAAGGATCGTAGTCAGGGGCAACGGCAGGAGGTCTGGAACACAGGCTAGGAACACACAAGGAAACGCTTTCACTGGCACAATGGCAACAAGATCCGGCGAGGGAGTGCAGGGAAGTGAAGTATAAATAGGGAGTGCACAGGTGAACATACTAATTAAGCCAGCTGCGCCAATCAGTGGCGCAGTGGCCCTTTAAATTGCAGAGACCCGGCGCGCACGCGCCCTAAGGAGCGGGGCCGCGCGCGCCGGGACAAGACCGACGGAGAGCGAGTCAGGTACGGGAGCCGGGATGCGCATCGCGAGCGGGCGCCTCCCGCATCGCGAATCGCATCCCGGCTGAGAGAGGTATTGCAGCGCACCCGGTCAGCAGGTCTGACCGGGGCGCTGCAAATACGAGGATGTTGCGAGCGCTCCGGGGAGGAGCGGGGACCCGGAGCGCTCGGCGTAACAGTTTAGACAGTACCGGGATTGTTTACAAAGGATATAACAGTTTAGAAAAGCTTAACATTTTAGCTAAATGGCAACATGTTAAGAAAGCATTTCAGTTTTGCTAGTACCTTCTGGACCAGGTGATAATTGTGTGTGTACAAAGAATGTGGTATGTGTCCCACCTCCCACCCATACCCCTTAATATTTCAGAGATACACAAGATAAAGAGAAAGGAAAAGGCGAGGTAGATTATGATGGGGCCATGTGAGTGTGTGAAAGATTTATCAGTACACTTTTAGATACATTAACTTTGACACTACCCTAAAGTCCCGAGAATAGTCAAGTACCAGTCATATGCCATATCCCATAAACAAAGCCTGAGTTAATGAGTAGCACCCAACCAGTATGCCATCAATGACCTACCCGGTAACTAAGGCCTGGGAGTGGGTGCTTCTATGGCTAAGTTAAAATGTAATGACGATAAGGAACATTTCTGTTTTGTGCCTTTTTGGGGAGTAAACAGAGTTGAGTGGAATTCAGGTATGTGAACCCCGGCTAATGGGGTGTAATAAAGATACAATAAGTATTTTTTAAAACAGTCCATAACCAGCCCCACCGCACATTATCGTACTCTTTTTCAATGTTAATGGATAGTATGGTGGGAGACTTGTGTAGGATAGGTCGTAAGGAGATGACCTTATGATTATTAGCATCAGCAGATCGCCCTTTCACATAACCCACCTGTGCGGGTTAAATCAAACATGGTAAAATCAGAGCTATCAGCTAGTATTTTAGAAAGCAATTTTAAATCCACATTATTAAGCGATATAGGTCTATACCCATCCGGTGTTAACAAATCCTTCCCCAGTTTAGGGAGAATTTAAATATATGCGGTTTTCATAGAACCAGGAATAGGTCTACTCTCAGGTACAATTGTAAAGGTCAAGAAGGGTGGGAGCGATGTCCAGGATAAGTATTTTGTAAAAGTCTCCAAAGAAACCATCTGGACCAACTGCTTTATAAGGTTTCACGTTCTTCACTGCCTCCAGCTCCTCCTGAGAGATCTGAGCATTAAACCCTGGCCTCTCCACCTCCGATAGAAAAGGTAAACTCACTAGAGACAACCAATCTCGGTTTGCGATAGAGGGCGAGGGGGCCGCAGAGTAGAGGGCCCAAAAGTATTCCTGCAGAATATTATTAATTACATTGGGATCTTGTGCTAGCTCCATCCCTAAGGACTAGGATTTGACAATAGGGAAGGGATCCCTTGGTAAATTGAGACAGTAAGTGGCCCAACTTTTTCCCAAATCTCTTTGGTCCAACCACAACTAGGGATTTTAACTAGGGAGCAAGCCAGTTTGGTGTATGTGGACAGAGATATTAAGAATTCTGTGTATGTCATCTGTAAGAATGCCCCAAGGATCCTAAGCTGCAAGGCAATTTTTCTTTTAAGAGAGGCCCTGTATGCTAAAATCTTGCCTCTCAAAACTGTATTTTTGATGTCCCAGATATGCATTATCCCATGTACAGTCACTGCCACTGCCCCTTCAGTAGCAATTGGAATTGTTCATCACTCGCCACCTCAAAACCTCCACAGGAAGTCTGTGCTTCTAGGAATCATGTCATTAAGGGACAACAATATCTATATCTATATATAACTCAACGTGTGTGTGTGTGTGTGTGTGTGTATGTATGTGTGTATGTATGTTCCAGCATCACATCCAAACGGCTAAAGATATTAACATGAAACTTGGTACACATGTTACTTATATGTCTACAACAAACATAGGATAGGTGATTTAACCCTTACTCACCCCCATTTGCCAGGGGCGGGGTTTATGTTTAATGTCCCATACAAGTCAATGGGAAATATATGTTACTGCATGACTTCCAAACAGCTGGAGATATTTTGATAATACTTGATCACATGTTACTTATATGTCCACTTAAAATAGAGAATAGTTCATTTAACCCTTAACTACCCCCATTTGTGAGGGTCAGGTTTTTTTTTTTTTTAAAGTCCCATGCAAATCAAGGGGAAATGTATGTTCCCACATAAATTCCGTACGGCTGGAGGTATTTCAATACCTGGTACACATACTATGGGTCGGGATAGGAGATCGGGATAGGAGGTTGGGATAGGAGGACGGGATAGGAGGACAGGATAGGAGGACGGCATAGGAGGACTGGATAGGAGGACAGGATAGGAGATCAAGATAGGATGTCGGGATAGATGGACAGGATAGGAGGATGGGATAGGAGGTCAGGATAGGAGGTTGGGATAGGAGGTCAAGATAGGAGGATGGGATATGAAGACTGGATAGGAGGTCAGAATAGGAGGTCGGGATAGATGGACTGGATAGGAGGATGGGATAGGAGGACGGGATATTAGGTTGGGATATTAGGCCAAGATAGGAGGACGGGATATGAGGGCGGGATATGAGGACGGGATAGATGATGAGATAGGAGGACGGGATAGGAGTACGGGATAGGAGGTCGGGATAGGAGGTCGAGATAGCAGGTCGGGATAGGAGGACGGGATAGGAGGTCAAGATAGGAGGATGGGATATGAGGACGGGATAGGAGGTGAGGATAGGAGGTCGAGATAGGAGGTTGGGATAGATAGACGGGATAGGAGGTCGAAATAGGAGGACGGGATAGTAGGTCGTGATAGGAGGTCAGGATAGGAGGTCAAGATAGGAGGTCAACATAGGAGGACGTGATATGAGTACCGGATAGGAGGTCAGGATAGGAGGTCGGGATAGGAGGTTGGGATATGAGGACGGGAAGTGAAGATGGGATATGAGATCGGGATATGGGGTTGGGATATGACAACAATATATGAGGATGGGATATGAAATCAAAAGCTTCCTCCTTTGTTTATTTTCCTCCCCAACAAGGATTAGGAAGGAAAAACCGGGCAACGCCGGGTATTCAGCTAGTTGGAGCATAAATGAAGTAGAAAAGGAGTTGATCAGCTCACCTGAGCCTCCAGTGCACGGCAATCCTCAAGACAAGCAGCACACAAAACGTATGTAGGCATGCCATTACTAAGGGTCCTTGACCCGAAACGCGTTGGTTTGAAGGGACCCATCTCCAAGCTGGTAACTGTACATGATATTGCCTGATGAACTCTGGAACTTTTAATGAAATATCAATAAACTCCAGATTTTATGTGCTGGCTACATTCGGCTGTTGCAATATTGGAGCATAGTTTGAAATAACTAGCTCCTCGATAGTGAGGTGTTAAACGTGGGGTATCAGTGATTCAGGAAGGAAACAAAAGTCCAACCTGGACCATGAGTTATGAACATGGGAGTAATGACTGAATTCCCTAGCCTCTGGGTGTAGCACCCTCCAGGCGTCTACTAGGTGTGTTTGTGAGGCCCATTTTGTTATGAAATAATACCTACGAAAAGAAAGGGGCAGAAATTTGTTAGCCCTTCTATCTTCTAGTGTGTTATTAACAGCATTAAAATCACTTGCTATTACTTTGTGAATTACCTGATTTGTCACTAATTGCACTGTCAAGCTGTGAAGGAATCTACATTATCTACATTAGAGCTGTAGACGTTATATATCTTTTGGTCCTCTGACGCTGTCTTAATATGAACAACACATACTCTCCTCTAGTGGTCCCTTTGCACAGAGATCAGATCATACACAATTGTATACTCATTATACTCATATTTCCCACATCACTTAGGAACGTTATTGAAATTACACACAAAGTTAAAATATTTCTTGTGCCAATACCTAATTAGTGACAGACTATATAGTATCAGAGGTATCTCTCAGTCCAGTGTTGGTCACAACTGACTACCATGTGCCTACAGTATGCTTAGGTGTATATCAAGTTTAAAACACCATATGTGAACAAAAAATGAGAGACTTTCCGATGGGTGCCTTCCTTAATAACTGGAAATTGCGCTGCTTCCCTCATAGCCGCACCGTACTTGAAGTTTGCCCCTCTGTGTTTCGATCCGGAGTGGGCCGCTTTTTTAATGTCTTCAGCGCTGCAATAAGCGGTGGGTTATATAGTCCGAGAGCTTTCTGAACTAGTCGGTGCTTGAGATAAGCAGATGAGTACTTTGTAGCACATCCCGTAATCAGCGGTCAGCATTGCTACTGCAATGCTACATTATAACAGCGAACTCTTCCGCTGAAACTGCTTTCACTTCGCTAGCATAATAATGTATTTCAGCATCTCTGACATGTATCTAATGTAATTATGATTTTAATTACCTATGAACATTAATGTTTTAGATGCCTATGCTCTTTTTTAAATATATTGTATGAAAGTGATGTCACAATTCTCCTCCCCCTTTCACCCCGTGACCCGGCGGCAGTTGTGTTACTTGTGCATTTAAAAACTGGCGCATTTTCTCTGTAAATCATTCTGCCTAACGAAGAATCCGCTACGGATTCGAAACTTTTAAGTTGCATTATCTTCAATAAAATTGCCTTGTCCAAACTCTTGCCAATTTCCAGTTATTAACCCCTTCCCGCAGAATGTCATATATAAACGCCGGGTTGTGCAGTGCGTTCGCGCATCCCGGCGTTTATAAATGACATTCAGTTAACCCGGCGATGCGCAGCATCGCACGGGTTAACTGGCAGAAGTCCCGCTGTTTCCAGCAGGGGACAACTTCTGCTTCACCCCCAGGACCATCAATTGATGGTCCTGGTCAGCGATCACTGTGATTGGTCCCTGTGGACCAATCACAGTGATCTGGGGTGAAAGTTCAGATCCCCCGCACTGCCCGCCCCTGGAAGTCGGGCAGAACGGGGGACGAAGCGCTGCAGGGGCTCGCGGGGACCTGCGGCATTCGGGGGGAACACATGGGGACCGGCGGACTTACCTGATCCAGCGGCGGGACCGAGGAGCAGCGCGGGACCGGCCACGTGGACGAGCAGCGACGGGTAAGTATGTGGTCCTCAGAGGCAGCAGTGAAGATCTTCACTGCTGCTTCTAGGAGTCTGAAAACTACAACTCCCAGCATGCCTAGACAGCCTTTGGCTGTCCGGGCATGCTGGGAGTTGTAGTTTTGCAACATCTGGAGGGCCCCAGTTTGGAGACCATTGTATAATGGTCTCCAATCTGTGCTCTTCCAGCTGTTGCAAAACTACAACTCCCAGCATGCACTGACTGTCCAGGCATGCTGGGAGTTTTAGTTAAGCAACATCTGGCCCTTCAGATGTTGCCGAACTACAACTCCCAGCATGCCCTTCAGCTGTCCGGGCATGCTGGGAGTTGTAGTTTTGCAACAGCTGGAGACACACTGGTTGGGAAACATTGTTTCTAACTCAGTGTTTCCTAACCTGTGTGCCTCCAGCTGTTGCAAAACTATAACTCCCAGCATGCACTAAAAGACCATGCATGCTGGGAGTTGTAGTTTTGCAACATCTGGAGGGCCCCAGTTTGGAGACCATTGTATAATGGTCTCCAATCTGTGCTCTTCCAGCTGTTGCAAAACTACAACTCCCAGTATGCACTGACTGTCCAGGCATGCTGGGAGTTTTAGTTCAGCAACATCTGGCCCTTCAGATGTTGCCGAACTACAACTCCCAGCATGCCCTTCAGCTGTCTGGGCATGCTGGGAGTTGTAGTTTTGCAACAACTGGAGACACACTGGTTGGGAAACATTGTCTGTTTCTAACTCAGTGTTTCCTAACCTGTGTGCCTCCAGCTGTTGCAAAACTATGACTCCCAGCATGCACTAACAGACCATGCATGCTGGGAGTTGTGGTTTTGCAACAGCTGATGCAAGCCCCCCCCCGCCCCGCCACGCCACCCCCGTGAATGTACAGGGTACATTCACATGGGCGAGGCTTTTACAGTGGGTTTCTCGCATCTTGAGATGCAGCAAATTTTGCGCTGGGAAACTTGCTGTAACCCCCGCCCATGTGACTGTACCCTAAAAACACTACACTACACTAACACAAAATAAAATAAAAAGTTAAAAACACTACATATACACATACCCCTACACAGCCCCCCTCCCCCAATAAGAACGTCCGGTACACCACTGTTTCCAAAGCAGAGCCTCCAGCTGTTGAAAAACAACAACTCCCAGTATTGTCGGACAGCCGTTGACTGTCCAGGCATGCTGGGAGTTTTGCAACAGCTGGAGGCACCCTGTTTGGGAATCACTGGCGTAGAATACCCCTATGTCCACCCCTATGCAAATCCCTAATTTAGGCCTCAAATGCACATGGCGCTCTCTCACTTTGGAGCCCTGTCGTATTTCAGGGCAACAGTTTAGGGTCACATATGGGGTATCGCTGTACTCGGGAGAAATTGCGTTACAAGGTTTGGGGGGCTTTTTCTTCTTTAACCCTTCATGAAAAGGAAATGTTGGGGTCTACACCAGAATGTTAGTGTAAAATTTTTTTCTTTTTTACACTAACATGCTGATGTTGCCCTATACTTTACATTTTCACAAGAGGTAAAAGGGAAAAAAGCCCCCCCAAAATTTGTAACGCAATTTCTCCCGACTACAGAGATACCCCATATGTGAGCGCAAAGTGCTCTGGGGGCGCACAACAAGGCCCAGAAGGGAGAGCGCACCATGTACATTTGAGGTGATTTGCACAGGGGTGGCTGATTGTTACAGCGGTTTTGACAAACGCAAAAAAAAAAAACCCCACATGTGACCCCATTTCTGAAACGACACCCCTCACGGAATGTAATGAGGGGTGCAGTGAGAATTTACCCCCCACAGGTGTCTGACGGATCTTTGGAACAGTGGTCCATGAAAATGAAAACTTGTACAGCCCACTGTTCCAAAGACCTGTCAGACACCAGTGGGGGGGGGCAAATGCTCACTGTACCCCTTGTTACGTTCCTCAAGGGGTCTAGTTTCCAAAATGGTATGCCATGTGGGGGTTATTTTGCTGTTCTGACACCTTAGGGGCTTCCTAAATGCGACATGCTCCCCGAGCAAAATTTGCTCTCAAAAAGCCAAATATGACTCCTTCTCTTCTGAGCATTGTAGTTCGCCCATAGTGCACTTCAGGTCAACTTATGGGGTACCTCCATACTCAGAAGAGATGGGGTTACAAATTTTGGGGGGTATTTTCTGCTATTAACCCTTGCAAAAAGGTGAAATTAGGGGGGAAACACACATTTTAGTGGAAATTTTTTTTTTTTTTTTTTACATATGCAAAAGTCGTGAAACACCTGTGGGGTAATAAGGCTCACTTTATTCCTTATTACATTCCTCAAGGGGTCTAGTTTCCAAAATGGTATGCCATGTGGGTATTTTTTGCTGTTCTGGCACCATAGGGGCTTCCTAAATGCGACATGCCCCCCGAGCAAAATTTGCTCTCAAAAAGCCAAATATGACTCCTTCTCTTCTGAGCATTGTAGTTCGCCCATAGTGCACTTCAGGTCAACTTATGGGGTACCTCCATACTCAGAAGAGAAGGGGTTACAAATATTGGGGGGTATTTCCTGCTATTAACCCTTGGAAAAATGTGAAATTTGGGGGGAAACACACATTTTAGTGAAAAAAAATATTTTTTTTTTACATATGCAAAAGTCGTGAAACACCTGTGGGGTATTAAGGCTCACTTTATTCCTTGTTATGTTCCTCAAGGGGTCTAGTTTCCAAAATGGTATGCCATGTGAGGGTTTTTTGCTGTTCTGGCACCATAGGGGCTTCCTAAATGCAACATGCCCCCCAAAAACCATTTCAGAAAAACGTACTCTCCAAAATCCCCTTGTCGCTCCTTCGCTTCTGAGCCCTCTACTGCGCCCGCCGAACACTTAACATAGACATATGAGGTATGTGCTTACTCGAGAGAAATCAGGCTACAAATAGAAGTATACATTTTCTCCTTTTACCCCTTGTAAAAATTTAAAAATTGGGTCTACAAGAACATGCGAGTGTAAAAAATGAAGATTGTGAATTTTCTCCTTCACTTTGCTTCTATTCCTGTGAAACACCTAAAGGGTTAAAATGATGACTGAATGTCATTTTGAATACTTTCGGGGGTGCAGTTTTTATAATGGGGTCTTTTGTGGGGTATTTTTAATAAGAAGACCCTTCAAATCCACTTCAAACCTGAACTGGTCCCTGAAAAATAGTGAGTTTGAAAATTTTGTGAAAAATTGGAAAATTGCTGCTGAACTTTGAAGCCCTCTGGTGTCTTCCAAAAGTAAAAACTCGTCACTTTTATGATGCAAACATAAAGTAGACATATTGTATATGTGAATAAAAAATTTTTTTATTTGTAATATACATTTTCCTTACAAGCAGAGAGATTCAAAGTTAGAAAAATGCAAAATTTTCAAATTTTTCATCAAATTTTAGGATTTTTCACACGGAAAGGATGCAAGTTACCAAAAAATGTTACCACTACGTTAAAGTAGAATATGTCACGAAAAAACAATCTCGGAATCAGAATGATAACTAAAAGCATTCCAGAGTTATTAATGTTTAAAGTGACAGTGGTAAGATGTGCAAAAAACGCTCTGGTCCTTAAGGCCAAAATGGGCTTGGTCCTGAAGGGGTTAAGGAAGGCGCCCATTGGAAAGTCTCTCATTTTTTGTTCACATATTATTGCAACCACCGGACTGAGAAGTTACGGGAATTGGACACCGAGGCTGCCACCTGTTATCGACCCAAGCGAGTCTACATGCCATCCATGGTGTTGTACTCTCAGTACAACACCATACGGTAAGGTGCAATTTATCCATACACCTCACTATAACATCCTGCAGTATTACACCAGGAGCGCACCTCTTTTTTTCATTTTTTCTAAGTTTAAAACACCAACACAGCCCCACTCAACATGTTTTACCACTGATCCTTGGCTTTGTCAAGGGGGTTTGTATCTCTCCACACATCCCTTTTTTTCCTGTCTTGATGGATGGGTCCCTGACCCAGACCCCTGCTTCTGCGTGCACCACTGCATGAACAATATACATTGAAGGGTTTTGCTGTTTTTCTTCTTTATTAACACATCCCTATGTGGTGTCCCGGTACCGTATCCTATCCGGTACCTGCGTCTGTGGGTCCCCTTAGCCAGAGTCCGTAGGATGTCGGGGTCCCCATTGTCTAGTTCACCCCTGGTCACCTCTTAGCTAGATAGTTATTGAGCTAATAGTTTATTTAGGATTCCTGTAAATATGATTGTATAAATGTCTATAAATAGTTAATTACCCGCGGGTCACGTGATCAGTAGTGTTGAGCGGCATAGGCCATATTCGAATTCGCGAATATTCGCGAATATATGGACGAATATTCGTCATATAATCGCGAATATTCGCGCTTTATTTTCGCATATGCAAATATTCGCGTATGCGAAAATTTACACATACGAAAATTTGCATATACGAAAACCTGTGCACGCAAAAATCCGCATATGCGAAATTAGCATATACAAAGTTTCGCATATGCGAAAATTTGCACACCAGTCTCACACAGTAGTATTAGAGCCTTCTTTACACCACACAAGCTGGAAGCAGAGAGGGATGATCACTGTTATGTGTACTGTGAAAAAAAAAAATAAAAAAATAAAAAAATAAATAAATATTCGTAATTACGAATATATAGTGCTATATTCGCGAATATTCGCGAATAAAATTCGTATTGCGAATATTCAAGAGCAACACTAGTGATCAGGTAAACTCTATGGTTTTTGCTTAAGGACGTATTCTACCCATCACTCCTTGTAACTGTGAGTGACAGTTACTGTGACCAATCCAAAACGGCCCTGCCACTGCCCATTTAAGGGAACGGCGGCCATTGCTCTTTCTCTTTGCTCCTGCGCTCCTGACAAGGAAGGACTTGTACAGTGAGTTAGGCCCGAGCCTTGCCGCAACGGCTGATCGATTCTAAATTGAGAGTGTATCAATCCCTTAGCACTCTGCATGATCACCGGACCTTATCTATCCCCTAAATCCGGACGGATCTGCAAATATTACCCTAAATTCAGAGACTGTATCTAAGAGTCAAGGTCCGCAACAACTGTCAGTCATTGCACTATATAGAGACTGTATTCCTGAGACTGTTATTGTGCATTGGATGTACTGCCAGCCTTTCAGTAAAGTTTGTTCAAGTTCAAGTTCAAGTACCTTGTGGACCTTCAGTCATTTTGTATATGCACCTATCGTTACTGGGAAGGGCGGCGATAGGCCAGAGAATTACCTCAGCATACTAGCCCTCAGCCTGGCGTCACGAACTATAGGGTTAACATTAACCCCTCATTTACCGAAACAACACCCTACCTACCATACACCCCCCAAGGGCTACAACAAAGCCTTTTTGGCTTTGCACGAACAGGATACGGGTGTGTGCCTACTACAGTTGCCACTAGTGAAAGTGTACTCCCCCCCCCCAGAAAACAAACTTTATTCATGTGCTGTAAACCGTGTTGCTGTGTACAGGAGCGGTGTCCGTGATGCACCATACAAGGGGGCCACGAGAAAAGTAAGGGGGGAGGCGAAGATTCATCTACAGTTGAAATGTGTAAACTGCACAATGAGTTCATGCTGCGATCCTTTGGTCCGGTCGGCACCTGCGGAGCCGAACTGCTGACGGTAAAGCGCGCGAAAAAAACCTGCGCTGTGTCACGCTCCGCCCCTGGGCGTGGCCACCAAGTTGCTGTGTCGCAGCCAAAAGGGAACTCAGAGATACAGGAGTCGTTTCTGGGACCGGAAATCAGGGTTGCACCAATAGCGTCCTTCCTGCCCAGCGCCATTTTGGAGAAGCCCACTATAAAAGAACACTATAAACGCCACGCACAGCGACCTCTTCAGTCTGCATGGAGAGCCGGAGAGTGCAGACATGGCGGAATGCAGCGTTCCACGTTGTGAAGTTGGCAAAATGGCGCCGGAAAAGCAGAAAGTTGTGGCAGTCGCAGCCCGACTTTTCCAAGAACTTGCTGACCGTCTGCAGCAGTTGTCATTAGACGAAGAGGGGGCCTGCAATCTTCCCCCACTGCCTGATGATGACGACGATTGGCCAGAGACACCTCCAGCAGAGAGCGCAGGGACACCTGGAGGTGCATCACCGGTGAGATTGTCCCCTCACCACAGAACCGGGGGCTTGTGGGCCGACATCCCGTCGGAGGAGTCTGCTGTGAGTACCCCGCCAGAGGCGGCCTATTCTTCCTCCTCCAGCCCTGAGGTCATACCTCGATCAAGCTTGCCAAGTGCACGACCGTGCTCACCAAAATTGCAGCAATGGGTGTTCGGAGATGAGCCAGAGCTGATCGAGTACATGCACAGAGTACTTCAACCATTACCTGGGAAGCCACTCCCACCAATCTCAACTGCAGAAAAAGAAAGGGCCCGTCAAGAAGCCGAGCTGGGCGAATTAATGGAAAAGCTAAAGGCCCGACACAAAGAACTCTATGCCCCCAAGCACGTGCGGTAAGTACGGTATCAAGAAAATACAAAAGAAATGGAGGCATTGTACATACGCAAATGGGATCACCCCTGAGAAGGGGAGGAACCATTAGAAAGAAGAAGAGCAACTGTGACCAAGTTCGACAAGGTTGAACTGCCACACTGGGCAGACCATCCTTGTAAACCGGCGAGCAATGCAAAGGCCATATCTCCATAAGAAGTTCTACACCTTGGAGGTGGGTGAAATTGTGGAGTACACCCCCGTCCAGAGGCTTCGTGGAGAATGGACTGCAGCGGTCACCAGACCAACAGCCCCAACACAGCTTCCTTTCAAATATTTCCCGTCAACGGATTGGGAGTCTGATCCCTTCAACTTGAGCCTGAAAAGGTCTGATTCTAAAGCCTCCACCAGCGTACCCAAGGAGTAGGAGCCTAAAGAGTCAAGTTCATCATCTTCTATGTACAGCAAAGAGTCAAGTTCATCATCTTCTATGTACAGCAAAGAGTCAAGTTCATCATCTTCTTCATACCGGCGAGAGTCAAGTTCTGCACAGGGTCAAGAAAGTAGGCCAAAGTTGCGGCCACCCAAGTCAGTACCTAGACCCTCTCGGAGCCATGAGAGTTCGCCTGTTCCTGAGGTACCAAGGAAAGAGTCGTGGGTCCATCCAAGTTTGGAGATGGTACTCAAGCCCTATTGCCCCACTTTGATCCCGGCAAGTAAGCCTATTACCCCTTCTCAAGCTGCCATCCACAACTCCATCCTCACCAATGTGGTGTGGCAAAGCTATGTCAAGTCTGCACCTGCACCTGATGTTGGCAGATATAGGGGAACCAAGAGAGGCACTACAAGAGTAAAGAAGAACATCTTCTAAAGAGACACTAATGTTTTTCTGTCTAACCATTTTTGTCTTACAGCAACCAAGTTCAAGAATTGTGCCTAGCAGGACTGTGCTAAGTTTGTTCCAGTTCAAAGTTCAGCAACGTAACCACTAAGCTTGTGCCTGATTATTAAGTCAAGGGACTCCTAGCCTGTAGGAGATTCATCAAGAACTGTACCCGGCTGAGTTGTGGTTAAGGCCGTGTTTACCTTTCCCTTCCATGAACTCTTAGTGTAGGTGGACTGCTGATCCTTACACGCTACTTTGTATATTTCCCTTCCATGGACTCCTAGTGTAGGTGGACTGCTGATCCTTACACGTCTGCTTTATGTATATACCAGCAGCTTCATAAAAACTCTTATGCTAAATGTTGCACTTATCAGGTGAATGCGCCTGAACCATGTTGGAGTGTTGATAATTGTGTAAGTCTGTATAGTAAATATGTATATGGTTCTGTACACAGGAAGGTATCCTCGTGTCTGTGTACATAAATAGTAAGTAAAGGTTGTACATAGAAAACTAGTCTAATGTCTATGAACATAAAAAGTAAGTTAGAGATGTACACAGAAAATATCGATGTACTGCACGTGTACGCTCAACGCTAAAAACATAAATAATTCTTGTACATACAAATGTATAAAATGCTAAAGTTGTTTAGTAGGTAACTCAATAGGTGACACCTCGGCTCCTCCGAGGGCAGTATTATTGCTGTCGCCCATCGCTAGCACCTGTTTCACCAAAAATAATAGGGAAGATTACCCTTAAAATAGTACTTGCACACATAGTACCCTAGATTACTAACTTAAATGTACTACCTCAAGTTTCTCTAGTGCATACATCAAAATAAATATCTCACTTAAGAAAACACTTAGGGATTGTAGCATATTGATACCCAATTCCTGCCACTGTTAGGTTCACTTCTTCTTCTCTTTCATTGTGTGTGTGAGATGCTCTGCCTGGCCAGTAGGTGCTCTTGCTAGTACAGAATTAAACACGTAATTCTAAGAATAACCTAGTTAGATTGTTTTTGAAAGTGCTCTAGGGGTAAGTAGCGTGTAGCCGATAGACCCTAGCAGTCACTCTTACTGTGACCTAGCTTCCGGCTAGCCAGTATAACCTTATGTGTACTTACAGGTAACTTATTGTTGGCAAATAAATAAAATGTGTGAGATAATAAAATTATCTAGTCAGCTTGACGCTAAAGGTATATAGAGCTGAACTAATGTCTAGATAGTCTCATGTATAGACAGTTATACTAATGTTCAGTTTAGCCTCAAAGAATGTGTAGAGAGCTACTAAAATGTCTTAGGAGCTAGAAACTACATGTCAGATAGCTGCCTAATTGTCTAGTAAGCTTAGAATGTATAGTAAGCTTAATGAAAATGTTTAAGAAGCTAGAAACTAAAGGATAGATAGCTTTGTTAATGTCTAGATAGTATTAATGTCTAGATAGCATTTATGTCTAGATAGCACCAATGTCAAGATAGATTTCTATTGTCTAGTCCAGATACTAGTGAGAGTATCAGAGAATGTAAATGTGTTCAATATTTACTTAGGATGTATAGCAAATTTATAGATCATCCTGTCCTAGTCCTAGTCCCTTGGTCTTAGGGGACAGGCGTCGAGGTCTACTCATCTTAAGTAAGGGGGTTTGTGGTGTCCCCGTACCGTATCCTATCCGGTACCTGCGTATGTGGGTCCCCTTAGCCAGAATTCCTAGGACGTCAGGGACCCCATTGTCTAGTTCACCCCTGGTCACCTCTCATCTAGATAGTTATTGAGCTAATAGTTTATTTAGGATTCCTGTAAATATGATTGTATAAATGTCTATAAATAGTTAATTACCTGTATACAGCGTAGCAGGACCTGCGGGTCATGTGATCAGGTAAACTCTATGCTTTTTGCTTAAGGACCTTTGGAGGTCCCTGTGAAGTATTCTACCCATCACTCCTTGTAACGGTGAGTGACAGTTACTGCGACCAATCCAAAATGACGGCCATTGCTCTTCCTCTTTGCTCCTGCGCTCCTGACAAGGAAGGACTTGTACAGCTATCTCCCGCAGTGAGTTAGGCCCGAGCCTTGCCGCAACGGTTGATCGATTCTAAATTGAGAGTGTATCAATCCCTAAGCACTCTGCATGATCACCGGACCTTATCTATCCCCTAAATCCAGACGGATCTGCAAATATTACCCTAAATTCAGAGACTGTATCTAAGAGTCAAGGTCCGCAACAACTGTCATTGCACTATATAGAGACTGTATTCCTGAGACTGTTATTGTGCATTGGATGTACCGCAAGCCTTTCAGTAAAGTTTGTTCAAGTTCAAGTACCTTGTGGACCTTCAGTCATTTTGTATATGCACCTATCGTTACTGGGAAGGGCGGCGATAGGCCAGAGAATTACCTCAGCATACTAGCCCTCAGCCTGGCATCACGAACTATAGGGTTAAAATTAACCCCTCATTTACCGAAACAACACCCTACCTACCATACACCCCCCCAAGGACTACCACACCTGGTTATTTCGAAGGGACTTGGAACCATAGGATATGGATAGGACATATAACTGTGTGGTCCATATGTCTAAAAAGAAGTATTCCAATATGCAATAATATGAATTAAATGTTTGTACTTTACTCCTATATTCATGATCATTATGATCATAATACCTACCTTCTAGTCTGTGTCATAATGTGCAGGTATAAAGTATAAAGTATTTGAAATGGAAGTAAGGATGACTAATATGCAAAAAAAATGGGTTGTTTACTGTATGTGCAGCTATTAGACTCTGTGCTGGATAGGGACGAAGTGTTTGTGAAATGCAGTATGCACATCATCGGCATCAGTCAACGGCCCCTTCCAAGTCTTGATAGATTACTAGGTGTACGTATACATTGTCTTTAGAGATGAGCGAACTTTTCAAAAATCCGATTCGCCGAATTTTCCCTAAAAGTTTGTTTCGATCCGAATTTGTTCGCGGCGAATCGATATTAAAAAAGGCTATTTCTAGCCAACATACAGCCTCTATAGGGGTATAGAACACTTTGCTGTGTCCTAAAACGCATATGGAGTGTGCTGGGGTAGTGAAATACTACTGTTATTCAGAATAGCATGCAGATTATTGGCATCGCTCTTAGAATCACTGCCGCACAGCAGCACAATGACAGAGCCTGGTGGTGGCATCAGTGTCAGGAGACCATATAGTGACTGAATGACATAGCGTGGACATGTTGGCAGCAAGTGGAGACCATTTAGTGGCTGAATGGCACAGCGTGGAGTTGGCTGATGCACTAGTACACTACACACCAGGGCTTCACAATCCCCCCAAAAAAAACAACACAATATATGAAATTTTTGACAAAGATTTCTCATTGGTAGCACCCGCTATCCAAAAATGTGAAATTAACAGACCCAGGCCCCACCTCTGCGGCATCAGTAACCCATATATTGCCTGAAGGACACAGCCTGGAGTTGGCTGATGCACCAGTACACACCAGGGCTTCACAATCCCCCCTCCAAAAACAACACAATGAGACATTTTTGTCAAAGATTTCTCATTGGTAGCACCCGCTATCCAAAAATTAGAAATTTCCAGAACCAGGCCCCACCCCTGCGGCATCAGTAACCCATATATTGCCTGCATGACACAGTCTGGAGTTGGCTGATGCAAGAGTACACACCAGGGCTTCACAATCCTCCCCAAAAAAACAACACAATATATTAAATTTTTGACAAAGATTTCTCATAGGTAGCACCCGCTATCCAAAAATTTGAAATTTAAAGACCCAGGCCCCACCATCAGGAACCCATATATTGCCTGAAGGACACAGCATGGAGTTGGCTGATGCACCAGTACACACCCGGGCTTCACAATCCCCTCCAAAAAACAATAAAATTTTAGAAATGTTTTAAAGAAATACCTTTGTGTAAGAACAAGCGCATATCCAACAGTTCACAAGACTCTATAATGCAGAACGGTGGACCACCCAAAGACATTCTTCTCAAAAATAATAAACCACACAATGTTTGAATTTTTTTTACAAAAACGAATTCAATATGTGTGTAAGCGCATCTGTCTCCAAAAGATCAGATCACAAAGGACTTTTTTCGCCCAAAATGATGAAGCAGAGTTAATCCCTGTCTGTTTTTTTTTTCATAAAAAAAACCACACGCAACAAGCGTTCCGTTGTGTAACGACTAGCATTCTGGAAAATTCAATTTTATTACCGATAAAATTATCAGTAAATAATAAAAATAAAAAAAACTACCCAAGAGTGTTTAATTACCCCATACATTACACCAGGAGCAGTCTGGAGTAGGCCTCAGCAGTACCCAAGAGGCTTTAATAACCCCCTACCATTGCACGATCAATTGCGAGATCGAGCAATACCAGGTGTGTTATGCCCTCAGATTTCCGGGGCCGCAGGCGCGCTCCACTGAACAGATTAGCGTGTCTCTATCTTTCATCGACCGGTGCTGGTAACCCGCTAACTCCCGGAAAGGTAAGCTGCCGCGAAGCAAGTGGTCTCCCCCGGGCACGTTTGGCTCCAGAATTTCCACTACTGCCACACCACGCTGACTGCCAACCGTGCTACCGCCTTGCTGACTCAAGGGCAACCTGCAACTCTCTTCTCCCGATGATGAACCCCCCTTCTCCTGAGATCGAGCAATAACAGGTGTGTTATGCCCTCAGATGTCCGAGGCCGCAGGCGCGCTCCACTGAACGGATTAGGGTGTGTCCATCTTTTTTGGTAGCACCCGCAATCCAAAAATGTTTAATTCCCAGACCCAGGCCCCTCCTCTGCGGCATCAGGAACCCATAGATTGCCTGAAAGACATAGCCTGGAGTTGGCTGATGCACGAGTACACACCCGGACCCCAAAAAAATGCCAAATTTTATTGAAATTGTCTGACAAAATACCTGTTTTTTTAAAAACAAGCGCATGTACAGCAGTTCAGAAGACTCTATAATGCAGGATGGTGGACCACCAAAAGACATTCTTCTCAAAAATAATAAACCACACAATATTTGAAATTTGGTTAAAAAAATTATTACATGTGTGTAAGCGCATCTGTCTTCAAAAAATCAGATGACAAAAGGATTCTAATTGCCAAAAATGATTAAGCAGAGTTAATCCCTCTCCATCTATTTATTTTTATTTTTTCATAAAAAAATCACACGCAACAAGAGTTCCGTTGTGTAACAGTTAGCATTCTGCAAAATTCAATTTTATTACTGATAAAATTACCAGTAAATTTAAAAATAACACTACCCAAGAGTGTTTAATTACCCCATACATTGCACCAGGAGCAGTCAGGAGTAGGCCTCAGCAGTACCCAAGAGGCTTTAATAACCCCTTACCTTGCCCAATCAATTGCGAGATCGAGCAATAACAGGTGTGCAGGCGCGCTCCACTGAACGGATTACCGTGTCTCTATCTTTCAAGGACAAGTGTGTGTTGCACGCTGAAACAAGTTTGTGATAGGGATCTGGGATTGCAATTATTTAACCTTAAAACGAGGAATTACCAGTAAGTGAGGGTCATAAACTGGCGTTGATTAAGTCCCTGCTCTTTGTACACATCGCCCGTCGCTATAAGCGATTGGATTAGTTAGTGAGTTGGTTAGTGAGGTCCTCGGATTGGCCCAGGCGGGGTAGGAAAAGGCCCTGGCAGAGCGCAGAGAATTTACAGATCATTGTTGAAATTTGCATTAAGCATGTATTTAGCTACTGCTAAACATCCAAAAATTTAAGGCCCAAGGCCAGAGGCACCAGGGAGGCAAGTAGTTCCTGAAAGACACATAATGAGTCTGGAGCATGCATTTGCAGTACCCAAGAGGTTTTCATAACCCCTTACATTTAAAGATCAATGTTTACATTTGCATTAAGCATGTATTTAGCTACTGCTAAACTTCAAAAAATTATAGGCCCAAGGCCTGAGGCACTAGGGAGGCAAGTAGTTTGTGAAAGACACAGAATGAGTCTGAAGCAGTCATTCGCAGTACCCAAGAGGGTTTCATAACTCCTTACATTTAAAAATCAATGTTGACATTTGCATTAAGCATGTATGCTAAACTTCAAAAAATTATAGGCCCAAGGCCAGAAGCATCAGTTTTCCCCATATTAGGAGCATAGTTGTCCCCCAGATTAGGCAGCATAGATGTCCCCCAGATTAGGAGCATAGTTGTCCCCCAGAGTAGGCAGCATAGATGTCCCCCAGATTAGGCAGCATAGATGTCCCCCAGATTAGGAGCATAGTTGTCCCCCAGACTAGGCAGCATAGATGTCCCCCAGACTAGGCAGCATAGATGTCTCCCAGATTAGGAGCATAGTTGTCCCCCAGAGTAGGCAGCATAGATGTCCCCCAGATTAGGAGCTTAGTTGTCCCCCAGATAAGGAGCATAGTTGTCCCCCAGATTAGGCAGCATAGATGTCACCAAGATTAGGCAGCATAGATGTCCCCCAGATTAAGCAGCATAGATGTCCACCAGATTAGGAGTTTAGTTGTCCCGCAGATTAGGAGAATAGTTGTCCCCCAGATTAGGCAGCATAGATGTCCCCCAGATTAGGAGCATACTTGTCCCCAGAGTAGGCAGCATAGATGTCCCCCAGATTAGGAGCATACTTGTCCCCCAGATTAGGCAGCATAGATGTCCCCCAGATTAGGAGCATAGTTGTCCCCCAGATTAGGCAGCATAGATGTCACCCAGATTAGGCAGCATAGATGTCCCCCAGATTAGGGGCATAGTTGTCCCGCAAATTAGGCAGCATAGATGTCACCCAGATTATGCAGCATAGATGTCCCCCAGATTAGGAGCATACTTGTCCCCCAGATTAGGCAAATTAGGAGCATAGTTGTCCCCCAGATTAGGAGCATAGTTGTCCCCCATATTAGACAGCATAGATGTCCCCCAGATTAGGAGCATAGATGTCCACCAAATTAAGCAGCATAGTTGTCCCCCAATCAGCGCGGGCCGGTCAGAGCCAATCAAAGGGCCGTATGTGGCAAGCGGGCCGTACAATGCCCAGGCCTGCCTCAGAGGGTTTCATAACCAACCATAATAGAGAAAATTTTGTTGTAGGAGCATGGTCAATCTACTCAGACCCATCTGTCATTGGTGGCTGGAAATCCTGGCTGATCCATCCCTGATTCATCTTGACAAATGTCAGTCTCTCCACATTTTTAGTGGACAGACGAGTTCGCCTTGGGGTGACTATGGCCCCGGCCACACTAAACACCCGCTCTAATGGCACACTACTGGCCGGGCAGGACAGCTTTTCCAGGGCAAAACTAGTTGTGGCCATAAATCGAGTTTGGCTGCTCAGAAGTTCAGCGGATCTTCAACGGTTGTTGGCAGGGTCATGTCCAGGTAAGCCACCACCTGCTGGTTCAGGTCCTGCTCCATGTCCACCTGCTGCTGATGAGTAGCATTACTATGTGGCTGAAGGAAGCTATTCATCAGCGACTGTAGACTCAGGCTGCTGCTGATTGAGCCGGTACTGCTCCTGCCACCCCTCCCCTCCCCAGCAGCCGTGGCAGTGGAAGGTGAGCGCAGAGGGCTCCCCGAGTCAGACCTGCGAGTGGATGGACCATGTGGCCGACAGGCATCGGCCAACCCACTACGTAGAAGCTCCCTGAAGTAGGTCAGTTTGTCCTCCCTCTCAGTGGGTGTAAAAAAGGCCCCCATTCTGGGCCGGTAGCGAGGGTCTAATAAGGTGGAGATCCAGAAGTCATCGCGCTGACGAATTTGGACAATTCGGGGGTCACTATGCAAGCAACTCAGCATGCATCGTGCCATTTGTGACAGTGACTCACTGGGACTACCTGCCTCCATCTCCACTGCATACTGCCACAATGTGTCTGGGTCCTTTGTCTCGCCTCCCTCGTAATAACCCTCCAGCTCCTCTGGCTGATCCTTCTCCTCCTCTCCTGTCCAATGACCAGAAACACCGGCCATCTCATCCACCGTAAACTGTGCTCCGCTCTGCCCCTCATCATCCTCCTAGAGTTCATCCCCCACAGGATTCATGTAGCCTTCTGATGTAGGTGCAACGTCTCCATTGCCGTGACCAGCCATGTTTTTAATAATTTTTTGGAGTAAATGTAGGAGTGGAATTACGTCGTTTATGGCGTAATTCGAGCGACTAACAAAAAATGTGGCTTCCTCAAAGGGCCTCAGCAAATGGCAGGTGTCACGTATGAGCTGCCACTCATTCACATTGAAGTTACACAGGGGAATTCTCCTATCTGCTTGTATCATCAAAAAATCTGTGATGGCTTTTCTTTGTTCGTATAGTCTGTCTGTCTATGGAGGGTGGAATTCCAATGTGTGGCAACGTCACAAATGAGACTATGTTGTGGGATACCGTTCTGACGCTGCAGCTCAAGCAAAGTGTGCTTGGCGGTTTACGAGTGGCTGAAGTGCATGCACAGTTTCCTTGCCATTGTCAGGACGTCTTGAAAATGGGGTGAAGACTTGATGAACTTCTTGACAACCGGATTCAACACGTGTGCCATGCAGGGCGAATGGTTCACACTTCCTTGTCGCAGCGCGGCCACAATGTTCTTCCCATTGTCGGTCACCATGGTTCCCATTTCCAGATTTTGTGAAGTAAGCCATACTCGAATTTCTTCCCTAATGAACTTTAGCAGTTCCTCCCCTGTGTGACTCCATTCGCCAAGGCAAACCATGTGAAGGACGGCTTGACACCGCTGTGCCCTACACACGTGGTACGATGAAGGGCCACCGAGATTTGGACACGCAGGGGAGGCCGAGGACACTGGGGAGGAGGAGGAGGAGGCACACACTGTAAAAGGACCAACTGCCTGGGAGCCAGAGCGTGGAGGAGGAAGCGGTGTGACCTGTCCAAGTTGCTGTTGTGGCTGGGCAGGAACAACATTTACTCAGTGGGCCGTAAAAGACATGTATTGTCCCTGTCCGTAGTTACAGCTCCACACGTCGGCGCTGGCGTGCACTTTAGAACACACCGACATGCTCAAGGACTGGCCCACCTTCTCTTGTACAAACTTATGCAGGGCTGGTACTGTCTTCTTCGCAAAGAAATGACGGCTTGGGACTCTCCACCTCGGCTCGGCACAAGCCATCAATTCCCTGAAAGCTACAGAGTCCACCAGTTGGAAAGGGAGGGACTGCAACAGCAGCAACTTGGACAGGAGTACATTCAACTTCTGTGCCGTTGGATGAGTGGGCGCATACTGTTGTCTCTTGGACATGGCTTCGCCGATCGATTGTTGGCGGAATGGCTGACTACGAGCGGAAGAAGCAGGAGCGCAAGAAGGATGGTTTGACACAATGCTCCCTTTGGCTGAGGTGGTGGAGCCTTGGCTGGATGATGGAGGGAGCGGATGGCCACTGGGTGATGCAGCAGGCTGGACCACTACCTCGGAGCCACGGTTATCCCAGGCCGCTTTATGGTAGTGAATCATGTGTTAACGCAGGGCCGTGGTGCCGAGATTGGGACCCTGGCCACGCTTCACTTTCTGGCGACAGATTTTGCATGTGACTACGCTAAGGTCCTCCGGATTCTTTATGAAGAACAACCAGACCGCAGAGTAGCTGATTTTCCCACCCGCAGTTCGCACTATTTCACTGCTATTGGCGCCATCTCTAGGAACCCCTGTTCCACTACCTTCCTGAATGGTAGCTTGCCGCGAAGCAGGCATGTTTGTTTCCTGAATTTCCCCTACTGCCACCACCACGCTGATTGCCAACCGTGCCTTGCTGCCTCATAGACAAAGAGCAAATCTCTTCTCCTGATGATGATGAAGCCCCGGCTTCTGCACCCGGCTCCCAATTGCGATCGGCTTCATCATCATCAAAAGATGTGTGCACGTCTCCTCGTGTTCCACAACAGTGTCTGCCTCAGGACCCTGAACAATTGAAACACCACCTCCCACGTCACTCTCCGCATCAATACTTGCCTGCCTTGCGGAGCAAGGGACGCATGTCTCCTCACATTCTTGGCTGCCCATTAGATGCTGACTATCCTCTATTACATCATCCTCACTAAATAGTGGAGCTGAACCCAAAGCATGAGATACTTCTTTGGGAGAGGGAACAGCATAGGACAAAGGCAATGGGATTACGGGGACTGCTCCCGGGCCATGCCAACTGAGGTTTGTGTCTGAGGAACCAACCGACTCTTGACTGGGGTTGTCAGATGTCGCTTGTGATGATGGGGATGAGTGTGCAAACCAATTGATGAGGAGAGATGGGTCGACGACACGACCGCTGGGTGTTAACGGGAGCTCAGGCCTATTGCTGCGACTCATGCTGCCACTCGCCCCAAGTCTGCTGCCAACTCTGCCTGACGTATGTAGGCCTCTGCCCCTTCTCTGTGCACATCCTGGCACTTCCCTGCCTGACATACTTAGTGCGTTTATGAGGGTATAGAACAGCAGCAGGCGATTACTTACAACTGTCCTTTCAAAGTATATAGGCCCTAGACAGAATAACAGTTACTAAATAGTACACTCCTTTGTTGTTTGTTACGCTTAACATTTGCTTGTAAGGCCACTGAAAAAGCGTATTTGTACGCAGGAAAAACTTTTTTTTCTTTAATACACCGGCAGGTGTATAAGGTGTGGTATAACACTGAATTTAGCACAGAGGCAGAAAAAAAGGTAGTATATGGTACGCTATTTGCTTGTATTTAGGCCTTTTGCAATGATAAGGCCACTGTTAAGCGTATTTGTACTCAGGAAAAACTTTTTTTTCTTTAATACACTGGCAGGTGTATAACGTGTGGTATAACACCTAATTTAGCACAGAGACAGACAAAAAGGTTGTATATGGTACGCTATTTGCTTGTATTTAGGCCATTTGCAATGATAAGGCCACTGAAAAAGCGTATTTGTACTCAGGAAAAAAAAAATTCTTTAATACACCGGCAGGTGTATAACGTTTGGTATAACACTTAATTTAGCCCAGAGACAGAGTAACAGGTGAAAAATAGTAAAAAGGCACTAAAGTCCACATAATATGACTTATTTCTGAACAGCAGCAGGACCCAACAGTACAGCACCACAAAAAAAAAAAAAAAAAAAAAAAAATTCAGGGATTAAACTTTAAATTGCACTCTGTCACACAATTCTGAGCAGCAGAAGATTTGTGGAGCAAAAAAAAAAAAAAAAATCAATTGGGCTGTAAAATGAGGAGATAAGATGCTTCAGAAAGTTCAGGCAGCTTGGAGATCTGTATGAGGCAGCTGACATCTATCTGCCCCTCTCTGCTGCAATGCTCAATAACGTGAATAGGAGTTTTAGCAATCAATGATCCTTCTCAGTATAACAGCACAGCACTCTGCACTTCTGTCTTTCCCTAATGCTGATGTGACTAGCAGTTGCAGTGTAACGCTGTGGTATGAGCTATTCACACACACGCAGTCCCGTCCTCTCCATCTGAGTGTATAGATGAAATGAAGAGAGGCAAGATGGCCGCCGAATATATAGGGGCTGTGACATCACAGGGGTCAGTGAACACTGATAGGCTGCATCTCACATGTGGTTCAGGGTCAGCCCGCCTACCTTCATTCCCGCCGCTGTTTCCCGCCCTCCCATAATCCCCTGCCCCATGTACTCTCATGTGGATCCACCATCTTAGGTCTCCAATAGCCTGGAACGCTGTAAAATGGAGTTTAATGAAGTGATTCATGCGATAGAATGGCGGCGATATTCGTATTCATTGCGAATCAAATTTTTCATGAAATTAGTAAGAGTTACATAGTTACATAGTTACATAGTTAGTATGGTCGAAAAAAGACATATGTCCATCAAGTTCAACCAGGGAAATAAGGGGTAGGGGTGTGGCGCGATATTGGGGAAGGGATGGGATTTTATATTTCTTCATAAGCATTAATGTTATTTTGTTCCAGGAATGTATCTAATCCTGTTTTAAAGCTGTTAATTTTTCCTGCTGTGACCAGTTCCTGAGGTAGACTGTTCCATAAGTTCACAGTTCTCATGGTAAAGAAGGCGTGTCGCCCCTTGAGACTAAACTTTTTCTTCTCCAGACGAAGGGAGTGCCCCCTCGTCCTTTGGGGGGGTTTAACCTGGAACAGTTTTTCTCCATATTTTTTGTATGGGCCATTAATATACTTATATACGTTTATCATTTTTCTCCCCTTAAACGTCTCTTCTCAAGACTAAACAATTGTAACTCCTTTAATCGCTCCTCATAGCTAAGATGTTCCATGCCCCATATTAGTTTAGTCGCGAGTCTCTGCACCCTTTCCAGCTCCACAGTGTCCCTTTTATGTACAGGCGACCAAAACTGAACAGCATATTCCAGGTGAGGCCGTACCAATGCTTTATAAAGGGGGAGTATTATGTCCTGGTCCCTCGAGTCCATGCCTCTTTTTATACATGACAATATCCTGCCGGCTTTGGAAGCAGCAGCCTGACATTGCATTCTATTCTGTAGTCTGTGATCTACAAGTACACCCAGATCCTTCTTTACCAGTGACTCTGCCAGTTTAATCCCCCCTAAGACATACGACGCATGCAGGTTATTAGTACCCAGATGCATAACTTTACATTTATCCACATTGAACCTCATTTGCCAAGTGGATGCCCAGACAATTAGTCTATCCAAGTCATCTTGTAACTTATGCACATCCTCTATAGACTGTACCGTGCTACAAAGCTTGGTGCCATCTGCAAAGATAGAAACAGAGCTGTTAATACCATCCTCTATATCATTGATAAATAAATTAAACAACAGCGGGCCCAGTACTGAACCTTGGGGTACACCACTAATTACCGGGGACCAATCAGAGTATGAATCATTGACCACCACTCTCTGGGTACGATCCATGAGCCAGTGTTCAATCCAGTTACAAACTAAAATTTCTAAATCCAAAGACCTTAACTTATCTGTCAGACGTCTATGAGGGACAGTATCAAACGCTTTAGCAAAATCCAGAAACACTATATCCACAGCCATTCCTCTGTCAAGGCTTCGACTCACCTCTTCATAAAAGCAAATTAGATTGGTTTGACAACTTCTATCCTTAGTAAACCCATGCTGGTTATCACTTATAATACAGTTATCCTCTATGTATTCCTGTATGTAATCCCTTATAAGTCCTTCAAACAATTTACCCACAATGCACGTTAAACTTACCGGTCTATAGTTTCCTGGGGAAGACCTAGAGCCCTTTTTGAAGATTGGCACCACATTCGCCTTGCGCCAGTCCCTTGGCACAATACCAGACACCAGAGAATCTCTAAATATCATGAACAGGGGTACAGATATTACTGAACTTACCTCTCGAAGAACTCTTGGGTGCAATCCATCTGGCCCTGGAGATTTGCTTACATTTATATTACTTAACTTACCTTGTACCATCTCTACATTAAGCCAGTTCATGATGTGTTACCAGCACTGACCTGGCCAATGTCAGCTCCTTCTTCCTTAGTATATACAGAACTAAAGAACCCATTCAGTAGCTCCGCCTTCTCTTGATCGCCCGTGACAACCTCCCCATTATCATTATTAAGGGGTCCTACATGCTCTGTCCTTGGTTTTTTTGCATTTATATATCTAAAAAATATTTAGGATTAGTTTTGCTTTCTTTGGCCACCTGTCTCTCGTTTTGAATTTTTGCTGTTTTTATTAAATTTTTACAGATTTTATTAAGCTCCTTGTACTGTGTAAATGTTGTAGCTGACCCATCAGATTTGAATTATTTGAAGGTTATTTTTTTGTTGTTTATTGCTCTTTTGACATCATTTGTCAGCCATGTAGGATTTAGTTTTAGTCATTTATATTTGTTCCCATTTGGTATATATTTAGCTGTATAGTTATTTAGAGTTGATTTAAAGATGTCCCATTTACCTTCTGTATCAGTATTTGAGAACACCTCCCCCAGTCTATGTCCTGTAGTGCAGCCCTCAGCCCAGGGAAGTTTGCCTTTTTAAAGTTATATGTTTTTGCCTTCCCCGCCTGTCTTTGTTTTCTACATTTTAAGTCAAAAGTAACCATATTGTGGTCGCTATTACCAAGGTTTTCCCGCACAGTTACATTACCAACCAGCTCTGCGTTGTTGGAAATGATCAGATCCAACAAGGCATCACTTCTTGTTGGGTCCTCCACAAACTGGCCCATAAAATTATCCTGCAATAAATTTAGGAATTGTCGCCCCTTTGTAGTTTTAGCCAACCCCAGACCCCAATCTATATCTGGATAGTTAAAATCTCCCATTATTACCACTGTACCTGCCCGGGCGGCCCTCTCTATTTGTTTATGAAGTCGAACTTCTATCTCTTCAGTGATATTAGGGGGTCTGTAGATTACACCAAGTATTATTTTTTCAGTTTGTAATTCTACCCACAGTGATTCCACCTCCTCAGAATCATCACACACTATGGCATCGTTCACACTGACTTTCATACCACTTCTTACATACAGACAGACTCCACCACCTTTTCTGTTCATTCTATCCTTGCGAAACAATGTAAATCCCTGCAGATTAACAGCCCAGTCATGCGAGGAGTCCAGCCATGTCTCAGTGACCCCAACTATATCAATATGTTCCTCCAGTAGCAAGGCCTCAAGCTCCCCCATTTTATTTGCTAGGCTTCTGGCATTTGTGAACATACACTTTATATTTCCATTAAATTTTACACATATAGTCTCACTAATGGGATTTTCAGAGTTATTGGGGTTAATGTTATTTTTTGAGTTATAAGGGCTAATTGTACTATTTAAGTTATTGGGGCTAATGGGATTTTTTGCGTTCTTGGGTCTAACTTTGTTATTAAAGTTATTGGGGCTAATGGGATTTTTTGAGTTAATGAAGCTTTTTGTAGTTATTGAGTTATTGGGGCTAATGGAATTTTTTGAATTATTGGGATTACAATTTTTCGGGCTACATTTATTTTTATGGCTGGTTTGTAACCCATGGATCTCCTTATCCACTGCTCTTAACCTCCCCCCACAGGACTCCTCTCCACCCACCATTATGTCCTGACCCCTCTCTAACCTATCCATCCCACTGTCTGCTTTCTTTGCTTTATTATCCTCCCCCCACTCACCTAGTTTATATACTCTGCCACCCCTTCCAGGATTCTCTCCCCCAGCACAGCGGACCCCCTTCCATTCAGGTGCAAACTATCCGTAGAATAGAGTTTGTACCCCAATGAAAAGTCAACCCAGTGCTATAAAAACCCAAACCCTTCCCCCTTACACCACGACTTAAGCCATGCATTTAACTCCCTAAGCTCCCGCTGTCTTTCCTGTGATGCGCATGGCACAGGAAGTATGCCAGAGAACACAACCTTAAAGGTCCTTCCCTTCAGCTTGGCACCTAGTTCCTTGTAATTATTCTTCAAGAACCTCCACCTACCATGTATTCTTTCGTTGGCTCCCACGTGGACCACGACAGCTGGGTCATCCCCAGCCCCCCGTAGTAATTTGTCCACCCTTTCCACCACATGCCGAACCCTGGCACCAGGGAGACAGCAAACCATTCGGTTGAGGTGGTCTTGGCGACAAATTATTCTATCCGTCTTCCTGATTATATAATCCCCTACCACAACTAACTGTCTTGGCCTACCTGCGTTACCATCCCCCACACTACTAGTTGAGCTGTTCCCCCGGCTGTTAGGGAGACCAGTATCCACTAGGGTTTCCATCTCTGATACTGAGGCCCTCGCATCATCGCCCAATTTGGCAATTTTACTTGGGAGATCAGCAGCAGAAGTGACCTTCCTTTTCCTTGCCTCCTTTCCAGTCCCTCTAACTACATTAACCCAGCTCCCTACTTGGGCGTCCTGGCTAGTTTCTCCAACCTCCATTTCTACCCCACTAACTTCTTGCTCTGTAAGATTGTCAATCGCCCTCAATGTTGCATTTTGCTCCTCTAGATCTCTAATACGAGCTTCCAGGTGGGCAACACTGGAAGAGCTTAATAAAATCTGTAAAAATGTAATAAAAACAGCAAAAATTCTAAACGAGAGACAGGTGGCCAAAGAAAGCAAAACTAATCCTAAATATTTTTTTAGATATATAAATGCAAAAAAACCAAGGACAGAGCATGTAGGACCCCTTAATAATGATAATGGGGAGGTTGTCACAGGCGATCAAGAGAAAGCGGGTTCTTTAGTTCTGTATACACTATGGAAAAAGGAGCTGACATTGGCCAGGTCAGTGCTGGTAACACATCATGTAATGTACTGTAGAGATGGTACAAGGTAAGTTAAGTGATATAAATGTAAGCAAATCCCCAGGGCCGGATGGACTACACCCAAGAGTTCTTAGAGAGGTAAGTTCAGTAATATCTGTACCCCTGTTCATGATATTTAGAGATTCTCTGGTGTCTGGTATTGTGCCAAGGGACTGGCGCAAGGCGAATGTGGTGCCAATCTTCAAAAAGGGCTCTAGGTCTTCCCCAGGAAACTATAGACCGGTAAGTTTAACGTGCAGTGTGGGTAAATCGTTTGAAGGACTTATAAGGGATTACATACAGGAATACATAGGGGATAATTGTATTATAAGTGATAGCCAGCATGGGTTTACTAAGGATAGAAGTTGTCAAACCAATCTAATTTGCTTTTATGAAGAGGTGAGTAGAAGCCATGACAGAGGAATGGCTGTGGATATAGTGTTTCTGGATTTTGCCAAAGCATTTGATACTGTCCCTCACAGACGTCTGACAGGTAAGTTAAGTTCCTTGGGCTTGGAAACTTTAGTTTGTAACTGGATTGAACACTGGCTCATGGATCGTACCCAGAGAGTGGTGGTCAATGATTCGTACTCTGATTGGTCCCCGGTTATTAGTGGTGTACCCCAGGGTTCAGTACTGGGCCCGCTGCTGTTTAATTTATTTATCAATGATATAGAGGATGGTATTAACAGCTCTGTTTCTATCTTTGCAGATGACACCAAGCTTTGTAGCACGGTACAGTCTATAGAGGATGTGCATAAGTTACAAGATGACTTGGATGGCCTAAGTGTCTGGGCATCCACTTGGCAAATGAGGTTCAATGTGGATAAATGTAAAGTTATGCATCTGGGTACTAAGAACATGCATGCATCGTATGTCTTAGGGGGGATTAAACTGGCAGAGTCACTGGTAGAGAAGGATCTGGGTGTACTTGTAGATCACAGACTACAGAGTAGCATGCAATGTCAGGCTGCTGCTTCCAAAGCCGGCAGGATATTGTCATGTATAAAAAGAGGCATGGACTCGAGGGACAGGGACATAATACTCCCCCTTTATAAAGCATTGGTACGGCCTCACCTGGAATATGCTGTTCAGTTTTGGTCGCCTGTTCATAAAAGGGACACTGCGAAGTTGGAAAGGGTGCAGAGACGCGCGACTAAACTAATATGGGGCATGGAACATCTCAGCTATGAGGAGCGATTAAAGGAGTTACAAATGTTTAGTCTTGAGAAGAGACGTTTAAGGGGGGATATGATAAACGTATATAAATATATAAATGGCCCATACAAAAAATATGGAGAAAAACTGTTCCAGGTTAAACCCCCCCAAAGGACGAGAGGGCACTCCCTCCGTCTGGAGAAGAAAAGGTTTAGTCTAAAGGGGCGACACGCCTTCTTTACCGTGAGGACTGTGAATTTATGGAACGGTCTACCTCAGGAACTGGTCACAGCAGGAACAATTAACAGCTTTAAAACAGGGTTAGATACATTCCTGGAACAAAATAACATTAATGCTTATGCAGAATTATAAAACCACATCCCTTTCCCTTATCCCCTTACACCCTTCCCATCAATTCCCTGGTTGGACTTTGATGGACGTATGTCTTTTTTCAACCATACTAACTATGTAACTATGTAACTAAAATGCAGTTTTTTTCCCCAAATTTACAATTTGTACAAGATGTAGGAGAAAATGCCCCCCAAAATGTGTAACCCCATCTCTTCTAAGTATGAAAATACCCCATGTGTGGATGTAAAGTGCTCTGCGGGTGAACTACAATGCTCAGAAGAGAATAAGCTTTTGGCAGAGAATTTGTTTGGAATGGAAGTGTGTGTGTGTGTGTGGGGGGGGGGGTTCATGTGCGTTTACAATGCCCCCATGCAACCAGAACAGTGGACCCCCCACGTGACCTCATTTTAGAAACTACACCCCTCATGGAATGTAGTAAGGGGTGCAGTGAGCATTTACACCCCACCAGTGTTTGACAGACTTTTGGAACAGTGGGCTGTGCAAATGAAAAATAAAATTTTTCATTTTCACAAACCACTGTTCCAAAAATCTGTTAGACACCTGTGTGGGTGTAAATGCTCACTGCACCCCTTATTACATTCCATAGGGGGTGTAGTTCCAAAATGGGGTCACATGTGGGGGGTTTCCACCGTTCTGGCACCATGGGGGCTTTGTAAACGCACATGGCCTTACATTCCAGACAAATTTTCTCTCCAAATGCCCAATGGTGCTCCTTCTCTTCTGAGCATTGTAATGCCCCAGAAGAGCACTTTACATCCACATATGGGGTATTTATATACTCAGAAGAAACGCTGTTACAAATTTTAGGGGGCTTTTTTTCTATTGCCCCTTGTGAAAATGAACAATTTGGGATAACACCAGCATTTTAGTGAAAAAAAGTTTTTTTGCATTTTCAACAAAAAATCTTCAAACACCTGTGGGTAGTTTAGGGTGACTATACCCCTTGTTATGTTCCTTAAGGGGTGTAGTTTCCAAATTGTGTATTTGGGGGGGGGGGGGGACCTCCAGCTGTTGCAAAACTACAACTCCCAGCATGCAGTGACAGCAGAAGCGTATGCCCTTTGGCTGTCAGTGCAAGCTGGGAGTTATAGTTTTGCAACAGCTGGAGGGACATGGGTTGGAAAACACTGAATTAGGAAAAAACTATGTTTCCCAACCAGTGTGGCTCCAGTTGTTGCAAAACTACAACTGACAGCATGCCCAGACAGCCGAAGGGCATGCTGGGAGTTGTAGTTTTGCAACAACTGGAGGAGAACAGTTTGGAGACCACTGTGTAGTAGTGTCCAAACTGTAGCCCTCCAGATGTTGAAAAACTTCAACTTCAAGCATGCCCAGACTGTGCGGGCATGCTGGGAGTTGTAGTTCAGCAACATCTGAAGGGCCAGATGTTACAGAACTACAACTCTCAGCATTCCTGGACTGTCTGGGCATGCTGAGAGTTGTAGTTTTACAACATCTGGAAGAGCACAGATGGGACACTGCACAGTTGTCTCAAACAGTGGCCCTCCAGTTGTTGCAAAACTACAACTCCCAGCATGCCTGGACAGCCAAAGGCTGTCTGGGCATGTTGGGAGTTGTAGTTTTCAAACTCCTAGAATCAGCTGTGAAGATGATACAGTGATATTCACTGCTGCCTCTGCATCCTCTACTTGCCTGCCACCGCTGCATCTTCCACTTGCCTGCCACCGCTGCTGCCTCCACTTGTGCCTGCCTCCGCTGCATCCTCCTCCACTTTCCTGCCGCCACCGATCCCCGGACCCCGCTGCCATCGCCGGACCTGTGGTATGTCCCCACTGCAGCTCTCATCTTCCCCTGCTCTGCCCAGACTTCTAGGGGCGGGCAGAGCGGGAGAAATTAACTTTAACCCCCCCCCCCCCCCAGTCAGCTGAGACACTGTAATTGGTCCAAAGGGACCAATCACAGTGATCGCTGACCACAACCATCCACAGATGGTCCTAGGGGGTTGCAGAAGTTGTCCCCCGCTGGTAACAGCGGGACTTCTGCCGCATCGCCGGGTTAACTGAATGACTTATATAAACGTCATGATGCGTGAAATACCAGCATATCATGATGTTTATATAAGTAATTTTTTTATTATTACTTTTTTTTATCTTTTTTTTTTCTCTATAAATATGCTTAAATTGCCCTGTTTTGACCTTTAAAATTTTAGTAATAATGGGGAGTTATCCTTTTCATGTGCCAACGATGGAGGGGTAAGATGTCTCTTCTCCATAGTATACAGTAAGCAGCCATCAATACATATGGCTGATTACGGTATGAACTTAAAGGAGTTAATTAGTGATGCTATGCATCACTACTTAACCCATTCTCTATGGGGGACAGTAAGCAGAGATAAAATCGCTGCCAAGGGTCTTGCCCCCATGGGGTTAGGTAGAGATTGACGGAATTGATGCTTAACCCCTTCCCCACTGGGCAGGAGGCATTAAAGGAAAATTGCTGAAAAAAATTACTTATCCCCTATCCACACCCTCACAACAAACACTATGCATCCGACCCACAGAGTTACAAACACATTTGTTTACTTTAAAGTAAAGAATGCACATCTAGATGCACAATTTCGATGAACCTGATGCCTCTTATTTCCACCATAAATCTGTTGTGACATGTTTTAGGGGATAGAATGTCTCAGTAATATATACTGTGCATGGGCAACAAATAGTGGCACATTCTGCGTGCATAAGCCCATAAAAGGCAGTCTTTAGAGCTAGGTGGAAGGTAGAAGGGTAGGTTACATTTTTCTGTAGGACTCTCCCTCCTTTACCCGTTCATTGTACCAAGGATTATGTTATTTTTTTTGTACACAACTTTGTATATAAATTTTTGTATTTTTTGTATTCTTTTACATTTTGTAACTAGGTATTGATATGTAATAGGTGGATTGTATGTCTGGATCCATGCCGCTTTTTATACTTATCCTGATCCTTCTTTTGTGTTAATGATCATGTGACTGGATATCTGTGTATATAAGTCCATTATCACACTATGTTCTTATGCCATGACTAAGGGCTCAACAGCCCGAAGCACGTAGGCGATTGTCTCCTGTACTACTTGTTATTCTGCATATTGAATAAAGCACTGGATTTTAACTTCCTCTATTGTGCCGGACCTCATCTATTGTTTGTCTGCTGCACGTGGAGAGGAATGCCACCTCCCTGGTCGGAGCACTAGAGCAGTGGTAAGGGGGATTGAGCGGAGGACTTGGTATATTTCAAGGATTGTGTTATAGTCTTCAATATATTTTTTTTATTGGTCATCAAGATAGGAGGTTACTTATAAATTTGTTCCATTGAAACTATATTAGTATGTAGTAAAATATGACTTCTGTGGTATTTAGTATTCACCAAAATGTGCTTAAAGGGGTACTCCGCTGCTCAGTGTTTGGAACAAATTGTTCCGAATGCTGGAGCCTGCGCCGAGAGCTAGTGACATCAGCCTTCACGCCCCCTCCCATAGACTTTCATTGAGGGGGCGGGGCTATGACGTCACAAGCTCCTGGCGCCAGCTCCAGCGTTCGGAACAGTTTATTCCAAAGAGTAGCAGAGTACCCCTTTGACATAACCTTTGTGAAATGCATTTTTTTTCTTGTAGTTAAGTAGATGAAAGGAAATTATTAAGTCTTATCAGAGAATCCAACCATGTCATTTTCATTTTAGATCAGTATTTGTGAAAAAAAAATTTCATTAAAAAAAAAAAAATTTCAAGACGATTTTCGTAATAAGCCAACAAGTTAGCTCCGAGAAGACCCCAATGTAATTTACATCCCCCTTTCAGCTTTGTGAATAGTTTTGCAATGAGAAGGTAAATGTGCACAGGAAGGTCAGAGTGATCTTTACACTGATGCAGATGTTCACATTTAATAAAACTAAATGAATATAATAAATACAAAGCCATAAAATCTAATGAACATTGTATATAAGGTTTTTATTAAGTTCAGTTGTTGAATAATAAGGTAGATAAAAGGAACATATAAAATGGTAAAATATTCTTAAGAAAAAAATGGTTGAATCTTCCCTCCAGTTATGTACATGTTAAACCTGTGTTTGTACAAGAAACTAAGCTGCTAAACATCTAGGATTCACTGACCAAACCCCTCTTTCCTGCTTTACTCTCATGATATCTATCTATCTATCTATGTTGGTTGTCAGAAGTTGGGCTCTATCAACAGCAGCATGTACCCTTTTGTGGTCCCACTCAATATACAGTCTTCCAGTGCTACAACCTCTCTAGAGCAATTAAAATGTTAATGTTAAAATCTGTATAAATGATGTATGTTAGCTAGTGCCAACATCAAAAATGTTTAGGCACAGGCCCAGCATCATCACTAAACCATATAGTTGCTGAAACACACAGCCTGGATCAGGCAGCAGCAGAAGTACACAAGGGGCCTAATAACCCCTAACATGAAAAGGTGAATATTGAAATCTGTATAGAAGATGTATATTAGCTAGTACTAACATCAAAAATATGTAGGCACAGGCCCAGCAGCATCAGTAAGCCAAGTAGTTCCTGAAACACATAGCCTGGATCAGTCGGCAGGATTCGTACATAAGAGGGCTTCACAACCCCTAACATTAAAAGATCAATGTTGAAATTTCTATTGAGCATGTATGTTTGCTAGTGCTACCATAAAAAATTGTAGGTAATATCCAAGAAAGTCCAAGCAGCATCAGAAAACAATATATTGGCTGAATGACGCAGCCTGGAGGTGGGGAAAGCATAAGGAGCCCATATTGTGTCTGAATGGTACAGCCTGGAGGTGGCCAAAGCATGAGGAGACCATATAGTGGCTTAATGGCACAGCCTGGAGTTTGCAGAAGCATAAGGAGACAAAATAGTGGCTTAATAAAACAGCCTGGAGGTGGCAGCAGCAGCATCAGGAGTCCTAAAAGTGACCCAGTGACAGAGTGGTGCAGTGGGTGGCAATACCAGTACCCGGTGATAAAGGTGGCTGGAATGTTTGTAACTGGGGAGCAGTGCCTTAAATCTGTTTGGCACTATCCATATTTGTGAAGTGTTGGTGTAGCACCATGGTCAATCTACTCTGATGCATCTGGCATTGGATGGAAATCCTGGCTGATCCATGCCTGATTCATCTTCACAAAGGTCAGTCTCTCCACATTTTTCGTGGACAGACGAGTTCTCCTTCAGGTGACTATAGCCCCCCTCCGCACTAAACACCCGCTCTGATGGCACACTACTGGCTGGGCAGGACAGCTTTTCCAGGGCAAACTCAGCTAGTTGCGGCCATAAGTCAAGTTTGGCTGCCCAGAAGTCCAGCGGTTCTTCAAGGTTTGTTGGCATGGCCATGCCAAGGTATGCCACCACCTGCTGGTTCAGGTCCTGCTCCATGTCTACCTGCTGCTGATGAGTTGCTTTACTATGCGGGTGAAGAAAGGTACTCATCAGTGACTGTAGACTTAGGCTGCTGCTGATGGAGCTGGTACTGCTCCTGCCACCCCTCCCCAGCAGCCATGGTAGTGTAAGGTGAGCGCAGAGGGCCCCCCAAGTCAGACCTGCAAGTGGATGGATGATGGCGCCGATAGGCATCGACCAACTGACTATGTAGGATCTCTGTGTAGTAGGTCAGTTTGTCCTCCCTCTCAGTGGGTGTAATAAAGGCCCCCATTTTGTGCCGGTAGTGAGGGTCCAGTAAGGTGGAGATCCAGAAGTCATCTTGCTGCCGAATGGTGACAATTCGGCGGTCACTACGCAAACATCTGAGCCTGCATCGTGCCATTTGTGCAAGTGACTCGGAGGGACTCCCTGCCTCCATCTCCACTGCATACTGCCACGGTGTGCCTTGGTCCTCTGTCTCGCCTTCCTCAAAACCCTCTAGCTCTCCTAGTTGACCATGCTCCTCCTCTCCTGTCAGATGACTAGAAACACTGCCCATCTCATGAAACCTAAACTGTGCTCCACTGTGCCCCTCATCCTCCTCCTTCTCCTCCAGTTCAGCCCACACAGGGCTCATTTGGCCGTGAGATGTCTCCATTGCCCTGACCAGCCATTGTTTCCAACACTTGTTATAGGAAATGAAGCAGTAAAATTATGTCATTCCTCCCGTAATCCTGCCATCTTACGTATAATGTGGCTTCCTCAAAGGGCCTGAGCAAATGGCACGTGTCATGTATGAGCTGACACTGCTTTACATTTAAGTTACACAGGGGAGTACCCGTATCCGCTTGGATCATCAAGAAATCGGTGATGGCTTTTCTCTGTTCGTACAGTCGGTCCAACATATGGAGGGTGGAATTCCAATGTGTGGCAATGCCACAAATCAGACTATGTTGGGGGATAACATTCTGATACTGCAGCTGAAGGAGGTTGTGCTTTGCGGTGTACGAGTGGCTGAAATGCATGCAAAGATTCCTTCCCATTTTTAGGATGTCTTGCAAATGGGGGGGAACATTTCAGAAACTGCTTCACGACCAGATTTAACACGTGTGCCACGCAGGGCGCATGGCTCACCCTTCTTTGTTGCAGTGCGGCCAAGATGTTGTTCCCTACTTCCAGTTTTCGTGGAGTAAGCCATGCTCCAATTACTTTACGAATGACTTTTAGCAGTTTCTCCCGTGTAACTCTTTTCTCCAAGGCAAACCATGTGAAGAACAGCGTGACACCGCCGTGCCCTGCACACATGGTATGCTGAAGGGTGACTGAGACTTGTCCGGGCAGTGGAGACTGAGGAAGATAAGGAGGCGGAGGCGCACTCTGTCACAGGACCAAAAGGCTGAGACCACGGAGGAGGAAGTGGCGTGACCTGTCCAAGTTGAGGTTGTGGCTATGAAGGAACCACATTTACCCAGTGAGCCTCCACCTCGGCTTGGCTCAAGCCATCAGTTATCTGAAAGGTGCACCACTTGAAAAGGGAGGGACTGCAGCACCAGCAACTTGGACAGTAGCACATTCAGCTTCTGCGCTGTTGGATGAGTTGGCGCATACTTTTGTCTCTTAGACTTGGCTTTGCAAATGGATTGTTGGCGGAATGGCTGACTAAAAGTGGGAGAAGCAGGAGCATATGGGGCGACAGAAGGAGGGTATGACACACAGCTCCCTTCGACTGAGGTGGTGGAGTCTTGGCTGGCTGAAAGAGGGAGCAGCGTGCCACTGGGTGATGCAGCAGGCTGGACCTCAAAGCCGCGGTTCTCCCAGGCCGCTTTATGGGGGTGAAGCATATGTTGACGCAGGGCCGTGGTGCCAACATTGGGGACCCTGGCTCCGCTTCACCTTCTGCCGACATATCTTGCATATAGCTATGTGAACCTCCTCCGGATGCTTGATGAAAAACTGCCACACTGCCGAGTAGCTGATTTTCCCACCAACAGTCCGCACTAATTGACTGCTACTGCCGCCGTCTCCAGGAACCCCTGTTCCACTACCTCCTGGGAAGTTAGGCTGCCACGAAGCAGGTGGTCTTTCCCAGGCATGTTTGGCTCCAGAATTTCCACTTCTGCCACCACGCTGACTGCCAACCATGCTACCTTGCTGGCTCAGATGCTGCCTCACGGGCAGCCTGCAACTCTTTTCTCCTGATGATGATGAAGCCCCTTCTGCATGTCACTGATGTCCTCCTCAGGTTCCTCAACAGTGTCTGCTTCAGGACCCTGAACCCTGGCGACACCACCTCCCACGTCAAACTCCTCATCACTACTTGCCAGCCTAGCGGAGGAAGCGGCTGATGTCTCCTCCCCTTCTTGGCTGTGCAGTAGCTGCTGATTGTCCTGTATTAGATTGTCCTCAGTGAATAGTGGAGCTAAACACACAGCATAAGATACTTCTGCAGGAGAGGAAACAGCATATGACACAGGCAATGGGAGGACAGGGACTGCTCCCGGGCCATGCCAACTGAGGGTTGTGTCTGTGGAACCTACCGACTGTTGACTGGGGGTGTCAGATGTCACTTGTGATGAAGTGGATGACCGCATTAACCAATCGACGATGGCAGATGGGTTGCTGGTTGAGACACGATAGCTAGCTGATGACAGGAGGTCACGTCTCTCGCTGTGACTCCTGCTGCCACTCGCCCCTAGTCTGCTGCCACCTCTGCCTGAAGGATTTAGGCCTCTTTCACTCCTCTGTGCACGTCCTGGCACTTCTCTGCCTGACATACTTAGTGCGTATATGAGGGTAGTACAATACGTTTCACTACGCTTAAAACAGTATTTGTCTAGAACAAAAGCAGGTGTGCACTTTTGGCTGTCCTTTCACAGTATCTAGGCCCTTGACAGATTTACAGGAACAAAATAGTACACTACTTAGGTGTAGGTATGTGGTATGCACTGATGAGGGCAGAAAAATGCACTACAATACACCTAAAAACTCGGTATTTTTGTAAAACACCAGAGAGTGAGTACTTTTGCTTGGATTTTCACAGTATGTAGGCCCTTGAAAGATTAACAGGTACAAAATGGTACACTACTTATATGTAGGTATGTGGTATGCCCGTATGAGAGCAAAAAAATGCACTACAGTACACTTGGAAAACTTATTTTCATAAAACAACAGCCAGTGATTACTTTTCCCTGGCCTTTCACTGTATGTAGGCTTGTTACAGATTGCAGGGGCAAAAAAGGGCACTACTTAGATGTAGGTATGTGCTATGCACGTATGAGGGCAAAAAAATGCGCTACAGTACACTTGGAAAATGTATTTTCGTAAAACACCAGCCGGTGATTACTTTTGCCTCGACTTTCTCAGTGTCTAGTAGACAATAGAAAGCGTCCACCACCAGGAGGCAGGTAAAATCATGCTTTATTGGAGGTACAAAAGGTAAAAAACAGAATATATGGAGCGTAGTGCCTACGCGTTTTGGGCTGGTGTGCCCTTAGTCGTGGCATAAAAACATAACAACACTGTGACCTTTTTATAGCAAAAGACATTGTGGTCACATGATAGTAACTGCAGCGTGTTGGATGGATCATCTAAAAAATACGGCATGGAATAAATCACAGGATTTGAGAAACCTTCTACATATATATAAGTGGTTTCTAATATATTAATATAAGAATACATACAAACACCAAGTACAAAACTACTGGGATATCCTGTAAGCAAGGGGAGTATATAAATAGACCATAATAAATACTTTACTATTTATTTCCATGTGATTTATGATTTTTAGTATGTTAGTATAAGATCTTGTTTAATCCATGCGGTTCCCTTGTACCCAACATGAATATCCAGAATGACTCTCTATTCAAAACAATTCTCCTCATATCTCCTCCTCTCAAGGGTCTTTTGATTTTTTCTATGCCCATCACCCGCAATGTACTTAGGTTGCCTCCATGAACATCCCTGAAGTGCTTGGACAATGCAGAAATACTACTATTAAATGATAATACGTTTTTGGCATCAGATATATGCCTGCGTATCCGAGTCTTCAGGGTGTTCATAATGCAGCCCACATTTTGACACTGGCAGGCTATGCAAGATGCTAAATAGACATCATTTTCTGTATTGCAGTTAACATAATCCTTCAGAAAAAATATTTTGTTGTTAGAATATGATTTTAATTATTTACTTGTATGCATATAACTGCAGGTGATACAAATATTGTGCCCACACTTCCAGTTGCCTACATGTGGCAACCAATTTGTGCCAGTGTGTTTTTTGTCACTATTTTGAAACACGCTGGGGGAGAGAATGGATCCCAATGATGGACCTTTCTTGGATACCATTTTAAAATTGTCTTGTAACAAATTATGCAAAACAGTATCTTGATGTAGTATAGGTAAATTTTTCTTAATGATGTTGCCAATCTTATGAAATTTTTTGCTATACTGTGTGATAAAGTAAGGGGGACTATCCTCTTTTATATGTTGTTTCCTATTCCTTGTGCTTTGTACTATAAGGTCCTTTCTATTTAAGTTAGCTGCTCTACTTTTGGCCTTATTGAGTGTCTCTAGACGGTACCCTCTATCACACAGTCTGTCAAAAAGTAAATCTGATTCCCGAATAAATGTTTCTTGCTTGCTGCAATTGCGTCTTAGCCTGCACCATTCCCCATAGGGAATGTTACGGAGGACGTGTTGCGGGTGACACGATGTTGCTTGTAGGATTGTATTTCCTGCCTTTTCTTTTCTATAGGGAGCTACGATGATCTCATTATTTTCCCCGGAGAAGCATACATCCAGAAAGGAGATGCCTCCCCGTGAAAAAGTGGAGGTAAAGGAAAGATTTAGATTGTTCTGATTGATATATTGGACAAAGTCCTTGAACTCTAGTTCAGATCCTCTCCACACAAAAATGAGGTCGTTTATAAATCTCCCCATCCATTTGATCTGTTGTTGATATGGATTATTGCTTGAAAAAATCACCTCCTCTTCCCACTGACTCATGTAGATGTTAGCAAAGGACGGGGAATATTTTGCCCCCATCGAGGCTCCCCTGGTTTGAAGAAAATACTGGCCATTAAACGTAAAATAATTGTTTTTTAACAGAAATTCTGCGGCCATTAAAATGAATTCCTTCAAACCAGGGGAGTACCGACTGTATGTATCCATGTGTTTTGCCAATGCTCTTAATCCTTCTGCCCAGGGGATGGATGGATAAAGGGAAACCACATCGCATGTAGCCCACGCATAAGTGGAATCCCATTTTATACCATCCATCACATGTAGGACATGTTTAGTGTCCCTAATGTAGCTAGGTGTGATTTTTGTGAGGGGCTGTAAGTAACTGTCAACCCAGTCTCCCAGTCTCTCCCCAAGGGATCCAATGCCTGCCACAATAGGGCAGAGGGGAGGTGGAAAGACCGCTTTATGGACCTTGGGGAGAGAGTGGAAGACTGGGGTGACCGGGTCCATGACCATCAAATATTCCTTCATTTTATTGTCGAGAATCCCCAGTTGGAGTCCCTCCTCCAGCAATATGTTTAAGGCAACCTGGCAACTTTTGGTAGGATCCCCTTGAAGTCGTCTGTATGTGGATTGATCCGAGAGCATATATCCATATTCAGTTTCTCGTACAAACCCACATACAGAACGACAATACATCCACCCTTGTCAGAATCCCGAATAATCACATTTTTGTTATTTTTTTAACTCTTGTACTGCAAGTTTTTCTGCTTTGGACAGATTGGAACCATGAGCATTTTTTACTTTTTTCCTCTCTTCATGTAGTTTAACTAGATCCTGTTCAACTAGTTTCTGAAATCTGTCCAAAGCAGGAGGGCGAGACGCTATGGGATAAAAATCCCTGTTAGATGTAGTAACACCCTGTCCTTCATCACAAAATGTAGACGATTCAGTATTCAATGCTCTTAGTGTAAGTATATTTTTCTGATCAACAAAATCGGTACATACATTTGTATCATCATTAGTGATGCCCTCATTGGTATAATTAATCACATTGTGACTTGGGATATGGGCATCAGTGAAAAGTGCCTGCGAAAAGTCAATTTGCGTGGCCACCTATTTACATCCAAAATAGTTGCAAACAGGTTAAAGTCACAGGATGGGACATAATTAAGTCCTTTGCTAAGGGCACACAGTTGTTAAGGGGTGATAACAGATGCAGAAAGATTCAATACGGTTTCACTCACTTTTTGTGCCGTGTCTTGGACACGCTTGCATCTGCGCTTCCTTCCTCCTCTCCTCGTACGTTTGTGTGATTAAACCCCAATTGCTCACGTGTGCTGTTCCCAGGTGTGGCTGGGTTAGACATCCGAGACGTTGTAGGCAAACTCTCACTTGATGAAGACTTCTCGTGGGTGCTGTCCACATCGGAGAAGCTCACTCTGTGTTTTACTTTGCGATTCCTCTTGCGGGAATTTCTCTTTTTATTACCACTCCTCAGGATCTGTGATCATAATCCGATGTTTTATGCATAGTCCATGTATAGACTTCGTCCTTCTGATAGTCCAGGGTGTCCCAGTTGAATTTTCCTTTTTTAATGTCCATAATTTTCGTTTCTAACTCAGTAGTCTTTTGTGCAACTTTTAGTTCCAGCATTTTATAATTATCATTATTCTGGTACTGCTTTAATTTATCTTTCACCTCTTGCATCTCAGTTTCAATAGTTTTTAGCTCTAGCTCCTCTTCCTCCATAATGTAGGAGATTAATTTCTGAGAGCACTCGGATAAAGCTGTATCCCATTTATTCAAGAAATGCTGTGAAAAAACTCTGGTAGGTCTTTTTTTCAACTTCAGACCCCTTGGTATCATAAGTTTTTCATGGTATGTACTTAGTGTTTTAAAGTCCCACCATGTCTTGAGTTCTTTTATCCGTAGACTTTCCAATTGCCGTATTAACAGAATAAGATCTTGTCGAGCAGTGGGAGTCATATTTTCCAAATTGGAGGAAAAGACTGACCTGATTTTTTCCGCCCTGTCTGTTTTAGGGCTAGTCATAGCATTTTGCTCCAGGATCTCCACTGTGTTCGCTTGTACCATGGTATGCTGTTCCATGAAGATTCGTTAGACGTAGTCCTCCAGCCGGGGAGAGCAGGTGCCGCCAAACTTGTAGACAATAGGGTAAGAATACAGCTCAATCCTCGTGTCCTAACCGCCGTGCTGTAAACCGGTAGG
This sequence comes from Hyla sarda, assembly GCF_029499605.1. NCBI lineage: Eukaryota > Metazoa > Chordata > Amphibia > Anura > Hylidae > Hyla > Hyla sarda. The sequence continues at coordinate 357,720,772 of NC_079192.1, forward strand.
GTGGCGTTCCCTTCCACATGTAGACAGTAGACAATAGAAAGCGTCCAGCACCAGGAGGCAGGAAAAATCGTGCTTTATTGGAGGTACAAAAGGTAACAAACTGTTCAGCAGGCGTGACTTCCGGGCAAAGCGGCGTCCTGACATGTGAAGGACCTCGCTCCACCAGCGTCTAAGAACGCAGCTACAGCGGCCATAATACAGGGATAAAAGGTACCACTGCATGCCGACGAGGGCTTGAAAGGTGCGACAGACGGAGATAAAGCGGCTGTGAAGATAGCAGTTGTCTGCGGAGGAGGGTGGCGCCGACAGAGATTGCAACAGACGGTGAGGAGTCCAGGAGACTGGCGGAGACAGTGTGGAGATCGGGAGACTGGAGGAGGCGGCGAGGAGTGTGGGAGATCAGAGGAGACGGCGAGGAGCTTGTGAAAGTGCTGCTGTGCGGAGCGACGCTGGGCAAAGACGAGAGAGACAAGAGATCGGAGGTCGCCGAACAGAAAGAAGTGGAGGCGGGATCAGGAGAGGTGGAGGCAACGGAGATAGTGGGAACACAGCGACACTAGGGAGAAACTGGAACGAGAGCTAGGGGAGAACCTGCACGTGGGCAAGTATACAGAGAGAGGAGCAGAAGGGAGAATCTAACTGACGGTCAGTATCAAGTGAATTCCAAGTAATGCCTTATCTCTGTACATGATTGCTGAAAGGGTTGCTACACCCTTGGTTGCTACGCCGCTAAAAGAGCTGTTATACCTTGTATATTTCTTATCATCTACCTCTAACTCTGCTAAAAAGACAGTCCTATATTCGCTTGTAACTCTGCTAAAAAGTCTGCCTTGCTATCTAACTCTTGCTAACTCTGCTAAAAGGATTGTTTAACATCTACCTCCAATTCTGCCAAAAAGACAGTCCTATATCTGCTAAAAAGACTGCCTTGCTATCTATTGCTAACTCTGCTAAAAGGATTGTTTAATATCTACCTCCAATTCTGCCAAAAAGACAGTCCTATATCTGCTAAAAAGACTGCCTTGCTATCTATTCATAACTCTGCTATAAGGACTGCTTGTTATCTACCTCTAACCCTGATAAAAAGACAAGTCCTATATCTGCTTGCAAGTTATACTATTTTGAGTACCTGGTTAAAGAGAGTTTGCAACTCTGCCAAAGAGGATTATTCTATATCTGTTTTCTGCTAAAAAAAAGGACCACTCTATACTCGCTTCAAACTCTGCAAAAAATATTGCCCTACTCTTGTATACTAACCTGTTAAACTACCGCTTTATTAACATTAATTTGTTAACATTAAAAAGGGATAAACAAAGTCCGACAAAATTAACGGAATACTTTATACCCGTAGAGTCGGGAGAAAAGTCTAACAAAACATCTAATACTATCCCCAAACAAAAAGGAGAAATGGAAAAAGGAAAAGATACAAGGGGAGATATTACTGAAAGAGGAGATGCAGAATGTGCTAGTGCCCCAGATATAGCTAGGGAAAGCACCGATATGATAACACCACTTACTGAAGCAAAAATGATAGCTCTGTTTGCAGATTTGAAAAGCTCCATACAAATAGAATTACAGAAAGCAGTAACTAGTATACAGACGGAGGTACAGGCCCTTAATAAACGTACTATACAAATAGAGGAGAAAGTTGAAAATTTTAACTCTGCACAAAATGAAACAGCAAGCAGAATGACTAAAATGGAGGAAGAATTAAAATCTTTAAGATATAAAGTAGCGGAGGCAGAGGATAGGGCACGCCGAAATAATATTCGGATAAGGGGAATTCCCGAAGAATTTAAGGAAGGACAATTGCTGATGTTTGTACAGGATTTTTTTAAGATCTTACTCCCTAAAGCAAGTGAATTAGATCGTACTATCGACCGGATACATCGCCTGCCAAAGTCACCCAAGGTCCCCGCTACTGCTCCGAGAGACACTATACTAAGATTACATTTCTACAGTATTAAACAACAAATCACTCAGATAATTAGAAATCCTCCACCTCTGCCTGAACGCACTAAAGTATTGAGAGACAATTCAATTCTGTATAAATGGGGTTTCCCAGTGAAAGTTATAACTACATATAATGGAACAAAATATGTGATAGAATCTCCCCAAGATCTGTCATGTTTGTGCCAAGTTTGGCAATTGAAAGGGGCACAGACATTAAGTAACCAAAGAAACCAACAGAAGGGAAAGCAGAAGAATGGACAGTAGTACACTAACTATATAGCATACTAAGTATTATGGCCATAAAAAGAGATTGATGCTGATTTAGTTATGAAACTATGTATTGGTTAGGATGTTTGGAGTGTGTGTATATACCAATACACCCCCACCAAAAAAGGGCCCCAAATAACATCAAGGGGGCCAGAGAAATGAAGTGTGAGGGGTATGCTGTGCAATTGACACGGGCGTGCCCACTCGAATGTGCAGTGTATAGTGTGTTATAGGATAGGATTCCATTTTGTTTTTTTTTTTGTCGGGCTTTTGAATTTTTGTTTGTGGTTAGGGGTTCTAAAATGGCGCTCACCTTCCAGGGAAAATAGCTTTAAGAGGTGTTTCGTTATGATAATGGTTAGATTAGGATTTTTTTTCCAATGGTTCTAGCATTAGCATCTATAAATGTTAAAGGTTTAAATAGTCCCCATAAGAGGGCTCATATGTGGAATGAGGCAAATAAACTGAAGTGTGATGTGCTTTTTGCACAAGAGACTCACATTATAGCAGCAGATGCACATCGCATTTCAAACTCGCAGTTCAGTCACATAACTCAAGCCCACTACAAAAAAAAAACCAGGGGCATATTGATAGCCATACGAAATTGAATTACGTTTAAAATGATTCAACAAATAGTTGATTTAGAAGGCCGCTATTCTGATAATGTCATGTACACAATGGTTTGCATATATGCTCCAAATAAAGGTCAGGAATTTTTTCTTAAAAACGTAATAAAGAAAGTAAATAATTATAAACAAGGACGGTTAATAATAGGAGGCGATTTTAACATGGTGATAGACACTAAATGGGATACAACATCAGAATTCAGGGAAAGAACACAGGAATTAAATAAAATTATATACACAGAGGAGTTATTTGACATCTGGAGAGCTCACCACACTACAGAGAGAGATTTTTCATTTTACTCGGCCGTACACAACAGTTACTCCCGAATAGATTTTTTTCTGGTCAACAAAACTACTCTACTGGCTGCTCAGGGATCATCAATCGAACAGATCACATTGTCAGACCACGCTCCGGTGACTGTAACAATTTCAAAGACTATGAATGATCTGCCAACATATAGGTGGCAGATGAACTCATCTCTGATCCACCACCCTGAATACTCTCAGATCATTGAGAAACACTTACTAGAATACTTTAAACATAATGACACAGGACAAATAAAAATAGCAACACTGTGGAATGCCCATAAAGCTGTTATTAGGGGAGTATGTATAAAACTAGGACATATTAAAAAAAAAAAAAAGGACAGCTGAAATGAATGAATTATTACACAAGATTAGAACTATAGAGATGGCACAAGACAAAGATAAAGGCAGTGAATTAATGATATTGAGGCAGCAATTAAGGGAACATTTATTCACGGAACATGAACATCATATGCGGAGGACAGGAGCCATACAATACTCATATGGCAATAAAGTAGGTAAAGTTTTAGTTGCGAAAATAAAATTTAGACAAACTAAAACTAAGATACCATTCTTGTGGACAGCAGATAGGAAAGGGAAACTAATCGCCCCCAAAAATATAGCAAATAGATTTAAAGATTATTATTCCTCACTATATAATTAGAACTCCGAGCCTAGTCTCCCACAGCCTTCACCTGAATGCATATCCGCCTTTCTAGAAACAGTTAAAGTACCATCTCTCACACCAGATCAAAGGGAAAAAATTTCATCTCCCATCACAGAGGAAGAAATAAAATCAATATTAACAACATCAGCAATGGGTAAATCTCCAGGCCCAGACGGGTTAACCAATGAATACTGTAAAAAATTTGCCCCTATCCTGTCGCCAGTAATGTCTCGTTTCTTTAATTCTGTGACTGAGTCGTGGACATTCCCAAGGGAAAATCAATAAGCATTAATTATAACATTACCTAAACCTGGGAGGGTTCCCGACACACCATAGAATTTTCGACCAATTTCCCTACTGAACGGCGATCTTAAAGTCTATGCAAAGATCATAGCCAACAGGATTACTCCATGTCTACCCGAGTTGGTGGCAGCCGACCAAACAGGGTTTGTGAAGGGGAGACAGGGTTCAGACAATACCCGTAGAATCATAAACATCTTGTCCCATGTAGAGAGACACAAGATTCCATCTGTGTTTCTGGCCCTTGATGCCGAGAAGGCGTTTGACCAGATTAACTGGTCGTACGCCTTATCGGCACTCCAAAAGATGGGATTTGGGAAGGGAACTATAGGAGCGATAAAGGCCCTATACTCTTGTCCATCAGCTCGGGTATACACGAACAGAACCTTTTCTGAAACTTTTGAGATATCTAACGGAACCCGTCAGGGCTGCCCCCTGTCCCCATTGATTTTTATATTGTCCATTGAACCTATAGCATACCAGATTAGAACTAACCCGAACATATCGGGTATAAAGATTGGAGACGTGACCCATACCATTTCTTTATATGCAGATGACGTTATCTTAACCTTTATCAAATCCGATTAAATCAATGAAGAAAGTTTTAGAGTTATTGGATAATTTTGGTTTACTCTCATATTACTCATTAAATAAGATTAAATTGCCAGCTCTTCCCTTAAATCTCCAGACTACAACTGAATCATTTTAGAAACTGACATATCAATTAGATTGGCAATCAACCCAAATTAAGTATCTGGGAATTTGGATCACAACACCGTCTAACCACCTATACGAGACCAATTATATACCATTTACCAAACAATTACAAGATGAATTAGAACAGTATAAGAAAATAGAAGTATCCTTGTTGGGGAGAATAGCAGCATTTAAGATGCTGCTGCTACCAAAACTTCTCTACTTGTTTAGAGTTCTCCCAATAAGAATTCCAGCATCTTTTTTTTTTAAAAGATTAGAATAATGATAAATAGATATATTTGGTTAAATCACAAACCCAGGATAAAGTATAACATGATGACTAAGGATAAGAAAGTGGGCGGCCTGGGTTTGCCAAATGTTTACCATTACTACACAGCGACTGTAGTGGGGCAAATTAAAGCATGGTGGACACGTTCGTATGACATACACTGGGTGCAGATTGAGCAGACATACGTGGAAAGTAAAGATAGACGTTGCTTATTTTTTTATTCATTTTTGAAAGGTGGGAAAATGAACCGTATGACTCCTCTGATGGTAAATAGGTTACGTTGCTGGGAAATAAGTCTGAAATTAAATGGACACAAGTCAAAAATATATAGAGATTACATCCCCCTGCAATTTCTTTCCTGTAGAATTCCAGACCTTGATTTAAAAGGATGGATAAAAAAGGACATAACGTTAATTAAACAATTGTATGCAAAAGACAAAATAATGCCATTCACAGAAATTCAGAGTAGATTTGGTCTGTCGTCACGGGAAATATTCGGATACCTCAGAATTAGACATTTTTTAGAATCAGTTAAAATAACACCATGTTATTGTTCTGTAGGTATGTTTTCATATTTAAATCATCCAACTCTAAAAAGAACACGTTACATTTACGATGCAATGAATAATCGTTTGAATTTTCAACACATAGGGCCATACTTAGTGTGGGAAAGAGACCTCTCACAGACATTTACAGATCAAGAATGGATAGAAGCATTTAAACTTGCCCACTCATCACTAATAGCTGTTTCCCACATAGAGGCCATCGTAAAAACTAATTTGCGGTGGTACTATTCTCCTGATAAGTTATATAAGATGTCATCTATAAACTCGGAGAAGTGTTGGCGAGGATGTGGGGAGACCGGGTCTCTGGTACATATTTTATGGCAGTGTCCAAAAATACAAGAATATTGGTATAAAATACAATCTTTATGGGCAAACATAACTCAAATCTCAGTCAGATCCCCAAAAAGCATTACTATTAATTCAGATTCAAACATATTCAGCAAAAGCAAGATTCTTGGTATGTAAGATTTTAGTAGTGGCAAAACTAGCCCTCTGTAGATATTGGAAGACAGCAGAAATACCAAAAATAGATGTAATAATAAATATGATACATCATTGTTACAAATTAGAGGAAATAATAGCTATAGGAAGAGATGAAAGCACATCTTTTTATAAGAAATGGGAGCCATGGAAGATGTTTAAGGGAGAAATAGGGGGAAAATAGTAGCTACCTTTTAAGATAAGATAAAGAGTAAATAGCGAAACACGGTGGAGAAAAAAAAAAGGGAAGAGCAATTGGAAGCTGAGGCGCCATGGGGGGGGGGGGGGGGTGGATGTATTGAGATAAGGAAAGGATGGAAGGATGTTTTTATATGTATGGTAAAAAGTGATGATGATAACATGCATATGAAGAATGTTAATAATTAATTGTATATGATGAAATATCAATAAAAAAATTAAAGCATAAAAAAAAAAAAAAAAGGTAGCAAACAGCATATATGGAGCCTAGTGCCTATGCGTTTCGGGCTGGTGTCCCCTTAGTCATGGCATAAAAACATAACAACACTGTGACCTTTTTATAGCAAAAGACATTGTAGTCACATGATTGTAACTGCAGCGTGTTGGATGGATCATCTAAAAAATACGACATGGAATAAATCACAGGATTTGAGAAACGTTCTACATATATATAAGTGGTTTCTAATATATTAATATAAGAATACATACAAACACCAAGTACAAAACAACTGGGATATCCTGTAAGCAAAGGGAGTATATAGGCTTGTTACAGATAGTACACTGCTGGGATGTAGGTATGTGGTATGCACGTATGACGGCAGAAAAATGCACTACAGTCCGCTGAAAGAATTTATTTTTGCACAACAGTGCAGCACCACAAAAAAAGTGTATTAACCCCTTAAGGACTCAGGGTTTTTCCGTTTTTGCACTTTCGTTTTTTCCTCCTCACCTTTTAAAAATCATAACCATTTCAATTTTCCACCTAAAAAATCCATATTATGGCTTATTTTTTGCGTCGCCAATTCTACTTTGCAGTGACATTAGTCATTTTACCCAAAAATGCACGGCGAAACGGGAAAAAAATCATTGTGCGACAAAATCGAAGAAAATACGCCATTTTGTAACTTTTGGGGGCTTCCAATTCTACGTAGTGCATATTTCAGTAACAATTACACCTTATCATTATTCTGTAGGTCCATACGGTTAAAATGATACCCTACTTATATAGGTTTGATTTTGTCGCACTTCTGGAAAAAATCATAACTGCATGCAGGAAAATTTATACGTTTAAAAATGTAATCTTCTGACCCCTATAACTTTTTTATTTTTCCACGTACAGGCCGGTATGAGGACTCATTTTTTGCGCCGTGATCTGAAGTTTTTATCGGTATGATTTTTGTTTTGATCGGAATTTTTGATCACTTTTTATTCATTTTTAATGGTATAAAAAGTGACCAAAATACGCTTTTTTGTACTTTGGAATTTTTTTGCGCTTACGCCATTGACCGTGCGGTTTAATTAATTATATATTTTTATAGTTCGGACATTTACGCATGCGGCGATACCACATAAAGTGGTCCCTCAACATATGATATTAACCCCTTAAGGACCCAGCCATTTTACACCTTAGGACCCGGCCATTTTTTGCACATCTGACCACTGTCACTTTAAACATTAATAACTCTGGAATGCTTTTAGTTATCATTCTGATTCCGAGATTGTTTTTTCGTGACATATTCTACTTTAACATAGTGGTAAAAATTTTTGGTAACTTGCATCCTTTCTTGGTGAAAAATCCCAAAATTTGATGAAAAATTTGAAAATTTTGCATTTTTCTAACTTTGAAGCTCTCTGCTTGTAATGAAAATGGATATTCCAAATATTATTTTATTTTATTCACATATACAATATGTCTACTTTATATTTGCATCATAAAATTGACGAGTTTTTACTTTTGGAAGACACCAGAGGGCTTCAAAGTTCAGCAGCAATTTTCCAATTTTTCACAAAATTTCCAAAATCACAATTTTTCAGGGACCAGTTCAAGTTTGAAGTGAATTTGAAGGGTCTTCATCTTAGAAATACCCCACAAATGACCCCATTATAAAAACTGCACCCCCCAAAGTATTCAAAATGACATTCAGTCAGCATTTTAACCCTTTAGGTGTTTCACAGGAATAGCAGCAAAGTGAAGGAGAAAATTCACAATCTTCATTTTTTACACTCGCATGTTCTTGTAGACCCAATTTTTGAATTTTTACAAGGGGTAAAAGGAGAAAATGTATACTTATATATGTCATATGTCTATGTAAAGTGTTCGGCGGGCGCAGTAGAGGGCTCAGAAGGGAAGGAGCGACAAGGGGATTTTGGAGCGTCCGTTTTTCTGAAATGGTTTTTGGGGGGCATGTTGCATTTAGGAAGCCCCTATGGTGCCAGAACAGGGAAAAAACACATGGAACAGGGAAAAAAAACACATAGTTTTTGGAAACTATACCCCTTGAGGAACGTAACAAGGAATAAAGTGAGCCTTAATACCCCACAGGTGTTTCACGACTTTTGCATATGTAAAAAAATGTTAAAAAAATTTCAATAAAATGTGTGTTTCCCCCCAAATTTCACATTTTTGCAAGGGTTAATAGCAAAAAATACCCCCCAAAATTTGTAACCCCATCTCTTCTGAGTATGGAGGTACCCCATAAATTGACATGAAGTGCACTATGGGCGAACTACAATGCTCAGAAGAGAAGGAGTCATATTTGGCTTTTTGAGAGCAAATTTTGCTCGGGGGCATGTCGCATTTAGGAAGCCCCTATGGTGCCAGGACAGCAAAAAATACCCACATGCCATACCATTTTGGAAACTAGACCCCTTGAGGAACGTAACAAGTAATAAAGTCAGCCTTAATACCCCACAGGGGTTTCACAACTTTTGCATACGTAAAAAAAAAAAAAAATTTCACTAAAATGTGTGTTTCCCCCCCAAATTTCACATTTTTGCAAGGGTTAATAGCAGAAAATACCCCCCAAAATTTGTAACCCCATCTCTTCCGAGTATGGAGGTACCCCATAAGTTGACCTGAAGCGCACTACGGCCGAACTACAATGCTCAGAAGAGAAGGAGTCATATTTGGCTTTTTGAGAGCAAATTTTGCTCGGGGGGCTTGTCGCATTTAGGAAGCCCCAATGGTGCCAGAACAGCAAAATAACCCCCACATGGCATACCATTTTGGAAACTAGACCCCTTGAGGAACGTAACAAGGGGTACAGTGAGCATTTACCCCCCACTGGTGTCTGTCAGATCTTTGGAACAGTGGGCTGTACAAAATTTTTTATTTGCGCAGCCCACTGTTCCAAAGATCTGTCAGACACCAGTGGGGGGTAAATTCTCACTGCACCCCTCATTACATTCCGTGAGGGGTGTAGTTTCCGCAATGGGGTCACATGTGTTTTTTTTTTTTTTTTTGCGTTTGTCAAAACCGCTGTAACAATCAGCCACCCCTGTGCAAATCACCTCAAATGTACATGGTGCACTCTCCCTTCTGAGCCTTGTTGTGCGCCCCCAGAGCACTTTGCGTCCACATATGGGGTATGTCTGTAGTCGGGAGAAGTTGCATTACAAATTTTGGGGGGCTTTTTTCCCTTTTACCGCTTGTCAAAATGAAAAGTATAGGGCAACACCAGCATGTTAGTGTAAAAAAATTATTTTTTTACACTAACATGCTGGTGTAGACCCCAACTTCACCTTTTCATAAGGGGTGAAAGGAGAAAAAGCCCCCCAAAATTTGTTAGGCAATTTCTCCCGAGTACGGCGATACCCCATATGTGGCCCTAAACTGTTGTCTTGAAATACGACAGGGCTCCGAAGTGAGAGAGCGCCATGCGCATTTGAGGTCTGAATTAGGGATTTGCATAGGGGTGGACATAGGGGTGTTCTACGCCAGTGATCCCCAAACAGGGTGCCTCCAGCTGTTGCAAAACTCCCAGCATGCTTGGACAGTCAACGGCTGTCCGGCAATACTGGGAGTTGTTGTTTTGCAACAGCTGGAGGCTCCATTTTGAAAACAGTGGCGTACCAGACGTTTTTCATTTTTATTGGTAAGGGGAGGGGGGCTGTGTAGGGGTATATGTATATGTAGTGTTTTTTACTTTTTATTTTATTTTGTGTTAGTGTAGTGTAGTGTAGTGTTTTTAGGGTACAGTCACACGGGCAGGGGGGGTTACAGCGATTTTCCCGCTGCGAGTTTGAGCTGCCACGCAAAATTTGCTGCATCGCAAACTTGCAGCCTGATACTCACTGTAAGCCCCCTGCCCATGTGAATATACCCTGTACATTCACAAGGGGGGGACCTCCAGCTGTTGCAAAACTACAACTCCCAGCATGCACAGTCTATCAGTGCAAGCTAATAGTTATAGTTTTGCAACAGCTGGAGGCACACGGGTTGGGAAACACTGAGTTAGGAAACAGACAATGTTTCCCAACCAGTGTGCCTCCTGTTGTTGCAAAACCACAACTCCCAAACATTCTCAGGCATGCTGGGAGTAGTAGTTCGGCAACATCTTTAGAGCCAGATGTTGCCAAACTACAACTCCCAGCATGCTTGGAGTTGTAGTTTGCAACATCTGGAGGACTACAGTTTGCAGACCATTAATACAGTGGTTCCCAATCTGTGCCCTTCCAGATGATGCAAAACTACAACTCCCAGTATGCCAAAACTGTCCAGGCATGCTGGGAGTTGTAGTTCTGCAACATCTGAAGGGCCAGATGTTACAGAACTACAACTCCCAGCATGCCTGGACAGTAAGGGCATGCTGAGGATGTGTAGTTTTGCAACATCTGGAAGGGCACAGTGGTCTCCAAACTGTGGACCTCCAGATGTTGCAAAACTGCAACTCCCAGCATGCCCAGATGCCAAGGGCTGTCTGGGCATGCTGGGAGTTGTAGTATACAGGGTCCCAATACAGCAATACATGTCGCTTTATGGCGACGTGCATTGCTGTAGAGGGCCCGACCGCGGCTGAAGATCTACTCACCTGTCGCTGCCGCCGCCATCTTCCTCGCCGGGCTCCGGGTCTTCAGGGACGAGGTAAGTACCGGGGCCGGTCCCCAGCACTCCCCCGTCCCCCGCCGCGTCCTCCGGTCTTCTTCCCGTCCTCTCCGGACTTTCAGGGGCCGGGCAGGACGGGAGGAAGTAACCGCCCCCCCTCCTGCGATTGGTCGGTTAACTAACCGACAGATCGCAGGGTATAGGAGGAGGTGGCAGGCTTGCCACCTCGCTCCTATACGTTAGCATGGTCCTGGCTGTCTGTGACAGCCGGGATCATGCGAAATTACCGGGCGGTCGGGTCCCAGAGACCCGATCAGCCCGGTATCGCCGCAGATCGCAAGGGCCCCCCTCGGCATTTGCCCTGGATCCCTGCTGAAGGATTTCAGCAGGGATCCACTTCCGATCTCCGCCGGGTGAGCGGCGGAGACCAGGAAAAGACATGACGTATGCATAAGTCATGGGTCCTTAAGACCCAGGGTGTGCTGACGTATGCATGCGTCATGAGTCCTGAAGAGGTTAATTGGTTCCAGGAGAACCATCATATGTTGAAACCATCATATGTCGAGTACATATGTCTATGTAAAAATGGTAATTGGTTCTGGGGCCTCGGAACCATTGTATGTTGAATACATATCTCTATGGGAAACTGCTAATTGGTTCTGGGATGACCATTGTATGTGGAGTGTATGGGGAGTGTTTAACAAACCAGGGTGCCTTCAGCTGTTGTACAACTACAACTCCCAGCATGCATGTACAGCCATTGACTGTCTGGGCATCCTGGGATTTATAGTTTTGCAACAGCTGGAGGCACACTGATAGGGAAACATTGATGTATGGGGTGTATAGTGTGCGTATGTATTGTATGTGATGTGTGACATCGCATACAGTACTGTACAGTTCTTTAACCCGATAACGACCAAGGACGAGTATAGACGTCCAGGTTGGCGGGCATTCCCGCACCTGGACGTCTATACTCGTTCATTATTCCCGTGGGTGCTGCCCAGTGCACCCACGAGATCGCGGCAGGGACTCGGCTGTATCACACAGCCGGGACCCTGCTGCACTGCCATGACCGAAGTAAACTTCGGTCCCGGCAGTTTTAACCCTTACAGCCGCGGTTGGAAGTGACCGCGGGCTGTAAGTGTTATGACAGAGGGAGGGAGCTCCCTCTGTCACTCCTGCAGCACCCCGCATCGCGATCGCGGGGTGCTGCGTGTAATACGCGGCTGGCCGGGGCCTGCCGCACTGCCGGGAGTGAAGTGAACTTCACTCCCGGCAGTTTAACCCTTACAGCCGCGGTCAGAAGTGACCGCGGCTGTAAGGAGTTCTGACAGAGGGAGGGGGCTCCCTCTGTCTCCTCTGCAGCACCCCGCAGCGCGATCGCGGGGTGCTGTGTGTGGCCGCACTGCCGGGAGTGAAGTTCACTTCACTCCTGACAGTTTAACCCCTACAGCCACGGTCAGAAGTGACCGCGCGCTGTAAGGAGTTCTGACAGAGGGAGGGGGCTCCCTCTGTCTCTCCTGCAGCACCCCGCATCGCGATCGCGGGGTGCTGCTGCATACCTGGGCTGCCGGGGGTCTTACAAAGACCCCCAGGTCTGCCCTGGGTATTGCCTGCCAGTGAAATATGCTGCCTGCTAGTGAAAACTGGCAGGCAGCATATAACTACAATGCTTTGGAATACTAAGTATTCCAAAGCATTAAAAAGTGTAAAAATAAATAAATAAATAAAATAAAAGTGTAAAAATAAATAAAAATGTAATAAAAGTGTAAAAAAAAAATATATATATTAAATATACATTTATTAAATGAATCTAATAAAAAAAAAAAAAAGCATAATGTGTAGGATCGCATTGGCGGACATCTGCAGCATGTAATATGCTGCGGATGTCCGCCACGTGATCCTACACATTATGCAGCAGTCACGGTAATGAGCTCGCTGCTGCGGCTGGGTAGCTTTGTGCGTCCACTCATAGCGGCGGATTTTCCGCCAGCAGTCATGAGCGGACACACTGAGCTACCCAGCCGCAGCAGTGATGGATATATTCGCCATGAGCGGGTGCTTATTCCCACAACATGGCGGATATATCCATCAGGAGCCTTAACTGTCACAGACAGACGCGTTATACTGCCAGCCGACCAGCCAATAACTTGTAGGGGTGCGGTATATAAATGGGGTCACTTGTGGGGGTGGGGGTACTGTTCTGCCCTGAAAGCCAAATGGCGCTCCTCTCCTTCTGAGTCCTACCACACGGCCAAGGAACCATATATGGCCAAAGTGGGGGTATTTCCGAACATGGGACAAGCAGCTAAATAAAATATAGGGTGCATTATCAATATCAGAAGTGATGTACAAAAAATATGCCCCCCAAATGATGCATTTGTGAAAAATTGCAATTTTCGAATTTTTAACACTGACTTTGTAATAATTCCTGCCAAAAAACTATGGTGTTAAAATACTCACTGTACCCCCTAGCGAATACCTTGAGGGGTCTAGTTTTTAAAATGGGGTCATTTGGGGGGTGTTCCTATGTTCTACTACCTTTTAATTTCTGCAAACCTTGCATAGCACATAAAAAAAAATTTACTTTTAAAATTTTCAAAATTTTCAAAATTTCAAGTTAAATTGTTAGGGTTCTAACTAATTTAAAATGTTAATTAAAAACTAAAAAATGACGTCAAAATAAAGTAGACATCTGAAAGTATAAGTTTCATGAACTATTTGGTCAGTAAGTATAAATATATGCAACCAATTAGTGTTAAAATAGCAAAAAATCTTAATTTTTTGTAAAAATTTCATGATTTTTTGCATTGTAAAAAAAAACTACAAATGATATTGGCTTACTTTTACTATGTACATGAAGGACAACTTGTGACAAAAAAACAATGTCAGAATTATCGTGATTGGCAAAACGTTACCAGAGTTATTCTCTAATAAAGACAGACATCCCCGATTTGAAAAAACAGGCCTGGTCTTTCAGGGGCGTACAGGTTTATTTGCATTGGTCCTTAAGGGGTCAAATACCTTCAGGGGGGACAGACTGTCCTCCATTACCATCCTGCCGACTACAGCTCTATAGGAAAGGAAGGAGAGCAGCTCATTGGATGCCTGCAGCAAGATGCTGCAGGCTATTGGCTATGGCTGCACTGGGGGGGGGGGGGGGGGCTTACACGGAGCTCACAGTGGATGCCTCCGTGAGCTAGCAGGACAGCATGTGAGTAACAGGAGGCAGAACGGGGCACACGGGGACATTAAACAACTATCTGTCATTTGCTGAAGTTGTCAGCGCTGTCAGATAGCTGTTTGTACGATGGCCCCGACACACAGCAGCATCATATGTCGAGGCTGCCTTCAACATACGATGGGCTCTGAGAGGCCATCATATGTTGAAATGATCATATGTCGGTGCCATCATAAGTCGAGGGATCACTGTATGTTTATTTATTTATTTTTTTACACTGTTTTATTTTTTTATGGGAAAAGGGGGGTGATTCAAACTTTTATTAGGGAAGGGGTTAAATGACCTTTATTAACACTTTTTTTAAACTTTTTTTTTGCAGTGTTATAGGTCCCATAAGCCCCACACTGATCTCTAATGCTGATCACTGGCGTGTATTATGTGTTCAGCGTGATCAGCATTATCGGCACTTGACTGCTCCTGCCTGGATCTCAGGCACGGAGCAGTCATTTGCCGATCGGACACCGAGGAGGCAGGTAAGGGCCCTCCAGGTGTCCAGCAAGCTGTTCGGGACGCCGCGATTTCACCGCAGCGGTCCCGAACAGCCCGACTGAGCAGCCGGTCACTTTCACTTTCACTTTAGAAGCAGCGGTCAGCTTTGACCGCCGCTTCTAAAGGGTTAATACCGCACATTGCCGCGATCGGCGATGTGTGGTATTAGCCGTGGGTCCCGGCCGTTGATGAGCGCCGGGACCGACGCGATATGATACGGGATCGCGGCGCGATCCCGCTTCATATCACGGGAGCCGGCGCAGGACGTAAATATACGTCCTGCGTCGTTAAGGGGTTAAACCCAAAATTGCACTCTGTCAAAGAGTATTAAGAATGGAGTGAACTGCTGGTTATTATACCGTCTACAGACTAGTATAAGCAGCAGATGATTTTTTGTGGAAAAATGCACAGAATTGCGCTGAAAAAGCATTCATGCCTCCTCTACTAAGGTTGATGAAGTTGATGCAGTTTGCTGAAATGTATGAGGCAACGAAAAGCTATCTGACCCTCTCTGATAAAATGCTGAATTAAGTGACTGGGAGGTTAATGGCTGGCGTAAAAATCCTTTTTAGTGAGAACAAGCACTGCTCTCTTTCCACAATGCTGATGTGACTAGCAGTTGAAAGTGGAACGCTGCGGTATGATCATTTCAGCGTGTCTGTGTAACACACAGAAGCACACAGTCCGTCCTATCACTCTGCAGTGTATGGTATGAAATGAGCAGCCGCAAAATGGCTGCCGATTATATAGGGCTGTGACATCACAGGGGTGACTGCATGTGATTCAGGGCCATTTTTGACGCTCCAGGCCTGTTGGTACCGGCTCTTCCCGGCACCCATGTGGCTGTTTTTGTGGCTAACGCTAAGCCCAGCTTAGTAATGGACTCCGTCTATAAGACAGCTTCCACTACTAAGCCTGTCTAGTAAAGTAAGGAAAAAACACAACAGGTTTTAAAATTTTTATTATAAAAAACACTCCTCCACAAGCCCTCGTTAACCATTTTATTAAAATCAAACAAAGAAAAACGCTGGTCATCGAAGTAGTCCACCGAATCCGAAGGAGTCCACAGGATACACGGATCTTAAATGAGAAAAAAAAGGGTTAGTACATTTATTATCACCTGCTCACACATCTCCCGCCCCGCACGACTACAACTGCCAGCATGCCCTTACAGTAAGGACATGCTGGGAGTTGTAGTTGTGTGGTGCAGGAGATGTGTGGGCAAGTGACAAGCTTGTCCCCTGCCCCCAGCTGCAGGACTACAACTCCCAGCATGCCCTTACAGTGAGGTGGGGCGGAGGCCGGGCACAGTGTTTCCCAACCTGGGAGTTGTAGTTTTGCAACCTCTGGAGGCACCCTTGTTGGGAAACACTGTTTTAGGCCAGTGTTTCCCAACAAGGGTGCCTCCAGATGTTGCAAAACTACAACTCCCAGCATGCCTGGACAGCCAAAGGCTGTCCAGGCATGCTGGGAGTTGTAGTCTTGCAACATCTGGAGGCACCCTAGTTGGGTAACACTGTTTTAGGCCAGTGTTTCCCAACAAGGGTGCCTCTAGATGTTGCAAAAATACAACTCCCAGCAGGCCTGGAAACCAAAGGGTGTCCAGGCATGCTGGAAGTTTTAGTCTTGCAACATCTGAAGGCACCCTGGTTGGGAAACACTGTTTTAGGCCAGTGTTTCCCAACAAGGGTGCCTCCAGATGTTGCAAAAATACAACTCCCAGCAGGCCTGGACAGCCAAAGGGTGTCCAGGCATGCTGGGAGTTGTAGTCTTGAAACATCTGGAGGCACCCTGGTTGGGAAACACTGGCTTAGTGCTTGGGCAACTTACCGGTTTCCATAGGATCCAGCGCCGCACGACATTGCCGCAAGACACTGCCGCGCGACAGTGCCGCCCGACGATCTCCGTCACTGATCGTCGCTGGAGCCTCGGAAGGGTAAGTGAACATCTTCGCCGGTCCCCTTCAGCTGTTTAGTTTTGCAACAGCTGGAGGACTACAGTTTACAGACCACAAACCAGTGGTCTGCAAACTGTGGCCCTCCAGGTGTTGCAAAACTACAACACCCAGCATGCCCTGACAGCCAAAGCCTTTGGCTCTTAGGGCAGGAGCCCGGGCTGACATTACAGTGCAGCCGCCCGGGCTCCTCATACGGCCTCCCCGCTACCCTCACTTATGGGGACACTGATATCCCCCCCCCCCTTGTCTCCCGCCCGCGCCGCTCAGCTCCCGCTGCTACAAGACTACATCTCCCAGCGTGTCCTCACTGTAAGGGCATGCTGGGACTTGTAGTCTTGCAACAGTTAGCAGACAGATGGGAGTTGTGTGGCTCTGGTAGGTGAGAGGGGTGGGATGTAAATCACTGAAGTGTCCCGGTAGCGCAGTGAGGGTAGCGGGGAGAAAGTATGTCGGAGCCCGGGCGACAGTAGCTTTTCCTGCTCCATGTTGGAGCTGGAGTAAATGTATTCAATTTTTACGGCCGTTGCAACTGTGACTGTCTTAGTTAATAAATACCTGACCACTGCAAGTGAAAAATGCAAACTAGCGTAAATCAAGCGGGAAAAAAAAAATTTACTTTCTAGCTCTTGCTAGAGAAAGTCGCACGAAAAATAGGGTAGGCGCAATTGCGACAATTTTGCGCCATAAATAGTCAGAAAAAAATGACTAAACCCCTTAGTAAATGCCCCTCATAGTTCATAAGGTTGAAAAAAGACCAGAGTCCATCACATTCAACCTATATACCTAATGAGTCCCTACTGAGTTAATCCAGAGGAAGGAAAGAAAAAAAAAAAAACTCATGCTAGAGGTAAAAAATTCCTTCCCGACTCCAAATATGGCAGTCGGAATAAATCCCTGGATCAACGTTCTGTCCCTATAATTCTAATTTACATAATGAGCAATGTTCTTACTCTCCAAAAATGCATCCAGACCCCTTTTAAATTATTTTACAGAGTTCCCCATGACCACCTCCTCCGGGAGAGAATTCCACAGTCTCACAGCTCTTACAGTAAAGAACGCCCGTCTGTGCTGGTGTAGAAATCTTCTTTCCTCTAAACGGAGAGGATGCCCCCTTGTTATAGATACGGTCCTGGGTATAAATAGATCATAGGAAAGATCTCTGTACTGTCCCCTGATATATTTATACATAGTTATTAGGTCTCCCCTAAGCCTTCTTTTTTCTAAACTAAATAACACTAATTCTGATAATCTTTCTGGGTACTGTAGTCCTCCCATTCCCCGTATTACTCTGGTTGCCCATCTTTGAACCCTCTCCAGCTCCACTAGATCTTTCTTGTACACTGGTGCCCAGTACTGTACACAGTATTCTATGTGTGGTCTGACTAGTGATTTTTTACAGTGGTAGAATTATTTCCTTGTCATGGGCATCTATGCCCCTATTGATGCACCCCATGATTTTATTTGCCTTGGCAGCAGCTGCCAGACACTGGTCACTACAACTAAAGTTACTGTTAACTAAAACTCCCAAGTCCTTTTCCATGTCAGTCGTCCCTAGTGTGCTCCCATTTAATACATAATCCCAGGCTGTATTTTTCCTCCCCATGTGCATTACCTTACATTTATCAGTGTTGAACCTCATCTGCCACTTCCCAGCCCAAGCCTCCAACCTATCCAGATCCATTTGTAACAGTGCCCTGTCCTCTATTGTGTTTACCGCTTTACAGAGTTTAATATCATCTGCAAAGATTGCGACTTTACTATTCAACCCCTCTACAAGGTCATTAATGAATATATTAAACAGGACAGTCTGGAGCTCACCTCCTCATAAAAGCTGCCCATGGTCCAGTCTGGAGCTCACCTCCTCATAAAAGCTGATCAGGTTAGTTTGACAGGACCGATCCCTCTAAAGCCATGCTGATATGGAGTCATACATTTATTTGCATCAAGATATTCCAAAATAGCATCTCTTAGAAAACCCTCAAACAATTTACATACAACTCCCACAATCCATGAAGATTCATCCTGTTTTTCATGTGTCTCTGTTAAAACCTGTTGTGCTCAACCCTTTTCCGGAACGTATTCCTTCTCCTCCTGATGCAGTGGAGGTAGATGGGCAAGAACAGTTTATTGTAGAAGAAATCTTGGACTCTAGAATTTTCAGGAACCAACTTCAGTACCTCTGGCAAGGTTATGGGCCTGAAGAAAATTCTTGGGAACCTGTGAGTAATATTAATGCTTCCCGACTGATCAAACAGTTTCATCAAAGACATCCTGGGAGGCTGTTGCAGGTCACATCCAGAGGCCGCTGTTGAGGTGGGAGTAATGTCAGGAATAGCTCTGCTATGCCTGTTTAGTCTGGACTGGTTTTCCCTTTAGTTTTCCCTCAGTCAAAATGGTGGATTGTGTCTCATCTGGGTGCCATCTTACTTCCTGTCTGATATATAAACCCCTCAGGCCTGTTGCTCAGTGCTTGAGTATTGTGTCTTTGTTCCTGCTTGTACAGTCCTCTAGCCTGGAACTTGCTCTCTGGTCTGTTCCTCCACTTGTGGTTTACCATGCTAACCTTGTGTACCTGCTGACAGATTATCAAGTCTGCTCCTGATACCTCGCCTGGATCTCTGCTTATCTTCCTGCTACTCCTGTGCAAGTCTCCTGCATTTTGGCCTAGTCTCTGCCATTGGTCTCCAGCAGTATCCACCAGTACCCCAGTACCGTGACAGCACCACGGCCCTGCGTCAACACATGCTTTGCCACCATAAAGCGGCCTGGGAGAACCGTGATGTAGTGGTCAAACCTGCTGCATCACCCAGTGGCCATATGCTCCCTCCTTTAGCCAGCCAAGGCTCCAACACCTCAGTCGAAGGGAGCTATGTGTCATACCCTCCTTCTGTCGCTCCAGATGCTCCTGCTTCTCCCACTTTTAGTCAGCCATTCCGCCAACAATCCATCCGCAAAGCCATGTCCAAGAGACAACAGTATGCACCCACTCATCCAACGGCGCAGAAGCTGAATGTGCTTCTGTCTAAGTTGCTGTTGCTGCAGTCCCTCCTTTTTCAAGTGGTGGACTCTGCACCTTTCAGAGAACTGATGGCTTGAGCCAACCGAGGTGGAGAGTGCCAAGCCGTCATTTCTTTGCGAAGAAGGCAGTAGCAACCCTGCACAATTTTGCAGAAGAGAAGGTGAGCCAGTCCTTGAGCCTGTCGGTGTGTACCAAAGTGCACGGCAGCGCCGACCTCTGGAGCTGTAACTACGGTCAAGGACAATACATGTAATTTACGGCTCACTGGGTGAATGTGGTTCCTGCACAGCCACAGTGTGCGACTCCTCCTCATCTTCCACCGTGTCCTCAGCCTCCACTGCCCGGACAAGTCTCAGTGGCCCTTCAGCATACCATATGTGTAGGGCACGGTGGTGTCAGGCTGTTCTTGACATGGTTTGCCTTGGCAAAAAGGGTCACACAGGGGATGAACTGGTAAAAGTAATTCGTAAAGAAATCGGAGCATGGCTTACTCCATAGAAACTGGAAATGGGAACCATGGTGACCGACAATGGGAAGAACATCGTGGCCGCGCTGCGACAAGAAAGGGTGACTCATGCGCTCTGCATAGCACACGTGTTAAATCTGGTTGTCAAGCAGTTCCTGAAGTGTTCCCCCCATTTGCAAGATATCCTAATAATGGGAAGGAAACTTTGCATGCACTTCAGCCACTCGTACACCGCAAAGCACACCCTCCTTGAGCTGCAGCGACAGAATGTTATCCCCCAACATAATCTGATTTGTGACGTTGCCACACGTTGGAATTCCACCCTGCATATGTTTGACCGACTGTACGAACAGAGAAAAGCCATCGCCGATTTCTTGATGATCCAAGTGGGTAGGAGTAATCTCGTGTGTAACTTCAAAGTGAACCAGTGGCAGCTCATACGTGACACCTGCCAATTGCTCAGGCCCTTTGAGTAAGCCACATTATACATAAATCGTCAGGATTACGGGATGAACGACGTCATTCCACTGCTTCATTTCCTACAACATGTGTTGGAAACAAGGGCTGGTCAGGGCAATGGAGATGTTGCGCCTACATCTCACGGCTACATGATCCCTGTGGGGGCTGAACTGGAGGAGGAGGATGAGGAGCACAGTAGAGCACAGTTTAGGTTTGATGAGATGGGAGGTGTTTCTAGTCATCTGACATGAGAGGAGTAGCATGATGAACTAGAGAAGCTAGAGGGTAATGAGGAAGGCGAGACAGAGGACCCATACACACCGTGGCAGTATGCAGTGGAGATGGAGGCAGGGAGTCCCTCCGAGTCATTTGCACAAATGCCACGATGCATGCTCAGTCGCTTGTGTAGTGACAGCTGAATTGTCACCATTAGGCAGCGGATGACTTCTGGGTCTCCACCTTATTGAACCCTCGCTACCGGCACAAAATGGGTGCTTTTTTTACACCCACTGAGAGGGAGGACACACTGACCAACTACAGAGAGATCCTACGTAGTCAGTTGGCTGACATGACTGATGTCTATCGGCGCCATCGTCCATCCACTAGGTCTTACTCGGGGGACCCTCTGCGCTCACCTTCCACTGCCATGGCTGCTGGGGAGGGGTGGGGTGGCAGGAGCAGTACCAGCTTCATCAGCAGCAGCCTGAGTCTACAGTCGTTGATGAGTACCTTTCTTCACCCACATAGTGAAGCAACTTATCAGCAGCAGGTAAACATGGAGCAGGACCTGAACCAGCATGTGGTGGCATACCTTGACATGCCCATGCCAACACACCTTGAAGACCCGCCGGACTTCTGGACAGCCAAACTTGATTTGTGGCCGCAACTTGCAGAGTTTACCCTGGAAATGCTGTCCTGCCCAGCCAGTATTGTGGCATCAGAGCGGGTGTTTAGTGCAACGGGGGCCATAGTCACCCCCAAAAAAACTTGTCTGTCCACGAAAAATGTGGAGAGACTGACCTTTGGAAGATGGATGGATCAGCCAGGATTTCCACCCACCAATGCCAGATGCATCAGAGTAGATTCACCATGGTGCTACACCAACACTCCACAAATATGGATAGTACCAAACAGATTTAAGGCACTGCTCCCCAGTTACAAACATTCCAGCCATCTTCATCTCCAACTACTGGTATTGCCATCCACCGCACCACTCTGTCACTGGGTCACTTCAGGACTCCTGATGCTGCTGCTGCCACCTCCAGGACTAGCAGAAACAGGGAACTGTGGATACTGACCACCGGCTGTTGGAATTGACTGACTATCCCAGGTGTTAGATTTACCTTTTTGAAGTTCTTCAGTTCCAGTAGGCTTTAAGACGTTCATTCTTTGTTGTGGTTCTTCAGTTGCAGAATTAAGTTGTATCATGTTTTCCTGTTCCTCTGATGAGCTAATGTCACTGGAACACACAATACTCAAATTGTCATCTAATGAAGGATCCTTTTCTTCAGAGAACGTATCTATCATTTTATTATTTTGAATGTCAGGTGGTATTCTGAAAATGTTTGTGAAGCCCTAGGGTCTCCTCATGCTTCAGCCATCTCCAGGCTGTGCCCTTCAGACACTATATGGTCTCCTCCTACTGATGCCACCTCCAGGCTCTGTCATTGTGCTGACATGTGACATGGGATTCCTTTTTAGATTATGTCCTTTGTACCCACACGCCGGGGCCTGGGCCATTAAAACTTGGGAGTTAAAAGTTCAATATCAATATCTTAGATTTCTATTTAAAATTCTTGTATTTCAATGGTCTCCTCATGCTTCAGCCACCTTCAAGCTGTACCATTCAGACACTACATGGGCTCCTTATGCTTTCCCCACCTACAGGCTGTGTCATTCAGCCAATATATTTATGAAACTCTCTGGTCTACTGCTGATGCCTGCTCCTGACTGCTCATGTGTCTTTCAGGAATTACTTGGCTTACTGGTGCTTCTGGGCTTAGGCCTTACATTTTTGGATGTTTAGCACAAGCTAAATACATGCTTAATAAAAATTTCAACATCAATCTTTCAATGTAAAGAGGTTATGAAACCCTCTTGGGTACTGCTGATGTCTGCTCCTGAATGGGTGTTTCAGGAACTACTTGGCTTATTGATGCTCCTGGGTTTGGGCCTTACATTTTTGGTTGTTTAGCACGAGCTAAATACATGCTTAATAGAAATTTCAATATTGATCTTTCAATGTAAAGGGGTTATGAAACCCTCGGGTGTACTGCTGATGCCTGCTCCTGACTGCTTCTGTGTCTTTCAGGAACTACTTGGCTTACTGATGTTTCTGGGCTTGGGCCTTAGAGTTTTGGATGTTTAGCACTAGCTAAATACATGCTTAATAGAAATTTCAACATTGATCTTTCAATGTAAGGGGTTATGAAACCCTCTTGGGTACTGCTGATGTCTGCTCCTGTGTCTTTCAGGAACTACTTGGCTTACTGATCCTTCAGGGCTTGGGCCTTACATTTATGGATGTTTTGCACTAGCTTACATACATGCTTAATGGAGATCTCAACATTGATCTTTCATTCTTAGGGGTTGTGAACCCCTCTTGTGTACTCATGCTGCTTCTTGCTTCACTCTGTCAGCTCGTTGGTCCTGTGACAGTGTGTGACTCCACCTCCTCATCCTCCAATGTGTCCTCAGCCTCCACTGCATGGTCAAGTCTCAGTGGCCTTTCGGCATACCATGTGTGCAGCGGTGTCATGCTGTTCTTCACATGGTTTGCCTTGGCGAAAAGTGTTAGAAACAATGGCTGGTCAGGGCAATGGAGACGTTGCGCCTACATCTCACGGCCACATGAGCCATGTGGGGTCTTGTTAAATTTGGCCCTTTGTACCATCACGCAGGGGTCTGGGACACTAAAATTTGGGAGTTAAAAGTTCAATTTCAAAATCATTAATTTAACCCCTTATGGACTGAGCCCTTTTTTGCAATTCTGTCCACTGTCACTTTATTCATTAATAATTCTGGGATGCTTTTACCAATTATTCTGATTCCGAGATTGTTTTTTCGTGACATATTCTACTTTAACACAGTGGTAAATTTTCATCGTTACTTGCATCCTTTCTTGGTGAAAAATCCACAAATTTCATGAAAATTTTGAAAATTTTGCATTTTTCTAACTTTGAAACTCTCTGCTTGTAAAGAAAATGGATATTCCAAATAAATTATATATTGATTCACATATACAGGGTGGGCCATTTATATGGATACACCTTAATAAAATGGGAATGGTTGGTGATATTAACTTCCTTTTTGTTGCACATTAGTATATGTGAGGGGGGAAACTTTTCAAGATGGGTGGCGGCCATTTTGAAGTCGGACATTTTTTATCCAACTTTAGTTTTATTTTTTCAATAGGAAGTAACTTTATTCTTTCATGAGTTATTTACAAGTTTCTCTTTGTTAACAGCCATTGACATGTCGTCGAGGTTAACACCTGAGGAGCGGATAGAAATTGTGTTGATGTCTGGTGAACGCAGTGACCGGGTCATTGCAGCAGATTTCAATGCAAGACACCCTACGAGACCATCCATCTCCCATGCTACAGTTAGCAAACTGCTTGCTAAGTTTTGTGAAACTGATTCAGTGTTGGATTTGCCAAAATGTGGATGCATGAAATCTGTCACTAATGAAGAAACATCAGTGGCTGTCCTAGCTTCATTCAGCAAGAGCCCACAGCGTAGCACTCGCCGCATGTCACTGGAGAGTTGCATTAGTCAAACATCCCTTCGGCGGATATTAGCTACTCACAAATGGCACCCTTACAAACTCCGGCAACTGCAGTATCTCAATGAGGATGACCCAGATCGGCGCACTGAATTTGCAGAATGGGCAAAACAAAAATTGGAACAGGACCCTCAGTTTACGCAGAAGATTTTGTTCAGTGATGAGGCAAACTTTTATGTGAATGGTAAAGTTAACAAAAAAAAAACACTCCTATTGGTCTGACACCAACCCACATTGGATAGATCCTTCCAAGACTGTTGGAACACAAAAATTGATGGTATGGTGTGGTATATGGAGTACAAAGACAAAGGGGCCATTCTTCATCAATGGAAACCTCAAGGCCACTGAATATGCAAAATTGCTACATGATGATATGTTTCCCTCTTTATGCACTGAAGCTGGCACGTTCCCTGAGTTTTTCCAGCAATATGGTGCACCACCACATTATGGATGTCAGGTCCGAGCATTCCTAGATGATCAGTTTCCTGGAAAGTGGATTGGTCGTCGTGGGCCAGTTGAATGGCCGCCAAGATCTCCCAATCTGACCCCCTTAGACTTTTATCTTTGGGGTCATCTGAAGGCAATTGTCTATGCTGGGAAGATATGAGATGTGCAGCACCTGAAACTACGGATACTGGAAGCCTGCACTAGCATTTCTACTGCAGTGTTGCTATCAGTGTGCAAAGAGTGGGAGAAGAGGGTTGCATTGACAATCCAACACAATGGGCAGCACATTGAACACATAAGTGGTCAGAAACTTCTAAATAACTCATGAAAGAATAAAGTTACCTTAAAACCAAGCACATCATTGTTTTTCTTGTGAAATTCCCAATAAGATTGATGTGTCACATGACCCTCTTCCTATTGAAAAAACAAAAGTTGGATTAAAAATGTCCGACTTCAAAATGGCCGCCATGGTCACCACCCATCTTGAAAAGTTTGCTCCCTCACATATACTAATGTGCCACAAACAGGAAGTTAATATCACATGCCATTCCCATTTTATTAAGGTGTATCCATATAAATGGCCCACCCTGTAAAATATGTCTACTTTATATTTGCATCATAAAGTTGACATGTTTTTACTTTTGATCTAAAAGGAAAGCAGAAGGCGTGGGATCAGCAGGTCAGGCCCATAGGGAAAGGGAAACGATCTATCCCACGGCGCTTACCAGAGTTGGTTGTGTGCACACACACAACAATGGGAAGCGCCTGTAAATGCTTGTGTCCTCATCCGCAGCCCTCCTCAGAGGCAGTGGATAAGCAATTTGACCGTGTAGTAGGAGATGTTGGCGCTGGATGAAGGAACCAGGAGGAGTGCAGCATAAAATCAAGCTGGGTTTATTAGATGCAACGCGTTTCGCTGCGCATGCGCAGCTTCATCAGGCATGACAAGGTTGGGTTCACAAGAGGTATAAATACCTACAAGTGTTAACCCTTTATGTTACATAAAATTGTACATATCAAAAAGTATGACAATCAAAATATAAACACCGCATAAAATACATCTCACTTTTCGTATCATATGTTAAACAACAATTAAAACATTATAACATTAATGCTATAAATAAAATGCCACAAGTCATTGTATATGTACATAGAAGTGGTTTGTAAGAGGTTAATATCCTCCAAATACACCTGTCGGGAACCTCGCCAATATATTCCAAGGACCTAGATCTCAAGGCGAGGTCACGGAGTTTGAATGGTGGGCTTGAAAAAGCAATAGAGAAGCAATAAAAAATTATATACAGAAATTTGTAAATTGTAAAACTGAAATACACAAGTCCGTCAAGTCAGATCCACAACATGCCGCCCACACAGGAGCTCCTAAGTCACCGTCTGAGGATGCGTGGATTATGGAACCCTACATGGAACAAATTGGTTCCATCTGTGCTTGTTCGCATTATATATATTCATTTCTATTTTAGTTGTAACTTATCAAGTTATCTGTATAACAATTATTGTATATGTACATTCCTAAAAAAGTTTTCTCTATATAAATTTGGTCGCTTTATTTGTCTATATACACACGCTGCGGCATTACCACCTGCGCCCTGTGTTCGCGACCTCTCTCTTTTTCTCCTCCCCTACCGCGATCGTCTCAGCGTGTGGCATGTCTGCAGACGCTTTGAGGACCTATTGGTTGATCGGCCGGTATTCACACACTGCCCTCTCACCATGTGGGGTTCCATAATCCACGCGTCCTCGGACGGTGACTTAAGAGCTCCTGTGTGGGCGGCATGTTGTGGATCTGACTTGACGGACTTGTGTATTTCAGTTTTACAATTTACAAATTTATGTATATAATTTTTTATTGCTTCTCTATTGCTTTTTCAAGCCCACCATTCACACTCCGTGACCTCACCTTGAGATCTAGGTCCTTGGAATATATTGGCGAGGTTCCCAGCTGGTGTATTTGGAGGATATTAACCTCTTACAAACCACTTCTATGTACATATACAATGAGTTGTGACATTTTATTTATAGCATTAATGTTATAATGTTTTAATTGTTGTTTAACATATGATACGAAAAGTGATATGTATTTTATGTAGTGTTTATATTTTGATTGTTATACTTTTTGATATGTACAATTTTATGTAACATAAAGGGTTAACACTTGTAGGTATTTATACCTCTTGTGAACCCAACCTTGTCATGCCTGATGAAGCTGCGCATGCGCAGCGAAACGCGTTGCATCTAATAAACCCAGCTTGATTTTATGCTGCACTCCTCCTGGTTCCTTCATCCAGCGCCGACATCTCCTACTACATGGTCAAATTGCTTATGTTTTTACATCAGAGGGCTTAAAAGTTCAGCAGCAGTTTTCCAATTTTTCACAAAATTTTCTAAATCGGAATTTCTCAGGGACCAGTTAAGTTTTGAAGTGGATTTGAGGGGTCTTCATATTACAAATACCCCATAAATGATGCCATTATAAAAATTGCTCCACCTAAAGTATTCAAAACGACATTCAGAAAGTGTGTTAACCCTTTAGGTGTTTCACAGGAATAGCAGCAAGGTGAAGGAGGAAATTAAAAATCTTCATTTTTTACACTCGCATGTTCTTGTAGACCCAGTTTTTGAAATTTTACAAGGGGTAAAAGGAGAAAAAGCCCCCAAAATTTGTAACCTAATTTCTCTCGAGTAAGGAAATACCTCATATGTGGATGTCAAGTGCTCTGTGGGTGCACTAGTGGCCTCAGAAGGGAAGGAGCGACAATGGGATTTTGGAGAGTGAGATTTTCTGAAATGGCTTTTTGGAGGGCATGTCACATTTAGGAAGCCACTATGGTGCAAAGAAAACCCCAACATGGCATACTATTTTGGAAACTACACCCCTCAGGGAATGTAAAAAGGGGTCCGCTGAGCCTTAACACCCCACAGGGGTTTGACGACTTCTCGTTAAAGTTGGATGTGTAAATGGATTTCTTTTTTTCCCTAAAATGCTGGTTTTCCCCCAAAAAAGGGGTTATAGGAAAAAATTCCCCCCAAATTTGGAACCCCATCTCTTCTGAGTATGGAAATACCCCATGTGTGGATGTAAAGTGACCTACAATTAGAGATGAGCGAATTTACAGTAAATTCGATTTGTCACGAACTTCTCAGCTCGGCGGTTGCTGACTTTTCCTGCATAAATTAGTTCAGCTTTCCGGTGCTCCGGTGGGCTGGAAAAGGTGGATACAGTCCTAGGAAAGAGTCTCCTAGGACTGTATCCACCTTTTCCAGCCCACAGGAGCACCGGAAAGCTGAACTAATTTATGCAGGAAAAGTCAGCAATCGCCGAGCTGAGAAGTTTGTGACGAATCAAATTTACTGTAAGTTCGCTCATCTCTACCTACAATGCTCAGAAGAGAAGGAGCGCATTGAGCTTTTGGTGAGAGAATTTGGTTGGAATAGAAGTGGGAGGCCATGTGCGTTTACAAAGCCCCCCATTGTGCCAGAACTGTGGACCCCCCCACATGTGGCCCCATTTTGGAAACTACACCCCTCACAGAATTTAATAAGGGGTGCAGTGAACATTTACACCCAACTGCCCTTTAACAGATCTTTGGAACAGTGGGCTGTGCAAATGAAAAATACAATTTTTCATTTTCACGGACCACTGTTCCAAAAATCTGTCAGTTACCTGTGGGGTTTAAATGTTCACTGTATCCCTTATTACATTACGTGAGGGGTGTAGTTTCCAAAATGGGGTCACATGTGGGGGGTCCACTGTTCTGGCACTATGGGGGCTTTGTAAACACACATGGCCTTCAATTTCGGGCACATTCTCTATCCAGAAGCCCAATGATGCTCCTTCTTTACTGAGCACTGTAGTTCACCCGATGAGCACTTTACATCCACATATGGGGTATGTTCTTATTCAGAGGAAATGATGCTACACATTTTGGGGGGCTTTTTTTATATTCTCCCTTGGGAAAATGAAAAATGTAGGGTAACATCAACATTTTAGTGATTTCAAATTTTTTTTTTAATTTTCACATCCAACTTTATCGGAAATTTGTCAAACACCTGTGGGGTGTTAAGGCTCACTATACCCCTTGTTACGTTCCGTGAGTCATATCTGGGTATTTATTGTTTTGCGTTTATGTCAGAACCACTGTAAAACCAGTCACCCCTGTGCAAATCCCCAATTTAGACCTCAAATTTACATGGTATGCTCTCACTTCTGAGCCATGTTGTGCGCCCGCAGAGCACTTTATGCCCACATATGGGGTAGTTCTGTACTCAGGAGAAATTGCGTTACAAATTTTTGGGGTCTTTTTTTGCTTGTGAAAATTAAAAGTATGGGGCAACACCAGCATGTTAGTGTAAAAAAAAATTTTTTTTTACACTAACATTCTGGTGTAGACCCCAACTATACCTTTTCATAAGGGGTAAAAGGAGAAAAAGCCCACCAAAATTTGTAACACAATTTCTCCCGAGTACAGAGATACCCCATATGTGGCCCTTAACTGTTTACTTGAAATACGAAAGGGCTGCAAAGTGAGAGAGCACCATGCGCATTTGAGGACTAAATTGGGGATTTAAATCCGCCACAAAAATACTGTATGGCAGTGTCTCAAACTTGCAGCAGAACTCGCTGTAAACCCGCCCGTGTGAATGTATCCCTGTACATTCACATAGGGGGGGGGGGGCAAACCTCCAGCTGTTGCAAAACTACAACTCCCAGCATGCACTGCCAGACCATACATGCTGGGAGTTGTAGTTATGCAATAGCTGGAGGCACATTGGATGCAAAACACTGAGAGTTTTTTACTTAACTCAGTGTTTTGCAATCAGTGTGCCTCCAGCTGTTGCAAAACTAGAACTCCCAGCATGCACAGTCTCTCACATGCACAGTCTACAACAGCTGGGGGCACACTGGTTGCAAAACACTGAGTTAGGCAACAAACTTGGTTTCACGACCAATGTGTCTCCAGCTGTTGATAAACTGCAACAATCAGCATGCATTGATAGTCGAAGGGCATGCTGAAAGTTGTAGTTTTGCAACAGCTGGAGCCACACTGCTCCAACTCTTAGCATGCCCTTCGGTATTCTGTGCATGTTGGGAGTTGTAGTTATGCAACAGCTGGATGCACACTTTTTCATAGAAAAACTGTGCCTCCAGCTGTTGCATAAGTACAACCTCCAGTATGCACAGACTACCAAAGGGCATGCTGGGAGTTGCAGTTGGAACTCCAGCTGTTGCAAAACTACAACTCCCAATATACCCTTTGGCTGTGCATGCTGCGAGTTGTTGCTAAGCAACAGCAGGAGGTGAACAGGCTTCACCTCCTGCTGTATCCTGCCGCCGGGACCGCTGCCGCCGATCCTGCTGCTCCTGTCGCCACCACCGATCCCAAGGGGACCCCCGCCAGCCCCGATCGCCGCCCGGATCCCAGCCCAGCAGGGTAGTGATTGGTCAGTCGTTGGTAGTGATTGGGCAGCACCTGTGTCACCTCACTCCTGCTGGGTAAGGGACTTGATTTGCAGCAATTGCCGACATGGGGGGGGGGTCTCAGGACCCCCCTGGGTGACATGCCGGGATAGCTGCTGATAGATATCAGCAGTCATCCCGTTCTGATCACCTCGTCCGGAAACGTGGTGATTGAGGAAAGCTGCGCCGTAAATGTACGGCACTGTGTGCTAAGTACTTCTTAGCAGCACCGTACATTTACGGCACATGTGCTTAAGAGGTTACATTTCTAAATCTTACATTTAAATTAAAAAAATCATACATTTTAATGGTCTCCTCATGCTTCAGCCAACTCCAGGCTGTGTCATTCAGGTGCTGGGGATACTGCTGCTGGGCCTGGGGATAAAACTTTTGTTATGGTAGGTAGTAACATAGTAACACAGTTCATAAGGTTGAAAAAAGACCAGAGTCCATCAAGTTCAGCCTATAACCCTAATAAGTCCCTGTTGAGTTGATCCAGAGGAAGGCAAAAACAAAAATCATACTAGAGGTAAATAAATAAATCCCTGGATCAACCTTCTGACCCTATAAATATAGAATCCATAACCAGCAATGTTATTATTCTCCAAAATTGCATCCAGACCCCTTTTATATTCTTTTACAGAGTTCACCATGACCACCTCATCCGGGAGAGTATTCCACAGTCTCACTGCTCTTACAGTAAAGAACCCCCATCTGTGCTGGTGTAGAAACCTTCTTTCCTCTAAACGTAGAGGATGCCCTTTTGTAATAGATACAGTCCTGGGTATAAATAGATCATGGGAAAGATCTCTGTACTGTCCACTTATATATTTATACATAGTTATTAGGTCTCCCCTACGCCTTCTTTTTTCTTAACTAAAAAACCCTAATTCTGATAATCTTTCTGAGTACTGTAGTCCTCCCATTCCCAGTATTACCCTGATAGCACTAGCTATCCAAAATATTCATTTTACATTAAAAAAATTCTTGTGTTTTTTCTTGGGGATTGTGAAGCCCTGGTGTGTACTCATGCTTCAGCCAACTCCAGGCTGTGTCATTCAGGCAATATATGGTTTACTGATACTGCTGCTGGGCCTGGGAATACATTTTTGTTTATGGTAGGTAGCACTAGTTATCCAAAATATTCATTAAAAATTTCAAAAATTCTTGTGTTTTTTTTTTTTTTTTTGGGGGGGGGGGGGGTGTGAAGCCCTGGTGTGTACTCATGATTCAGCCAACTCCAGGCTGTGTCATTCAGGCAATATATGGTTTACTGTTACTGCTGCTGGGCCTGGGAATAACAATTTTGTTATGGTAGGTAGCACTAGCTATCAAAAATCTTTATTTTAAATTTCAATAATTCTTGTGTTTTTTCTTGGGGATTGTGAAGCCCTGGTGTGTACTCATGCTTCAGCCAAGTCCAGGCTGTGTCATTCTTGCAATATATGGTTTACTTATACTGCTGCTGGGTCTGGGAATAAAAATGTTGTTATGGTAGGTAGCACTAGCTATCCAAAATTTTCGGTTTAAATTTCTGAATTCATCTTTTAATCTTAGGGATTGTGAAGGCCTAGTGTCTACTCATGCTTCTACCAACTTCTGGCTGTGCCATTCAGTATGTGTGTATGATGCATGTACAGTATGTAATTTGTACAGTATATGTGTGTATAA
The DNA here is from genome assembly GCF_029499605.1 of Hyla sarda. Lineage (NCBI taxonomy): Eukaryota > Metazoa > Chordata > Amphibia > Anura > Hylidae > Hyla > Hyla sarda. Next base: position 357,752,953 of record NC_079192.1, read on the forward strand.
AGCATGCATGTACAGTATGTATTGTGTACAGTATGTGTGTGTGTATGAAACATGCATGTACAGTATTTAATGTGTACAGTATGTTGTGTGTGTATGATGCATGTACAGTATGTAATGTGTACAGTGTGTGTGTGTGTGTGTATGATGCATGTACAGTATGTAATGTGTACAGTATGTGTGTAGATGTTTGATGCATGTATAGTATGTAATGTGTACAGTATGTTGTCTGTGTATGAAGCATGCATGTACAGTATGTAATGTGTACAGTGTGTCGTGTGTGTGTGATGCATGTACAGTATGTAATGTGTACAGTATGTGTGTAGGTGTATGATCTATGCATGCATGTATGTAATGTGTACAGTATGTTGTGTGTGTATGATGCATGTACAGTATGTAATGTGTACAGTATGTTGTGTGTGTGATGCATGTATAGTATGTAATGTGTACAGTATGTGTGTGTATGATGCATGTACAGTATGTATTGTGTACAGTATGTGTGTGTGTATGAAGCATGCATGTACAGTATGTAATGTGTACAGTGTGTTGTGTGTGTATTTAAGGCATGCAGTGGCGGATCCGGGGGGGGGACCGGGCAATTGCCCCCCCCCCAGATAAATTTCCCGTCACTATTAAGAACATCCCTATTAAGGACATACCATGCCCCTGTTAACCTCTCGGCCCTCGCAGGGACCACCGGGAGGTAGCGCACGCCGGGACGTCACTGGCGTCCCGTGCGTGCGCCCATTGGAAAGCAATGCGGAGGAGCAGAGCAGCGAACAGGACATGCGCTGGCCAGCATGGTAAATGACCGGCGGCACATCAGCTTCAGTGCTCCGACCACCGCTCCTCTAGTCCCATGACCTACTGCTATGGTGGCTGGACCAGTGGAGCAGTGGTTGGAGCACTGAAGTGGGGCAGTAAACAGGCACACAGCCTCCAGCCATACACTGTATGGCTGGAGGCTGTATGTCTGTGGGGGTTCCTACACCTAATGTTGGTGAATTATACTGCACCTAATGTGGGGTAAACTATACTGCCAACCTAATGTGGAGAACTATACTGCCAACCTAATGTGGAGAACTATACTGCACCTAATGTGGGGGAACTATGCTGCACCTAATGTGGGGGAACTATGCTGCACCTAATGTGGGGTGAACTATACTGCACCTAATGTGGGGGAACTATACTGCACCTAATGTGGGGGAACTATAGCCTAATGTGGGGAGAACTATACTGCACCTAATGTGGAGAAGTATACTGCACCTAATGTGGGGAACTATACTGCAACCTAATGTGGGGAGAACTATACACCTAATGTTGGGGGACTATACTGCACCTAATGTGGGGGAAATGTACAGCACCTAATGTGGGGAACTATACTGCCTAATGTGGGGGAACTATACTGCACCTAATGTGGGAGACTATACTGCACCTAATTTGGGGAGCTATACTGCACCTAATGTGGGGGAACTATACTGCACTTAATGTGGGGGAACTATACTGCACCTAATGTGGGGGAACACTGCTAGCCTAATGTGGGGAGAACTCTGCTGCACCTAATGTGGGGGGGAACTCTGCTGCACCTAATGTGGGGGGAACTCTGCTGCACCAAACATGGGGGGAACTGTGCCGCGCCAACCGTGGGGGGAACTGTGCCGCGCCAACCGTGGGGGGAACTGTGCCGCACCTAACGTGGGGGGGAACTGTTCCGCACCTAATGTAGGGGGAACTGTGCAGCACCTAACGTGGGGGGTACTTTGCTGCACCACACGGGGGGGGGGGAACTGTGCTGCACCTAATGTGGGGGCCTCGTATTGACGTTGCGCTCCCAGAATTCAAGGGCCGGCGTTACTATGTCCTGACGCCGGCCCTAGAGCGTGACGTGCATGAACATCAAGGGAGGGGGGGGCCTCCATGTCCATTTTGCTTGGAGTCCCCAAATTCCTTCAAACGGCCCTGCCTTCAGGCTGTACCATTCAGACACTATATGGGCTCCTTATGCTTTCCCCCTCTCCAGACTGTGTAATTCAGCCAATATATTGTTTTCTGATGCTGCTGGGACTGGGATATTAACTCAATATATGTTATGGTAGCACTAGTTAACATAAATGCTTAGTAGAAATTTCAAGATTGATCTTTCAATGTAAGGGGATATGAAACCCTCTGGTGTACTGCTGATGCCTGCTCCGGACTGCTCCTGTGTCTTTCAGGAATTACTTGGCTTACTGATGCTTCTGGGCTTGGGCCTTAAGTTTTTGGATGGTAGCACTAGCTAACATGCCTCTTCAATAGAGATTTCAACATTCACCTTTTAATGTTAGGGGTTGTGAATCCCTCTTGTGTACTCATACTGCTGCCTGCTCCTGTATGTTTCATATAGCAACTACATGGTTTAGTGATGCTGCTGAGCCTAGGACATTACCTATATATGTTTATGGTAGCACTAGGTACAATACATCTTCAATTGCAATTTCAAAATGTATCTTTTATTATTAGAGATTGTGAGGCCCTTTTGTCTCCTCATCTGCCGCCAACTCTAGGCTGTGCCATTCAAACACTATATGGTCTCCTCATGCTTCAGCCTCATCCAAGCTGTGTCATCCAGCCACTATATGGTCTCCTCATGCTGCCACCACCTCCATGCTGTGTCATTCAGCCACTATATTGTCTCTTCATTCTGCCAACACCTCCATGCTGTGTCATTCAGCAACTATATGGTCTCTTCATGCTGCCAACACCTCTACACTGTGTCATTCAGCCACTGTATGGTCTCCTCATGCTGCCAACACCTCCACACTGTGTCATCCAGCCACTATATGGTCTCCTCATGCTGCCACCACCTCCATGCTGTGTCATTCAGCCACTATATGGTCTCCTCATGCTGCCAACACCTCCATGCTGTGTCATTCAGCAACTATATGGTCTCTTCATGCTGCCAACACCTCTACACTGTGTCATTCAGCCACTGTATGGTCTCCTCATGCTGCCAACACCTCCACACTGTGTCATTCAGCCACTACATGGTCTCATCATGCTGCCAACACCTCCAACGCTGTGTCATTCAGCCACTATATGGTCTCCTCATGCTGCCAAATCCTCCACGCTTTGTCATTCAGCCACCTTATACTGATGCCACCTCCAGGCTCTGTCATTGTGCCGCTCTGCTGCAATGATTCTAAAAGCGATGCCAGTAATCTGCATGTTATTCTGAATAACAGTATTATTTCACTATCCCGGCATACTAGATATGCGTGTTGGAACACAGCAAAGTCTTCTATGCCCCTATTGAGGCTCTCTGTAGGCCAGAAATAGCCTTTTTTAATATAGATTAGCCACAAATAAATTTGGATCAAAATATATTTTTCCGGAAAATTCGGCGAATCGGCCGAATTGAATTTTTTTTAAGTTTGCTCATCTCTACTTACTTATCTCCTGATGGTATAGTGGTTGTCACTCCTCTCCACTCCATATAGAACATTCAATGGTTTACATTGAAAGATTTATTAAACTTACTGTTCTGGAAGGCTGCTGTCCCCCGATGTTTAGGCAAACTGGCGGGAGGTTACACACCCCAAACCCCTTGTATAAGTCCCTACCCAGAGTCCCTACCGTTCTCTTTTGTACAAGCACTCTTACCCCATGTACTGTAGATCTGTCCATACAGTGAAAAAATATTTGGTCATCTGCCTTAATACTCTCTTTTCAATTGATATGCAGCCAATTTTCAATTCCATGTGCTGATTTATATAAGTATCTCCAATTATACCACCTCTTGCCACAGCTAACAATGATGGACTTGACCCAGGGCTGGACTGGCCTAGCAGGATACCTTGTATGCAGTGGGGCAGGGGCGGACCTACCGGCCGGTCCGTTCAGACGTGGACCGAGGGCCTAATGTGGGGGAACTGTGCTGCCTACACCTAATGTGGAGGGCATCTGCTGCCTAGCTAATGTGGGGGACTATCTACTATATTCCTGCCTAGCTAATATGGGGACAAACTACCAAACTATATATCTATATATAGCCATGTAAAGTTAAACATCTGCACTCGGCGGCCATTTACTGGCACAATGAGACAATGCTGTTGGGCTGGTATGCAATTATTTTCCAGGGCTGGTTTTTATCCCCAGTCTGGCACTGACTTAACCATGCATCCTTTGGCAGTTATTTACATTTCAGGTACTAGAAAGGGTCTCAAGCCAATCTACCAACTCCTGCAACCAGCAGACTTTATTAAATTTCATCCACTAGGGAGCTAGACTTACATACCACTTATACTACAGAGGAGTGGTACACCAGAGCCTAAAATACTCATCACACATCGAGTCAGTCATGAAATCTACACTAAGATGGTATTTCATGCTGGACAGGTTGGCCTGGATATATCCTTTGACATCCAATTGTTGTTGGAGGGGTTGTGGCTGTAGGGGCACTCTTGTCCTGGCAATGCCCATTTATCCGACAATATTGGGACATCTGTCGACGCCTCCTCCGGTGACTGTTGCCAGTCGTAATTAGTGTTAGTGCATAAAAATAGCCTTCAAAAAATTCAAATCTGATGGGTCAGCTATAACAATTAAACAGTACAAAGAGCTTAATAAAATCTGTAAAAATGTAATAAAAACAGCACAAATTCAAAATGAGAGACAGGTGGCAAAAGAAAGCAAAACTAATCCTAAATATTTTTTTAGATATATAAATGCAAAAAAACCAAGGACAGAGCATTGGGGACCCCTTAATAATAATAATAATGGGGAGGTTGTCACGGGCGATCAAGAGAAGGCGGAGCTACTGAATGGGTTCTTTAGCTCTGTATATAATAAGGAAGAAGGAGGAGCTGACATTGGACAGGTCAGTGCTGGTAACACATCATGTAATGTACTGAACTGGCTGTAGAGATGGTACAAGGTAAGTTAAGTAATTTAAATGTAAGCAAATCTCCAGGGCCAGATGGATTGCACCCAAGAGTTCTTAGAGAACTAAGTTCAGTAATATCTGTACCCCTGTTCATGATATTTAGAGATTCACTGGTGTCTGGTATTGTGCCAAGAGACTGGCGCAAGGCGAATGTGGTGCCAATCTTCAAAAAGGGCTCTAGGTCTTCGCCAGGAAACTATAGACCGGTAAGTTTAACGTTCATTGTGGGTAAATTGTTTGAAGGACTTATAATACAATTATCCCCTATGTATTCCTGTATGTAATCCTTTATAAGTGATAGCCAGCATGGGTTTACTAAGGATAGAAGTTGTCAAACCAATCTAATTTGCTTTTATGAAGAGGTGAGTAGAAGCCTTGACAGAGGAATGGCTGTGGATATAGTGTTTCTGGATTTTGCTAAAGCATTTGATACTGTCCCTCATAGACGTCTGACAGGTAGGTTAAGGTCTTTGGGTTTGGAAATTTTAGTTTGTAACTGGATTGAACACTGGCTCAGGGATCGTACCCAGAGAGTGGTAGTCAATGATTCGTACTCTGATTGGTCCACGGTTATTAGTGGTGTACCCCAAGGTTCTGTACTGGGACCGCTGTTGTTTAATTTATTTATCAATGATATAGAGGATGGCATTAACAGCTCTGTTTCTATCTTTGCAGATGACACCAAGCTTTGTAGCATGGTACAGTCTACAGAGGATGTGTATAGGTTACAAGATGACTAGGATAGACTAAGTGTCTGGGCATCCACTTGGCAAATGAGGTTCAATGTGGATAAATGTAAAGTTATGCATCTGGGTACTAATAACATGCATGCGTCGTATGTCTTAGGGGGGATTAAACTGGCAGAGTCACTGGTAGAAAAGGATCTGGGTGTACTTGTAGATCACAGACTACAGAATAGCATGCAATGTCAGGCTGCTGCTTCCAAAGCCAGCAGGATATTGTCATGTATCAAAAGAGGCATGGACTCAAGGGACAGGGACATAATACTCCCCCTTTATAAAGCATTGGTACGGCCTCACCTGGAATATGCTGTTCAGTTTTGGGCTCCAGTCCATAAAAGGGACATTGTGGAGCTGGAGAGGGTGCAGAGACTAAACTAATATGGGGCATGGAACATTTTAGCTATGAGGAGCGATTAAAGGAGTTACAATTAGGGCATGCTGGGAGTTGTAGTCCTGCAAAGAGAGACACACAGAGAGACACAGACACAAACACACACAGTCAGAGAGACACACAACACACTCACAGACACACACACACAGAGAGTCACACACAGTCACACATAGTCACACACAGTCACACACACACATACACAGAGTCACACACAGAGTCACTCATACATAGTCACACACACACACACACAGAGTCACACACACACAGTCACACACAGACAGAGACACACAGACAGAGATAGAGACAGACAAAGAGACAGACACACACACTCACCCATCACTCTGGGCGCCCTGCGAGTGACGTCACTGACGGAGGGACGTCAGGCCGGCGCAACCGAAGACATGGGAGCGTAGGCCGGCGCAACCGAAAACGTGGGAGCGGAGGCCAGGCACAGTGCAGGATAAGGCCGGGGAGGGGGGGAGGGGGATTTGGGTGTTACGGACAGGTGAAAGCCATGGGGGGAGGGGGGTGCTGGTGGGGGCGGAGGCCGGACACAGTGCAGGTGAAGGCCGGAGGAGGGGGGGGGGATTTTGGTGTTGGCCCAGCGGATTTGGCCCAGCGGAGGTGAAAGCCGTTGGGGGGGGGGGAGGTGCTGACGGACCCCCCACTGACAGACTCCTATATCCCCTGATGTTATGTCAATGTTCCAGTCGGGTCCTGTGCAGTGGTGTTGCTAGGGTTGGTGTCACCCAGTGCGGTAGAAAAAGGTGTCACCCCCATACCTTCGCCCCCTCAGTAAGTTTTTAGCTTATTGTGACAGACACCACTGTTGTAGCACATTGTGAGAAATTCCAGTATAATAATCAGATATACCAGCTGCCACAGAATGGGAAAGTGTTAAAGAAGTTTTCACCATTTAAATATACAGCTCCCAGAATTACTTAAAGGGGTACTCCACTGGAAAACATTTACTTTTATATCAAATGGTGCCAGAAAGTTAAACAGATTTTTAAATTACTTCTATTTAAAATCTTAATCCTTACAGTACTTATATAAGCTGTTGTATTCTCCACAGGAAGTTGTGTAGTTCTTTCCAGTCTGTCCACAGTGCTCTGTTTGTCCATGTTAGGAACTGTCCAGAGCAGGAGAGGTTTGCAATGGGGATTTGCTCCTACTATGGACAGTTCTTGACATGAACAGAGGTGTCAGCACAGAGCACTGTGGTCAGACAGAAAATAAATTAAAAAAGAAAAGAACTTCCTGTGAATCACTTATACAGCAGCTAATAAGTACTGGAAGGATTAAGATTTTTAAGTAGAAGTAATTTATAAATCTGTTTAACTTTGTAGCACCTGTTGATTAAAAATTTTTTTTTCCAGTAGAGTACCTCTTTATGCAGTGGTGAGGTTAGGGTGTTGTAGTTTCACTCATCATAACTGTAGAAATGACAAGTGACTACAGCTCTGATAGGACATAGAGAGGAGAATGTACAATGATATCAGTGACTACAGGTGACGTCTTCTCTCTAGTCTTCCCTTATCTAATTCAGATGGTACATACCGCCTGGTCCAGCTAAAACTTCTGTCTGCAGAATGTGACGCCCAGACGTCTCCTCACTAGGTCAGCGCATTCTCATCCTCTATATGAAAACAATAATTATTATAAACCTGCCAGACACTGTAAATTGTCTAAATATAATACACTATACTCTTTGATTATAAACCTTCCATACACCATACCCACTGAATATTATACTACCACACACTGTACATTCTGAATACCAACACATCTGTACACTCTGAATATAAATCTGCCACATACTGTACCCTCTGAATATACCGCCACACACTGTACCCTCTGAATATAAATCTGCCACATACTGTACCCTCTGAATATAAATCTGCCACATACTGTACCCTCTCAATATACCGCCACACACTGTGCCCTCTGAATATAAATCTGCCATATACTGTACCCTCTGAATATAAATCTGGTGGTGTTGCTAGTTGATGATGGGGGTGCTAGTACTGGGGAGGTGTTGCTGGAGGATGATGAGGGTGCTACTGGCCATCCCCCCTGGCAGTATCACCCCCATCGTCCATCGGCAGGATCATCCTCCTGGCAGGAGCACCCCCATCATCCACCATCAGGATCTGCTGATGGAGGTGCTGCTGCTGGGAGGGGTTGCTGGTGGATGATGAGGGTGCTACTGCCAGGGGGGGGAGAATTAGGTAGGCAGCAGTTCCCCCACTTAAGGTAGGTAGCAGTTCCCCGACATTAGGTAGGTAGCAGTTCTCCACATTAGGTAGGTAGCAGTTCCCCCACATTAGGTAGGTAGCAGTTTCCCCACATTAGGTAGCATAGATTCCCCACATTTGGTACCAGTTACCCCACATTAGGTAGTAATTTCCCCACATTAAGTAGCACAGATTCCACACATTAGGTAGCACAGATTCCACACATTAGGTAGAAGTTTCCCCACATTAGATAGCACAGAATCCCCACATTAGGTAGCAGTTTTCCCACATTATGTAACAGCCTTCGCACATTAGGTAGCAATTTTCCAACATTAGGTAGCAGTTTCCCCACATTAGGTAGCATAGATTCCCCACATTTGGTAGTAGCTTCCCCCCATTAGGCCGCAGGTTCCCTTGCATGTTCCCCACAATAGGTCAAAGTCTCCCCACATTAGATCACACACACAGATAGATAGAGAGAGAGGACACACACACAGTCAGAGAGACACACACTCACAGAGAGACACACACAGAGTCACACACACACAGAGTCACACAAAGACAGAGAGTCACACACAGACAGAGAGCCACACACAGACAGAGATTGCGACAGACACACACAGTCACACACACAGAGAGACACCCACTCACAGACACACACACACACAGTCAGACACAGTCACACAGACACACACAGTCACATACAGACAGAGACACACAATCAGAGAGAGACAGACACTCACTCACCCATCCAGCGCAGCGCTCCTTCTCTCCGGGCGCTCTGCGAGTGACGTCACGTCCTCCTGCGTCGGCCCTGCGGAGGGACTTCGGACCGGCGCAACAGAAAACGTGGGGGCGCAGGCCGGTTCACTGAGCAGGTGACGGGGGGGGGGGGGGTGCTAGTATGGAGACAGGCAGCGCAACTAAGAACCGGTGGCATACCTGGTGTCACCCCATCAGGATGGTGTCACCCGGTGCGGGCCGCACCCCCCACACCCCGGTCGCAACGCCACTGGTCCTGTGATTGGCTGCTGGTCCTGGCCAATCACAGGACCCAGCAGGAAATGTGAAATGACAGCAGGGGATTTTGGAGTCTGCGGCGCCGGAATATGTTATAAGGAGCCCGGGCTCACATTACAGTGCAGCCGCCCGGGCTCCTCATACTGCCTCCCCACTACCCTCACTTGATAATGATGTGGACACTGATATACATCCCCCATTGTCTCCCGCCTGCACCGCTCAGCTCCCGCTGCTACAAGACTACAACTCTCAGCGTGTCCTCACTGTAAGGGCCATGCTGGGACTTGTAGTCTTGCAACAGTTAGCAGACAGATGGGAGTTGTGTGGCGCTGGCAGGTGAGAGGGGTGGGATGTAAATCACTGCAGTGTCCCTGTAGCGAAGTGAGGGTAGCGGGGAGAAAGTATGTCGGAGACATTTTATTGCGCAGTTGCGACTGTCACAGTTAATAAATACCTGACTAAAGCAAATCCATTTTGAAAAATGTACTATGTAAGCAAGTTTGAATTTTCTTGCTTTTACATAGTTACATAGTTACATAGTTATGTAACTATGTAAAAGCAAGAAAATTCAAACTTGCTTACATAGTACATTTTTCAAAATGGATTTGCTTTAGTCAGGTATTTATTAACTGTGACAGTCGCAACTGCGCAATAAAATGTCTCCGACATACTTTCTCCCCGCTACCCTCACTTCGCTACAGGGACACTGCAGTGATTTACATCCCACCCCTCTCACCTGCCAGCGCCACACAACTCCTTTTCTTGTTCTGCACGAAAACACACGTAGTCGCAGTTGCGACAATTTTGCGACAATTATAGTAAAGAAAACCTGACTAAACCCCTTGATAAATGTCCCCCATATGTCAATGCATTGCTTCACCTGTTGTTATACTGGTTTAAGTTCCTGCGCATAACAGTTCAGTGCAACACTTTTTGCTTTAGGGTAATTCCATGCTTCTGCTCTGTAATTTTTCAAAAATTCTACTAAAAAGCACTGGAAAAAAAAAGAAAAGAAAGAATGCTAAAGAGTGACATCAGGCAGGATCAAAGAAAGAGAACAGATCGCAAAACAGATGTCAGCCTCATATGAGTTGTGCACCCCCAGTAATGTTGTACCCCTCTGCACACCGGACCCTTTCAGTGTTGCACCTTAGTTTCGTAGCAATAGTGCCTGCCCTAGCATTTCTCTTGGCCTAGATTAATTTGAAAAAACTTTGCGTAGATCTATAGTACAAGTGGATATAAGAAACTCTGGAGTATATCTAATTAGACAAAAATGCTTATTTCTCCTCCTCCTTCCTCCTGCCGCTAAACGTTTCACCCTGAAAATCAACCCAGTTTTGTCCTGTGTCTGCAAGACAAACAATACAAGTCTATGACGGAGATGGAGGGGGAGAAACTAGAAACTGATTAATCAATTTTTAGGAGGATGGGAGTAGAATGCTTGCCCATAGCTATGTCCTTCAGTGCCATTGATGGTGAATGAAACAGTGGTCATGCATGTACAATATCTCACGTGGGGCTCTCTTTATCCTCTGTAACATATACCTTGTGTGTATGAAGTATCAATATGTCTGTTGTGGAGTAGTATCCCTTACAATAGAACTAGAGATGCATGCTATGTGTAAAGCCTCACAGTCTGTAGCTATAAAGCTTCAGACTGTGAGGCTCTACCACAAAGCATGCATCTCCAGTTCCATACTTTACTTACTATTAATACTGATGACGTCTTCTGTGACAGAGGGGCTAATGGGCCTCTCTGGCAGTGGTGCTTTAGTGCAACTGCTACTTCTTCACCCACTATAGCTATGCCCTTGCCCCTCCTTATTGGAGATTATGAAGTCTGAAGGACTAGTTTTCCAAAATGTTTCCCTTTTAAAAAGTTACCTAAAAGAGGTCATTCTAAAAATGCAGCCAACTAAAGTACTGGAGCAAATTCCCTCTAAAGGAATGTGTTCAATCACACATGGCACCATATTTTTTCAAAGGCAAAGCAACATTCATATCCGTTTTATCTGTTGTTCTTGGCAACTCTGACACTGCCATTTTCTTTTTATTTTTTTAAGAAAGTACATTGGACTCTTATGCCTCCCTCCTCCCCATTGAGTGCTTGTGCCCAGCATAAATATTGGGAAATGTGTCTGGGCCCAAGAATGGTAATGTGAGAGCTCTTTTTTGTTTTACAAAGTATCATCATTACAAATAAGCAAAATTAAGGTCATTCAAACAAATACTTTTCTGTAAAGTATAATTATTAAAATTGAATCTAAGAAACTATGTAGCCATAAACATTATAAAAGTCAGCAATTTAATTTAAAATAAAATGTTGAATAAAAAATGTAAAATACACACAAGGTAAATGTAAACATTAGGCTATCATTGGATAATATTTATTTTGGTTCAGTTAAACCTCATACCACACTCTCAGGGTCATTTTAGCCAGGCTGACGCAATGGCTTTTTACTATATTTTTACATATCTATGCTGCTTTCTAAATCTACAGCCTGAAAAGAAAGCTAAGAGCAAAGACATATTTCCTTTTACTGTTACAGCTAGCTTTCCTTATACTTTATAACAGTTTACAAAATAAATGGCAAATATGAGACCTAGATTTACAATTAAGTGTTGTTATTAGTGTTGAGCGGCATAGGCCATATTCGAATTCGCAAATATTCGCGAATATATGGACGAATATTCGTCTTATATTCGCGAATATTCGCATATCCGTAACATCCGCGTTTTTATTTTCGTATGCGCGAATATTCGCGTATGCGAAAATTAGCATAAGAGAAAATTCGCATATGTGAAAATTAGCATATGCAAATTTTTGCATATGCGAAAATTCGCGCCCCAGTCTCACACAGTAGTATTAGAGCCTTCTTTACACCACATAAGCTGGAAGCAGAGAGGGATGATCACTGTGATGTGTACTGTGGAAAAAAAAAAAAAAAAAAAAACGAATATTCGTAATTACGAATATATAGTGCTATATTCGCGAATATTCGCGAATTCGCGAATATGCGATATTCGCGAATAAAATTCGCATTGCGAATATTCGTGAGCAACACTAGTTGTTATGTAAAATTGTTTCATAAAATGCATGAAATCCTATCCTATTCAGTTTCAATGATTAGCAATGGCATACAAGACTTGCCCATTATTAGAGTTGAGCAAACTTTTAAAGAGTACGGTTCAGCTCAGTTCAACTCAAACCGGCAATGAAATAAGCCCCTAAACACATTTGAAACACTGCTTAACAGCTCTAAACCCCTGTCTAACAGTGTATTCAAGTAGTTTTAACTCCTTCATGACCCAGCCCATTTTCACCTTCATGACCTGGGCATTTTTTGAAAATCTGACCACTGTCACTTTAAACATTATTAACTCTGGGATGCTTTTACTTATCATTCTGATTCCGAGATTGTTTTTTCGTGACATATTCTACTTTATGTTATTGGTAAAATTTCACTGATATTTGTATCCTTTCTTGGTAAAAAATCTAAAAATTTCATGAAAATTTAGAAAATTTAGCATTTTTCTAACTTTGAAAGTCTCTGCTTGAAAGGAAAATGGATATTCCAAATAAATTACATATTGATTCACATATACAATGTGTCTACTTTGTGTTTGCATAAAAAAATTGACAAGTTTTTACTTTTGGAGGGCACCAGAGGGCTTCAAAGTTCCGCAGCAATTTTCCAATTTTTCGCAAGATTTTCAAAATCGTAATTTTTCAGGGCCCAGTTCAGGTTGGAAGTGGATTTTAAGGGTCTTCATATTAGAAATACCCCATAAATGACCCCATTATAAAAACTGCACCCCCCAAAGTATTCAAAATGACATTCAGTAAGTGTTTTAACCCTTTAGGTGTTTCACAGGAATAGCAGCAAAGTGAAGGAGAAAATTCTAAATCTTCATTTTTTACACTCGCATTTTCTTGTAGACCCAATTTTTGAATTTTTACAAGGGGTAAAAGGAGAGAAATCACCCTAAAATTTGTAACCCAATTTCTCTCGAGTAAGGAAATACCTCATATGCGTATGTAAAGTGTTCGGCGGGCGCAGTAGAGGGCTCAGAAGGGAAGGAGCGACAATGGGATTTTGGAGAGTGAGTTTTTCTGAAAGGGTTTTTGGGGGGCATGTCCCATTTAGGAAGCCCCTATGGTGCCAGAACAGTGGACCCCCCCCCCCACATGTGACCCCATTTTGGAAACTATACCCCTCATGGAATTTAATAAGGGGTGCAGTGAGCATTTACACCCCACTGGCGTTTGACAGATATTTGAAACAGTGGACTGTGCAAATCAAAAATTTTATTTTTCATTTTCACAGACCACTGTTCCAAAAATCTGTCATACACCAGTATTAAATTCCGTGAGGGGTGTAGTTTCCAAAATGGGGTCACATATGGATATTTATTGTTTTGCGTTTGTCAGAACTGCTGTAACAATCAGCCACCCCTGTGCAAATCGCCTCAAATGTACATGGCGCACTCTCCCTTCTGGGCCTTGTTGTGCGCCCCCAGAGCACTTTGCGCCCACATATGGGGTATCTCCGTAGTCGGGAGAAATTGCGTTACAAATTTTGGGGGTCTTTTTTCCCTTTTACCTCTTGTGAAAATGAAAAGTATAGGGCAACACCAGCATGTCAGTGTAAAAAATTTATTTTTTTACACTAACATGCTGGTGTAGACCCCAACTTCACCTTTTCATAAGGGGTTAAAGAAGAAAAAGCCCCCCAAAATTTTTAAGGCATTTTCTCCCGAGTACGGCGATACCCCATATGTGTCCCAAAACTGTTGCCCTGAAATACGACAGGGCTCCAAAGTGAGAGAGCGCCATGCGCATTTGAGGCCTGAATTAGGGATTTGCATAGGGGTATTCTATGCCAATGATTCCCAAACAGGGTGCCTCCAGCTGTTGCAAAACTCCCAGCATGCTTGGACAGTCAATGGCTGTCCGGCAATACTGGGAGTTATTATTTTGCAACAGCTGGAGGCTCCGTTTTGGAAACAGTAGCGTACCAGACGTTTTTCATTTTTTGGGGGGAGGGGGGCTGTGTAGGGGTATGTGTATATGTAGTGTTTTTTACTTTTTATTTTAGGTTAGTGTTAGTGTAGTGTAGTGTTTTTAGGGTACAGTCACATGGGCAGAGGTTCACAGCACTGGAAGTTTGAGCTGCAGCGCAAAATTTGCGCCATCTCAAACTTGCAGCACTCACTGTAAACCTCCGCCCATGTGAGTGTACCCTGTACATTCACATTGGGGGGAGGGGGCAAACATCCAGCTGTTGCAAACTCCGAGCATGCCCTTTGGCTGTCCGTGCATGCTGGGAGTTGTAGTTTTGCAACAGCTGGAGGAACGCTGGTTTGGAAACACTAAGTTAAGTAATAAACTTTCAAGTGTTTTGCAACCAAACTTAGTGTTTCCAAACCAGTGTGCCTCCAGCTGTTGCAAAACTACAACTCCCAGCATGCATGGTCTGCCAGTGCATGCTGGGAGTTATAGTTTTGCAACAATTGCAACAGCTGGAGGCACTGAGGTAGGAAACGGACAATGTTTCCCAACTAGTGTGCCTCCAGTTGTTGCAAAACTACAACTCCCAGCATGCCCAGACTGCCCAGGCATGCTGGAAGTTGTAGTTCGGCAATATCTGAAGGATCAGATGTTGCCGAACTACAACTTCCAGCATGCTTGGGCAGTCTGGGCATGCTGGGAGTTGTAGTTTTGCAACATCTGAAGGTCCACAGTTTGGAGACCACTGTATAATGGTCTCCAATCTGTGCTCTTCCAGATGTTAGAGAACTACAACTCCCAGCATGCCTGGACAGACTGAGCATGCTGAGATTTGTAGTTTTGCAACATCTGGAAGAGCACAGATTGGAGACCATTATACAGTGGTCTCCAAACTGTGGACCTCCAGATGTTGCAAAACTACATCTCCCAGCATGCCCAGAAAGCCAAAGGCTGTCTGGGCATGCTGGGAGTTGCAGTTTTGAAACTCTCAGAGGCAGCAGTGAGATCGCTTTACGGCGATCTCACTGCTGCCAATGAAGATGCCGCACTGCTGCCGGAAACTCACCTCCGGGACGCAGCGCAGCCAGGACCGCATGGAGGACGCCAGGACCGCTCGGGACACCGCTCGGACGGGTAAGTGACGCCGGGGGACGGGTCAGGGACACTTAGCAGAGCGGTGTGTGTCCCGATCCCCGTGATCCGTACTCACACACCGCGCTGCTAAGTATTTTCATAGGGAAACGCTGCTATCAGCTAGTCAGATTTGACCAGCTGATAGCAGCGATCGCTGGGGGGGGGGGGGGGGGATGAAACCCCCCATGGTCGCACGGTAAGATGGCTGGCTATCAGTGATAGCCACCATCTTTCCGGGCGCTGCGGGATGCCGCGAGTAGCGGCAGTAATGTTCATGACGTACCTGTATGTCATGGGTCGGGAACACCTTGCCACCCATGACGTACAGGTATGTCATAGGTCGGGAAGGGGTTAAAGTGTTTTTAACCCCTTCCTGCTATAGGACGTATGCATAGGTCCAATCATACCACATGTTCCGGAAATCGGTTTTAAAGTGTTTTTAACCCCTTCCCGCTATAGGACGTATGCATAGGTCCAATCATCCGACATGTTCCGGAGATCGGCGACTGGACCCGGCTGTTAATCACAGCCGGAGTCCCGCCACAGCTGCCGGAGCCGTAATTGCGTCGGTGCCGACAGCATTAACCCCCTAGATGCCGTGATTAATCCTGATCACGGCATCTATGGTGTTGACAGGGGGAGCGCTCTCCCCCTGTTCTCCAATGGCAGCGCCGTGATACGATCGCGGGTCGCCATTGGTTGCTGTGGCAGCAGGAGGTCAGATCCTGACCTCCTGTATGCCTGCTACGGAGCCTGTGAGATCCAGCCAGAGGCTGGATCGCACAGGCTGTAGTGTGTGCAGCTCATCAGGTCATACTGTGCTGCAGTACAAATGTATTGCAGCATAGTATAACCTGTAAAAAGTGTAAAAACTAAAATAAAAAGTTCTTCAATAAAAGTATGAAGCGTAAAAAAAAAAAAAGCCCCTTTCCCAATAAAAGCCCTTTATTATCACCAAAAAAGATCAAAAACACAAATAATATACATAATAGGTATTGCCACATCCGTAATGATGTGTACTATAAAACTATAATGTAAATTATCCCGCACGGTGAACACCGTAAAAAAGATCAAAAGGTAGCACGTAGCACAAAATGATACCAATAAAAAGTAGAGCTCATCCCACAAAAAATAAGCCCTTATTCAATGGCATCGGACGAAAAATAAAAAGTTATTGCTGTTGGAAAACAAATGGCAGAAAAATAATTTTGCTCAGAAAAGGAAAAAGAACATAGAAAGCTATATAAAATGGGTATCGCCATAATCATACTGACCCACAGAATAAATATAGCATCACTTTTACTGCACAGTGTACACCATAAAAAAATAAATAAAAAAACGCCAGTTTTTCACAATATTTGGAAGCTTTTCACAAAAAATTCTGCATGTACAATATACAAAGTACAATATGTCACGAAAAAACTCTCAGAATCTGCTCAGAGCGTTCTAAAGTTATTACCATTTAAAGAGATACATGTCAAATAAAAAATAAAAAAGCCTGGTCATTGAGGTAAAAAATGGGTCTGTCCTTAAGGGGTTAAGGATCAGTCATGTGGACATGAAATAACCCATGGTAACTATTCCAGCTCGCCCAGATGTCAGATGTGTAAAGCATGAGATGACTGATGACACTAGCATCCAGCGGGGGTGGTGGTAGTAATGCCTAATCAGTGTCATCTGGCACAGGAGGTTTAAACTCACTGATTCATTTAAGTGGCTGACAATCTTGTTTGCTTTGGAGTGACCACACTGCCTGCTGTGCTCAACACTAGAGGGTGGACAAGACAGAACACTCATAATAAACTGGACAAGTTCTGGCCAATGGTCTAATCTGGTGACCCAGAAGTTTGTGGTGTCTGGGCTTATGGTGTCAGAGAAAAGGCTCTGCTGAGGTAGGCCTAAACCTGGTTGTTAAGATGGTGGTTTACATCCCTGTAATGACTAATGTCGGGGAAGCATACAGGATACAGAAACTTTGCCATCATGTGCTCAAATTTCCAGATGCTGCCACTTCTGCTGATGCTCCCCCCTCTTGCTGCAGTTGTGTTGGCAGAGGTAGTGGAGCGTTTACTGCGGAGACTGCCTGGTCAGCAGGTGTTTGTTGCTGGAAAGCCGTGGCAAGCTGGCTGCATAGCTTCTCCTTATACAAATCCAATTTAACCTCCTTCTCAGATGGTGTGAAAAATTCCCCCATTTTGGACTTATACCAAGGGTCTAAAAGTGTGGCTATCCAGTACTCTTCTCTTCCCTTCAAGCTCACAATATGCTTGTTATTGTGCAAGCAGGAAAACATACACCTAGCCATCCTTGCCAGCTTTTCTTAGGGCTTAGCTTGTTTCACCTCTGTCCCATACTGCCAAGGTTGGTCAAGCCCCTCCTCATCCTCATCCTTCAGTACGGTCCTCATCCCCTCTCTTTTCCATAGAGTCCATTTCCAAATCCTCCTCCCCAGGTCCCACTACCTCTGTATCGAACTCCTCCTCCACAAGGAGAACATCCATACTGCTGCCATCAAGATGTGAAGTCTCCTCCATTCCTTTATCCATCCCTCCTTGACTGTGATGCTGACATGCATTGGCTGTAAACCTGGCTGGCCGCAGGGTGGTTGCAAAAGCAAACGCAGAAAATTTGAATTTGGCCAGCAGCCCTGGCTGGTCACAGGGTGTTTGCAGAAGCAACTGCTATAAATTTGTTGAATTTCACCCCCAGCCAGATGGCACAGGTCTGGCTGAAAGTAGCAGCAATGAATGGAGCAAAACAGTTTTTCGGACATGTATTGTCCCTAGCTGTAAGTAAAACTTCACGTATCACCCGTAGCATTCAGGGTATGGCTGTCTCAGCAAAATAATGGCAACTAGGTTGCTGTTGAGTGGTTATAGAAGCAAATGCAACAAACTTGAATTTGGTCAGCAGTCCTGGCTGGCTGCAGGGTGGTTGCAAAAGCATAGAAACATAGAATGTGTCGGCAGATAAGAACCATTTGGCCCATCTAGTCTGCCCAATAATCTGAATACTATGAATAGTCCCAGGCCCTATCTTATATGAAAGCTATGCTTATCCCATGCATGTTTAAACTCCTTCACTGTATTTGCAGTGACCACTTCTGCAGGAAGGCTATTCCATGCATCCACTACTCTCTCAGTGAAGTAATACTTCCTGATATTACTTTTAAACCTTTGCCCCTCTAATTTAAAACTATGTCCTCTTGTGGTAGTTTTTCTTCTTTTAAATATGCTCTCCTCCTTTACCATGTTGATTACCTTTATGTATTTAAAAGTCTCTATCATATCCCCTCTGTCTCTTCTTTCTTCCAAGCTATACATGTTAAGGTCCTTTAACCTTTCTTGGTACGTTTTATCCTGCAATCCATGTACTAGTTTAGTAGATCTTCTTTGAACTCTCTCTAGAGTATCTATATCCTTCTGGAGATACGGCCTCCAGTACTGCGCACAATACTCCAAGTGAGGTCTCACCAGTGTTCTGCGGCATGAGCACTTCTTTCTTTCTACTGCAAACGTGATTAATTAGAATTTTGCTCCAGCCAGGCCCAAGCCTGCCTAGGAACTCCGAGACAACAGAAATGGAGCAAAACTTTTTTCGGATACATACTGCCTCTGGCCGTAGGTACTACTCCACGTATCAACAGGGGTATGCATGGTTCAGCTGGCTCAAAATAATGTAGGTATACGCTACCTTGGCTGGGCACACCATATTAATTGCTTGAAGGCCATGGAGTCCACAAGATGGTATGGGAGGGCCTGTGCCACCAACAACTTGGCCAGGTAGGAATTGAGGTGCACTACAACAGGGTGACTAGAAGAATACTGTTGTTTACAGATGAGGCAAATCCCGAAAATGTTCGACTTATGGAAGAGGCCTGGCTGTTAGACAGTTGGGAGAAGACAGCATGGATTTTTCCAAGTGTTCCAAAAATGTTCCCTTTTTTTGAGAGTAGCAACAGGCTATTAGTCTAGCAATTGAAGTAGATGGCATGGATTTTCCAAAAGTTTCCAAAAAATTATCCCTTTTATTGTGGATGATGGGTTGTGTACATGTAGGCATGGCTAAAAGTAGGGTGATGGTAGATTGGTGTTACTAGTAGTAGCCAATATACAGCAGACGGTGGTGAAGTAAAGTTATCTGTAAACAGCAGGGAGTAGGCATTGGTGGAATGTGTATACTTCTACCCAGGCTTTGTTATACTTGAGGTGCTGACGTAGAGGCCTAATTCCTAAATTTGGACCCTGCCTGTGTCTCACTTTCTCTCTGCAGAGACCATGCCTGCTTTCCTGCATATGGTAACACAGTAGAGAATTTCCACACGGCAAGATACCGTAAATAGCTAGGTACAGCAACATCCGACTGTGCCCCTGTTCTAGAATGTTTTTTTTTCAAGCCTTCAGATTCAGCACCAGTGTGTTACCATCACTTGCTCCTGACCTGAAGGCCTCTTTAAACTCCTTTTCATCATCCCCACCACTCCTCTCAGTTAGCACTTCTGATGTGTCATCGTGGCCTCCTTGTTTCCCTGCACCACATCCGCCATGATGCCTTCTAGAATCACGACTCAACTCAAAAAGCTGACCTTGACCCAACTTCTCCTCGTAGCTAGTGCTATCCTTCTTCATAGCAGTAGGGGAGAAGCAAAGACAGAGACAAGGAAACAGACCCTCTAGAATTCATATACCACACATATTTTTTTTAAGGATCTTATTATCTTTTTTGGGTTTGTGGTGACCCGGTACCGGACCTTGTCCTGTCCCTATCCTTAGTCCCCTCAGTTAGAGTCCCTCCATTCCAGAGTGCTCTCCTCTCCTGCAAGGCTTTTCCCCCCCTTGCCTATCAACCACACCTTCTAAAATGCATCATAAATGTATTGTATGCATTGTTCACTGTATGTATAAAGTTGTACTAAGGTATAGGACCTTCCTGGGTAATGTGATATTATCATGTGATGTACCCAGAGTTCCCTGGGTACAGGACCTCCAGGCTTGTCAGCCAATGGGCTGTAGTCCAGCCCCCTAGTATATAAAGGGCTGTAATCTCTAAATTTGCTCTGTTCTCTCTTTATACCTGCACCTAAAGCAAGCACAATCAGCATATCTCAATTCATCCTACCTAGGCCATAGCCTAAGGAACCAGCAGCCACTACAAAACCGTGAGTTACCAAGCTCTATTTAAAAATTCTTTGTGACTGCTATTCAACTCAAATCCAATAATTAGTAGCACAGTGGCCTGCTTAAATCTAAAGACTACTAGTCCCAGCAAAGCCTGTGAGGAACCTGCATCCCGGTTACCTCAAGGGAAACTGTATATTTGTAAAGACTGTTTGCATAAGAATTTAAGTGAAAGTTCCAGTTTTCTCATAAACCCTTCTGTGGACATTCCATTTATTTCCTGCCGTTTTTGGGCGGGTTGTCGGCAGGGTCTTCTAAACAAAACAACCGCATCCTGGCGTCACGACAAACCAAGGGTTAATACCACCAGACCTTGTAACATCATTGCCCCACCCAGTCACCACAAGGACTCTTTTGGCGTCCTACGAACAGGATACGGGTGTGTGCCTTTAATAACTTTGCTACCCTGTCCACCTGCAACGAAAAACGAGTGTATATCGTTATTGCAAGAGCCATAGTCCTCCCCCTATTCAGAACTGTGCATACAAAACTGTCTGGGATTATGGCAAGTTGCGCACGAAATTGTACCCAGAAGTGTACCAGACTTTATTGCTGAAATTGTGCTTAGTCGGGGCGCAAGAAAAAGTAAGGGGGGAGGTAAAGAAGTCTGTGTGTTTGCTGTCATACCTGAAGGGGTTAAAGTTAATGCCGGGCCTTCCCTGCAGCTCCTCCCCGCTGATCCTCCGCAGTCACGCCTCCAGTGCTGGCCGGAAGGAACGAAAAGTTCCCCCTGTTTTGCCGAGGGGAAGGATTTCTCGCCCGGACCATACTGCGAGTCCTCCGGGCGCAGCAAAATTCAAAAAGCTCTGGCAGCTGCGCTCGCATCACTGCAGTGCACCTCCGCTGCAGAGACTCTGCAGACATCGGGACAAGGGTCTTCACAGCACAGCAGTCGGCAGAAACCTCAAAAGCAGGCCGCACAGATCACCGCAGAACGCCGCTGTCCATCTTAAAGAGCCAGCGTACCCTAATTGCTAAGCAGCGACAGCGCACTCAAGCTTCCAGTCAGCGCACTCAAGCTTCAAGCCAGCGCACTCAAGCTTCAAGTTAGAGCACTCAAGCTTCTCTTAAAAGGCCAGCGTACCCGATGGAGTCTACAAGATGTAAGTGCCTACTCCACCACCACCATCTGACCCACAGAATGGAGGTGCTCCTGTGACCCCACCAGAAGGGTCAGCACAGTCTGCGAGGAGAATGTTGCCCTCTTTATAGGGTTACAGCCTGGGAGCTCCTGTAGCTGCACCTGTCTTCCTGGGAAAGCCCGTGTTCCCTACCTATAATGGGGATCCTTTCACTCTGCGAGACTTCAAGGAGAAGATTCAGAGTCTCTTTGTTTTTTATTCTTTTCCCCTAACCAGCAGGTGCAATTACTTACTGGACAGCTACAGGGATCAGCACTGGAAGAGGTCCGCACCTGGCCAGCCTCCGACAAGTCCACAGTGGAGCAGATTTTTGAGGGACTATACCAGGTGTTCGAGTCTGACTCCCCCTCTGAGGTACGTCTACACCTGTACGAAAGACGGCAGAAACCAGATGAGACCCTTCGGACCTAATTGCAAAATGCATTAGAGACTTACAGAGGTTAGGTGGCATTACGCCCGAGCAGGGTAACAAGGTGCTCATGGACCGATTCATAGAGGGGGCACAAAATAAATGGGACAAGGCCCAACTTAGAATGCTGGCGGTGCAGAACCCTGACATATCTTTCCCAGCCTTTAAGAGATTGGCCATAAAAGTCATTGAGTCAGGGTCAGAGGCAGAAGAAGTTAGTGCCCCTTCCACTGAAACAGTAGGAGCCTCTGCCCGACCAGCACAATCCTCCCCACCTGTTCCTGCACCAATACCTTCCCCTACAAGCCCTGTGCCCACTGACTTACAGAGTGTACTACAGGACATTGATCAGTTAACTAAGGCTGTTAAAAAACTAGTGAGCAGGTCTAGTCCACCTAGGGACACTTCCACCCAGAAAACCTGCTCCCCGTCTTGCCAATCCACTTCAATACCCCCCTGTTAGGCCACCAGGGACAGTGAGACCCTTCTGCAATCATTGCAATAAAGCCAGGCATTGGAAAAGTCAGTGTTGGGCTTTAAACGGGAATCCCCTGAGGCGAGGACCGCCCCTCCGGAGCATCATCACTAGGTCCAGATGAAACATGCACCAAGTCAGGACTTTCTCGGTATGTCGCCCCATGACCTTACGTGAAAGTTATTGTGGAGGGGGTGCAGTTAGAGGCCCTCATTGATACAGGTTCCCAGGTATCCACTATTCCTAATGTGTTTTTTAGACATTGGGGGCCTGAGTTATTGTGTGAACCAGATGATGTGGACTTTAAAGTGATGGAAGGTAACGGGAAACCAGTGCCCAGGCACGGGTACTGGGAGCCCACCATACAAGTAGGAGAGTATGTCCTCCGAGGACAAGGTGTCATTATAACAAATGTAATTGATAAAGGGGCAGCAGAGTTCATCCTAGGAATGAACATTATGAGGCATTGTTTTGAGGAGATCGTAGGGTCCTTGCATGCATCTCTCCCTTACATGTCACCCTCAGGCCGGCAAGCAGCACAACACCATCTGAAGACTCTGCAAGCCGAACAGAAATTCGTCAACCGCCAAGGGGAGATCTGCCGAGTGAGGATTCAAGATATACGGTTTGTGACCCTCTAGCCACAGACAGAAACAATTATCTGTAGTCAACTTGTCTGATGTCACCACCAGGCTACTGAAGTATACTCCTGTCGCTCTGCTATACCATCTTGGGCCCAAGGACATACTGACTAAGCCGCAAGTAGCTCGACAGCTGACCACCCAGACTACTCATGGAACCGATAACAGCTATCCAGAACCATGGTGGACCCAGCTGCAGATAGGGATGAAAATACCCCCAGTGATCTGGTTGGCGGAGTCAACCAAGTGGCCAAACAATATACGGAATATAGAAAGACAAAAAAACAGGTGCGCTCCTAGTGCAGACAGTTTTATCGTAATGGCTTCAATGTGCGCAAAAAATGGGAGGCTTACCGGATAATGTTGTGCTTAGAGAACAACACCTCTGCAGGCATATAGAATCGTAAATGAAGTGGAGGTCAGCAGCCACGGTTTC
The DNA here is from genome assembly GCF_029499605.1 of Hyla sarda. Classification (NCBI taxonomy): domain Eukaryota; kingdom Metazoa; phylum Chordata; class Amphibia; order Anura; family Hylidae; genus Hyla; species Hyla sarda. The sequence continues at coordinate 357,776,690 of NC_079192.1, forward strand.
TTTTCCAGGTCCCTCTCGGTTGACTGGATAATTGATGAGCAGTGGTGGATATAATCCAGGAAAAATAGGAATTATCATCAGGTGCTTCTCCTCCTAGGACATAATAGGCAGCAGTCCATGTAGGGTTAACAGAGTATCTTTATTTGCAACACAAGTTTCGAGCTCGAAACTTGAGTTGCAAATAAAGATACTCTGTTAACCCTATATGGACTGCTGCCTATTATGTCCTAGGAGGAGAAGCGTCCGATGGTAATTCCTATTTTTCCTGGATTATATCCACCACTGCTAAACAATATCAAGAGGCCTTCATCAAGCACCCCACCGATTTTGGCCAGACCACATTGATCCAACATCGGATCCTAACAGGTGATAGTCCTCCAATCAAGGAAAGGCATCGCCCAGGGGCCCCTGGTATGTACCAGACAGTGAAAAAAAAATGCTGACCGAAATGAAGGAGGCTGACGTCATCCAGGTGAGCCAAAGTCCTTGGGCCGCTCCCTTGGTCCTCATCAAGAAAAAAGATGGGACCATCCGCTTCTGCGTGGATTACCAGAAGCTGAATAACGTCACCCACAAAGATGCCTACCCTCTACCACGGATTGAAGAATCCCTGACTGCCCTGGGATCGGCTGCCTACTTCTCTACTCTAGACTTGACCAGTGGATATTGGCAAGTGCCGATGGCAGAAGAAGATCGTGTGAAAACGGTGTTTGTGATACCGATGGGGCTTTTCAAATTCAAAAGTATGCCCTTTGGGCTGTGCAACCCCCCTGCTACCTTTCTTATTTTTTTTAAATTATAAATAGTTTTAATTAAAGATTTTGCATTTTTTACAAACAGAGCACACCAACAGATGTGCTAACATTGCAGGGTTTGACATCATGGAAATAACGCTGTTACCAAAGAGCTATTGTTAGCTCCAATACACAACCTTACAAATAATAAAACAACCTTAACTTACAGAGGTGTCCCTATGAGAGAACATTAGACACGTCAAACATAGATCACAGGAAGTCTACTGGTTTTCATAGATGAGAAGATATGTTCAGTTATGCGCTCGGTGAGTCACTCAACTAGATAAGAGTTATTGGCTTATCATTGGGTTTAGTGAATGTTTTTTTTATTTTAGTTATTACTACATGAGAAGGTAGGCAAAATGAAAAAGGAACTCCGGCTCCCAGGACTGGATAAAAATTGTTGCTTTATTGAATCATATTAAAATCCAAAAGTAGAAAAAAATGTGGATAGCTAAAAGAACAAACGAAACGCACCATTCATTTTCTTTTAGCCATACACATTTTTTTTCTTCTTTTGGATTTTAATATGATTCAATAAAGCAACTATTTTTATCCAGTCCTGGGACCAGATTTCCTTTTTAGTTTTGCCTACCTGTTGCACCTGGGAACAAGGCCCTTGTCTTCATTCCGAAGCTTCCGCTGGAGAGTGTGTTGAACTTACTATGATCTGGGTCTGCATGCTGCAAACGGTGAGCTGAATCTTACTATATCTACTTGGGACTACATGAGAAGGGTTATATGTCTACTTATATGTCTACACAGTGAGAGGATGTACTCCATCGCCTCCATCTTTTCTCGAAGTGCTGAAATCTATTAGATCCCAAAGCTATTATTTTCTCATAGGAGTATGTAGTGTCTTCGATGGAAGTAATTAAAGGGGTACTCCGGTGGTTCATTTTTTTTTACTATATGGCATCTTCTTAGTAAGTTTTGTTTTTTTGCAATATACATGTGTTAAATGTTTTGGCAGCATGTATGTGTTTTTCTTACCTGTTTGTTGGGCAGAAAGTTCTGTAGTTCAGAGGGTTTTCTTTTACTGTTGTCCACAGTTCTGAGTCTGTTGTGGACAAGATGTCACCGCTTTTTTTTTTCTCTGTCTGCATGAGAAAAATAAGCCACGCCCATCATCTCATCCAGCTGAGTACACAGCTCCTCACCTCCCCCTCCTCTGTATTGTAAGGACGTAGGTCTACACAGGAGAAGGACCTTACAGAGAAGATAAGTGTTATCTGGAGGGGAGGATGTGAAGGTGCACGGGCTGGGGATGTATGGACTGTAGGGGAATAAATCTTATACTGGGAATGATCTCTATATGGGAAGGGGGAGGTGGGACTCCTGAATGACACATGCTGGGAGTTGTAGTCCCTGTTTTGTGTGTGTATGCTAGTGTTTACTGTTACTGACAGACTTTGGACATGCTGGGAGTTGTAGATTTGCAACAGCTGGAGGCACACTGGTTGGGAAACACTGTTCTAGCCTATTCAGCATACACATCATGTTAAACCAGTGTTTCCCAACCAGTGTGGCTACAGCTGTTGCAAAACTATAACTCCAAGCATGCCCGAAGGCTGTCTGGGCATGCTGGGAGTTGTAGTTTTGCAACACCTGGGGGCACCCTGGTTGGGAAACACTGGTGTATGCCCTACAGAGGTGTGGTGAACTACAACCCCCAGGAGACTACAGAGGCAGCATGCTGGTGTTATAAAACAGACTGAAGACTCCTGAATGACACATGATGGGAGTTGTAGTCCCTTTTGTGTGTGTATGCCAGTATATCCCAAGCAAGGCGGATTTATATGTGTGCTGTGTATAAGGGGGCCGACCCGGGAAAATAGTAGGATGGGTAAAGGGGCGGAACAAACAAACAAACAAACAAAAAGGAGCTGCCCCAAACCAGCAAGGCATGTGGCATGCTGGGATTTGTAGTTTTCAGCACAGCAAGAAACAAGAAATAGAAGCAAAGATAGGAAAACAAAGTGGAGGTTAAAAAGTCAACAAAGAACAGAAATAGAGTAGGCTAAAGAACAAGAATAGAAATTAAACAAAACAAATAGGGTAAGTCAAAAACGGAAAAACATGTTGACCACCGGAGTACTCCTTTAACCCCTACAGGACCCATGACGTAACGGTACGTCCCGACACCCTAGGTCTTAAGGACCAGGGACTTACATTTACGTCATGGGCAGTTTTAGTCCCCGCCGTGTGCCGGGCGGGGATCGGAGCGGGATTCCTGCTGAAATCATTCAGCAGGCATCCCGTGCAAATTCCCAGGGGGGTCATCAGACCCCCCCCCCATGTCGGCGACCGCGGCAAATCGCAAGTGAATTCACACTTGCGATTTGCGCGATTCCGGGTCATTACGGGTCTATAGTGACCCGGTGACCAGGAATGTAAGGGGGATCGCGGGTGTCTAAGACACCCATGATCCCCCTGAAGCGATAGGAGTGAGGTGGCAGGGTTGCCACCCCTCCTATCCCTGCTATTGGTGGTCTAGACACGACCACCAATAGCAGATCGGGGGCGGGGGGGTTTACTTTTGTTTTCCCCGTCCTGCCCTCCCACAATAGGCGGGCAGGACGGGGAAACGACGGGGACCGGCGCCGAAGATCCACTTACCGATCCGGGCGGGCGTCGGAGGCTGCAGCTGACGGAGATAGGCGGGCGGCGATGACGTGCGGCTGGATCCGACGGAAGCCGGTGAGTTGCCTAACAACATCTGGAGGGTACAGTTTGAGACCATTATACAGTGGTCTCTAACTGTAGCCCTCCAGATGTTGCAAAACTACAACTCCCAGCATGCCCAGACAGCTGTTTGGGCATGCTGGAATATGTAGTTTTGCAACAGCTGGAGGGCTACAGTTTGAGACCACTATATAGTGGTCCCTAAACTGTAGCCCTCCAAATCTTGCAAAACTACAACTCCTAGCATGCTCAAACAACTGTTTGCTGTCAGGGCATGCTGGGGATTGTAGTTTTGCAACAGCTGGAGGTCCACAGTTTGGAGATCACTTTGCAGTGTTCTCTAAAACTGTAGCCCTCCAGATGTTGCAAAACTGCAAATCCCAGCATGTCCAAACAGCAATCAGCTGTCTCGGCATGCTGGGAGTTGTAGTTGCGTGCCTCCAGCTATTGCATAACTACATCTCCCAGCATGCCCTTCGGTGATCAGTGCATGCTGGGATTTGTAGTTTTGCAACAGCTGGAGGCACACTGGTTAGAAAATACTGAGTTAGGTAACGGAACCTAACTGAAGGTTTTCCAACCAGTGTGCCTCCAGCTATTGCAAAAGTACAACTCCCAGCATGCACGGTCTGTCAGTACATGCTGGGAGTTGAAGTTTTGAAACAGCTGGAGGTTTGCCCCCCCCCCCCCCCCCCCCCCATGTGAACGTACAGGGTACATTCACACGGGCAGGCTTACAGTAAGTTTCCTGCTTCAAGTTTGGGCTGCGGCAAATTTTTCGCCGCAGCTCAAACTTCTAGCGAGAAACTCATCGTAACCCGCCAGTGTGACTGTACCCTAAAAACACTACACTACACTAACACATAATAAAGGGTAAAACACTACATATACACCCCTTTACACTGTCCCCCCAATAAAAATGAAAAACGTATTGTATGGCAGTGTTTCCAAAGCGGAGCCTCCAGCTGTTGCAAAACAACAACTCCCAGCATTTCCGGACAGCCACTGACTGTCCAGGCATGCTGGGAATTTAGCAACAGCTGGAGGCACCTGTTTGGGAATCACTGGCATAGAATACCCCTAAGTCCACCCCTGTGCAATCCCTAATTTAGTCCTCAAATGCGCATGGTGCTCTCTCACTTCGGAGCCCTGTCGTATTTCAAGGAAACAGTTTAGGGCCACATATGGGGTATCTCCGTACTCGGGAGAAATTGCACTACAAATTTTGGGGGGCTTTTTCTCCTTTTACCCCTTCTGAAAAGGAAAAGTTGGGGCTACACCAGCTTGTTAGTGTAAAAAAAATAAAAAAAATTACACTAACATGCCGGTGTTGCCCTTTACTTTTTATTTTCACAAGCGTTAAAAGGAAAAAAAGACCCCCAAAATTTGTAACGCAATTTCTCCTGAGTACGGAAAAACCCCATATGTAGGCGTAAAATGCTCGGCGGGCGCACAACAAGGCTGAGGAGTGAGAGCGCACCATGTACATTTGAGGTCTAAATTGGTGATTTACACAGGGGTGGCTGATTTTACAGCGGTTCTGACATAAACCCCCCCAAAAAAATACCCACATGTGACCCCATTTTGGAAACTACACCCCTCACGGAATGTAATAAGGGGTACAGTGAGCATTTACGCCCCACAGGTGTCTGACAGATTTTTGGAACAGTGGTCCGTGAAAATGAAAAATTGTATTTTTCATTTGCACAGCCCACTGTTCCAAAGATCTGTAAAATGCGAGTGGGGTGTAAATACTCACTTCACCCCTTATTAAATTCTGTGAGGGGTGTAGTTTCCAAAATAGGGTCACATGTTGGGGGGTTCAACTGTTCTGGCACCAGGGGGGGGGGGGGGTTTGTAAACGCACATGGCCCCTGACTTCCATTCCAAAAAAATTTTTCCCAAAAGCTCAATGGCGCTCCTTCTCTTCTGAGCATTGTAGTGCGCCAGCAGAGCACTTGACGTCCACACATGGGGTATTTCCATACTCAGAAGAGATGGGGTTACAAATTTTGGGGGGTCTTTTCTGCTATTAACCCTTGCAAAAATGTGAAATTTGGGGGGAAACACACATTTTAGTGAAAATTATAATTTTTTTTTTTTACATATGCAAAAGTCGTGAAACCCCTGTGGGGTATTAAGGCTCGCTTTATTCCTTGTTACGTTCCTCAAGGGGTCTAGTTTCCAAAATGGTATGCCATGTGTTTTTTTTTGCTGTTCTGGCACCATAGGGGCTTCCTAAATGCGACATGCCCCCCCGAGCAAAATTTGCTCTCAAAAAGCCAAATATGACTCCTTCTCTTCTGAGCATTGTAGTTCACCCGTAGTGCACTTCAGGTCAACTTATGGGGTACCTCCATACTCAGAAGAGATGGGGTTACAAATTTTGGGGGGTCTTTTCTGCTATTAACCCTTGCAAAAATGTGAAATTTGGGGGGAAACACATTTTAGTGAAATATTTTTTTTTTTTTTACATATGCAAAAGTCGTCAAACACCTGTGGGGTATTAAGGCTCACTTAATTCCTTGTTACGTTCCTCAAGGGGTCTAGTTTCCAAAATGGTATGGCATGTGTTTTTTTTTTGCTGTTCTGGCACCATAGGGGCTTCCTAAATGCAACATGCCCCCCAAAAACCATTTCAGAAAAACGTACTCTCCAAAATCCCCTTGTCGCTTCTTCGCTTCTGAGCCCTCTACTGCGCCCGCCGAACAATTTACATAGACATATGAGGTATGTGTTTACTCGAGAGAAATTGGGCTACAAATATAAGTATACATTTTCTCCTTTTACCCCTTGTAAAAATTTAAAAATTGGGTCTACAAGAACATGCGAGTGTAAAAAATGGAGATTGTAAATTTTCTCCTTCACTTTGCTGCTATTCCTGTGAAACACCTAAAGGGTTAAAACACTGACTGAATGTCATTTTGAATACTTTGGGGGGTGCAGTTTTTATAATGGGGTCATTTGTGGGGTATTTCTAATATGAAGACCCTTAAAATCCACTTCAAACCTGAACTGGTCCCTGAAAAATAGTGAGTTTGAAAATTTTGTGAAAAATTGGAAAATTGCTGCTGAACTTTGAAGCCCTCTGGTGTCTTCCAAAAGTAAAAACACGTCAATTTTATGATGCAAACATAAAGTAGACATATTGTATATGTGAATTAAATTTTTTTTTATTTGGAATATCCATATTCCTTACAAGCAGAGAGTTTCAAAGTTAGAAAAATGCAAATTTTTCACATTTTTCATCAAATTTTGGGATTTTTCACCAAGAAAGGATGCAAGTTACCATAAAATTTTACCACTATGTTAAAGTAGAATATGTCACGAAAAAACTATATCGGAATCAGAATGATAACTAAAAGCATTCCAGAGTTATTAATGTTTAAAGTGACAGTGGTCAGATGTGCAAAAAAAAGCTCTGGTCCTGAGGTGTAAAATGGCCTGGTCCTTAAAGGGTTAAGGAGGTGTTCGGTGTCTTCCAATAGCTCACTAATGCTGTTTTAGCTATCATGCAAATGCTGCAATATAGTTCGAGGTCATGAGGAGGTAAAGATGAGAGACAGAAATAACAATACTGATTGTGGGGACCACGGTATATTAACCCCTAGGACCTTCTGCAGTACGTTGGCACATGCAAGCCAAAAAGCTTTGATAAGAGGGCATGTCCATAATACATGATACAGTGTACCCTTGAGGCCACAGCCCCGCCAACATTTGTCTGAGATAGAGTGATAGAATATAGCTAACTTGTCTGGGGTGTGATACCAGCGTAGGATTGTTATGTAAGCTGATTCTACATGTGAAGAACATTGGAGAGCCATTTGGATGTTGCCAAAGGAATCTTGCCATGCTGTCATGGGAAGTGATATATAGGAAGTGGAAGTACAGAAAATGCGGGGGAAGTGATATATGTAACTCTCTTTCCCACACTCTCAAGGGGCTTAGAAAGTGTCTCTGTTTGTAGTAATGCTGAGTATATGGGTTTTAACCCCTTTCGAGGAGCTGTAAGTAGTCAAATGGCTGAACCATCCATATTGCCCTGCGAATGGGATAGACCTTGTAGGAGATGCCTAATCTGTAAAAATTTATAAAATTCATGGGATGGGATCCTATATTTCCGGGCCAGATCTGAATATGACATTAACACTCCACTTTCACACATATGTCTAATCTGCAGAATACCCCTCTCCGTCCCAGTGGATAGATCTCGATCTGGGAGCTGAGCTTGAAGGAAAGACAATGGCAGATCTTTCTTTATCATGGGGACTGGGTTTGCCATATGTGATATAAAGAACTTCCAGGCTGGGGCGTGGCTAAGACAGCAGACTGAGCGGTCGCATGTAGCGGTAGCTCCCGCTTGGAACCTGAGATATCCACACCAAACTCCTGACCCCTTACCTACCGTGGGAGTGTTCTAGCATCATGGTGCAGACAAATCGCACTGACCAGAACCGAAACCGGAACAAGTCGGCAGTAGAGAGGCTGCAGGAGTTCGCCAGAGGCCCTGTCCAAGATTGCGCCGGCGGAGCAGCCTGCGCAGCAGCAGAGTCGGAGGGGTTGGAGGACGGCTCTCATTGCACGGAGGGTTCTGTGGAGCTTGATACGGAACTTACCCTGAAACAAGTGTCGGAACAACTCCTCCAGGCGATTACATCTTGCCAAACGACTTTTACTGCAAAGCTGGAAGAGGTAAAAGTGGATGTGGGTCTGCTGCGTCATGACCTGCAGAATGTGCGCAGCCGCCTGGTCCAGGCCGAAGACCGCATATCCACTCTGGAGGACACTGTGTCGCATATCCCTAATTTTCTATCCACACTGGAGACTCAACTGGCTTTATGTCGGCAAAAGAACGACGACCTGGAGAACAGGTTAAGACAAAACAACGTACGCATTATTGGGCTCCCGGAGAGAGCTGAAGGCCAGGCCCCGGCTATGTTTGCGGAGTGCTGGTTTGGTGAACTGTTCGCCAATGCTCCATTCTCTGTGGCCTTCACCGTGGAGAGAGCTCATCGGGTCCCGGTGCGGGCTCCGCCGCCTGGAGCTCCGCTGAGACCGTTCCTGGCACGTATCTTGAACTGTAACGACCGGGACTTACTTCTACGCCAGGCGAGACTACTTGGCGACATCTCCTTTGAAAATGCGAAGGTCTGCTTCTTCACGGATTTTTCCGCCGATTTGCAGAAGAAGAGGGCTACATTTGCTACGGTGAAAGCAAGGCTATGTGAATTACAGATTCCCTACTCTATGGCCTATCCTGCCAGTCTGAGAGTTGCTGCATGATAATAATTTTGCCAATCTTTAATGATGGCTGAGTATCGGGTGATGTCGTGGAACGTCCGGGGCTTGGGTGCACCTAAAAAAAAGAGTCCTAGTGTTCTCACATATTAGAAAGTTCCAACCATCTGTTTTGTGTCTTCAAGAAACACACTTAGTTCCATCTCGGTGTCACCTCCTGGGAAGGCCGTGGGTTCAATGGCAAGCTCACTCTTGCCACACGTCCTTCTCACAGGGTGTCTCCCTGCTCATTCACCGTTCTCTTAGATGGGAACCTATTACAACTAAAATTGACTCTCAGGGTCGATATGTCTTTGTCCATGCCTATGTCAATAACAATCCCATATTGATACTTGGTATATAAAACCCCCCTCCGGCAACTCTGGAGGTCTTCCACATAGCGATTAGTTTTGCTGCTGCATATCCGGATGTCAAGTGTTTATGTCTGGGTGACTTCAATCTGCTTCCCAATGTTACCTTGGACCGTCATTTGGGGTCGCAGAGCACCCCTCATGGGGGTTCTGGCCCCTTTGTGGCCTTAATGCAGGAGGTGGGATGGATAGATATATACAGGTCCCATATGCAGACACTGACCCGGGGACCTTGTGGGAGACCCTTAAAGCCTACTTGAGGGGGTGCCTTCAGTCCTCTATCTCTTATTTGAAAAGGGAGGCATCTGTGATGGAGGAGGAATTGGCCACTCAGTGCGCCAGATTGGAGGCCAGGTATGTGGAAGATCCCACTGATGCCCATAAGGAAGCTTGGCTTGCCGTGGGCAGGGAATACATGCAACATCTCACCGAGAGAATGAACCGTAAACTGTTCTTCTCTAAACAGTTCTTCTTTGAACATGGCAACCAGTCTGGCAAACTACTGGCTCATCTTGTCCGACAAGATAGGGCTCCACCATCTGTCCTTAGGGTTCTCTCTTCGACTGGTACTGTTTTAATGACATCCGACGATATAGCTGCTAGATTTGCTGAATTCTATGGTGACCTTTATAGTACCAGGGCGACATACCCGACTGACGACCTGACTGACTTTCTTTCTCACATTACTTTTCCTAGACTGGCGACGGAGGACAGGACTGAATTGGACAGGGACATTACGGTTGACGATATAGAGGAGGCGGTTGCCAGTATGACCAGGGGTAAGGCGGCCGGGCCGGACGGTCACCCCCTGGAGGTGTATGTTAAATATCTCCCCCAGATAGCTCAGAGTTTGTAATCTATGTATGAGACGGCGTTTGCCACTGGGTCCTTGCCGGATTCCTTACATGAAACCACTATTGTGGTTCTCCTGAAACCTGACAAGGACCCTGTGGATTGTGGGTCTTATAGACCTATATCGCTGCTCAACATTGATTATAAAATACAAAAATACTGTCTTTGCATCTGAACAAAGTAGTCCGCACTATTATACACGAGGATCAATCCGGCTTTATGCCGGGCAGATCTACCACGGACAATATTAGGAGAGTACAAACAGCGGTGCAGTTGGGTGCAGCATTGGACATGGATTGGGCCTTGGCCTCGCTGGACGCGGCCAAGGCCTTTGATTCAGTCAAATGGCCTTATCTCCTGACTGTGTTGCGCTATTTTGGTTTCGGAGTAAAGTTCATTCGCTGGATTCAAATACTATATACCAACCCTAGAGCCCAAGTCTGTGTAAATGGGATCTGCTCACCCTTTTTTACCTTAGGGATGGGCACCCGCCAGGGATGTCCCCTATCCCCACTACTGTATGCGGTGGCGGCGGAACCTTTGGCCATACTGATAAGACAGGACCCTGATGTTAAAGGTATTGTGTATGGGGGTAGGGAGGACCGCATTGGTTTATATGCCGATGATATGGTTCTCTTTCTGAATGAGCCGCGGTCCTCCTTCCCTGCGGCCATTGCGACCATAGACAGGCTTGGAACCTTTTCTGGACTCAGGATTAACTGGTCCAAGTCCTTCGTTCTGCCCCTCCGGCCCCCTGGGTGGCCCGCTGTTTTCGCGGGCCTTCAGGTGGTTGAATGGTTTAAGTACCTGGGCATTATTATTCACAGGGACATGTCTAATGACTATATGCTGAACTCCTATCCTCTTGTCGCCATGATCAGAGATAAACTCAGAGTATGGGATACTTTACCCCTATCGGTCCCTGGCCGGATTAACTTGATCAAAATGATCATACTCCCTAAATGTTAATATGTTTTAGAACACGCCACGTCCCCTATTCTAATGTCCTTTTTCAAGTCTATACACTCCCTTCTTCCCTCATTTATATGGGGTAACTCTCGCTCCAAACTAAAACTGACCACCCTGCAGCGCATGAAGGCCCGGGCGGGTTATGCCCTCCCGGACTTTCAGGTCTACTACTTGGCTGGTCAGCTGAGGATGCTCCGTCCCTGGGTCCGTACATCACTTGGCCTCGTATATCCACCAGACCCATCTGAGGGCTTGGCTGGACGCACCGTCCTCTGGGGGTGAGAGGCTGCTACCGCTGCACCGTTTAGCTTCCCAGGTGTGGAGGACAGTTAAGCATTTGTACTCTTTCACGGACGTAGCAGCGGACCTTCCTTTCTGGGACACCACATATTTGACTGAACTGACGACTGACTTGGACCCGACTTTTTGGAAGACTCATGGGATTAGGGAACTTGGACATGTCTACTCTGACAATGTGCTCTCCTCTTTCACACAGTTACAGGACACATTTGACTTACCTAGGATGTCTTTCTACAAGTACCTGCAGTTGCGTCATGCATTATTGGCTCAATTCCCCGTCTGTCACTAAAATCTCTGATTATCCATTGATAGGGGTTCTGAAATCCCAGGGCCCTAGTGGTTTGAGATCGGCCCTTTATTCCCACATATTGGAAAGGAAACACAATCGGATGCCTCTCGCTGCTGAAGGGTATTGGAGATCTCATATACCTGGTCTTACAGAGGAACATTGGCATGACATACTTTAGTGTCCCCTGCGGCTAACAATAAAATTACCCAACTGTATATTATACATAACTGCTATCTGACACCTATCAGGCTTTTTCGCATGGGTAGGTCACAGAACGACTGGTGACATAGATGTAGTTCCCTGAGGGCTGACTTCTGGCACCTTATCTGTTCATGCCCTTATATCCGTTCCTTTTGGGAGGCGGTCATGTCCTTTTTGTCCTCCTTACTGGGAAGACCAGTCCCACGGGAACCTCTTCCTTGCCTGTTCGGTGTGTTAGATGAAGAAAGTTGGCCGCATTATATTAGGATAATGCTACGTGGATCCCTTTTCATGTCTACATGGAAAAGATTAATAAATACTATGCTGCCCTATGAACGTATGGTATACAAAAATAGGAATTGCCCGGGGAAACCATGTGTGGGGTGTGTGGTGCTCCTCTGCTGATACCCTGTTCTCTGTCACAGACTTTCGTTCCTCTAGGGATGCTTTATTAACACAACAGACTTAGACTGTCTCTTCTGCTGATAGGAGTTGTGGTTGCATATTTGATAGGGATGAGTATCTGACCAAGACTAGTTTACCCTCCCATAGCCCTGTTCTGTCCTTCCCTCCTCTCCCTCTCCCGTCTTCTTCCCTAGTGTCTCGCCGGACTGTTTACTGGCACTGTGTCTTTTTATCCCTCTTTTGCATGCAGAGATTTTCTCCGGCTCCTTCTCGTCTGGTTTCGTCCCCTCTTCCTCTGCTCCCCCCCTTCTCTCTCTTCTTTGTCTTGCTGATCTCTTTCCCCTTTCTCTCTTAACAGACGGTTTCCCCCTAGGAAGTGATATTTTATGATACTGTATGCACTGTTATTTCCTACTTGGATTATGGACCACATACAAGAAACTTGTTTTGATGATAATTTATTTTGGATGTGAGTCTGTCTACTCATCATTTGACATACCATTCTGTATATTTTGTGTACGTGCTGATACTTTCCCCTGCGTGGGATATTTTTCTTCTTCTGTGGCTTGTGCGGAGCCTTGTTTGTTTTTTTCTTTTTTGTTCTTTAATGCCTTTATTCCCTGTTCAATAAAACAAATAAAAAAATTGAAAAAAGAACTTCCAGGCCATATAGGATGCCTTAACCATTGGATTAATAAGCGGGGGGGTGGGAGCATTCCAAAAGGGAGCATATAATATATCTCTTACTGAATAAGGGGCTGCATAGGAGTTTTCCATATCAACCCAAGGGAGGGATGCTGTGTATTGACACCAATAGTATAATTGAAGGTTTGGAGCCCTTACCAATCCGGGGCGTGACATAATATGTGAAGACAGCCTGGGTTTCCTACCCAGCCAAATAAAAAAGCACTTTTTGTGCTTTAAGAAAGAAGGATGAGGGAAGAGGTATTGGAAGGGTTCTAAATAAATACAACAGCTTGGGTAAGAGAAACATTTTGTAGGTTGCTACTCTGCCCACCCATGAGATTTCAGAGCTGGCAAAATGGTCCATGTCTGTCTGTAGGGAAATTAAGTCTTTCGTAATTATCTGCGTATAGTGACTTAGAGGGGTAAGAGAGGTGAATGCCTAAGTATTGTAGACTTGAGGGCTTCCATTCAAAAGGGTATGTATCTTTTAGTTTAAGCAGCGCTGAAGGGGGAGGTTTATAGGCAAAGCTTGTGTTTTCATGCTGTTAAGATGGTAGTAAGACAATGTTCCATAAAACTATATATTAGTCATAACTGCTGGAAGTGATATCTCTTCATTGGTGTCTAATATGACGTCATCTGCATATAGCGAGATGGTGTGTTCATTTTTTCCAACCGTAACCGCTTGAACTCTCTCGTCCTGTCTAATAGATAGAGCCAGGGGTTCCATGGAGAGAACATAAATCAATGGGGAGAGAGGGCACCCTTGACATGAGCCGTTTGTAATGGGGAATGGGTCAGATAGGGCACCATTCAACCAACACTTTAGCTGTTGGAGTGGAATATAGGGAATTGAGAGCTGATAGTATATTCCCTGTGAATCCTATATGAGATAAGACCGAAAAGGCGAACGACCAACGAAGTCGGTCAAACGCCTTTTCCGCGTCTAATGCAATAATTACTGCCTGTGTAGATGAACGTTCAAGATGGTATAGAATATTGAGGTATCGGAGTGTATTATCAGAACCTTGGCGACCAGCGATAAAACTCGACTGGTCCATGTGCACTAGAGATGGAAGGATTTTGAAAAGGCAACAGGCCAAGAGCTTTGCATAGACTTTAACATCTGGGTTCAGGAGCGAAATAGGCTGGAAATTCTGAGGTCTATCAGGCGCCTTCCCTGGTTTTGGCAAAGTGGTAATAATTGCTTGCAAGTTCTCCTTTGGGAACCTGCCAGTGTTGATTGCTGCCCTACAATACTCCACTAAGTGTGGGGCTAGGAGATCACTGAAAGTTTTATAATAAGAGGCAGCAAAGCCATCTGGGCCTGGGGCCTTACCCATAGGCAAGGATCTAATGATCTGCAGGACCTCAGGGAGTGTAACATCACAGTTTAGGTCCTGTAATTGGGTCTGTGTTAAAGTAGGGAGGTGTAAACTAGAGAGGTAAGAGTGTATAGAGGATGGTAGGTCTGGAGGGCTATGAATGGAGTCTTGCAGGTTGTATAAATGGAAGTAAAAGGAGCCAAAGCCGTTAGCAATATTGGAAGGGGTGTAGAGTCTGTCATTAATCACAGGATGCAATATAAATGGGATGCAGGATTTCGTTTGTCGCTGTTGTAAGCAGTTAGCTAGTGGCTTACTTGTTGTTTTGGGAATAATATTGTGCCTGTAGTTTCCTATACGATTTTTCATAAGAGGAGAGAAGCATGCAGCAAAGTTCTCGCCGCACACCAGCTACTGACTCAGCATTGGAGGGAGAGGGTAGTGTTTGATTTGTTAATTCTGCTTGTTTGAGTCGAGCTAATGTATCATTGAAAAGCTGCTCCCTTTGCTTTTTTAGGGTGGAGCTATACTTGATGCAGAAACCCCTTATAACTGCTTTGTGGCAGTTCCATACAAGGATGGCATCCTCCACAGAGCCAGAGTTACATGAGAAGTAGTCTTCTATATCCTTTCTCAGACAAGGAGCATAGATCGGATGAGACCACAGAAAGGGATTGTTGCGCCAGGCATAGACTGGAAGGAGGAGACAGGATCAAGGAGCTTCAGAGCCACAGCGGCGTGGACTGACCATTTTATGGATTGTATGTCCGAGTGGAGGGACTTGTTGATGAGTGACCTGTCTATTAGAAACAAATCTATATGGGATTATGTGTTGTGAACTCCAGATAGGAATGTGTAAGCCCTTTCAGAGGCGTGATGAATGCGCCAAATGTCATATAGATCTGTAGCAGAAAGAAAAGGGGTTAAAGAGGCAGAATGGAAGCAGGAGGAGGAGGTGGAGTCTAAGGAGGCATCAACGACTGTGTTGAAGTCTCCACACACTACTAAGGAACCCCAAGCTGTGCTATTGACTTTTTCCATTAAATGCTGCAGAAATCGCGTTTGACCTGTGTTCGGTGCATATAATGAAACAATAGTAAAGTGTGTACAGTAGCATTGATGGTGCAACGAAGTATTACATACCTCCCCTGCTCTTCTGTGACAGATTCCTTCAATGTAAACGCAACGGAATTCTTAATCACTATGAAAACACCCCTTTCTGTGGAACTGAAATGAGAATTAAAAAGGGGTGGCGTAGACGGTATGCGTCTTTAGCCAGCAGATGTGATTCTTGTACACATAACACATCACATTTTAACAGTTGAGCTTCCTTCCATAAGTGCGCTCTTCTATGGGGAGCATTTAGCCCATTCACATTTAGACTAGCATTGGTTATAGCCATACAGACAACATGGATAACAAATGATAACTTAACAGCTTGTGATGAATATCAGAGTGGCAAGACGCACTTCCCAGCCAAGCGTGCATCTGCCAGGCGTTCACTGAGCACTTCGAGAAGACTAGAGTAAAGTAAAATAGAGACACCAACGTACCTACAACAATAAAAAAAAAAAAACAACAAGAAAACAACATGAAGAAGGAGAGCTTGTCGAAGCAATCGCCATCCCACAGACAATAGGGGTCAGAGTCCACTCTGAAACCGTGCACTCTGGTCACAGCACGGAGCCCACTCAGGAAACATGGAAGAGTACACCATCCATTTACAGAGCTGTTAAAGCCGGAGCCCAGTCCTTCACTTTGTCAGGTGTTCTGGGTGACCCAGATCTTGTGGAAGGGTAAATCGGTGTAATGTTCCATTGGGATAAAAGTGTTTCTCCTTCTTGAAGAGAGCGAATGACATGCTGAGAGTTGTCATATCTGACAGGAAAGCCCCAGCGGTACATGATCTTAACGTAAAGCTGAAGTGATCAGCAGAAGAGATATGAGTGACTGCAAGGTGGAGGCAGACAAGTCTGTGTACACAGTGATTTTATAGTACGGAGCAGGTAACCTATTGTTGCGACGTGCATATTCCATTAGTTTTTCTTTTACTTGGACAAAATGGATGCGTGCTAGGACATCACATGGTACGGTGTCCTCCAGGTGTTTGGGTCTTGGGACCCTATGTGCTCGGTCCACCATTAGCTCAGACGTGGAACAATCAGGCAGGGTAGATTTAAGCAGAGAGAGGACAAAGTTTGGTATGTCAGCAGGAGCCACATTTTCAGGAATACTGCGCAATTTAACATTGTTGCGGCGGCTCCTATTCTCCAGATCCGACACTTTGAGTTTTAGAGCAAGAACATCATCCTCCATTTCATTAGTTTTATCTATGAGAGAATTATGAGAATTGGCAAATTCTCCAAATTTCTGTTCAACATGGTCAGTTCTACCTTCCAATGCTAACACTGAGGTATTGAGAGGGTTA
Organism: Hyla sarda; assembly: GCF_029499605.1. NCBI lineage: Eukaryota > Metazoa > Chordata > Amphibia > Anura > Hylidae > Hyla > Hyla sarda. The sequence goes on from NC_079192.1 coordinate 357,793,273, forward strand.
ACCAGCTTATACATGTCCTGCATAACTGATGAGCGCAGCAATAATAGCATATTTTTAAGTGCAGTATCTGTTAGGGCTTAATTGGAGACCGGTACCCTAGCTAGTGGGTCATCTGAGGCTTGGTTCCCATGGGTATCAGCCCCCCAGAGTCCTATGTCATCGTTGTCAGTGGTGGACAGCAGAGGAGGGCGCTCAAACATGGGAGTTATGCGCAGGAGAGCTCCCAACAGTGGAAGTCGGGGGGACTCGTGGATTCGGCTCTTTTCCTGTATTCAGCCGCGGCAGGACAGGGGGATTAAGTCGCCCCCGGAGATGCAGATCACCACCCTGAGGAGGTCAGAAAATTCGTGGATGTATACAAGGACGGTACCGAGGAAGATCGGCGGTGTAGCGGAGAATATAGGTGAGCTCCTTCTTCTTCCCCAGGCTGAGCCCGCCCTGAAGAGGTAGCATGGCCGCCGGCGTCATCTTGTGAGGCGGCCGAGCGGGACACAAAGTGAAATCTCTCCAAAGTACCCGGCTTAACTTGTCTCCGCCGCCTCGCAGGCATCTCTGCTGGAATTCTGGAGACAGTAGTTGGTGGTAAGGAGCGGTGTTATGCAGTTTCTTAGTCGCTTTAACAGGCTTCTGTGCGGAGCTGCTCTAAGCTGCGTCCATCCGCCTCGGCTGCCAGGCCACGCCCCCGTCGCCTCTGCCACCTTTCAACGTCTAATGGAGCGATGCCTAGAACATCTCAACTTTTTTAGTGTGTTACTGTATTTGGACAACGTCATTGTCTACTCCAAGACTTATCAAGAACATCTGGACCATTTGAAAGAGGTGTTCCAAGTCCTGATCCAACATGGACTGAAGATCAAACCCTCTAAGTGCCATCTACTGAAGCCATGCGTCCATTATCTCGGCCATGTGGTCAGTGCAGAGGGCGTCCAGCCTGACCCAGGAAAAGTGAGTGTTGTCAAGGACTGGCCTACCCCACGGACGGTAAGGCCCATCAGAAGCTTCCTGGGATTCACTGGCTACTACCGGCACTTCATCTCTCACTTTGCACAGATTGATGGACCCCTTAAAGCTCTTCTCCGGGGTACTGTGAAGGAGAACTATAATGGAAGACTCCCGATCCAGTGGGTGAGGGACAAGAAACTGCGTTCCAGGCTTTGAAGTACCTGTTCATCGAGCCGCCTATCTTGGCATATCCTGATTATGGCATGCCCTTTAGGTTGTACACCGATGCCAGCTTCAAAGGCCTGGGAGCTGTTCTATCCCAGGTGCAGGAAGGTAAAGAAAGGGTGATAGCCTATGCCAGAAGACATCTGCGAGGAGCGGAGAAGAGCGACTCCAACTACAGTTCCTTCAAGCTGGAGCTCCTCGCCTTGGTCTGGGCAGTGACAGAAAAGTTTAAGGACTATCTAGCAGCCACCCCTTTCACCGTGTACACTGACAACTACCTGTTGGCACATCTGAATACAGCAAAATTGGGAGCAATTGAGCAGCGTTGGGCCTCTAGACTGGCCAACTACGACTTCAACATTAAATACCGAAGTGGCAAATCTAATGTAAACGCTGATGTGCTATCCCATATGGCCCCTGGCGAAGAACCACCTGTCGAGGACGAGTGGGAAGACGTGGAGATGCCCCTATTCTATCAGAGGTTCGTGAGTCAGAATGTCCTGACTACACAGAAAGACGGTGAACCTGGATCTACAAAAGGTTCCTGAGGAAGACTCTACATGACGAAAGTCGTGTCATGGAGGATCTGGTGGACTACCTACTCCTGAAAAAGGTACCAACCCGTCTACGTCGGTCTCAATGTGACTATGAATTGAAGAGGTTGTGGCGGCAAAGAAACCGACTGTTTATCCACAAAGACCTGCTGTACAGGAACTTGCTGGATCCAGTCTCTGGTGAACAACTCCATCAGATCCTGATTCCTAGAATAGATGATGCAATGGTCCTAAATGCCTATCATGATCAGTCGGGACACTTTGGGATGCACAAAACCAAAGTCACCATCAGACAGAGGTTCTATTGGATTGGGATGCAAGGAGACATTTAAAAGTGGTGCGGTGAATGTACTGTCTGCAACGTCACCAAGAATCTCCGCAAGGATGCAAGAGCACCCCTTCATCCCATCCAAACTGAAAGCCCCAACAATGTGGTCGCCTTGGATCATGTGAAGTTTTCCTCTACACGGTCTGGATACTAGTGTTGCTCGCGAATATTTGGAAAGCAAATTTTATTCGCGAATATGCGATATTCGCGAATAAAATTTGCATTGCAAATATTCACGATTATAGCACTATATATTCTATATACTATATACTATATAATTACGAATATTGTTTTTTTTTTGGTTTTTTTCACAGTATACATCACAGTGATCATCCCTCTCTGCTTCCAGCTTGTGTGGTGTAAAGAAGGCTCTAATACTACTGTGTGAGACTGGTGCGCGAATTTTCGCATATTCGAAAATTTGCATATGCGAATTTTCGCATATGCAAATTTTCGCTTATGTTAATTTTAGTATATGATAATTTTCGTATGTGTTAATTTTCACATATGCGAAAATAAAACGAGAATATTATGAATATGCGAATATTCGCGAATATATGACGAATATTCGTCCATATATTCGCGAATATTCGCGAATTCAAATATGGCCTATGCCGCTCAACACTACTGGATACACCTAAACCCTTACCATGGTAGACCACTACTGCAAGTGGGTAGTGGTAGTGCCTGTCAAGGACCTCACGGCAAAGACTGCTGCGTCGATGTTCTATTCCAACTGGGTCCAGACTCTGGGATGTCCGGAGTCGGTCCTCACGGACCAGGGAACAGCTTTTGAAGCCCAACTGTTCCAAGAATTGTGCCAGTTTCACGACTGTAAGAAGCTCCGGACTGCAGCCTACCACCCCCATGGGAATGGATTGTGTGAACGCATCAATCAGGTCTTCATACACATGCTGCGAGCAGCGTCAGTATCCAAACACTAACAAATAGCCCAAGGATGGTTTAAGGGTCAGTACCCAAGCACAAAGAGTGGCTTCGGCTATTGCCTGAGCTGTTGGAGATATACAACAATACCATCCATGGGGTGCACTCCCTTCTTCCTAATGACCCATCATTGGGCAACTTCCCAAGGACCAAGCATTTGGGATGCAAGCACCCTTCAACAATTCTCCACAAGCCTTACAAGACTGGGTCTCTTATCATCAAAGGAGAATTCAGGAAGCTAAGGAGATTGTTGGAAAGAAAATGGGCGAGGCCCAAGAACGTCAGCAGCGATACTACAACCGCCATGCCTCTGTTAAGCCGTTACAACTGGGAGACAGGGTTTGGCTAAGGAAGTTCCCCAGAACACACAAGTTAGATTCCACCTAGGAGACGGAACCTTATACTATAACCACTGTGCCATACCCAGACTCAGACATCTACGAAGTCCAGTTAGACCGTGAGGGAATAACTCCTGTAAGACCAGCTCCGACCTCACCGATCCCCATCAGTCCAGGATCAAGTGCAACTCCTGCCTCCAGCCCTCAAGCTGGTCCCTCTGGGACTGAAGTAACAAGAGTCCCGGCAGAAGAATGTGTTCTCAGCAGTCCGGCACTACGAAGATATTCGGAGACAAGTGGGGATAGATATATTCTGCTAGATGCGAGTGTGTGGTGGTGTTCTGGTTATCTTAGCTGTGAGAACTTCGTAATCGTGCAAGAAATAAAGGAGAAACCAGCAACTCACCGAGTACACTTCTTCCGACTTTCTAATTGAAATGAATACTCACATATAGTGTCCTGGGGAGGGGACATACACAGGGGGGATACCACAGGCGACAAGCTCTGTTTCGTACTTAGTACTTCATCCGGCCGTGTCACACTGTCTGGATGAGTGCACTATATACACAGGTACAGCCCATTAGTGACCACCCACACACATGATGTGCAACTTCCGAGAAGAGGCGGAGCAGATCACTGGTATATCGCTGTATTAGCCATCTCATTTAACCCTAAAGGGCCCATTGCATTCAATCTTAGTATCCAATGCAACTCCCTTTATAGAAGTCGGAAGAAGTGTACTGGGTGAGTTGCCGGTTTTTCCTTTATTTCTTGCACGATTACGAAGTTCAGTACACATAACTTGTAATCTATACTCACAAAAAAAAAAAGGTATATGACTATATCTCACAAAGAAAGAAAATGAGTCTTAGGTACTGTAACATGTTCTATCTTAGTCCATACCACTGTTAAGCACAAATGTCATGCACTAATATGTTCTTTTGTCTTTACGTGTTCAGGCTGCTCTTCCTGGCCAGAAGGTATTCCTGTAGCTAACTAAAAAATATACTTATCCAGTAAGGTAATAGTACGCTTAATTGTTTTCTAGATCAAGAGTTCTAGGGGTAAGTGTATAGTACCGATAGACCCTAGTAGCTAAGGCATTGGGCAGAAAGCCTCAGGCAACCCAATCCGCAACCAGCATATAACAAATGGAAATAGTATGTGGTATTATATCAAACATATGTCAAGAAAAAGGTAACAGTGAGATGAATTACAATATATAGAAGCATTACAGTCACTATACATACTGTGTCAAGAGTCAGAGATTTCAAACTCAAATATCTACATGTCAGTCAAATGTCAGACATCAATCCAATATCATATGTCAATAAAATTTTCAGCTATAGATGGATGTTATTGCTAGGATATAATTACGTTTTGTGCAAAGTCAGTGAATGCATAATCTCATAAATTAAAGTAAAATAGAGATACCAAAGGTATATAATTATACTCATCCTATCCAGTATATCCTGTTCGTGAGTAAGCACTAGTAGTATCCTGTTCTCAAATGATATTCCGTCATTATGTTATATCCTGTTCAGGTTTTATCCTGTTTGTGAATCAATTCCAGCCTTCCTGTTCATGTATCAGTTTTAGAGCATGTATGGACACTATCTAAATGCACAGAGACTCTATATATATTCTTTTCATGTTTATTATCACCAGCCTGAACTTGGACATTTGGATTAATGCTTCAGGACTTCATCCGGCCTTATGGCCATTGCGTCCCTCAACCTCAGGGGACCTACTTCGAGGATGACTCATTTTAAGTCGGAGGGTTTTTTGGTGTCTGAATGGAATGGAAGGGGGTCCGCTGTGCTGGGGGAGAGAATCCTGGAAGGGGTGGCTGAGTATTTAAACTAGGTGAGTGGGGGGAGGATAATAAAGCAAAGAAAACAGACAGTGGGATGGATAGGTTAGAGAGGGGTCAGGACATAATGGTGGGTGGAGAGGAGTCCTGTGGGGGGAGGTTAAGAGCAGTGGATAAGGAGATCCATGGGTTACAAACCAGCCGTAAAAATAAATGTAGCCCGAAAAATTGTAATCCCAATAATTCAAAAAATTCCATTAGCCCCAATAACTCAATAACTACAATAAGCCCCATTAACTCAAAAAATACCATTAGCCCCAATAACTTAAATAACAATGTTAGACCCAATAACGCAAAAAATCCCATTAGCCCCAATAACTTAAATAATAACGTTAGATCCAATAACTCAAAAAATCCCATTAGCCCCTATAACTTATATAGTACAATTAGCCCTTATAACTCAAAAAATAACATTAATCCCAATAACTCTGAAAATCCCATTAGTGAGACTATATGTGTAAAACTTAATGGAAATGTTAAGTGTATGTTCACAAATGCCAGAAGCCTAGCAAATAAAATGGGGGAGCTTGAGGCCTTGATACTGGAGGAACATATTGATATAGTTGGGGTCACTGAGACATGGCTGGACTCCTCGCATGACTGGGCTGTTAATCTGCAGGGGTTTACATTGTTTTGCAAGGATAGAATGAACAGAAAAGGTGGTGGAGTCTGTCTGTATGTAAGAAGTGGTATGAAAGCCAGTGTGAACGATGCCATAGTGTGTGAGGATTCCAAGGATGTGGAATCACTGTGGGTAGAATTACAAAAGGAGGGAAATATTGAAAAAATAGTATTTGGTGTAATCTACAGACCCCCTAATATCACTGAAGAGATAGAAGGTCAGCTGTATAAACAAATAGAGAGGGCCGCCCGAGCAGGTACAGTGGTAATAATGGGAGATTTTAACTATCCAGATATAGATTGGGGTCGGGGGCTGGCTAAAACTACAAAGGGGAGAAAATTCCTAAATTTATTGCAGGATAATTTTATAGGCCAGTTTGTGGAGGACCCAACAAGAAGTGATGCCTTGTTGGATCTGATCATTTCCAACAACGCAGAGCTGGTTGGTAATGTAACTGTGTGGGAAAACCTTGGTAATAGCGACCACAATATAGTTACTTTTGACTTAAAATGTAGAAAACAAAGACAGACGGGGAAGGCAAAAACATATAACTTTAAAAAGGCAAATTTCCCTGGGCTGAGAGCTGCACTACAGGACATAGACTGGGGGAGGTGTTCTCAAATACTGATACAGAAGGTAAATGGGACCTCTTTAAATCAACTCTAAATAACTATACAGCTAAATATATACCAAAGGGGAACAAATATAAACGATTAAAACTAAATCCTACATGGCTGACAAATGATGTTAAAAGAGCAATAAACAACAAAAAAATAGCCTTCAAAAAATTCAAATCTGATGGGTCCATCAGACCCATCAGATTAGAATTTTTTGAAGGCAATTTTTTTGTTGTTTATTGCTCTTTTAACATCATTTGTCAGCCATGTAGGATTTAGTTTTAATCGTTTATATTTGTTCCCCTTTGGTATATATTTAGCTGTATAGTTATTTAGAGTTGATTTAAAGATGTCCCATCATTTAAACAGTACAAAGCGCTTAATAAAATCTGTAAAAATGTAATAAAAACAGCAAAAATTCTAAATGAGAGACAGGTGGCCAAAGAAAGCAAAACTAATCCTAAATATTTTTTTAGATATATAAATACAAAAAAAAAACAAGGACAGAGCATGTAGGACCCCTTAATAATGATAATGGGGAGGTTGTCACGAGCGATCAAGAGAAGGCGGAGCTACTGAATGGGTTCTTTAGTTCTGTATACACTATGGAAAAAGGAGCTGTCATTGGCCAGGTCAGTGCTGGTAACACATCATGTAATGTACTGAACTTGCTTAATGTAGAGATGGTACAAGGTAAGTTAAGTAAAGTAAATGTAAGCAAATCTCCAGGGCCGGATGGACTACACCCAAGAGTTCTTAGAGAGGTAAGTTCAGTAATATCTGTACCCTTGTTCATGATATTTAGAGATTCTCTGGTGTCTGGTATTGTGCCAAGGGACTGGCGCAAGGCTAATTTGGTACCAATCTTCAAGAAGGGCTCTAGGTCTTCGCCAGGCAATTATAGACCGGTAAGTCTAACGTGCATTGTGGGTAAATTGTTTGAAGGACTTATAAGGGATTACATACAGGAATAAATAGGGGATGATAGTATTATAAGTGATAGCCAGCATGGGTTTACTAAGGATAGAAGTTGTCAAACCAATCTAATTTGCTTTTATGAAGAGGTGAGTAGAAGCCTTGACAGAGGAATGGCTGTGGATATAGTGTTTTTGGATTTTGCCAAAGCGTTTGATACTGTCCCTCATAGACGTCTGACAGGTAAGTTAAGGTCTTTGAGCTTGGAAACCTTAGTTTGTAACTGGATTGAACACTGGCTCATGGATCGTACCCAGAGAGTGGTGGTCAATGATTCATACTCTGATTGGTCCCCGGTAATTAGTGGTGTACCCCAAGGTTCAGTACTGGGCCCGCTGTTGTTTAATTTATTTATCAATGATATAGAGGATGGTATTAACAGCTCTGCTTCTATCTTTGCAGATGACACCAAGCTTTGTAGCACGGTACAGTCTATAGAGGATGTGCATAAGTTACAAGATGACTTGGATAGACTAAGTGTCTGGGCATCCACTTGGCAAATGAGGTTCAATGTGGATAAATGTAAAGTTATGCATCTGGGTACTGATAACCTGCATGCATCGTATGTATTGGGGGGATTAAACTGGCAGAGTCACTGGTAGAGAAGGATCTGGGTGTACTTGTAGATCACAGACTACAGAATAGCAAGCAATGTCAGGCTGCTGCTTCCAAAGCCGGCAGGATATTGTCATGTATAAAAAGAGGCATGGACTCAAGGGACAGGGACATAATACTCCCCCTTTATAAAGCATTGGTACGGCCTCACCTGTAATATGCTGTTCAGATTTGGTCGCCTGTTCATAAAAGGGACACTGCAGAGTTGGAAAGGGTGCAGAGACGCGCAACTAAACTAATATGGGGCATGAAACATCTTAGCCTTGAGGAGCGACTAAAGGAGTTACAAATGTTTAGTCATGAGAAGAGACGTTTAAGGGGGGATATGATAAACGTATATAAGTATATAAATGGCCCATACAAAAAATATGGAGAAAAACTGTTCCAGGTTAAACTCCCCCAAAGGACGAGGGGTCACTCCCTCCGTCTGGAGAAGAAAAGGTTTAGTCTAAAGGGGCGACAACCCTTCTTTACCGTGAGGACTGTGAATTCATGGAACGGTCTACCTCAGGAACTGGTCATAGCAGGAGCAATTAACAGCTTTAAAACAGGGTTAGATACATTCCTGAAACAAAATAATATTAATGCTTATGCAGAATTATAAAACTACATCCCTTTCCCTTATCCCCTTACACCCTTCCCTTCAATTCCCTGGTTGGACTTGATGGACATATGTCTTTTTTCAACCATACTAACTAACTATGTGTCTCGGTACAGGACCTTGTCCTGTCCCTGTCCAAAGTCACCTCAGTTGGAGTCCCTCCATTCCACAAGACTCTCCTGCAAGGCTTCCCCCCCCTTGCAACTACACTTTCTAAAATGCATTATAAATGTATTGTGTGCATTGATCACTGTATGTATAAAGTTGTACTAAGGTATTGGGCCTTTCTGGATCATGTGATATTATCCTGTGATGTACCCAGAGTTCCCTGGGTACAGGACCTCCAGGCTTGTCAGCCAATGGGCTGTAGTCCAGCCCCCTAGTATATAAGGGGCTGTAGTCTCCAAATTCGCTCTCTTCTCTCTTGGGACCTGCACCTAAAGCAAGCACAATCAGCATATCTCAATTCATCTACCTGGACCAAAGCCTAAGGAACCAACATCCACTACAAAATCGTGAGTTACCAAGCTCTATCTACAAATTCTTTGTGACTACCATTAAACTCAAATCCTATAATTAGTAGCACAGTGGCCTCAAAACTACTAGTCCCAGCAAAGCCTGTGAGGAACCTGCATCCCGGTAACCTCAGGAGAAACAGTATATTTGTAAAGACTGTTTGCACAAGAATTTAAGTAAAAGTTCCAATTACCTCATAAATCCTGCTATGGACATTCCATTTATTTACTGCCGTTTTTGGGCCGGTTGTAAGCAGGGCCTTCTGTACAAAACAACCTCAACCTGGCGTCACGACAAACCAAAGGTTAATACCACCAGACCCTGTAACATCATTGCCTCACCCAGTCACCACAGTTTATTTTTCACCAACCCACTTGTCAACTTTAAATTTTAATCCTTTGAACTGTGTTTATCTTACAACAAGGTATGTAAAAGCTGAGTTTAATAAAAATAACATTTTAAAAATACAGTCGCTTTAGAAGCCTAATGTGTTTGGAATGCACAGGCTCTTTACTATAATGCGTGTTTGCGTGTACACAACTAGAAAGATTTAAGGTGTGTTTGCAGAAAAATATAAAATTCAACAAAACTGTGTTAAACAGGCCAGATACGTGTCAGAAGAATATGCTTTTTGTGTGCCAGAGATGACGGTGTTTGCAGAACTATGTGAAATGCAACAGACCTGTATTAACACTATCGGCTAGATACTTATTACCTATCAACATGCTTTTTGACTGGATGATTACTGCACAATGCGTACTGACAGTGTTTGCGGAACCATATAAAAAACAATGGAACTACAGGCTAGATAGCGATCACGGCACTAGCTACTGTAGCTGGTTGAGGATCACTATTCAATTCAGGTATTTGCAGGTATGAGTCTTGAAAAAGGCTTTTGATTTGTGGTAGCAAAAGATGGTATGTGGTCGACAATAGTGAATTTTAGATCCCTCTCACTGTGTCCTTTGTTCAGGAAATGCTTGGGAACGGGTAAATCAGCATGGCCCTTACGTATAGTATAGCGGTGCTGATTTACCCGGGTCTTTGCATCGTTGATAGTCTCCCCGACATATAACAAATCACATGGAAATTGTAGTACATACACAATAAATTCTGTGTTGCAAGTGAGATAGAAGTTGATTGGGAAACGTTTTCCTGTGGTGGGATGAACAAATTAATTTCCCTTGTTCATGTATGAACAATTTATACATACACGACAAGGGGAAAGATCCTTTGTTGACGGTGGACAATAGTCCCTGTGTTGATTTTCGGAGGCTTACATCAGCTTTAACCAGCTGATCTTTGAGGTTATAAACCTACAAAAGGCATCTGCCCAAATTGAATAAATAAATATCACAAATTGGTAATCATAAAAGTTTTTATACTTTATACACAAAAATTCATATAACAAGCAATGGATATACCCATCTGTGACGGACTGACTCCGCCAAAAGTGACTTCTCCTTCCCGACGACAAGCTCCAGCATATCACAGGCAATATCCCCAGGCAGAACTAGAGATTATTGCATCCTTGTACCCAAAGAACCAGGCAACACCAGTCTTCAGGTATAAAATCAGAACTCTTTATTAAGGAACAAGTGTCTTCTTTTATTGGAAGGACATCACAGGGGGAAGGGTCAGTAAAGACAATAAAGGTGACGGTGAGTCTGGGAGATAATCCAATAAAGTTGATTAGCTCTCCCTATACAGTACCTTGAGTGCAAAAAGTGGAGGTGTGCAGAAGTTGGACTGTGTGCAAACAGGAGAAGCATGTGTAGAATTAGTGTAGTGTACAAAAGGTGAACCGTGTGCAAAATGTGAACCATGTGCAAAAAGGTGTATTGTGTAAAGGAGGTCGACAGTGTGCAAAAGGTAGACCATGTGCAAAAAGGTGTATTGTGCACAGAAAGTGGACCGTGTGCAGAAAGTGTATGAAACAGTAAATAAAAGTATTTTAACTTTGAGCTTTATGTCACTGGACAACATCAACTGAGGGGTACAAATAGTGATGTCCTAAAGTCCATCCAAGTAGGTAGGGTGACTCTAGGATCCGTCACAGTGCTCCCCCTTTTTGTTTCCAGTGACAGACCCAGCTAGATCCACACGGGTCGGCTTGGGGCTGTCTTGCTGGCTAGGTAGTTAACTCCGATTGCCGAGGCAACCCATCAGCATTTCCATTCTGTTTACCTGGCCGATATTGTATTGTAAAATTAAATGGCTGTAGGGCCAGGCTCCACCGCAGTAGTTGTCCATTGTCCCCAGACACCAGGTTGAGCCAAACCAAGGGGTTGTGGTCCGTGAGTACAGTAAATGAGCGTCCATACAAGTAGGCTTGTAGCTTTTTGAAGGCCCACACCAACGCCAGGCACTCTTTTTCAATAGCAGCATACCCTACCTCCCTGGGCAGCAATTTGCGGCGGATGTAGACCACCGGGTGTTCATCACCGTCCTCGCCCACTTGGCTCAACACTGCTTCCAATCCAAAAGTAGAGGCTTCTGTATGGACACAGAAACGTTTATTTGAATCCGGAGCCACTAGTACCGGTGCAGAAATCAATGCAGCTTTTAATTGTTTGAATGCAGACTCACACTCTGGGGACCACAGGACCTGTCGGGGAAGGTTCTTCTTTGTCAAGTCAGTTAGGGGCTTTGTGTTGGTGCTAAAGTTAGGTACAAATCTGCGATAATAACCTGCAGTACCAAGGAAAGCTAAAACCTGAGTCTTGGTACGGGGGGTTGGCCAATTTGCGACTGCCTCTACCTTAGCCGGCTCCGGCTTTTGTCGTCCACTGCCCACCCGATGCCCGAGGTACTGCACTTCAGACATCCCTATGTTACATTTCTCTGGCTTTAAAGTTAGGCCTGCTGCTTTTATGCGGTCTAATACGGTACCTAGGTGGGACAAGTGTTCCTACCAGGTATTACTGTAGATCGCAATGTCGTCCAGGTATGCGCAGTCATAATCTTGGAGGCCATCGAGGAGCCGATCTACCATCCTCTGGAACGTTGCCTGAGCATTCTTCATCCCAAATGGCATAACCCTACATTGGTATAAACCAAATGGGGTGATGAAGGCCGACTTTGGAACTGCGTCCGCTGCCAGAGGGATCTGCCAGTACCTTTTGCATAGGTCGAAGGTGGACAGGAACTAACCCAGAGAGATGCGGTCTAACAACTCATCTACTCGGGGCATGGGGTAAGCGTCGGTCACTGTACGGTCATTGAGCCTCCACACAGTCCACACAGAATCTTGTCGTCCCATCCTTCTTAGGCACCAAGACTACCGGAGAGGCCCAAGGACTCTTGGATGGCTCGATCACTCCCACATGAAGCATCTCCTTGATTTCCCCTAGCATACCTTCCCGTACAGCCTCAGGGACTCGGTACGCCGCTTGGCGTAATGGGGTCTGCCCTGGAGTCTCCACACGGTGTACTGCAGCCGTGGTATATCAAGAACGGTCTGAGAATAAGCTGCTTCTCTGATCTAACAGCTGGCGAACTTGAGTCCTCTGGGACTCAGTTAGCTGTGCGGTGAGCTGTATCGCGCCAGGCTTCTCTGTCCCCGTCGACACCTGGGGGCAAATCTAACAGCGGTAATCCCTCTGTATCATCTACTGCTGGGGCGCATATAACTGCTATCTCCTCAGGTCATTCCTGGTAAGCTTTTAACATGTTCACATGGAAGGTCCGCTGGATCCTTCTATCTGTACATTTAGCCACTAGGTCTGTGGTGTAGCACAGCTTCTTCACCACCCTGTATGGTCCTTGCCACGTTGCCTGCAGTTTATCCTTCTGGGAAGGCTTAAGTGCTAAGACCTTCTGTCCTTCCTCGACGGTACGGCTCCGGTCGGTTGGGTCGTACCACCGCTTCTGCCGACCCTGCACTACTTGAAGGCTCTCCCGGACCATGTCTGTGAGGTCCTTCAATCTATCCCTCAACACCAATACGTACTCTACGAGGGTCGGCCCCTCGGTTTCTAGTTCACCTTGCCAGTGCTCTCGCAGCAAATCTAGAGGACCCCTAACACGCCGACTGTAAACCAACTCAAATGGTGAGAATCCGGTCGATTTCTGTGGAACCTCCCGATAGGCGAACAAGAGGTGCGGCAGGTATCTTTCCCAATCCCTGTGAGTGGCCGTAAACTTCCGTAGGAGCTGCTGGAGAGTCCCATTGAACCTCTCGCACAGTCCGTTAGTCTGGGGATGGTACGGGGAGCTGAACTGTGGTTTGATGTGGCACAACTCCAACAACTGTCGGGTTACCTCTGCTGTGAACTTTGTTCCCTGGTCTAAGAGAATCTCTCGGGGAAATCCTTCCCTGGTAAATATGCCCACCAAAGCATTAGCCACTGTCTCTGCCTCAATATTTGCTAGGGGAATAGCCTCGGGGTAACGGGTGGCATAGTCCACAACGGTAAGAATATATTTCTTTCCTGATGGGCTTGGTGTAGGGAGAGGGCCCACCAGATCGACAGCTACCCGGCTAAAGGGCTCGTCTATGATGGGTAGAGGGTGAAGGGGTGCTTTAACATGGTCCTCTTTACTCCCTACCCGTTGGCACACATCGCACATCCTGCAGTATTGTCTGATGTCATTGGTCACCCCAGGCCAGAAGAATGTCTGGGTTATGCGGTTGTGTGTCTTAGTCATCCCGAGATGTCCAGCAAGTGGAATGTCGTGCCCTATCCTGAGTAAGTCCTGACGGTACATCCGAGGGACCACCAACTGGCGTTTAAGTAAATTACATGAACCTTTCCCTTCAGTCACCCTATATAGTAGGTTTTTATCCCATTCTAGTCTTTCGTCCCCAAGTCCTATGCCATCTGTCCCTGCCTTTGCTCGGTAAGTGGCAAGGGTTGGGTCGGTTAAAGTCTCTCGAGCAAAGTCAGTCAGAGAATCCCACTGTATGGGGGGGTAGTGTCTGGGCAGGGGCAGTCTGGTTGGGTTGTTGTCATACCTGTGGCCCATCATCGAGCAGAGTCGCCTCTTTCTGAGCCTGCTGCCCGGTGGTTACCGGGTAAGCTTCGGTGGTTGTAGCAGGGAAATATGAAGAATTCAGCCACCCCAAATCATTGCCCAAGAGTACTTCTGCTGGCAAGTTCTCCATAACTCCCACTTCTATCTCCCTGGACCCAGCCTCCCAATCAAGAAAAGCCTTGCGGTGGGGGATCAGCATAATCCTTCCCCCGGCAACACGCACAGCCACAGTCCAGCCAGTCTTTTCTCGGTGTTGGACGATGGTCGGTTGGACCAACGTGAGAGTGGCTCCGCTGTCTCGAAGTCCCTGCACTTGCCGACCATATACCCAAACTCTCTGCCGGTGGTGGTTCCTGTTGTCAACCGTAGCTACTTGGACTGGGTCATCTTCGTGTAGGATCCCCATATCCTCTTCGCACCATTCCTGAGAAGTAGATTCAGCTTCCACGCAGGGAGCTGCCACTCGTGGGAAGGTCGCCGGTCTTTTCCAGTCTCAGGATGGAAGTCTTTCCTGAGGACAGACTCGCTTGTAGTGGCCTATTTGGTCACATGTATGGCACCTCACGTTGACAATCCTCCGGGGTGAATGATTAAAGATCACCGGAGCCGGACGACTGGGAGCAGGGGTTGCTGGGGCGGCCGGAGCCCATCGGGCTGCTGGTCTGCTTACAGGGTTCGCTGGCCGCCAGGCATCCAAGTATTGGTCAGCTAACACTGCAGATTTATCAAGTGTTGTGGGCTTCTGGTCCTTCACCCACTCTTTTACTGCAGTTGGCAATTGTTCAAAGAATTGTTCCAGGAGTAACAGCTGCATTACAATGTCTATGGTTGCTACCTCGCAGCCTGTTACCCAGCATTTTGCCAACCGGGTCAACTGATATGCAAATGGCTGCCCTTCTTTTCTTCGTAGATTCCGGAATATCATTCTGTGGGCTTCCGGAGTGATGTCATACCGAGCGAGTAAACGTTCCTTCACCCGTTCGTAGTCCCGACATTCTTCGGGTACTTTCTGATATGCCTCAGCAGCTC
The DNA here is from genome assembly GCF_029499605.1 of Hyla sarda. Lineage (NCBI taxonomy): Eukaryota > Metazoa > Chordata > Amphibia > Anura > Hylidae > Hyla > Hyla sarda. The sequence goes on from NC_079192.1 coordinate 357,808,430, forward strand.
TGCCAGTTAGACGACTCACCAAAACGTTTACCCAGTCGCCTTCCTCCAGTCTTTCCAGTCGGCACTGTCTCTCAAAGACTTGTAGGAAGCTGTCGATGTCCTCCCTCCCGTCTTCAAAGGTACGAAAAGCTGCGTAAGGTAGCTTCTTGCTGTGGGTACCATGACAGATTCCCTCTGTTCTTCTGATGTTGTTCGTCTCTGCTATATGTAGTTGGTTTACTTCCGATATAATTTTCTCCACTGAAGCTCGTGGAGGGTCTTTGCCTAGGAGGTCCAGGCGCCCCTGAACTTCCCTCTGGGCATCCATCCTGTCTGCTCTCTGGGTGAACGATTCACTGTTCCTGTCACCCTCCATCAGTTCTTTGATGATAGCCACTTTACTTTTGTTGCTGGCTACCCGACCTCTAGCTTCCAGAAGATCTTTTAGGGTGCTCCGCTTTAGTTTGTCATAGCACAACTCCATCCACTGCAAAGCCTTGTTGCTGAGACCGGGGTCAAGCCAGCGGCTGAATCTCCCCCAGCTGGGCTGGTCTCAGTGTTGATCCTGGAGAAGTCAGATCCCACCACTGCCACCAATTGTGATGGACTGACTCCGCCAAAAGTGACTTCTCCTTCCCGATGACAAGCTCCAGCATATCACAGGCAATATCCCCAGGCAGAACTAGAGATTATTGCATCCTTGTACCCAAAGAACCAGGCAACACTAGTCTTCAGGTATAAAATCAGAACTCTTTATTGAGGAACAAGTGTCTTCTTTTATAGGAAGGACATCACAGGGGGAAGGGTCAGTAAAGACAATTAAGGTGATGGTGAGTCTGGGAGATAATCCAATAAAGTTGACTAGCTCTCCCTATACAGTGCCTTGAGTGCAAAAGGTGGAGGTGTGCAGAAGTTGGACTGTGTGCAAACAGGAGAAGCATGTGTAGAATTAGTGTATTGTACAAAAGGCGAACCGTGTGCAAAAGTGGACCGTGTGCAAAATGTGAACCATGTGCAAAAAAGTGTATTGTGTAAAGGAGGTGGACAGTGTGCAAAAGGTAGACCATGTGCAAAAAGGTGTATTGTGCACAGAAAGTGGACCATGTGCAGAAAGTGTATGTAACAGTAAATAAAAGTATTTTAACCCCTTCAGGACCAAGCCCATTTTGGCCTTGAGGACCGGAGCGTTTTTTGCACATCTGACCACTGTCACTTTAAACATTAATAGCTCTGGAATGCTTTTAGTTATCATTCTGATTCCGAGATTGTTTTTTCGTGACATATTCTACTTTAACATAGTGGTAAATTTTTGTCGATACTTGCATCCTTTCTTGGTGAAAAATCCGTAAATTTGATGAAAAATTTGAAAATTTTGCATTTTTCTAACTTTGAAGCTTTCTGCTTGTAAGGAAAATGGATATTACGAATACATTTATTTTTTGGTTCACATATACAATATGTCTACTTTATGTTTGCATCATAAAATTGATGAGTTTTTACTTTTGGAAGACACCAGAGGGCTTAAAAGTTCAGCAGCAATTTTCCGATTTTTCACAAAAGTTTCAAACTCGATATTTTTCAGGGACCCGTTCAGGTTTGAAGTGGATTTGAAGGGTCTTCATATTAGAAATACCCCATAAATGACCCCATTATAAAAACTACACCCCCCAAAGTATTCAAAATGACATTCAGTCAGCGTTTTAACCCTTTAGGTGTTTCACACGAATAGCAGCAAAGTGAAGGAGAAAATTCACAATCTTCATTTTTTACACTCACATGTTCTTGTAGACCTAATTTTTTTATTTTTACAAGGGGTAAAAGGAGAAAATTTTTACTTGGATTTGTAGCCCAATTTCTCTCGAGTAAGCACATACCTCATATGTCTATGTAAAGTGTTCGGTGGGCGCAGTAGAGGGCTCAGAATGGAAGGAGAGACAAGGGGATTTTGGAGAGTACGTTTTTCTGAAATGGTTTTTGGGGGGCATGTTGCATTTAGGAAGCCCCTATGGTGCCAGAACAGCAAAAAAAAAAAAACACATGGCATACCATTTTGGAAACTAGACCCCTCGGGGAATGTAACATGGGATAAAGTGAGCCTTAATACCCCACAGGTGTTTCACGACTTTTGCAAATGTAAAAAAATAATGCTAATTTTTACCTAAAATGCTTGTTTTCCCAAAAATTTTAAATTTTTAAAAAGGGTAATAGCAGAAAATACGCCTAAAAATTTGAAGCCCAATTTCTCCCGATTCAGAAAACATGCCATATGGGGGTGAAAATTGCTCTGCTGGCGTACTACAGGTCTCGGAAGAGAAGGAGTCACATTTGGCTTTTTGAAAGCAAATTTTGCTCTGGGGGCATGCCGCATTTAGGAAGCCCCTATGGTGCCAGGACAGCGAAAAAAAAAAACCACATGGCATACCATTTTGGAAACTAGACCCCTCAGGGAACGTAACAAGGGGTTAAGTGAACCTTTATGCCCCACAGGTGTTTCACGACTTTTGCATATGTAAAAAAAAAAAATTTCTCCCGAGTCCGGCGATACCCCATATGTGACAATAAACTGTTGCCTTGAAATACGACAGGGCTCCAAAGTGAGAGCGCCATGCGCATTTGAGGCCTAAATTAGGGACTTGCATAGGGGAGGACATAGGGGAATTCTACGCCAGTGATTCCCAAACAGGGTGCCTCCAGCTGTTGCAAAACTCCCAGCATGCCTGGACAGTCAACGGCTGTCCGACAATACTGGGAGTTGTTGTTTTGCAACAGCTGGGGGCTCCATTTTGGAAACAGTGGCGTACCAGACACTTTCATTTTTATTGGGGAGGGGAGGGGGGCTGTGTAGGGGTATGTGTATATGTAGTGTTTTTTACTTTTTATTTTATTTTTGTTAGTGTAGTGTTTTTAGGGTACAGTCGCACGGGCGGGGGTTCACAGTAGTTTCTCGCTGGCAGTTTGAGCTGCGGCAGAAAATTTGCCGCAGCTCAAACTTGCAGCCAGATACTTGCTGTAAACCTCTGCCCATGTGAGTGTACCCTGTACATTCACATTGGGGGGGGGGGACGGGACATCCAGCTGTTGCAAAACTGCAACTCCCAGCATGCGCTGACAGACTGTACATGCTGAGAGTTTTAGTTTTGCAACAGCTGTAGGCACACTGGTTATGTATCACTGAGTTTGTGACCTAACTCTGTGTTTCACAACCAGTGTGCCTTCAGCTGTTGCAAAACTACAACTCTCAGCAGTCACCGACAGCCAACAGGCATGCTGGGAGTTGTAGTTATATAGCCAAAAACAAAGAGACCCACAATACTAATATTATTTCAAAAAGTATAACAATCTTTATTAGACAATAAAAAACAACCACTTTAAAAATAGTAAAAGGCAGAGGATGACCTTACGCAGGAGACAACAAGTGCCAGTGGACCTGGTATGGGCAATGTAGGCATTCAGTCAAGAACATACATAATGTAAGACTGGCACAGCTGCATACTTATGATATCGTAACAATAGATATAATATCTAACATACATTGATGTAACATAGGGAGCAGCAATGCAATATAACAAACATAAATAGGGACCCAAGATGGGTAATACCTAAAAAGACTACCTGTCATATACCCAAAGGCCAGGAACACCAAGCACCAAGTTTCTTGGTGTCCTGAAGAGGTTAACTTTGAGCTTTATGTCACTGGACAACATCAACTGAGGGGTACAAATAGTGATGTCCTAAAATCCATCCAAGTAGGTAGGGTGACTCTAGGATCCGTCACACCATCCTCCCTTAAAAAAACATATACACATGACATAAGACAATATAAAAAAATCAAGTGGATGGGGGGGGGGGGACATCCCCCAAAAGATGGACAAAAGATGATAATATGAAGAAATGTAAATATATTCACACTCACAGAGGTATATGACTAATCAAAAAGTATATACAGATATGAGTTAATCAATATTGCACTATGCCCATAGGTTCTATATTGCACTATGCCCATAAGTTCTATAAGTAATTATGGTCACTACAACTATAGTAAGGTGACCAGTGCATGTGCACACTAATAACATAAGGTGCAGGGCAAGGTGCAAGGTACAACTATAATCAAATGACCAGTGCATATGCACATTTGCAGCATAAGGTACAGGGCAAGGTGCAAGGTATCATATCATCGCATATAACACTGTTCAAATATACTATACCAATAAGTCTGAGGTACGCAGAGTATACTCCAGGATGTCCCCCCACCTCACACTCCAACGCGTTTCGCCAAGCTTCCTCTAGGAGTAATGAGGTAGGGGACATGTGGGAGCATTTATAATGCTATTAATTCAGCTTTGGCCAATGTCTAACCTTCGTGGTGGCACCATAGATATGTGGCGCTTCCGCGTCCACGCAGCTCCAGCACACGCCGCTGAGACCCGTCCGTCGACTTCCGCATTCAGCCGCAAACAGCGTTGTCATGCACAAGCCGAGAGGCGGCGTCCCATCAGCGCGAGCCGGGCTCATGCGCACGCAAGCGCTCAGCGTCACTCGGCCATATGTGATACTGCCAATTGGCAGGATCAGAGTACAGAGCAGGGATAAACAGTGAATGAATACCTGAGTATGAATGGGAGAATTTGAAGTGAATAAGTGTGATTGGGAGATGAGTGAGTAATGTAATATAAAGAAAATATGATTAAATAAGTGTGTGTTAGTGTGAGCATGGGTCAAAATGATAAATACTACACAGCAAATGTGAAAAAAATGAAATACTACAAATGTGATTGACCCATGAAAGAAAAAATGAGTGTATGTGAATAAATGAAAGAGGAGGTGTGTGTGGGGAATGGTTGTGCTAAAAGTGGTAGTGCTGTGACAGATGAGACAATCTGTGTGTAGTGTATTAGATAAATATAAATTTCATAAATATCCATCCATATGATGGCATAATTAAGAAATAAGAAAATGATGAAATCCTGGGAAGATATAAAGTGTAAGTCAATACTGTAATTAAAAATTGATGTCAATATGTGATGCCACTATGGATGAATAATACTATAAATGGTGAATGAATGTGAACAAATACATGAATAAATCATTAAATATGACAAAGAGTTAAATGTGAAAGTGCCTAAATTATAATAAATGTGAGGAAATGGAGTGAAAAAGGAGAGAAGTCCACAGTGACGAATATAATATAAACTCCCATCCAAGTCAGAGATATGAAAATAAAGAAAAAGTATATAAATAGGAATAATAAAACAAGTAGCAATTAGAAGATGGTCCCTGAATTAGAATCCATATCAGAAAATCAGCCAAGACGGTGAGGACTGCATGCATCCCAAGCCATGCCAAACTAAAAAATAATAGAAATAGTATAAATAAGCAACATAAATAATTATATAATCAGAAATGTTATCAAGCTATGTCCCCCACATAGACCACATAATCAAAATGTCCCCCAAATTAACTACCAATAAATGTAACATCTAGAAGCAATGAGTTTACAAGAAACATGAGAAGCTAGCGTTCTCATTAAGTCCCCAGGGTGATAATGTTTTTAACTTAATAATCCACTTACATTCCTTCTGTCCCAATGCTCGCATCATGTCTCCTCCACAAATTCCCAGGTGTACACGATCAATTCCTCTGAATCTGAGATTTTGCCATTGACAATCATGAGATATTCTAAAGTGTCTTGCGATGGGTTTCAACTTTGATATCCCTTCCTTATCCGTTAGTTCAATTCTCTGTGCTGCCTTGATATCTCGAATATGTTCCTGAGCTCGAACTCTCAACTCCCTCGAAGTAATCCCCACATAGATTAAACCGCACAAGCAAGTAGTGTAATAAATCACTCCTGTAGTTTTGCAGTTGATGTGATGGACAATTTTGTATTCCTTCATTCCCATTGAGTCCACAAATACTTCCATCCGGAGCATTTGGGGACAGATGGAGCAATTACCACGTGGTGCTGATCCCCATTTAGATGAAAAAATGAAATTAGACTTAGGGGATATATAATGACATTTTACAAGTACGTCTCTCAAAGATTTGTTACGTCAAGCTGTAACCAATGGTTGATTTGATAAAAGTTTTCTTAAATCATGATCTTGTTTAAGTATAGGCCAGAATTTCTTCATGGAGTCCATCATATCATGCCAGCCTGTGTGGTAGTCTGTAATCATTCTGACCTCTTCGCTGTTGTTGTCTTGCTCTAATATATCCCTCAGAGACCATCCTAGTTGCATACCCCTGTTGTAAAAATCTGTGTTCTAAATCAAATGCTTGCTTCTCAAATACTTCTTCCTTATTACAGATCCTCCGTGCTCTTACAAACTGTCCGTATGGTATGGCTTTGATAGTATGGGGTGGATGACAGGACTTGGCATGTAGCACAGAATTGACACTGGTGTCTTTCCTGTGAATTGTAGTTAGTAAATGCCCATCTGAGTTGTTGGAAATTCTAAGATCAAGAAAATCAATGTAATTCCTACTAATAGTATGAGTCAATTTGATGTTCAAATTGTTTGAGTTTAATTTTTTCAAAAAAGAAAGTAAAGATCGTTCCATACCTTGCCATATAAACAGAATGTCATCGATGAAACACATCCATGTGATCAAGTGTCCATCTTCTAAGATGTCATAGGTGAGTATGTTTTCACGTTCCCAGTGTCCGAGGAAAAGATTTGCATACGAAGGTGCGCATTTTGCGCCCATTGCCACGCCTCTTTTTTGCAGGAGGAACCGGTCCTTAAAAATAAAAAAGTTTTTGTGAAGTACAAACTCCAGTAAGGTCACCAACAGCTCTAAGAGATGGGGATCCAGTCCCCTCATCTGCAAAAAATAAAGACTTGCATTTAGCCCATGTGTGTGATCAATGCACGTATATAAAGACTCCACGTCACATGTTACCAAATGCATGTCTACTTCCAGGGTAATTCCTTCAAGTCTTTGTAGCACCTCTGTGGAGTCCCTGATATAAGAGGGCAGGTCACGAACACAGGGTTGTAAGTAATAATCCAAAAATTGACAAACAGGTTCACATAGCCCGCCCCTCCCTGAGACAATTGGTCTCCCTGGGGTGTCCTGAAGGTTCTTGTGAACCTTGGGTAAGAAATATAACGTAGGGACTATCGGAATTGAACTTTCAGACCATCCAATATTTTTTTATTAATGATATTAGCCTCAAAGGCCTGGTCCAAAATATTAAATCAACATCAAATCAACTCTCCCAATGCTTTTCTTTGTCCCACTGTGAGACTGTCATGTCGTTTTTGTTGAGATATATTCTCAAATTCCTCATTCATAGATCTAACAAAAATTTCCACAGCTGGACTCAAGGTTAGAGGGGGAAATGCAGTCGATTTTTTGCGGATGTCTGTGGGGAACTTACCCTCAATTGGCTACTCCTGTTCCAGAAGTAATGCCTCTAATGTGCGGAGCGCTTCCAATTCCTCTGCTGCTGTGAACATATGGGAAAAATAATTTTTAGAAAAATGTTTTTTAAGTAAGATTTTCCTAGCAAACAGAAACAGGTCTTTAACCATTGTGAAATAATCTGGACCTTTCGCTGGGCAAAATGTCAGCCCCAAGGATAACACCATTTCCTGATCTGGTTTAAGCGTCTGAATAAAAATTAATTACCTTAAGAGTTTTGTCCTGCGCTTGATCCATATCCACATTTTGCTTCCTCTTGGTGGTGCGTCTAGTCTCGCGTTTCTTCCAAAATCCACTTGTATTGCTAGATATGGATTTTAATGAATTGCGTGATGTTTCACTGCTGATAGATGATATTGATTCACTCGGTACCATTGTTTTATATGTGCTCCATCTATACACCCTTTGCTCTGTGTAGTCAGACATATCCCTCTGATATTTGGACACCTTTTTCTGCTGTATTTCTTTGTCCCATTTGACCAGGGATTCATTAATTTCAGTCTGGAAAGTTGTCATTGCGGCCTCATCCAAACTTTGTTTAAATTTTTCTTGTATTCCATTGATCTGTGTCTCAAGATTATCAATATTTTTACTGTCCATGTCTATAAGGATCTGTAAGAATTCACTGGAACATTGATGACAGGCTTGTTCCCACCTTTGTCTCATTTCTAAATCCTCTACCGTAAATGACGGTAGAACTGTGATGCGCAGACCATGAGGAATCATTTTCTGTGTGATATACTGTTGTAAAGAAATTTTATTCCACCAACACTTGGTTCTTTAAAATAATAAATCTTTTATCTGTTTTTGTTCCTTAATTTCATCACCCTGGGCTTGTGATTACTCCTTGCTTCCTGATTGAATAAAAATGTTAGGGATCTGGGATAACCAGTTTGAGTCTCTACTTCTGAAATCCATATTTTGGAAAAGAAAGTCCTAGAATAAACAAACAAAGATAAATATCTTTGAGGTTAGGTGATCTTTTATACAACATAATTACTGGATTGTTGAACTCAGGTATGTGGCTCATACCTGTGCTCAATATGTGCCAGTCCTTCCTCACAATATTGGATATGCTGGATGACCTGTCTGAGAAAGTAGAGATAAATGCAAGTCTACTGATGTTGTACAACAATTAACTTTGTCTATGGATGGGATTAGGGTGCCTAGTGATTTTGTGCCCCCAGTAGCTGCACCTATCATTGAAACATACCACACCCTGCTCCGGAAGGACCTGGCGAAGCTCAAACCTTCCTCCAACACTTTATTACACCCTAACATGACCAAATCACAGATGTTGGCTTTAGAGGGACTGATCCATGACCACAACCTGATTATAAAACCTGCTGATAAGGGGGGGCGCGGTTGTGGTCATGGATCGGTCCAAATATATTTCTGAAGCCATGCGTCAGTTATCTGACACCAGTACCTACAGACAACTCCAGACAGATCCCAAATTGGAATACAGTCATGAAATAGAAAGTGTTCTTAAAAATGCTCTTGAACAAAACATCATTAACTCCTTAACAACGCAGGACGTATATTTACGTCCTGCGCCGACTCCCGCGATATGAAGCAGGGTCGCACCGCATCATACCGCGTCGGTCCCGGCGCTCATCAATGGCCGGGACCCACGGCTAATACCACACATCACCGATCGCGGCGATATGTGGTATTAACCCTTTAGAAGGGCGGCCAAAGCTGACCGCCGCTTCTAAAGTGAAAGTGAAACTATCCAGGCTAGTCAGTCGGGCTGTTCGAGACCGCCGCAATGAAATCGCGGCATCCAGAACAGCTTTCAGGACACCGGGAGGGCCCTTACCTGCCTCCTCGGTGTTCGATCGATGAATGACTGCTTCGTGCCTGAGATCCAGGCAGGAGCAGTCAAGTGCCGATAACACTGATCACAGGCGTGTTAATACACGCCAGTGATCAGCATGAGAGATCAGTGTGTGCAGTGTTATAGGTCCCTATGGGACCTATAACACTGCAAAAAAAAGTTACATTTTATTTTTAATAAAGGTCATTTAACCCCTTCCCTACTATAAGTTTGAATCACCCCCCTTTTCCCATAAAAAAAAATAAAACAGTGTAAATAAAAAAAAATAAACATATGTGGTATTGCCGGGTGTGTAAATGTCCGAACTATAAAAATATATCATCAATTAAACCGCACGGTCAATGGCGTACGTGCAAAAAAATTCAAAAGTTTGGTCACTTTTTATACCATGAAAAAATGAATAAAAAGTGATCAAAAAGTCAGATCAAAACAAAAATCATACCGATAAAAACTTCAGATCCATAAATGAGTCCTCATACCGCCCTTTACGTGGAAAAATAAAAAAGTTATAGGGATCAGAAGATGACATTTTTAAACATATACATTTTCCTGCATGTAGTTATGATTTTTTCCAGAAGTACGACAAAATCAAACCTATATAAGTAGGGTATCATTTTAACCGTATGGACCTACAGAATATTGATAAGGTGTCATTTTTACCGAAATATGCACTGTGTAGAAACGGAAGCCCCCAAAATTTACAAAATGGAGTTTTTTCTTCGATTTTGTCGCACAATGATTTTTTTTCCGTTTCGCCGTGAATTTTTGGGTAAAATTACTAATTTCATTGCAAAGTAGAATTGGTGACAAAGCCATAAAATTGATTTTTAGGTGGAAAATTGAAAGGGTTATGATTTTTAAAAAGGTAAGAGGAAAAAACGAAACTGCAAAAACTGAAAAACCCTGAGTCCTTAAGGGGTTAACAAACAAATCCTTGATTTTCTTCTTGTTAAATATCCGGCCACTCCTGTTATATACTTTTTACCAAAGATTCATAAGTGTTAGGAAAATCCACCGGGAAGACCCATGGTATCCGGGTGCGATTCACTTACAAGCCATATTTCTATTTTTGTCGATAAGATCCTCAGACCGTATGTGTATGGTGCTAAATCTTATTTGAAGGATACCGGTGATTTTTTAAATAAAATCAAGGATGTAGAAGTCCCTCCTAATACAACATTGGTATCACTTGACATCACAAGCCTGTACACCTCCATTCCACATGATGGAGGTGTACAGGCAGTTAAATCATTTATACTCCCTGATTTCACTGATGAACAGACTGAGTTTCTTTTAAAACTGGTAACACTGGTCCTGACTAAAAATTACTTTGTCTTTAATGAGGTGTACTACAACCAAATGACTGGGACAGCTATGGGAACGAATATGGCGCCCACATATGCAAATCTATACGTCGCATATCTGGAGGAGTCGACCATCTTTGTATCTCCCTACTTTGGCCTCGTGCTAAAGTGGTGGAGATACATTGATGACATTTTCATGATATGGACTGGAACACCTGAACAACTTACTGACTTCTACAATTTCTTGAATTCAATGACACCAAACATACAATTCACTACAACCTCCTCCAGTGACAACATTCAATTTCTAGACACCAATTCCTAGACACATCAGTGGCAATCACCTCGAGACTGATCTGTATGTTAAAAAAACTGATTGTAATTCCATGCTGCGTTTTGATAGCATCCATTCTCGCAGCATGGTTAAATCCTTACCTGTCAGTCAGATAATAAGGGCAAAATGCATCATCAGTACAGATGAGCAGGTCTTACCTGCTCCTGACATTATGATAAAAAAATTTAGACACAGACGGTGCCCAGAAAAATTTGTGGTACAGGTAAAAAACTAAGTTCTTGAGACTTTGGACAGACAGACACTACTGAGACCCAAAAAGAGAGATGGGGACGATAAGAGACTTGCATGTATCTCTACTTTCTCAGACAGGTCATCCAGCATATCCAATATTGTGAGGAAGCACTGGCACATATTGAGCACAGGTATGAGCCACATACCTGAGTTCAACAATCCACCAAATATGTTGTATAAAAGATCACCTAACCTCAAAGATCGGCTGGTTAAAGCTGATGTAAGCCTCCGAAAATCAACACAGGGACTATTGTCCACCGTCAACAAAGGATCTTTCCCTTGTCGTGTATGTATAAATTGTTCATACATGAACAAGGGAAATTAATTTGTTCATCGCACCACAGCAAAACGTTTCCCAATCAAATTCAATCTCACTTGCAACACATAATTTATTGTGTATATACTACAATGTCCATGTGATTTATTATATGTCGGGGAGACTATCAACGACGCAAAGACCCGGGTAAATCCGCACCGCTATACTATACATAAGGGCCATGCTGATTTACCCGTTCCCAAACATTTCCTGGATAAAGTACACAGTGAGAGGGATCTAAAATTCACTATTGTCGACCACGTACCACCATTGAAACATGGTGGCAACCGTATTGCAAAATTAAAACGAAAATAGTTATGGTGGAATTATCAGCTAGATACCTTGAAACCACGAGGGCTTAACGAGGATATCAAAATATCACATGACATATGTAAAGCTTAAAATTCCGGTGCTGCACCATTTATGTATATGGATTGTTCTAAGTAACTTTTATTATTCTTTACTGTATCACTTATTTTATATTTGTTTTATCTAGATATGGGCGAGGAGTTGGAGGAGCACTCGGACCAACTGATCGCAAATAAATCCATGTGGACCAATTCTTTATACATCTGTCTAGTGGTGGACCAAGTCTGTGGAGCAGTGCACCAATTAAGAACAGATGCCGTCTGTGAACAAAGAGTCTCACTTCTTCAGAACTGAGGTATGCACCGAAGCAGATCCCGGTTTGTTGCCTATGGCAACAGGGCCTGCCGGCTTCTGGGTGTGCCATCGGTGACCGTAGGCCTCCTGGACCATATGTGCGCAATATCTGCAAGAGAAGAATGCTGTGCAACTAAGTAAAAGGACAAGGGCACTGTTTCCCTTACTCAAGATGGCGCGGTGATCCTCAAGATCCGTTGTGCACATGTACCGAGGTGAGCGTCTGAGCTCCACAGCAACGGCCATCACATGACTTGGCACATGAACTTTCGAGCGGAATGTCACTTCCGGTCCTACGGATGGACCCCGAAAGTATCCGTGCGTCCACGCTGAACAGCATATGGATTTTTGCGGTGATCTATGGCAAGTGATCCGCCCCCCTCCCCGCCCATTTCATCACGATTAATGCACATGCACCTGAGATATAACCACGGTATGCACTTCTTTCTATGAATCTACAATGTACAGCAGCGATCAAACAATATATAGATTGTCTGTTGTATATGTATATGACACTAATGTATGTTTAGCACAGTATATGTATTTGTAAATACTCCTCCGCACAATGATTTTACTTAATTATTTGATTGATTGGTCCTGCGCGGCCATAAAAAGTCACATGATGTAACAATAGTTGCTTGATAATGATGGTGTGAGACCATCGAAACGTTGCTTTTTTACACATTTGGGATGAATAAATAACTTCATTTTTTCACTATTTGAGTGCCACTGCATCTTCCTTGGAGTACGTTGATAGGAGGCATCTATTCACACTACTTGGAGTGCTGCTTTCTTCTTTGACATATCTATCTATCTTTCTCTAGACATGTGCAATTCGGTTCGGCACGAATGTCTAAATTAACGAATTTTACCGTTTTCGTGCATTCGGACCGATCCGAATGCACGAAAACATATTTTGAACATTCCCGAATAGCCACGATAATACGAATAGCAAAGTAACGAATACATTCGTTATTTCCCAACCATATTGCTGTAAATAACGAATGCATTCGTTATCTGTAAACGAACGTGAAGAATTCATTCTGATAACAAATATAATAAAAAGGATATAGATAGTTTGATTTTTCGGATACATTCGGTATTCGGGTACATTCGGTAAATCTTTTTATTCTTTTTTTGGACTTTAGCGATCCTAAAAGATTATGGAGATACCTTTTTTATGAAAATTTCGTAGGGTATCATAAAAAAATCATAATAAAAAAGATACAGTGGTGATGGAAAAAATTGTATCTAATGAAATGTATCATTTTTATTATGAAATGGTTATTCATTTTTAAACAGGGATCAATTTATGTGAGCGGGTAAAGCACTAAAAATGTAGCCGACAATAATGAAAATGTAGTGTGTGCGTGTTTTTCACTTTTTTTAAAACATTTTTTAGGTAGTACTACTACTCCCAGCATGGAACACACTCTTCCATGATGGGAGTAGTAGTTACCTGTACTAATTGACAGATTGCAGGGGTCCCTTGCGATCCTCTTGTATAATATAGAGATGCGCCGGCTGCTCTTCTATGGTCCCCTGCACTCACGTATATGTACACATATTCATATTTCCCGCAGAGCTGTGATTGGCCAGATGGTTCCAGCCAATCACAGCTCTCTATGAGAAATAGGAATATGTGTATATATACGGCCGTGCAGGGGACCATAGGAGAGCGGCCGCCGCATTCATACATTATACTGGAGGATCGCAGCGGGCGTCAGGAGTGATACCCGCAGTGATCTTTCCTTTACTACAAGTACTAATACTCCCAACATGGAGCACACTCTGCTCCATGCTGGGAACTGTAGTACCTGCATTAATAGACAGATCGCAGCGGGTGTCAGAAGTTACACTCGCTGCCATATGTCTATTAATGCAGGTACTACAGCTCCCAGCATGGAGCAGAGTGTGCTCCATGTTGGGAGTATTAGTACCTGCAGTAAGGGACAGATCCCAGGGATGTCACTCCTCCTGACACCCCCTGCGATCCTCCTTATGTGAATGTCGGGATCAGCTGTTCTCAGGGCTACAGAGCCGGGAGAACAGCTGACGCTGAGCCATAGGTATACATCGTATATCTACTGCCCAGCAAGAACTTACAGTGAGCTTGCAATGTGTATACAGTATACACATTGCTGGCTCACTTAACCCCTTGCTGAGCTGTGCGCTATGCGCAAGCCCAGCAAGGGAAGAGTTAACTTACACTGCTGGACAGTGTAGGTTAACCCTTTGGGCGGTATACACTATATACAGCTATCTATAGATAGCTGTATACAGTAGACTTGTGCACTAGAAAAATTTTCGTTTAATTTCGTTTCGTTTTTTCGTTTTGGAAAAAAATTTCGGTTCGGCAATATTTTCGGTTTAGATTTTTCGGATACATTCGGTATTCGGGTATTCGTGTTGTTTTTTTCGGATACATTCGGTATTCGGGTACATTCGGTAAATCTTTTTAGTCTTTTTTTGGACTTTAGCGATCCTAATAAATAATGGAGATACCTTTTTTATTAAAATTTCGCAGGGTATCATAAAAAAATCATAATAAAAAAGATACAGTGGTGATGAAAAAAATTGTATCTAATGAAATGTATCTTTTTTATTATGAAATGTTTATTCATTTTTAAACAGGGATCAATTTATGTGAGCGGGTAAAGCACTAAAAATGTAGCCGACAATAATGAAAATGTAGTGTGTGCGTGTTTTTCACTTTTTTTTTAAAAACATTTTTTAGGTAGTACTACTACTCCCAGCATGGAACACACTCTTCCATGATGGGAGTAGTAGTTACCTGTACTAATTGACAGATTGCAGGGGTCCCTTGCGATCCTCTTGTATAATATAGAGATGCGCCGGCTGCTCTTCTATGGTCCCCTGCACTCACGTATATATACACATATTCATATTTCCCGCAGAGCTGTGATTGGCCAGATGGTTCCAGCCAATCACAGCTCTCTGTGAGAAATAGGAATATGTGTATATATACGGCCGTGCAGGGGACCATAGGAGAGCGGCAGCCGCATTCATACATTATACTGGAGGATCGCAGCGGGTGTCAGGAGTGATACCTGCAGTGATCTTTCCTTTACTACAAGTACTACCACTCCCAACATGGAGTACACTCTGCTCCATGCTGGGAACTGTAGTACCTGTATTAATAGACAGATCGCAGCGGGTGTCAGAAGTTACACTCGCTGCCATATGTCTATTAATGCAGGTACTACAGCTCCCAGCATGGAGCAGAGTGTGCTCCATGTTGGGAGTATTAGTACCTGCAGTAAGGGACAGATCCCAGGGATGTCACTCCTCCTGACACCCCCTGCGATCCTCCTTATGTGAATGTCGGGATCAGCTGTTCTCAGGGCTACAGAGCCAGGAGAACAGCTGACGCTGAGCCGTAGGTATACATTGTATATCTACTGCCCAGCAAGAACTTACAGTGAGCTTGCAATGTGTATACAGCATACACATTGCTGGCTCACTTAACCCCTTGCTGAGCTGTGCGCTATGCGGAAGCCCAGCAAGGGAAGAGTTAACTTACACTGCTGGACAGTGTAGGTTAACCCTTTGTGCAGTATACACTTTATACAGCTATCTATAGATAGCTGTATACAGTGTATACAGAAGACGAAGTCCAGCTTACTTCCCTCGAGTCCCGGGCCGGGTTCGTGTAGCCCCGCCCCCTAGTGGTGACGTCATTAGGGGGCGGAGCTACAGAAGGGAACAAGGCTAGTTTATCTGAAGCTCTGTTCACATTGTACGTTTTGTATAATGTGAACAGACCCTTCTGGCAGTGTCTACCCAGACAGGGAGACTCCAGCTGTTGCTAAACTACAACTCCCAGCATGCCCAGACAGCCAAAGGCTGTTTGGGCATGCTGGGAGTTGTAGTTTTGCACCAATTGGTGGCTCCCTGTTTGGGTAGACATTGCATCATGGGTGCTCTCCCCAGCGGACAGCGCCAAAAATGTCATAACCAATTTTTTGTGTTTTTTTTTCTTCTCGTTTCAGATCCGTGTATGCAGAGGATTACTGCGGATTCGATGGATTACGGCGGATTATTTTTTTTCCCTTTAATAAAATGGTTAACGAGGGCTGTGGGGGAGTGTTTTTTTAAATAAAATAATTTTTCCAATGTGTTGTGTTTTTTTTTTTATTTTTATTGAATTTTCAGGGTTAGTAGCGGAAGCTGTCTTATTGACGGAATCCATTACTAGGCCAGGGCTTAGTGCTAGCCCCAAAAACAGCTAGCGCTAACCCCCGATTATTACCCCGGTACCCACCGCCACAGGGGTGCCGGGAAGAGCCGGTACCAACAGGCCCGGAGCGTCAAAAATGGCGCTCCTGGACCTAGGCGGTAACAGGCTGGCATTATTTAGGCTGGGGAGGGCCAGTAACAATGGTCCTCGCCCACCCTGGTAACGTCAGGCTGTTGCTGTTTGGTTGGTATTGTGCTGAGAATGAAAATACGGGGAACCCTATGCGTTTTTTTTTTAAATTTAAAAAAAAAAATTAAAAAAAAAAATTAAAAAAAAAAACGCATAGGGTTCCCCGTATTTTCATTCTCAGCCAGATACCAACCAAACAGCAACAGCCTGACGTTACCAGGGTGGGCAAGGACCATTGTTACTGGCCCTCCCCAGCCTAAATAACGCCAGCCTGTTACCGCCTAGGCCCAGGAGCGCCATTTTGACGCTCCGGGCCTGTTGGTACCGGCTCTTCCCGGCACCCCTGTGGCGGTGGGTACCGGGGTAATAATTGGGGGTTAGCGCTAGCTGTTTTTGGGGCTAGCACTAAGCCCTGGCCTAGTAATGGATTCCGTCAATAAGACAGCGTCCACTACTAACCTTGAAAATTCAATAAAAAAAAAAAACACAACACATTGGAAAAATTATTTTATTTAAAAAAACACTCCCCCACAGCCCTTGTTAACCATTTTATTAAAGGAAAAAATAAATAATCCGCCGTAATCCATCGAATCCGCAGTAATCCTCTGCATACACGGATCTGAAACGAGAAGAAAAAAACACAAAAAATTGGTTATGACATTTTTGGCGCTGTCCGCTGGGGAGAGCACCCATGATGCAATGTCTACCCAAACAGGGAGCCACCAATTGGTGCAAAACTATAACTCCCAGCATGCCCAGACAGCCTTTGGCTGTCTGGGCATGCTGGGAGTTGTAGTTTAGCAACAGCTGGAGTCTCCCTGTCTGGGTAGACACTGCCAGAAGGGTCTGTTCACATTATACATAACTTACAATGTGAACAGAGCTTCAGATTAATTAGCCTTGTTCCCTTCTGTAGCTCCGCCCCTAATGACGTCATCACTAGGGGGCGGAGCTACACGAACCCGGCCCGGGACTCGAGGGAAGTAAGCTGGACTTCATCTTCTGTATACACTGTATACTAGACATGTGCAATTCGGTTCGGCACGAATGTCTAAATTAACGAATTTTACCGTTTTCGTGCATTCGGACCGATCCGAATGCACGAAAACATATTTTGAACATTCCCGAATAGCCACGATAATACGAATAGCAAAGTAACGAATACATTCGTTATTTCCCAACCATATTGCTGTAAATAACGAATGCATTCGTTATCTGTAAACGAACGTGAAGAATTCATTCTGATAACAAATATAATAAAAAGGATATAGATAGTTTGATTTTTCGGATACATTCGGTATTCGGGTACATTCGGTAAATCTTTTTATTCTTTTTTTGGACTTTAGCGATCCTAAAAGATTATGGAGATACCTTTTTTATGAAAATTTCGTAGGGTATCATAAAAAAATCATAATAAAAAAGATACAGTGGTGATGGAAAAAATTGTATCTAATGAAATGTATCATTTTTATTATGAAATGGTTATTCATTTTTAAACAGGGATCAATTTATGTGAGCGGGTAAAGCACTAAAAATGTAGCCGACAATAATGAAAATGTAGTGTGTGCGTGTTTTTCACTTTTTTTTAAAACATTTTTTAGGTAGTACTACTACTCCCAGCATGGAACACACTCTTCCATGATGGGAGTAGTAGTTACCTGTACTAATTGACAGATTGCAGGGGTCCCTTGCGATCCTCTTGTATAATATAGAGATGCGCCGGCTGCTCTTCTATGGTCCCCTGCACTCACGTATATGTACACATATTCATATTTCCCGCAGAGCTGTGATTGGCCAGATGGTTCCAGCCAATCACAGCTCTCTATGAGAAATAGGAATATGTGTATATATACGGCCGTGCAGGGGACCATAGGAGAGCGGCCGCCGCATTCATACATTATACTGGAGGATCGCAGCGGGCGTCAGGAGTGATACCCGCAGTGATCTTTCCTTTACTACAAGTACTAATACTCCCAACATGGAGCACACTCTGCTCCATGCTGGGAACTGTAGCACCTGCATTAATAGACAGATCGCAGCGGGTGTCAGAAGTTACACTCGCTGCCATATGTCTATTAATGCAGGTACTACAGCTCCCAGCATGGAGCAGAGTGTGCTCCATGTTGGGAGTATTAGTACCTGCAGTAAGGGACAGATCCCAGGGATGTCACTCCTCCTGACACCCCCTGCGATCCTCCTTATGTGAATGTCGGGATCAGCTGTTCTCAGGGCTACAGAGCCGGGAGAACAGCTGACGCTGAGCCATAGGTATACATCGTATATCTACTGCCCAGCAAGAACTTACAGTGAGCTTGCAATGTGTATACAGTATACACATTGCTGGCTCACTTAACCCCTTGCTGAGCTGTGCGCTATGCGCAAGCCCAGCAAGGGAAGAGTTAACTTACACTGCTGGACAGTGTAGGTTAACCCTTTGGGCGGTATACACTATATACAGCTATCTATAGATAGCTGTATACAGTGTATACAGAAGACGAAGTCCAGCTTACTTCCCTCGAGTCCCGGGCCGGGTTCGTGTAGCTCCGCCCCCTAGTGATGACGTCATTAGGGGCGGAGCTACAGAAGGGAACAAGGCTAATTAATCTGAAGCTCTGTTCACATTGTATGTTATGTATAATGTGAACAGACCCTTCTGGCAGTGTCTACCCAGACAGGGAGACTCCAGCTGTTGCTAAACTACAACTCCCAGCATGCCCAGACAGCCAAAGGCTGTCTGGGCATGCTGGGAGTTATAGTTTTGCACCAATTGGTGGCTCCCTGTTTGGGTAGACATTGCATCATGGGTGCTCTCCCCAGCGGACAGCGCCAAAAATGTCATAACCAATTTTTTGTGTTTTTTTCTTCTCGTTTCAGATCCGTGTATGCAGAGGATTACTGCGGATTCGATGGATTACGGCGGATTATTTATTTTTTCCTTTAATAAAATGGTTAACAAGGGCTGTGGGGGAGTGTTTTTTTAAATAAAATAATTTTTCCAATGTGTTGTGTTTTTTTTTTTATTGAATTTTCAAGGTTAGTAGTGGACGCTGTCTTATTGACGGAATCCATTACTAGGCCAGGGCTTAGTGCTAGCCCCAAAAACAGCTAGCGCTAACCCCCAATTATTACCCCGGTACCCACCGCCACAGGGGTGCCGGGAAGAGCCGGTACCAACAGGCCCGGAGCGTCAAAATGGCGCTCCTGGGCCTAGGCGGTAACAGGCTGGCGTTATTTAGGCTGGGGAGGGCCAGTAACAATGGTCCTTGCCCACCCTGGTAACGTCAGGCTGTTGCTGTTTGGTTGGTATCTGGCTGAGAATGAAAATACGGGGAACCCTATGCGTTTTTTTTTTTTATTTTTTTATTTAAATTTAAAAAAAAAACGCATAGGGTTCCCCGTATTTTCATTCTCAGCACAATACCAACCAAACAGCAACAGCCTGACGTTACCAGGGTGGGCGAGGACCATTGTTACTGGCCCTCCCCAGCCTAAATAATGCCAGCCTGTTACCGCCTAGGTCCAGGAGCGCCATTTTTGACGCTCCGGGCCTGTTGGTACCGGCTCTTCCCGGCACCCCTGTGGCGGTGGGTACCGGGGTAATAATCGGGGGTTAGCGCTAGCTGTTTTTGGGGCTAGCACTAAGCCCTGGCCTAGTAATGGATTCCGTCAATAAGACAGCTTCCGCTACTAACCCTGAAAATTCAATAAAAATAAAAAAAAAAACACAACACATTGGAAAAATTATTTTATTTAAAAAAACACTCCCCCACAGCCCTCGTTAACCATTTTATTAAAGGGGAAAAAAATAATCCGCCGTAATCCATCGAATCCGCAGTAATCCTCTGCATACACGGATCTGAAACGAGAAGAAAAAAAAACACAAAAAATTGGTTATGACATTTTTGGCGCTGTCCGCTGGGGAGAGCACCCATGATGCAATGTCTACCCAAACAGGGAGCCACCAATTGGTGCAAAACTACAACTCCCAGCATGCCCAAACAGCCTTTGGCTGTCTGGGCATGCTGGTAGTTGTAGTTTAGCAACAGCTGGAGTCTCCCTGTCTGGGTAGACACTGCCAGAAGGGTCTGTTCACATTATACAAAACGTACAATGTGAACAGAGCTTCAGATAAACTAGCCTTGTTCCCTTCTGTAGCTCCGCCCCCTAATGACGTCACCACTAGGGGGCGGGGCTACACGAACCCGGCCCGGGACTCGAGGGAAGTAAGCTGGACTTCGTCTTCTGTATACACTGTATACAGCTATCTATAGATAGCTGTATAAAGTGTATACTGCACAAAGGGTTAACCTACACTGTCCAGCAGTGTAAGTTAACTCTTCCCTTGCTGGGCTTCCGCATAGCGCACAGCTCAGCAAGGGGTTAAGTGAGCCAGCAATGTGTATGCTGTATACACATTGCAAGCTCACTGTAAGTTCTTGCTGGGCAGTAGATATACGATGTATACCTACGGCTCAGCGTCAGCTGTTCTCCTGGCTCTGTAGCCCTGAGAACAGCTGATCCCGACATTCACATAAGGAGGATCGCAGGGGGTGTCAGGAGGAGTGACATCCCTGGGATCTGTCCCTTACTGCAGGTACTAATACTCCCAACATGGAGCACACTCTGCTCCATGCTGGGAGCTGTAGTACCTGCATTAATAGACATATGGCAGCGAGTGTAACTTCTGACACCCGCTGCGATCTGTCTATTAATACAGGTACTACAGTTCCCAGCATGGAGCAGAGTGTACTCCATGTTGGGAGTGGTAGTACTTGTAGTAAAGGAAAGATCACTGCAGGTATCACTCCTGACACCCGCTGCGATCCTCCAGTATAATGTATGAATGCGGCTGCCGCTCTCCTATGGTCCCCTGCACGGCCGTATATATACACATATTCCTATTTCTCACAGAGAGCTGTGATTGGCTGGAACCATCTGGCCAATCACAGCTCTGCGGGAAATATGAATATGTGTATATATACGTGAGTGCAGGGGACCATAGAAGAGCAGCCGGCGCATCTCTATATTATACAAGAGGATCGCAAGGGACCCCTGCAATCTGTCAATTAGTACAGGTAACTACTACTCCCATCATGGAAGAGTGTGTTCCATGCTGGGAGTAGTAGTACTACCTAAAAAATGTTTTTAAAAAAAAAGTGAAAAACACGCACACACTACATTTTCATTATTGTCGGCTACATTTTTAGTGCTTTACCCGCTCACATAAATTGATCCCTGTTTAAAAATGAATAAACATTTCATAATAAAAAAGATACATTTCATTAGATACAATTTTTTTCATCACCACTGTATCTTTTTTATTATGATTTTTTTATGATACCCTGCGAAATTTTAATAAAAAAGGTATCTCCATTATTTATTAGGATCGCTAAAGTCCAAAAAAAGACTAAAAAGATTTACCGAATGTACCCGAATACCGAATGTATCCGAAAAAAACAACACGAATACCCGAATACCGAATGTATCCGAAAAATCTAAACCGAAAATATTGCCGAACCGAAATTTTTTTCCAAAACGAAAAAACGAAACGAAATTAAACGAAAATTTTTCTAGTGCACAAGTCTATCTTTCTCTCTCTCTCTTACTAATCTGTATCTCTATCTTTCTAACCACTAACTGCCCTTATGTCTGGCTCTCTCCCTCTCTCTGTCTCCTCTCTGCAGAAGTTCTGAGCGCTCTGAAAGCTGTGGGTGACGTCAGTGCCTTTTTATCTTTGTCCCTGGCTGTGTCCTATTGGCATTTGGGCTTGATTAAGACAGTAAGAATCAAATCACATATAGACCTGGGTTATCATGGGTTCTGCTGCTTTCCTTACATCATCTCACCACCCCCTGCCATGCTTTCTGTTTGTTTGTTTGTTTTTGCGCTGTTTACCGAGCCGGCAAAAATCAAAAGTTTGTTTCGCCAGATTCGGCTCGCTCATCTCTACCTATTACCTATCTCTGAGTTATTCTCCCTGCCTGTCGTCTGAAACTTCAGTACCCCAACACATCAGACTCTGGCCCACCTTCAAAAGCAACTTAACATATTTTCAGAAAAGCCTACAACCTTCAGAACCTTGCTAACAATAAACTACTAGGTTAGCAGCCTTTAGTCTTTCCTACTGCCGTCTTCTTTCTTCCCTTGTAAACCCTTATGTGCAGGGTCTGCTCTACCTCTACATTAGTCAGTCATTAATTTTTTTTCTTGCTTATTGTGTTCTATAGCAACCAGGAATACATGGAGCTTTCAAATACATAATAGTAATTATAATAATGTTTAATAATAGTATGGCCTACAGATATCATAAAACTAGTGGTAAGCAGTAATAAATTGCATACTGTGATATTAAAGGGGTACTCTGGTGAAAAACAAATGTTTTTAAATCAACTGGTGTTTTTAAACAGATTTGTTAATTACTTCTTTTTAAAAATCTTAACCCTTCCAATGCTTATCAGAAAGTTGTGTAGTTCTTTCCAGTGTGACCACAGTGCTCTCTGCTGCCATCTCTGTCCAAACGCTTGATTGAGAAGTGGGAAAAAGAGGTTATTGATAGTTCTCTCCCTTTGATGAACATCCTATAGGAGGAAGAACGCCTAATCTTTGAGGCCTCCACCAAACTAAAAGAACTTACAGTGACTGCCCTTAAATTCAGGGATAACCCAGATTTTGGTCAAAAAGAAACCTCTCTACAACAATCTGTAGAAAAATATCAAACAAGACTCAAAGAGAAGAAACATAATCAGTTTATTAAGAACCTCGCGGAATTCAGGGAACATTGCGCCTTTAACTTTAACAATCTAGGCTCGGCTGTTCAGTCCGAATCCGAGATATCCTCATCTGAACAATCAGACACAGATACATCAACCACCAGACGAGGTCCGCCTGTACACAAAAGAAGTTTTGGCAGAAGGAGAGGGAACAGAGGCCAAAGATGGGGTAACACCCAATAACCCAATCAGGGTGGCTCCGTGCAGCAGCCATCTGCCTCTTCATATTTACCATCTGCTCCTCCCACACAAAATCCTACAAACACAGCCCCAACATCTTCACCCTCTTTTTTAGAACAGGGGGGACCCCGTACCAGTTGAGGGAGCAACAGCGGCCCTATTGTGGAAACAACAGGAGGAGATAGTGGGCGACAACATGGACTCTAATAATAAACTCCAGGTGATCAATCTTTCGGATAGGGTACTTTCGGAGACAGACATCTCGGTTCTCCAAAGAGGCCTCTCTTTTGTGCCGGTTACACACCATGAAACATTTACATGGATTAAAGACTTACATCTATTATTCGTAAACTAAAATGGCACAAACTGTTCAAACATATAAATTCCCGTAACTGTCAGGAACTTGGTATTCAACCTGATGATCTACCTGGGGTACGTGCTCTTGCAGACCTCTATGAAGAAAGCCAGAGACCTTTGGGAGAGGCTCTTTTCACTGACCTTAAACTACGGAGCAAGAAAATGCCACCAATAGAGAATACACATCATATTGATATTTTCCTCGATATGATCACATGTGACCTTGAAGCAATCAAAAGAACCCACCACTCCCCACACAATTTTACACGTCATGAACTTGACTCCTTGATTAGCCTGGAGAATGATAAGTCGATCATCATCAAACAGTCAGACAAGGGGGGAAACCTTGTTGTTCTGAGCCATACACAATATACAACAATGTGTCACAGGTTACTACATGATAGAACTTGTTATCGGACCCTGGACAGTGATCCCACACATATTTTCATACGACAGCTACACAATATACTGAATAAAGGTCTTGAGCAAAATCTGATATCCAGGGAGGAATTTAATTTTCTGTTGCCTCCTCATCCCCGGATACCAACATTTTACGGTCTGCCCAAAATACACAAGGGGCTTAACCCACGCCGGGGCAGACCAATAGTATCCGGGGTTGACTCTTTAACACAAAATGTTATTATTTATGTAGATCGGATCCTACGGGATTTTGTTACAGCCCTGCCCTCATATATGAAAGATAGTATGGATCTACTGCGCAAAGTTGAACCCCTCGAGCTAGAAGCCACGACATATCTAGCCAGCATCGACGTTGAGTCATTATATTCATCAATTCCGCATGAACGGGTCGCCCTTTTTAGGGCGAGTGCTCTGCAGTTTAGATAGGTAGGGCATTCCTTGCATAGGGCATTATCAGGGACAGCATATCCCCTTTTGCATTATAGTGTGACATTTGCCCTCCCCCCTTCTTTTCACCATGCCTCCATTTCCATCAACCTACTATCGAGGCCCCATGGAATACTCCTAGCATTTATTGCCATATTTGTACTTTTCATACCTAATCTAATTCCAATACATATCTGACGCATATCTGCGCTGATACCTCCTCTTACATGTACCATTATTTACCCCCTACCCATTATATCTGTACCTTTACCTATTCCATCTTCCTTCTTGCATCCTTCCTGTTACCACTTTTCCTATCCCAGCCCCTGTTATGTTCTTCAATTTTCTCCCACTCCTGGACACATAAGCGCAGCTTTAAGCCCCCCCATCCCTCGTTAATATGCATACGCTGAGTACTTTATTTCTAAGTTTAGAGCCACTACATCACTAATTGCATATTTGTGTGAGCATCAAGACCGCTGTCTGCAGGTTCTTTTGTTTACATCTTACACCACACTACGGCGGCTTCCAGCCTCGTTTGTCTATGGTCAGCGCATGTGCAGTCCCCAATGCCACAAACTTCATCTAAGTTTGGTATGGAGGGCGCATGCGCTCTGTTTAGGAGATATACACACGTGGGTGTTTTGTTTACAAGGGGAGAGACCATGCGCTCTTGGCGATACCGGGCGCATGCGTGATGCTGCCCTTTCACTGCACACTGCTGTTTAAGTGCGAGTGAGCTAGCGGCAATCATTGCCGGGCGCACGCGCACTATGTAGTAAGTATGCCACGCATCTGTATTGTTTTGAGTGACTGTGTTTTAGCTCCTCCTACTAATGGGCGGAGCCTCTTTATTCCCTTTTTGGCGCCAAACACTAACAGATATAAACACTTGGTGGGTAACTATCTGGCTGCTGCTGCTTCCAGGAGGGGACTAGCCGTCATCATACGGTCACCCAGGTCATTTATCCCGCATCAAGGACAATATCTTAGGGTCTGAGTGAGTGGTCCTCACTGGACCGAACATCTTATTTTCATACTGACTGGCAGTTTTGTAACACAGCTGCATATCTATAGTTTAAGTTTTTTCCTACATCTTTATCCCCCGATGAACCCCGCATAGCTCCTACTATCTATTTTGGAGGGGGGAAACCTCTAAATATTATTAAAAGTTAAGTTATAAGCGAGCTAACCATTGCCCTTCTGTGTTACATCTCTGTCCGTGTCAGGAACTGTCCAGTGCAGTAGCAAATCCCCATAGCAAACCTCCCCTGCTCTGGATAGTTCCTGACACGAACAGAGGTTGCAGCAGAAAGAACTGTGGTCAGACTGGAAAGAACTACACCACTTTCTCTGTAGTATACAGCAGCTGATAAGTACTGGAAGACTTAAGATTTTTAACTTATATGTTCCCATGTCTAACACATCTAAAACAATCGGTGATATTCTCCCCAAGCTAGGTTTACAAGGATAGATTGTAAAAGGTATAGGAACCCAGAAAGTCTTCAGAGTCTGTATATCCATACTGCATGACTGAAATACAAAAGGGGAATAGATGGAATTGGCACACCAGATATTATAATCATCAGTCAACAGCCCCCATAAGAAATCATGTAACCAAATAGGGAACAGCAAGGCTGGACTGGCCAACGGGCACACCAGGCATTTGCCCAGTGTGCTGAGCCATCCCCAGGACCGGCCTGTCCAGGACTCATTTAACTATAAGTGCGTCTTAATGATGCACCTAAAGTTAAGTGTGGCCCTTGGCTGATTGACAGAGTGAAGAGACATGGGCTCCTTGCTCTGTCAATCACTCTTGCGGCTACCCACAATATGCAAGAAGTCACAAGAGGTTGAAAAGCCTTCCTCCGCTCTGTGCTCCGGCACATAATCATGTCCCTCACATGCTGAAGTACAGAGCGCAGAGGAAGGCAGGTTCCCAGGTGAGTAAGTTTAGGTTTGTTTTTTTTACTGCCTAAAGTTGGCTACTAATCAGTGTGTCTTAATGATGCGCCTAAAGTTAAGTGTGGCCCTCGGCTGACATGGGCTCCTTGCTCTGTTAATCACTCTTGCGGCTACCCACAATATGCAGGAAGCCACAAGAGGTTGAAAAGCCTTCCTCCGCTCTGTGCTCCAGCACATGATGACGTCACTCATGTAACATAGTAACATAGTTCATAAGGTTGAAAAAAAGACCAGAGTCCATCACGTTCAACCTCTAACCCTAATAAGTCCCTATTGATTTGAGTTGATTCAGAGGAAGGCAAAAAAAAAACATACTAGAGGTAAAAATTCTGTCCCTATAAATCTAGTATACATAACCAGCAATGTTATTGCTCTCCAAAAATGCATCCAGCCCCTTTTTGAACTCTATTACAGAGTTCACCATGACCACCTTCTCCGGGAGAGAATTCCACAGTCTCACTGCTCTTACAGTAAAGAACCCCCATCTGTGCTGGTGTAGAAACCTTCTTTCCTCTAGACATAGAGGATGCCCCCTTGTTATAGATACAGTCCTCGGTATAAATAGATCATGGGTATAAATAAACTGTACGGTCCCCTGATATATTTATACATAGTTATTAGGCTTAGGGCCTTCTTTTTTCTAAACTAAATAACCCTAATTTTGATAATCTTTCTGGGTACTGTGGTCCTCCCATTCCCCATATTACCCTGGTTGCCCGTCTTTGAACCCTCTCCAGCTCCACTATATCTTTCTTGTACACTGGTGCCCAGTAATGTACACAGTATTCTATGTGTGGTCTGACTAGTGATTTGTACAGCGGTAGAATTATTTCCTTGTCGTGGACATCTATGCCCCTATTGATGCCCCCCATGATTTTATTAGCCTTGGCAGCAACTGCCCGACACTGGTCACTACAGCTACATTTACTGTTAACTAAGACTCCCAAGTCCTTTTCCACATCAGTCGTCCCAAGTGTGCTCCCATTTAATACATAATCCCAGCCCAGATTTTTCTTCCCCATGTGCATTACCTTACATTTATCAGTGTTGAACCTCATCTGCCACTTCCAAGCCCAAACCTCCAACCTATCCCGATCCATTTGTCACAGTTCACTGTCCTCTAACGTGTTTTTACCGCTTTACAGAGTTTAGTGTCATCTGCAAAGATTGCTAATTTACTATTCAACCCCTCTGCAAGGTCATTGGTGAATATATTAAATAGGAAAGGACCCAAGACGGACCCCTGTGGTACCCCACTAGTAACAGTTACCCAATCAGAATAAGTACCATTAATAACCACCCTCTGTTTCCTATCATACAGCCAGTTACAGACAGTTTCTCCCCCAGCCCAAACTTTCTCATTTTATGCACCAAGCTTTTATGTGGAACCGTATCAAATGCTTTGGAAAAATCCAGATATACGACATCCAGCGATTGCCCCTGGTCTAGTCTGGAGCTCACCTCCTCGTAAAAGCTGATCAGGTTAGTTTGACAGGACCGATCCCTCATAAATCCATGCTGATACGGGGTCATACATTTATTTTTATAAAGATATTCCAAAATTGCATCTCTTAGGAAACCCTCAAACAATTTACATACAACCGAGGTTAAACTAACAGGTCTATAATTCCCGGGGTCACCTTTTGATCCCTTCTTAAATATTGGCACCACATTTGCCATGCACCAGTCCTGGGGAACAGTCCCTGTCACTATAGAGTCCCTGAATATTAAAAATAGGGGTCTGTAGAAACTGCTTTGTTTCTGGGGTGCCTTACTAATTGATTGAGGACAACTGAATCTTTATAGGGGTTTATTACAAGCTACACATATACATATAAATACAAAGGGGGATTCTAACTAATTAAGGGATAGGGGTGCAAGGAAGAGGGGAAGGTGATAGGAAGGGGGCAGGAAGTTCTCTCTCTCTCTCATCATCCTATAAGTAACACATATATAGCAGTCATCCACACACATAACCCATACATTGCCCATCCCAAGACATCTCCATGGCCAATCAGAACAGTTACAGTTTATTTGCATTGCAATCAGTTCTTGTCCTTTTGATGTCTTCTTGAGTGGGGGGTCTTCTTTGTTGTCCCATACTGTGTTGACAGATATCCAAGTTTCCTTGAGAATCACACCTTGGTGGGCTGACAGGATGATTTTCAGTCCATTGTATCCAACACTGCAGGGGCTGGTTTTATGGCTTATATTATTGGAGGTAACAGGAACTGTAGCTCACCTCCATTCTTATCACTCAGGTGCCAGGCTTATCGTATGGCTTTAAACAGGATGAAAGCAAATGATTGTCTAATCAGCTGTTTGCATCAACCACAATTCCTGGAGCCAGTCCTGCAGACACCCTACACCCATTCCATCCATGAAATTCCACTGCATTCCAATATATTTGAGTCCATAATAAAAACACATCAAAATTATATTAGTGTGGCCAATGTTGGCTGCAACAGGGTCTGTCTATTACATTACTTAATTCCTTTAGAACACCGGGGTGAATGCCCTCTGGACCTGGTGATTTGTCTATTTTGATTTTTTGCAGGTGGCACTGTAATTCTTCCTGGGTTAGACAGGTGACCTGTACTGGGGAGTTTGCTTTATCTCACTGTATTTCACCTGGCATTTCATTTTCCTCAGTGAATACAGTGGAGATGAATTTGTTTAATATATTAGCTTTTTCCTGATCCCCGTTTATAATTTCTTCCTCATCATTTTTTAAAGGGCCTACACTTTCATTTTTGACCTTTTTGCTATTTATATAGTTAAAAGAACATTTTGGGGTTAGTTTTACTCTCTTTGGCAATTAATCTTTCTGTCTCTATTTTTGCGGCTTTTATCTGTTTTTTTTTTTTTTTTTTTTTTACATATTTTACATTTTTCTCTATAGCTTTTTAATACTCCTTCACTGCTGTCCTGTTTTAGTAATTTAAATGCTTTATTTTTGTCATTTATTGCCCCTTAACATTTTTATTCATCCTTATTGGTTTTCTTTTATTTCTGACCCCTTTATTCCCATAAGGTATATACATCTTACAGTGAAAAGTTAAGATATTTTTAAAAGTCTCCCATTTAGTGTCAGTATTGTTCTTTTTGAGGACATTATCCCATTTTATATTGTTAAGGGCGTCTCTGAGTTGATCGAACTTTGCCTTCCTAAAGTTAATTGTTTGTGTGGCCCCTCGAGAGATTCCCTTATTGAAGAACAAGTTATAATGTATTATATTATGATCACTATTTCCTAGGTGTCCATCTACTTGCACATTAATTACTCTGTCAGGTATGTTGGTTAATATTAAAGGGGTACTCTGGTGAAAACCTTTTTTCTTTTAAATCAACTGGTGGCAGAAAGTTAAACATATTTGTAAATTACTTCTATTAAAAAATCTTAATCCTTCCAGTACTTATTAGCTGCTGAATGCTATAGAGGAAATTCCTTTCTTTTTGGAACACTGATGACATCACGACCACAGTGCTCTCTGCTGACATCTCTGTCCATTTTAGCAACCATGCATAGCAGATGTATGCTAAGGGCAGCATGGTGGCTCAGTGGTTAGCACTGCTGCCTTGCAGTGCTGGGGACTTGGGTTCAAATCCCACTAGGACAACAATAAATAAAGCATTATTATTATTATAATAAGGTCAGCAGAGAGAACTGTGCTCGTGAGGTAATCAGAGAGCATTCCAAAAAGAAAAGAATTTCCTCTATAGCATTCAGCAGCTAATAAGTACTGGAAAGATTAAGATTTTTTAATAGAAGTAATTTACAAATATGTTTAACTTTCTGCCACCAGTTGATTTAAAAGAAAAAAGGTTTTCACCGGAGTACCCCTTTAAGTCTAGTAGGGCACACCCTCTGGTAGGGCCCTGCACCATTTGGGACATATAATTGTCTTTAGCTATAGTCAGATACCTGTTTCCTTTATGATATTCACAGGACTCAGTCTCCCAGTTTATATCAGGATAGTTAAAGTCCCCCATTATTATCACATCATTTGGATTTGCTGCCTTGTTTATTTGCCTCAATAATTAATCTTCTGGCTCTTCCATTATGTTTGTTGGCTTATAGTAAACCCCTATCACAATTTTTTTTTATCTCCATATATTTCTACCCATAATGACTCCACATGATCGTTTCCCTCCCAAATATCCTCCAGCAGTGCAGCCTTCAAATTAGACTTTACATAAAGACAGAATACTCCCCCTTTCCATTTTGTTCGATCCTTCCTTAATAGACTATAACCCTGTATGTTGACCGCCCAGTCACAGCTATCGTCCAACCAAGTCTCTGTTATACCTACTATGTCATAATCCTCCTCAGAAATTTTCAACTCCAGTTCGTCAGTTTTATTGGACAGACTTCTGGCATTAGTCAACATGTACTTCAATGGTGTATGTTTTTTTTTCCTATGATTCCTATCCCTATAAACTATTCTAACCCCTCCCTCCGCTCCACCCCCAGGTACATTATTAAGTCCCCCCCTTCTATATACACTATCTTCCCCCTCTATCTTGTAGGTTCCCTCCCCCCCAGTCCCTAGTTTAAACACTCCTCCACCCTTCTAGCCATCTTCTCCCCAAGCACAGCTGCACCCTCCCCATTGAGGTGCATCCCGTCCCTACGGTAGAGCCGGTAACCGACAGCGAAGTCGGCCCTGTTCTCCATGAACCCAAACCCCTCTTTCCTACACCAGCTTCTGAGCCACTTGTTAACCTCCCTAATCTCCCGCTGCCTCTCTGATGTGGCTCGTGGTACAGGTAATATTTCAGAAAATACTACCTTGGAGGTCCTTGCCTTAAGCTTGCAGCCTAAGTCCCTGAAATAATTTTTAAGGACACTCCACCTACCTCTTACTTTGTCATTGGTGCCAATATGTACCATGACTGCTGGGTCTTCCCCAGCCCCACCCAGAAACCTGTCAACCTGATCCGCGATGTGCCAAACTCGAGCGCCAGGAAGACAACACACTGTTCGGCGATCCCGGTCTTTGTGACAGATCGCCCTGTCTGTCCCCCTAATAATTGAGTCCCCCACTACCAGTACCTGTCTGGCCTGCCCTGCACTTCTCCCTCCTTACTGGAGAAGACCCCCCGCCCCCCCCCCCCGGCGGTCAGAGGCAGAGTCCTGCTGCAGTACCGCTAGCTCTGAAATGGCACCCCCCCCCCCCCCTCATCTACAAACCGGGCAAACTTGTTGGGGTGTGCCAGTTCAGGACTAGCCTCCCTGACACATTTCCCTCTACCCCATTTTCTAACTGTAACCCAGCTAACTGCTTGACTGTCCTGCACCTCCGTCCCACTATCCTCCCCCCCCTCTACCCCAGAGAGTACTTGCTCAGTGAGCAGGAGACTCCTCTCCGGGTTGTCAATGCATCTCAGTGTTGCCAGCTGCTCCTCTAGATCCAGGATCTGGGCTTCCAAATGAAAAACTCGCACACATCTCGCACAACAATATGCACCCTCAAACTGCTGTTCAAGGATTGCATACATTGCGCAAGATGCACACTGGACTGCCTTTTCCAACATTGTGGCCATACTAGATTTGGGGATAGCAAAAATGAACTGAAAAGAAAAAAAAATCAAATATTTCAATTTAAGCTTCCTGAATTTAAAGTCCCTTAATTTTAAGTCCCCTCACTTTTATACTCACTCACTTGTATACTTCCCACTCTTGTATACAGCCACACAATCGCTAGCTCAACAATCGCTTAGTGTACTTGCTTTATATTTACCACAACCACCTCTCTTCCACTGCCTGGAAGTGAATTCAAATGGCTAGCTGGCTGCAAACAGCTGCATTTTATCAGCTGCTAATTATTTAGTTACTCCATCTCTAGCACAGAGCGCAGAGGAAGGCAGGTTCCGAGGTGAGTATGTTTAGGTTTGTTTTTTTTACTGTGTAAAGTTGGCTACTAATCATACTTAAAGGGGGCTAAGATTATGACCTAACTGGAGCAAATATTAATACCTCAAGGGAGGCTACTATCACTACCTAAAGGGGGCTACCATCACTACCTAACGGGAGCAAATATTAATACCTGAAGGGAGGCTACTATTAATACCTTAAGGGGATACTATTACTACCTAAAGAGGACTAGTACTACCTAAAGGGGGTCTGGGCTGGATGGAGAATAAAAAATTTGAGAAGACGTCACCTGCAATTCACCTGATGTAATTATATGTAATCAATTATATGGTCTGCAGAGTGTAGAGCTGATATCTACCACTATATGGTCACTATTTGGGGGGGGGGGGAATATTTCCTCTTTGTATACCGGTATTATTTATAATATTGGGCTCAGTATACAGGATTTGGTCAGTAAAAGGATGATGGTAATATGTATAGTAATAATATTTCTCCTTGTGTACTGGTATAATTGGTAATATTGGTCTCAGTATATAGGATTTGGTCAGTTACTGTATGTGTATGGTGATAATATTTCCTCCTTGTATACTCACGTTATTGGTAACATTGGTCTCAGTATACAGGATTTAGTCAGTAACAGTATGTTAGTAATATTAAGTAATATTGGTGTTATTTGGTAACTAAAAGATTTAAAAACAACAACCTAAAAAAGTCCTGTATACTGTGGTCTAAGTAAAATTGGGGAAAACCCAAACCAACAACTGTATAACCTACAAATACGCCACTACAGCGTATAGGGTAAACCCACTAAGAATAAAAATATATGTAATAAAATAAGTAAATAAAAAATCTAATAAAATATGTAATTTTTATTTAGACTACAAACAAAGAGTACATATATCATACACACAAATGAAGAAATAGTATATAGCTATATAGTGTACATAAAAATGATAATAATCAATAGCACAATTTGATAATGTATATAATTAATTATAAATAAAATATAATATATAAGCATAAAAAATGCAAAAGATGACAAGGACGGGAAAAAAGATAAAAACAAGAAAGTGTAAATGTGGGGGTCAATTGATCACCAATGGATCATAAAAAACACCTGTTACTATAAAATATGTGCGAATAGTGACAATATATATAACATAAAAAGTATATAACAGTGTAAAATGTATATCAAACACAAGTGTATATAAAGTGCAATGTGCGGCAAAAAAATATGTGTAAGATGAATACAATAACTCTCAGCACTTTATTTGTCTTGTTCTTTTTGCACTGATTTATTGTATTTATCTTACACACATTTTTTTTGCCGCACATTGCACTTTATATCGCACATCGCGGATCGGCTTGACAGGTTGCTGGGCGGGGCTGGAGAGGACCCAGCAGTCATGGTACATATTGGCACCAATGACAAAGTAAGAGGTAGGTGGAGTGTCCTTAAAAAGGATTTCAGGGACTTAAGCCACAAGCTTAAGGCAAGGACCTCCAAGGTAGTATTTTCTGAAATACTGCCAGTACCACGAGCCACACCAGAGAGGCAGCGGGAGATTAGGGATGTAAACAAATGGCTCAGAAGCTGGTGTAGGAAGGAGGGATTTGGGTTCATGGAGAACTGGGCCGACTTCACTGTTGGCTACCGGCTCTACCGTAGGGATGGGCTGCACCTCAATGGGGAGGGGGCAGCTGTGCTTGGAGCGAAGATGGCTAGAAGGGTGGAGGAGTGTTTAAACTAGGGACTTGGGGGGAGGGAACCTACAGCAAAGAGGGGGAAGATAGTGTAGATAGAGAGAGGGGACTTAATAATGTACCTGGGGGTGGAGCGGAGGGAGGGGTTAGAATGGTCAATCTGCAGGGGTTTACATTGTTTCGCAAGGATAGAATGAACAGAAAAGGTTGTGGAGTCTGTCTGTATGTAAGAAGTGGTATGAAAGCCAGTGTGAACAATGCCATAGTGTGTGATGATTGAGGATGTGGAATCACTGTGGGTAGAATTACAAAAGGAGGGAAATACTGAAAAAATAATACTTGGTGTAATCTACAGACCCCCTAATATCACTGAAGAGATAGAAGGTCGGCTGCATAAACAAATAGAGAGGGCCGCCCGGGCAGGTACAGTGATAATAATGGGAGATTTTAACTATCCAGATATACCGTATATACTCGAGTATAAGCCGACCCGAGTATAAGCCGAGACCCCTAATTTCAACCCAAAATCCCAGGAAAAGTTATTGACTCGAGTATAAGCCTAGGGTGGGAAATACATCATCCCCCCCCTGTCATCATCCAGACCCGTCATTAACATCCTCATCACCATCACCGCCTGTCATCATCCAGACCCTCATCATCATCACCTGTCATCATCCCCTTGTCATCATCCCACACCCCCCCTTCATCATCCCCTTGTCATCATCCCCACCCCCCTTCATCATCCCCTTGTAATCATCCCCACCCCCTTCATCATCCCCTTGTCATCATCCCCACCCCCCTTCATCATCTCACACCCCCCCCTTCATCATCCTCTTGTCATCATCCCACACCCCCCCTTCATCATCCTCTTGTCATCATCCGCCCTCAGTGGTCTTCAACCTGCGGACCTCCAGAGGTTTCAAAACTACAACTCCCAGCAAGCCCGGGCAGCCATCGGCTGTCCGGGCTTGCTGGGAGTTGTAGTTTTGAAACCTCCGGAAGTCCGCAGGTTGAAGACCACTGCGGCCTTCGACATCATCCAGCTCCCTCTCACCCCCTTTAGTTCTGTACAGTACTCGCCTCCGCTCGGCGGACCAGCGCCGAGCGGAGGCGAGTACTGTACAGAACTAAAGGGTGTGAGAGGGGGCTGGATGATGTCGAAGGCCGCAGTGGTCTTCAACCTGCGGACCTCCGGAGGTTTCAAAACTACAACTCCCAGCAAGCCCGGACAGCCGATGGCTGCCCGTGCTTGCTGGGAGTTGTAGTTTTGAAACCTCTATAGGTCCGCAGGTTGAAGACCACTGCGGGTGGAGAGTTCACTCGAGTATAAGCCGAGGGGGGTGTTTTCAGCACGAAAAATCGTGCTGAAAAACTCGGCTTATACTCGAGTATATACGGTAGATTGGGGTCCGGGGTTGGAAAAGGGGTGACAATTCCTAAATTTACTGCAGGATAGTTTTATGGGCCAGTTTGTGGAGGACCCAACAAGAAGTGATGCCTTGTTGGATCTGATCATTTCCAACAACGCAGAGCTGGTTGGTAATGTAACTGTGCGGGAAAACCTTGGTAATAGCGACCACAATATAGTTACTTTTGACTTAAAATGTAGAAAACAAAGACAGGCGGGGAAGGCAAAAACATATAACTTTAAAAAGGCAAATTTCCCTGGGCTGAGATCTGCACTACAGGACAGACTAGGGGGAGGTGTTCTCAAATACTGATACAGAAGGTAAATGGGACATCTTTAAATCAACTTTAAATAACTATACAGCTAAATATATACCAAAGGGGTACAAATATAAACGATTAAAACTAAATCCTACATGGCTGACAAATGATGTTAAAAGAGCAATAAACAACAAAAAAATAGCTTTCAAAAAATACAAATCTGATGGGTTAGCTATAACATTTAAACAGTACAAGGAGCTTAATAAAATCTGTAAAAATGTAATAAAAACAGCAAAAATTCTAAATGAGAGACAGGTGGCCAAAAAAAGCAAAACTAACCCTAAATATTTTTTTAGATATGTAAATGCAAAAAAAACAAGGACAGAGCATGTAGGACCCCTTAATAATGATTAGAGATGAGCAAACTTTTCAAAAACTCGATTCGGACGATTCGTCGAATTTTCCCGAAGAGGTCGTTTCGATCCGAATTTGTTCGCGGTGAATCGATATTAAAAAAGGCTATTTCTAGCCTACATACAGCCTCTATAGGAGTATAGAACACTTTGCTGTGTCCTAAAACGCATATGGAGTGTGCTGGGGTAATAATACTGTTATTCAGAATAGCATGCAGATTACCGGCATCGCTCTTAGAATCACTGCCGCACAGCAGCACAATGACAGAGCCTGGAGGTGGCATCAGTGTCAGGAGACCATATAGTGACTGAATGACATAGCGTGGAGGTGTTGGCAGTATGAGGAAACCATATAGTGGCTGAATGGCACAGCGTGGAGGTGTTGGCAGCATGAGGACACCATATAGTGGCTGAATGTTACAGCGTGGAGGTGTTGGCAGCATGAGGACACCATATAGTGGCTGAATGGCACAGCGTGGAGGTGTTGGCAGCATGGGGACACCATATAGTGGCTGAATGACACAGCGTGGAGGCAGGGGCGGATCCAGAGTCAAGTCTCGGGAGGGGCACTATTAGAGTATTTTGTGTTGGCGGACAGAAAACAAGATGTTGCTCACGGAACTTACAATATTATTAAATGTATGATACAGTCCTAACCTTGTTTAAGACTCTTAGGCCATGTTCACATGTCAGAATAATTATCAAATATACCAATTGCCGCAGAATGGGAAAGTGCTAAAGAGGTTTTTACCATTTAAAACTACAGCTCCCAGTATGACCTAAGCAGTGGTAAGGGGATACTGGGAGTTGTTGTTTCACCCATCATTACTGCAGAACTTACAAGTGACTCCAGCTCTGATAGGACACAGTAAGGAGAATACAGAATGATATCAGTGACTACAGGTGACGTCTTCTCTATAGTCTTTCCTTATCTAATTCAGATGTACATACCGCCAGGAATTGTTCCAGCTATATTTTCTCTCAGCAGAACTTGACGACCAGATGGTTTCTATGTCAGCGGATTCTGATCCTCTATATGAAAACAATAATTATTATAATACTGCCAGACACTGTATTCTTCTAATACAATACCGCCACACACCCTCTTAATATAATTCTGACACACTGTACCTCCTGAATATACAACACACTGTACCCTCTGAATATAATACCGCCACACACCGTACCCTCTGTATATAATACTACCACACACTGCACCCTCTGAATATAATACTACCACACACTGTGTTCTCTAAATTTAATACTACCACACACTGCACTCTGTGAATATAACTTGCTGTGCAGTGCAGCCTCTGAATAAAATACCCAAATGTTTTGTGGCCCATAAAAAACGTACCACCCCAGAAATTCCTCATCATATACACTATACTTCTGAAATGCAGAACACTCTGTGCTTTCACATATAGTAATAATGCCCCATCTTGTGCCCCTACATATAATAATTATGACCCGTCCTGTTCCCCCCACATAATAATAATGCCCTCTGTCCTGTGCCCCTAACATATATTGCCCCCTGTGCTGTGCCCTTCACATATAATGCCCCCGTTCTTTGCCCTGAACGGATTAGGGTGTGTCCGTCTTTTTTGGTAGCACCCGCAATCCAAAAATTTTTAATTCCCAGACCCAGGCCCCACCTCTGCGGCATCAGGAACCCATAGATTGCCTGAAAAACACAGCCTGGAGTTGGCTGATGCACGAGTACACACCCGGGCTTCACAATCCACCCCAAAAATTTTATTGAAATTGTCTGACAAAATACCTGTTTTTTAAAAACAAGCGCATATACAGCAGTTCAGAAGACTCTATAATGCAGGACGGTGGACCACCAAAAGACATCTGAGGCCATAAGAGGTGTGTTATGGCCTCAGATGTCCTGAGCCCCACTAGCGCTCCACTGAACGGATTAGCGTGTCTCTATCTTTCAGGGACAGGTGCGTGTTGCACGGTGAAACCAGTTTGTGATAGGAATCTGGGATTGCAATTATTTAACCTTAAAACGAGGAATTACCAGTAAGTGAGGGTCATAAGCTGGTGTTGATTAAGTCCCTGCCCTTTGTACACACCGCCCTTCGCTATAAGCGATTGGATTAGTTAGTGAGGTCCTTGGATCGGCCCAGGCGGGGTAGGAGAAGGTCCTGGCAGAGCGCCGAGAATTTAACGATCATTGTTGAAATTTGCATTAAGCATGTATTTAGCTACTGCTAAACTTCAAAAAATTATAGGCCCAAGGCCAGAGGCACCAGTGAGGCAAGTAGTTTGTGAAAGACACAGAATTAGTCTGGAGCATTCATTCGCAGTACCCAAGAGGGTTTCATAACTCCTTACATTTACAGATCAATGTTGACATTTGCATTAAGCATGTATTTAGCTACTGCTAAACTTCAAAAAATTATAGGCCCAAGGCCAGAAGCATCAGTTTTCCCCATATTAGGAGCATAGTTGTCCCCCAGATTAGGCAGCATAGATGTCCCCCAGATTAGGCAGCATAGATGTCCCCCAGATTAGGAGCATAGTTGTCCCCCAGAGTAGGCAGCATAGATGTACCCGGATTAGGCAGCATAGATGTTCCCCAGATTAGGAGCATACTTGTCCCCCAGAGAAGGCAGCATAGATGTCCCCCAGATTAGGAGCATACTTGTCCCCCAGAGTA
Source organism: Hyla sarda (assembly GCF_029499605.1). NCBI lineage: Eukaryota > Metazoa > Chordata > Amphibia > Anura > Hylidae > Hyla > Hyla sarda. The sequence goes on from NC_079192.1 coordinate 357,847,388, forward strand.
GGCAGCATAGATGTCCCCCAGATTAGGCAGCATAGCTGTCACCCAGATTAGGCAGCATAGATGTCCCCCAGATTAGGCAGCATAGATGTCCCCCAGATTAGGAGCATACTTGTCCCCCAGAGAAGGCAGCATAGATGTCCCCCACATTAGGAGCATACTTGTCCCCCAGAGTAGGCAGCATAGATGTCCCCCAGTTTAGGAGCATAATTGTCCCCCAGATTAGGCAGCATAGATATTCACCAGATTAGGGGCATAGTTGTCCCCCAGATTAAGAGCATAGTTGTCCCCCAGTTTAGGAGCATAATTGTCCCCCAGATTAGGCAGCATAGATATTCACCAGATTAGGAGCTTAGTTGTCCCCCAGATTAAGAGCATAGTTGTCCCCCAGATAAGGAGCATAGTTGTCCCCCAGATTAGGCAGCAGAGATGTCCCCCAGATTAGGAGCATAGTTGTCCCCCAGATTAGGCAGCATAGTTGTCCCCCAATCAGCGCAACCAGTCAGAGCCAATCAAAGGGCCGTATGTGGCAAGCGGGCCGTACAATGCCCAGGTCTGCCCCAGAGGGTTTCATAACCAACCACAATAGAGAACATTTTGTTGTAGGAGCATGGTCAATCTACTCAGACCCATCTGTCATTGGTGGCTGGAAATCCTGGCTGATCCATCGATGATTCATCTTGACAAACGTCAGTCTCTCCACATTTTTAGTGGACAGACGAGTTCACCTTGGGGTGACTATGGCCCCGGCCGCACTAAACACCCACTCTGATGGCACACTACTGACCGGGCAGGACAGCTTTTCCAGGGCAAACTCCGCTAGTTGCGGCCATAAATCGAGTTTGGCTGCCCAGAAGTTTGGCCGCTTTTCAACGGTTGTTGGCAGTGTCATGTCAAGGTAAGCCACCACCTGCTGGTTCAGGTCCTGCTCCATGTCCACCTGCTGCTGATGAGTAGCTTCACTATGCGGCTGAAGGAAGCTACTCATCAGCAACTGTAGACTCAGGCTGCTGCTGATTGAGTACTGATCGGTACTGCTCCTGCCACCCCTCCCCTCCCCAGCAGCCGTGGCAGTGAAAGGTGAGCGCAGAGGGACCCCCGAGTCAGACCTGCGAGTGGATTGACCATGTGGCAGATAGGCATCGGCCAACCGACTACGTAGAAGCTCCCTGAAGTAGGTCAGTTTGGGGTGAAGACTTGATGAACTTCTTGACAACCAGATTCAACACGTGTGCCATGCAGGGCGAATGGTTCACACTTCCTTGACGCAGCGCGGCCACAATGTTCTTCCCATTGTCGGTCACCATGGTTCCCATTTCCAGATTTCATGGAGTAAGCCATACTCGAATTTCTTCCCTAATGAACTTCAGCAGTTCCTCCCCTGTGTGACTCCGTTCACCAAGGCAAACCATGTGAAGGACGGCTTGACACCGCTGTGCCCCACACACGTGGTACGATGAAGGGCCACCGAGATTTGGATGTGCAGTGGAGGCCGAGGACACGGGGGAGGAGGAGGAGGCGCATACTGTAAAAGGACCAACTGCCTGGGAGCGAGAGCGTGGAGTAGGAAGCGGTGTGACCTGTCCAAGTTGCTGCTGTGGCTGTGCAGGAACAACATTTACCCAGCGGGCCGTAAAAGACATGTATTGTCCCTGACCGTAGTTACAGCTCCACACGCCGGCACTGCCGTGCACTTTTGAACACACCGACAGGCTCAAGGACTGGCTCACCTTCTCTTGTACAAACTTATGCAGGGCTGGTACTGCCTTCTTCGCAAAGAAATGATGGCTTGGGACTCTCCACCTCGGCTCGGCACAAGCCATCAATTCCCTGAAAGCTGCAGAGTCCACCAGTTGGAAAGGGAGGGACTGCAACACCAGCAACTTGGACAGGAGCACATTCAACTTCTGCGTCGTTGGATGAGTGGGCGCATACTGTTGTCTCTTGGACATGGCTTCGCCGATACATTGTTGGCGGAATGGCTGACTACGAGCAGAGGAAGCAGGAGCGCAAGAAGGATGGTTTGACACAATTCTCCCTTCGGCTAAGGTGGTGGAGCCTTGGCTGGATGACGGAGGGAGCGGATGGCCACTGGGTGATGCGGAAGGCTGGACCACTACCTCGGAGCCACGGTTATCCCAGGCCGCTTTATGGTGGAGAATCATGTGTTGACGCAGGGCCGTGGTGCCGAGATTGGGGCCCTGGCCACGCTTCACTTTCTGCCCACAGATTTTGCATGTGATTACGCATGTGATTAAGGTCCTCTGGATTCTTAATGAAGAACAACCACACCGCAGAGTAGCTGATTTTCCCACCCGTAGTTCGCACTATTTCACTGCTATTGGTGCCGTCTCCAGGAACCCCTGTTCCACTACCTCCCTAAATGGTAGCTTGCCGCGAAGCAGGTGGCAGTAGTGGAAATTCAGGAGCCAAACGTGCCAGGGGGAGCCCTGGCACGTTTGGCTCCTGAATTTCCACTACTGCCACCACCATGCTGATTGCCAACCGTACTACCGCCTTGCTGCCTCATAGGCAAAGAGCAAATCTCTTCTCCTGATGATGATGAAGCCGATCGCAATTGGGAGCCGGGTGCAGAAGCCGGGGCTTCATCATCATCAAAAGATGTGTGCACGTCACTGATGTCCACCTCAGGACCCTGAGCAATTGAAACACCGCCTCCCACGTCACACTCCGCATCACTACTTGCCCGCCTTGCGGAGCAAGGGACGCATGTCTCCTCACATTCTTGGCTGCCCATTAGATGCTGACTGTCCTTTATTACATCGTCCTCGCTAAATAGTGGAGCTGAACCCAAAGCATGAGATACTTCTTTGTGAGAGGGAACAGCATAGGACAAAGCCAATGGGATTACAGGGACTGCTCCCGGGCCATGTCAACTGAGGGTTGTGTCTGAGGAACCCACCGACTCTTGACTGGGGTTGTCAGATGTCGCTTGTAATGATGGGGATGAGTGTGCAAACCAATTGACGAGGAGAGATGGGTCAACAACACGACCGCTGGGTGTTAACGGGAGCTCAGGCCTATTGCTGCGACTCCTGCTGCCACTCGCCCCAAGTCTGCTGCCAACTCTGCCTGACATATGTAGGCCTCGCCCCTTCTCTGTGCACGTCCTGGCACTTCCTTGTCTGACATACTTAGTGCGTTTATGAGGGTATAGAACAGCAGCAGGCGATTACTTACGGCTGTCCTTTCAAAGTATATAGGCCATAGACAGAATAACAGTTACTAAATAGTACACACCTTTGTTGTATGCATGCCCTTTGCAATGATCAGCGCACTGTTAAGCGTATTTATACGCAGAAAAAAAAACGATTTTTTTGTTGTATACACCAGCCGGTGTATACCAATGTGTGGAATAGCACTGAATTTAGCACCGAGACAGAAATACAGGTACTAAATAGTACACTACTTGGTTGTATGTATGCCCTTTGCAATGATGAGCGCACTGTTAAGCGTATTTGTACGCAGGAAAAACTTTTTTTTTCCTTTAATACACCGGCAGGTGTATAACGTGTGGTATAACACTTGATTTAGCACAGAGACAGAAAAAAAGGTGGTATATGGCACACTATTTGCTTAAATTTAGGCCCTTTGCAATGATAAGGCCACTGAAAAAGTGTATTTTTACGCAGGAAAACCTTTTTTTTTCTTTAATACACCGGCAGGTGTATAACGTGTGGTATAAAACAGAAATACAGGTACTAAATAGTATGCTATTTGCTTGTATGTAGGCCCTTTGCAATGATAAGGCCACTGTTAAGCGTGTTTTTACGCAGGAAAACCTTTTTTTTCCCTTTATCCCCTTAATGACGCAGGACGTATATTTACGTCCTGCACCTGCTCCCGCGATATGAACGGCCGGGACCCGCGGCTAATACCACACATCGCCGATCGCGGCGATGTGCGGTATTAACCCTTTAGAAGCGGCAGTCAAAGCTGACCGAACTATAAAAATATATCATTAATTGAACCGCACGGTCAATGGCGTACGCGCAAAAAAATTCCAAAGTCAAAAAAAGCGCATTTTTGGGCACTTTTTATACCATTAAAAAAATGAATAAAAAGTGATCAAAAAGTCAGATCAAAACAAAAATCATACCGATAAAAACTTCAGATCACGGCGCAAAAAAAGAGTCCTCATACCGCCCTGTACGTGGAAAAATAAAAAAGTTATAGGGGTCAGAAGATGACATTTTAAAACGTATAAATTTTCCTGCATGTAGTTATGATTTTTTCATAAGTGCGACAAAATCAAACCTATATAAGTAGGGTATCATTTTAACCGTATGGACCTACAGAATAATGATAAGGTGTAATTTTTACCGAAATATGCACTGCGTAGAAACGGAAGCCCCCAAAAGTTACAAAAAGGCGTTTTTTCTTTGATTTTGTCGCACAATGATTTTTTTTTTCCGTTTCGCCGTACATTTTTGGGTAAAATGACTAATGTCACTGCAAAGTAGAATTGGCGACGCAAAAAATAAGCCATAATATGGATTTTTAGGTGGAAAATTGAAAGGGTTATGATTTTTAAAAGGTAAGGAGGAAAACACGAAAGTGCAAAAACAGAAAAACCCTGAGTCCTTAAGGAGTTAATACACCGGCAGGTATATAATGTGTGGTATAGCACTTAATTTAGCACAGACAGAAAAAAGGTAGTATATGGTATGCTATTTGCTTGTATTTAGGCCCTTTGCAATGATAAGGCCACTGTTAAGCGTATTTTTACGCAGGAAAAAATAAATTTCTTTAATACACCGGCAGGTGTATAACGTGTGGTATAACACTGAATTTAGCACAGAGACAGAAAAAAAGGTGGTATATGGTACACTATTTGCTTTTATGTAGGCCCTTTGCAATGATAAGGCCACTGTTAAGCGTATTTGTACGCTCTCTAACGTACTCACTACCTGGGCTTTAATGCCCAAGGACGTTAGAGAACGTCCTGTTGTATTTCCGATCTCTGCCGCTCGCCGGGCAGAGATCGGAACTGGATGCCTGCTGAAATCCTTCAGCAGGCATCCAGGGCAAACGCCGAGGGGGGCCCTTGCGATCTGCGGCGATACTGGGCTGATCGGGTCTCTGGGACTCGACCGCCCGGTAATTTCGCATGATCCCGGCTGTCACAGACAGCCAGGACCATGCTAACGTATAGGAGCGAGGTGGCAAGCCTGCCACCTCCTCCTATACCCTGCGATCCGTCGGTTAGTTAACCGACCAATCGCAGGAGGGGGGGCGGTTACTTCCTCCCGTCCTGCCCGGCCCCTTGAAGTCCGGAGAGGACGGGAGGAAGACCGGAGGACGCGGTGGGGGAGTGCTGCGGCCCGGCCCTGGTACTTACCTCGTCCCTGAAGACCCGGATCCCGGCGAGGAAGATGGCGGCGGCGGCGACAGGTGAGTAGATCTTCAGCCGCGGTCGGGCCCTTTACAGGATGCACGTCGCCGTAAAGAGACATGCATTGCTGTAATGGGACCCTGTAAACTACAACTCCCAGCATGCCCAGACAGCCCTTGGCATCTGGGCATGCTGGGAGTTGCAGTTTTGCAACATCTGGAGGTCCACAGTTTGGAGACCACTGTGCCCTTCCAGATATTGCAAAACTACACATCCTCAGCATGCCCTTACTGTCCAGGCATGCTGAGAGTTGTAGTGCTGTAACATCTGGCCCTTCAGATGTTGCAGAACTACAACTCCCAGCATGCCTGGACAGTTTTGGCATACTGGGAGTTGTAGTTTTGCAACATCTGGAAGGGCACAGATTGGGAACCACTGTATTAGTGGTCTGCAAACTGTAGTCCTCCAGAGGTTGCAAAACTACAACTCCCAGCATGCTGGGAGTTGTAGTTCGGCAACATCTGGCTCTAAAGATGTTGCTGAACTACTACTCCCAGCATGCCTGAGAATGCTGGGAGTTGTGGTTTTGCAACAACTGGAGGCACACGGGTTGAGAAACATTGTCTGTTTCCTAACTCAGTGTTTCCCAACCGTGTGCCTCCAGCTGTTGCAAAACTATAACTACCAGCATGCACTGATAATCTGTGCATGCTGGGAGTTGTAGTTTTGTAACAACTGGAGGTCCCCCCCCCCCCTGTGAATGTACAGGGTACATTCACATGGGCAGGGGGCTTACAGTGAGTATCAGGCTGCAAGTTTGCGATGCAACAAATTTTGCGCGGCAGCTCAAACTCGCAGCGGGAAACTCGCTGTAATCCCCCGCCCGTGTGACTGTACCCTAAAAACACTACACTACACTAACACAAAATAAAATAAAAAGTAAAAAACACTACATATACACATACCCCTACACAGCCCCCCTCCCCTCCCAATAAAAATGAAAAACGTCCGGTACGCCACTGTTTCCAAAATGGAGCCTCCAGCTGTTGCAAAACAACAACTCCCAGTATTGCCGGACAGCCGTTGACTGTCCAAGCATGCTGGGAGTTTTGCAACAGCTGGAGGCACCCTGTTTGGGAATCACTGGCGTAGAATACCCCTATGTCCACCCCTATGCAAATCCCTAATTAAGGCCTCAAATGCGCATGGCGCTCTTACTTTGGAGCCCTGTCGTATTTCAAGGCAACAGTTAAGGGTCACATATGGGGTATCGCCGTACTCGGGAGAAATTGTGTTACAAATTTTGGGGGGCTTTTTCTCCTTTAACCCCTTATGAAAAGGTGAAGTTGGGGTCTCCAACAGCATGTTAGTGTAAAAAAATAAATTTTTTACACTAACACGCTGGTGTTGCCCTATACTGTTCATTTTGACAAGAGGTAAAAGGGAAAAACACCCCCCAAAATTTGTAATGCAATTTCTCCCGACTACGGAGATACCCCATAAGTGGGCGCAAAGTGCTCTGGGGGCGCACAACAAGGCCCAGAAGGGAGAGTGCACCATGTACATTTGAGGTGATTTGCACAGGGGTGGCTGATTGTTACAGCGGTTTTGACAAACGCAAAAAAAAAAAAAAAAAACACATGTGACCCCCATTTCGGAAACTACACCCCTCACGGAATGTAATGAGGGGTGCAGTGAGAATTTACACCCCACTGGTGTCTGACAGATCTTTGGAACAGTGGGCTGTGCAAATTAAAAATTTTGTACAGCCCACTGTTCCAAAGTTCTGACAGACACCAGTGGGGGGTAAATGCTCACTGTACCCCTTGTTATGTTCATCAAGGGGTCTAGTTTCCAAAATGGCATGCCATGTGGGGGTTATTTTGCTGTCCTGGCACCATAGGGGCTTCCTAAATGCAACATGCCCCCCGAGCAAAATTTGCTCTCCAAAAGCCAAATATGACTCCTTCTCTTCTGAGCATTGTAGTTCGCCCGTAGTGCACTTCAGGTCCACTTATGGCATACCTTCATACTCAGAAGAGATGGGGTTACAAATTTTGGGGGGTATTTTCTGCTATTATCCCTTGCAAAAATGTGAAATTTGGGGGGAAACACATTTTAGTGAAAAAATTTTTTTTTCTTTTACATATGCAAAAGTCGTGAAACACCTGTGGGGTATTAAGGTTCACTTTACCCCTTGTTACATTCCCCAAGGGGTCTAGTTTCCAAAATGGTATGCCATGTGGGGATTTTTTGCTGTTCTGGTACCATAGGGGCTTCCTAAATGCAACATGCCCCCCAAAAACCATTTCAGAAAAACGTACTCTCCAAAATCCCCTTGTCGCTCCCTCGCTTCTGAGCCCTCTACTGCGCCCGCCGAACACTTTTCATGGACATATGAGGTATGTCCTTACTCAAGAGAAATTGGGCTACAAAGATAAGTATAAATTTTCTCCTTTTACCCCTTGTAAAAATTCAAAAATTGGGTCTACAAGAACATGCGAGTGTAAAAAATGAAGATGGTTAATTTTCTCCTTCACTTTGCTGCTATTCCTGTGAAACACCTAAAGGGTTAAAACGCTTACTAAATGTCATTTTGAATACTTTGGGGGTGCAGTTTTTATAATGGGGTCATTTGTGGGGTATTTCTAATATGAAGACCCTTCAAATCCACTTCAAACCTGAACTGGTCCCTGAAAAATAGTGAGTTTGAAAATTTTGTGAAAAATTGGAAAATTGCTGCTGAACTTTGAAGCCCTCTGATGTCTTCCAAAAGTAAAATCACGTCAATTTTATGATGCATACATAAAGTAGACATATTGTATTTGTGAATACATTTTTTTTTTTTTGGAATATCCATTTTCCTCACAAGCAGAGAGCTTCAAATTTAGAAAAATGCTAAATTTTAAATTTTTTCAGCAAATTTTGGAATTTTTCACTAAGAAACGATGCAAGTATCGACAAAATTTTACCAATAACATAAAGTAGAATATGTCACGAAAAAACAATCTCGGAATCAGAATGATAGGTAAAAGCATTCCAGAGTTATTAATGTTTAAAGTGACAGTGGTCAGATGTTAAAAAAACGCTCCGGTCCTAAGGTGTAAAATGGCCTGGTCCTTAAGGGGTTAATACACAGGCAAGTGTATAACGTGTGGTATAACACTAAATTTAACACAGAGACAGAAAAAAAGGTAGTATATGGTACACTATTTGCTTGTATTTAGGCCCATTGCAATGATAAGGCCACTGAAAAAGCGTATTTGTACTCAGGAAAAACTTGTTTTTCTTTAATACACCGGCAGGTGTAAAACGTGTGGTATAACACTGAATTTAGCACAGAGACAGAGTAACAGGTGAAAAATGGTAAAAAGGCACTAAAGTCCACACTAATATGACTTCTTTCTGAACAGAAGCAGGACCCAACAGTGCAGCAGCACCAAAAAAAAAATCCAGGGATTAAACCCTAAATTGCACTCTGTCACACAATTCTGAGCAGCAGAAGATTTGTGGAGAAAAAAAAAAAACTCAATAGAGCTGAAAAATTTGGAGATAAGATGCTTCAGAAAGTTCAGGCAGCTTGGAGATCTGTATGAGGCAGCTGACAGCTATCTGCCCCTCTCTGCTGCAATGCTCAATAACGTGAATAGGAGTTTTAGCAATCAATGATCCTTCACAGTGTAACAGCACAGCACTCTGCACTCCTGTCTTTCCCTAATGCTGATGTGACTAGCAGTTTCAGTGTAACGCTGTGGTATGAGCTATTCACACACACACAGTCCTGTCCTCTCCATCTGAGTGCATAGATGAAATGAAGAGAGGCAAGATGGCCGCCGATTATATAGGGGCTGTGACATCACAGGGGTCAGTGAACACTGATAGGCCGCATCTCACATGTGGTTCAGGGTCAGCCCGCCTACCTTCATTCCCACCGCTGTTTCCCGCCCTCCCATAATCCCCTGCCCCATGTACTCACATGTGGATCCGCCCTCTTAGCTCTCCAATAGCCTGGAACGCTGTAAAATGGAGTTTAATGAAGCGATTTGTGCGATAGAATCACGGCGATATTCGTATTCGTTGCAAATCAAATTTTTCATGAAATACGTAACGAATTCGGGTTCGTCGAGTTCGATTCGCTCATCTCTAACAATGTCAGTGACCTGAGTGACGTCTTCTGACTTGAGTGATATCTCTTCTTCTTCATCTGCTCCAGAGACCAGGTCTTCCTCCAGCTCCATCTTCTCTGCAGAAGACAGTAATCATTATAACCTTGCCAGAAAGTGTACCCTAAATAAAATACTGCCCCACACTGTACCCTGAATGTAATACTGCCCCATACTGTACCCTGAATATAATCCTTCCACACACTCTACCCTGAATATAACACTGCTATATACTGTATCCACTGAAAATAATCCTGCCCCACACTGTACCCTAAATAAAATACTGCCCCACACTGCACCCTGAATATAATACTGCTATACACTGTACCCACTAAATATAATACTACCACACACACTGTACCCTGAATATAATACTGCCACACACTGTACCCACTAAATATAATCCTGCCACACACTGCACCCCCTGAATATAATACTGCCACACACTGCACCCTGAATATAATACTGCCACACACTGCACCCCCTGAATATAATACTGCCACACACTGCACCCTGAATGTAATACTGCCACACACTGCACCCTGAATGTAATACTGCCACACACTGTACCCACTAAATATAATCCTGCCACACACTGTACCTCCTGAATATAATCCTGCCACACACTGCACCCTGAATATAATACTGCCACACACTGCACCCCCTGAATATAATACTGCCACACACTGCACCCTGAATGTAATACTGCCACACACTGCACCCTGAATGTAATACTGCCACACACTGTACCCACTAAATATAATCCTGCCACACACTGTACCTCCTGAATATAATCCTGCCACACACTGCACCCTGAATATAATCCTGCCACGCACTGTAACCTGAATATAATCCTGCTATACACTGTACCCACTAAATATAATCCTGCCACACACTGTACCCCTGAATACTATACTGCCATACACTGTACCCGCTAAATATAATACTGCCACACACTGTACCCTGAATACTGCCACACATGCATACACATCACATATACATATACACCCCTTTTATCCTCTGTGTCCTCATCACTCATCATCACCCCCATAACCCCCTCTGCACCTCTCATCCTTCCCATAACCCCCTTTGCACCTCTCATCCCCCCATAACCCCTTCTGCACCTCTTATCCCCCCCATAACACCCCCAGCACCTCTCATCACCCCCATAACACCCCCAGCACCTCTCATCACCCCCATAACCCCTCTGAACCTCTCATCACCCCCCATGCATCTCTCATCACCCCCATAACCCCCCCACACCTCTTGTCACCCCCATAACCCCCCTTCACCTCTCATCACCCCCCCCTGCACCACTCATCACCCCCCCCCCCCTGCACCACTCATCACCCCCCCCCCTGCACCACTCATCACCCCCCCCCCCCTGCACCACTCATCACCCCCCCCCCCCCTGCACCACTCATCACCCCCCCCCCTGCACCACTCATCACCCCCCCCCCTGCACCACTCATCACCTCTTATCACTCCCATAAACACCCCCCCCCTCCACAAGTTCACTTACCCTGCCGGGATCGGAGAATCCACATGAGGCTTCTGCTGCTCCTGGTGCTGGACGGGGGAGGATGAAGGAGATCGTGCAGGGACGTGGACAGGTCAGGTGATTGGAGTAGACATGCGTGCCTGCGCGGAGCACGTGACCTCTACTCCAATAAGACCTTGGCCTGTCTGACTCTGCCATCATTCTTAAGGGGCCCGCGCCCCAGAAATAAATGTGTGGGCCCGCAAGGACTATGAGGCACGGTCATAGTCCTTGCGGGCACCCAGCGATCAGTGAGTGACAGTCGCAGTCACTCATTGACAAGCAGGGCCGCTATCAGGGGGGTGACAAGCCATAAAAATAAAAAAAAGGTCCTGGGACGTCCGGGCCCCCTGGAGCTCCGGGCCCCATACAGGTGTATGGGTTGTACCCCCCTGGGGCTGCTGCCCTGCCTCCCCAAGTCTTGCTAGAAAGGGCAAGTTAGTTCAGTGTTCAGCAGGAGAAGAGGTCACCACATGAGGAAGGGGCAAAGAAATATCCATTTGCAGCACTAATCTGTTCAGAGCATCAGCACTTTTCACATGATCCCACTGACCAGGTCATCCATTCCAGTCAGAAAAAAGTCTGCAGTGGGGATAAGAGCCAAGAGAGCCCATGGACCCCATTAGCTAAGTAGTGGATAACTTCGAAACAAACTCCAGTGAACTTTGCACTAACTGTTGAACTGTTCCTGTATATTTTGAAAGTTCCTGAGTAAAATTTAGTAGTTTCTGTAACCCTGCATCTGTGGTACCCCAGCAATTGGCCCAGGAAGCTGCTATCCTTGAAGTGTGGAGGTTAACGCTACCCTGGTGTCACCAACCTTATTCCAGTCACATCATCCCAGTTAGCCACCACACAGAAAATGTGGCCTTTTTTCTGGGATTTTTTAGGGATTTTCTGTCCCATTTTTCTGGGATTTTTATCTCCATATAGACAGCAAAGGCTAGCCTAAATATTATTTAGGTCACATGAATCATACATGTCTCTGAAAATAGACCTTATTTACCTGCTCATGTGCAAAGGTTCTCTCAGGAAGTTTAGATTTTTCTAATCTGTCAGAAAAGTTTAAACTATTTTTAAATCAACTGGAACTAGAAAGTTACAGATTTGTAAATTACTTTTATTAAAAAATCGAAATCCTTTCAGTACTTATCAGCTGCTGTATAATACAGAGGAAGTTCTTCTCTTTTTGAATCTCCTTTCTGTCTGACCACAGTGCTCTCTGCTGACACTTCTGTACATTTTAGGAACTGTCCAGAGAAGGAGCAAATCCCCATAGAAAACCTATCCTGCTCTGGACAGTTCCGGATATAGACAGAGGTGTCAGCAGAGAGCACTGTGGTCAGACAGAAAGGAAATTCAAAAATAAAGAACTTCCTGTGGATTATACAGAAGCTCATAAATATTGGAAGGATTAAGATTTTTCAATAGAAGTAATTTACAAATCTGTTTAACTTTCTGGCACCAGTTAAGTTAAAATAAAAAAAAATTCCATTGAAGTACCCCTTTAAGCATGCCTAACAAATTGATTGCATATGATGAGCAGTACAGTAAATTATTTTTCACTTCACAAGAGAATAAAAAAATGTTGGCTTGCTAAAACATTTGGTGCCTACATTACCCAAGCCGTCATTTCAGCAAATAGAGCAAAAAGAAATCACAGACTTAAAATTTTGGCAGTTGTTTGAAATTGTGTCTGGGGATGGAGATGAAGAATTTCAAAGACACCCAAAATATTCCTTTTGTATTGGATGTGGAGGAGTCATAGTAGTGGGAAAGTTCATGTCTTTACTTTAGAAAATACAGGTTTCTTTTACTATAGTAGATTATGGTTGGATGCCAAGAAAGGAACATAACAGAATATTACATTTTAAACAAATGGAATCAGCAGCTTTGTAACCATGGTCCTGTTGCAGCTGTAGGAGAGATCACTGCTGTGAAAGTGCACTTTCCAAAATGTTGTGTCACCAATGCAGTCTTCAGAGTAACAGGGCATTTGCCAATATTCCAATAGCAGGACACCTCTTTTTATTAATTGACAAAGCTTTTAGTTTTTGGACATTCAATTGTGATTGAAAATAGAGTTGGAATCCGCTATAAGGTCCTTGATTCTATAGGGGTGAATTTGTTAAAACTGGTGTTTTTACAAACCAATCTTAAAAAGATTTATAGACCTACAGTACAGTGGGGCAAAAAAGTATTTAGTCAGCCACCAATTGTGCAACTTCTCCCACTTAAAAAGATGAGAGAGGCCTCTAATTTTCATCATAGGTATACCTCAACTATGAGAGACATAACGTGAAAATCCATAAAATCACATTGTCTGACTTTTAAAGAATTTCTTTGCAAATTATGGGGGAAAATAAGTATTTGGTCAATAACAAAGTTCATCTCAATACTTTGTTACATACCCTTTGTTGGCAATGCCAGAGGTCAAATGTTTTCTGTAAGTCTTCACAAGGTATTCACACACTGTTGCTGGTATTTTGGCCCATTCCTCCATGCAGATCTACTCTAGAGCAGTGATGTTTTGGGGCTATCCCTGGGCAACACGGACTTTTAACTCCCTCCAAAGGTTTTCTTTGGGGTTGAGATCTGGATACTGGCTAGGCCACTCCAGGACCTTGAAATGCTTCTTACGAAGCCACTCCTTAGTTGCCTGGGCGGTGTGTTTGGGATCATTGTCATGCTGAAAGACCAAGCCACGTTTCATCTTCAATGCCCTTGCTGATAGAAGGAGGTGGTCACTCAAAATTTCATGATACATGGCCCCATTCATTCTTTCCTTTACACGGATCAGTTGTCCTGGTCCCTTGGCAGAAAAACAGCCCCAAATGCAACTCAGCATTCTTTCTCCTCCAAACACAATGGGGGATATTTATCAAAGTTCTCTATGTCCCGCATCAATATAGACCAAACTACAGAGGGTTAGTCTGGTCTATTGTGCACCTAATTTATCAAATGGCGCACAGCTCTTGATAAATTCTGTGCACAGACTGCATGATCTATGGTTTAGTCTATATTTAAACCTGCTCCAACATGGTCTGACATTTCGGCGTACTTTCAGCCTATGCGACTTGTCGCTGAAAAGTCGCTTTTGATAAATTCAGCACCAATGCATTTTTCAATGCATTTCAGTCTAAAATAGACTTGCATGCATCATGTTCTAAAAATCCTCTAGAGCAAAAGTCGCAGAAAAGTCGCACATATTTAGACTGCGACTTTCTGTGAGACAAATTTAGACAAGAAAAACCAGTCTAAATCTTTTGATAAATCTCCCCCAATGAGTTGAGTTTTTACCAAAAAGTTCTACTTTGGTTTCATTTGACCATATGACATTCTCCCAATCCTCTTCTGGATCATCCAAATGCTCTCTAGCAAACTTCAGACGGGCCAGGATATGTACTGGCTTAACCAGGGGGACACGTCTGGCACTGCATGATTTTAGTCCCTGGCGGCGTAGTGTGTTACTGATGGTAACCTTTGTAACTTTGGTCCCAGCTCTCTGCAGGTTATTCACTAGGTCCCCCCGTGTGGTTCTGGGAATTTTGCTCACCGTTCTTGTGATCATTTTGACACCACGGGGGGAGATCTTACGTGGAGCCCCAGATTGATGGAGATTATCAGTGATCTTATATGTCTTCCTTTTTCTAATAATTGCTCCCACAGTTGATTTCTTCACACCAAGCTGCTTGCCTGCTGTAGATTCAGTCTTCCCAGCCTGGTGCAGGTCTACAGTTTTGTTTCTGGTGTCCTTTGACAGCTCTTTGGTCTTGGCCATAGTGGAGTTTGGAGTGTGACTGTTTGAGGTTGTGGACGGGTGTCTTTTATACTGATAACAAGTTCAAACAGGTACCATTAATACAGGTAACGAGTGGAGAACAGAGAAGACAGTGAGAGATGGAAATCTTGCTTGTTAGTAGGTGAACAAATACTTATTTTCCAAGATAATTTGCAAATAAATTATTTATAAATCAGACCATGGGATTTTATAGATTTTTTTCTCTCATTATGTCTCTCATAGTTGAGGTATACCTATGATGAAAATTACAGGCCTCTCTCATTTGCAATTTGTTGTGCAAAACACAGCTTGCGCAAAAATGTACCCCTTTTTTATGTCATAAAAATAGGATAATCGTAAGCATAAAAGGATAATCAATTTCCATATAGTGTTAATTTTAGTATGTAATACATCAACTGCCATATAGGTCCCCAAAGAATGTCCTTCCAATATTTTACTGTAAAGGATTTTTTTGTCATTTTCCACACAGGCTTTGTAACTGGGTACAAACAATACCCAAAACTAATTAACTTGGCAGTGCTAGCCATTTCCAGCTTAGTTTTGCAATCAAGGTTAAATAAACATGACAGTAAAATTCTAATTAAATCTAGAAGCCCAAAAATACACTTGGTCAGCAGTAGCAACAGTTGTTTCTTTCTTTCTTTAACATCCTTCTATATCATCACAATGCTGGGCAATGGTAATGGTAATGGACAAGCCCAAAAACAAAGCAAGCTCACACACCCAACTGGACTTTACTAACTGTTGTCGAAATTCTCCTATGTGTGACTAAAAGATTTAGAAAAGCAGTCTGTCGTGAAAGGCAAGCTGTCATGCCCCTTCCCATAGACATGAATCCTCTGTGGCGTGACGTCACGACCACGGGCACCCAAACCCAGCATTTTGAACATAATGTTCAGAACACCGGGTGTCTGCATGGAGATTGTGGTTGGGGTGTGGGGGAGCTGGACCCCCGCAATCAGTCATATTATCCCCAATCCTTTGTATAGGGGATAAGATGTCTATCAAAGGAATAGCCGTTTAATCTCTGTATGTAGGTATGGATTTTTCTGCATAAGGATTTCTAGGTTTCAGTCTTTAGAAAAGTCGCAGAATGGCAGCAGTAGTGCTTAAATAGTGAGTCTAGAGCGAGTAATGTAGTCTAGAACAGAGCCAATTATTTTCACCAGGAGAGCAGTCAGGATGGTACAAGCCAGATAACAAAATTAAAGTATTACCAGGAATGGAAGCAAAGTTCCGAATCAGTAGTTGGACTACAAGGGACACTCAGGTCTGCCATACAGTTAAAGAGTACCTGTGACCAAATAAAACTTTTAATATAGTGTTCCTTGTGTAATTAGGAGACACTTTCCCATTGACTTGCTTTTAAAACTATCAACATAAATATGTTTAAAATGTAATAGAAAAATGGCCACTAGTTGGCTCTGTTCTGTTCTCTGCCACAATTAATACAGTGAGTTTGGTTTCCTCCCGGCCTGGCAAGAGACCAAACTCAGGAAGTGGTGCCCCAGCAGGCTTCGGTGATGTCATGCCTGCTGGGAAACACCCACTTTCTCCTGCTGGGAGATTGCACTATGTGAGCAAGAATAAAAGGTATGATACTTTTTATAGTGTGTGTCCTCTTTTACCAAAATCTCTAAAAAGAACTTGGCAGTGGGCCCCTTTTCTATATTAAATTTGGCCTGGGTTCCTGACAGTAGTACTGCCATTACTGCCCTGATGGCAGCCTTGCTTACACATATGTGTAAAATGTTTTCTGTAATATGGTTAAAAAATCCCTGGGTATGGTACCCTTTTCAGGATTTCACCTTTGCTGGATAGGCAGGGATAAAGGAATAGAGTAGAAGGGAAAAGATTGGACCCATAGAAGCATTCAGCTGCTTGTTGTGACTTGCCACTGGAAGTGAGAGAGGTGAGTAACAACACAGTTATAATGTTACTAAAAAATCAGTAGTTCTGGCAATAGGATATCTTTAGAGAAGAAGCCCCATGCCTGATCAGTATATAAAAACTTATCCCCTATCCACAGGATAGGGGATAAGTTTTAGATTGCGCCCCTGAGATCGTCTGTACAGAGCCTCAGTTCTCCCACAGAGTGGTGTGTCACATACCCACCCCCCCTCCCGCCCAAAGCGTGGCCTACTCTCTTTGGCTCTCCTATAGAGATATATGAAGGGGGCGTGGCAGCCTCTACTTCAAGCGGGGGGTCGTGATGTGCCACTCTGTGGCTCCGAGGCTCCGTACAGGGGATGTTTTTCTGTACTGATCGGGCATGGGAATTTTCCTTTAAGCTGGTATGGTCCCACGCACACTATGGATTTTCCCCTTTGAATTTCAAGCAGAATGCAATTGCAGCAGAATTCCATTGAAGTTCAGACAGGGATCCAGATTCTGCCAGGAAAAGCCCATTTTCAATAGGACTTTGGGTTAATTTTCACAGCACATTCTATATGATATTAACGAAATTAAGCAAGAAAATTCACCCCATTTCCATAGTGCGCATGGGCCCTTAGGATAATGCATTGATTATACAATATTCTTAAATAATAATTTTCTTCATCTTTACAGCATACCTGTCAGATGCCACAAAATAAACAAAACTGTTACTCAGGTAATTTTTATTAGTGTTGAGCGGCATAGGCCATATTCGAACTCGCGATATTTCGCGAATATATGGATGAATATTCGGCATATATTGGCTAAATTTGCATATTCGTAATATAAAGTATATGCGGAAATTAGCATTTGCAAAAATTTGCATATCCGAAAATTTGCATGAGCGGAAATCTGCATATGCAAAAATTAGCATTTGTAAAAATTTGCGTATGCAAATTTTCACATATGCGAAAATTCGCACACCAGTCTCACATAGTAGTATTAGAGCATTCTTTACACCACACAAGCTGGAAGCAGAGAGGGATGATTACTATGATGTGTACTGTGAAAAAAAACTAATATTCTTATATTCGTAATTGCGAATATATAGTGCTATATTCGCACTGTATTGTATGCTTTTTTTGAGTGAAGTATGGGTGATAGAAACATAAAAATTAGTGTTGCTCGCGAATATTCCCAATGCAAATTTTATTTGCGAATATGCGATATTCGTGAATAAAATTTGTATTGCGAATATTCGCGAGCAACACTAATTTTTATGTTTCTATCACCCATATTTCACACAAAAAAAAATAGCATATTACAGCTGTATAGTTGAAGACTTAAATGGGCACTGTCATATATAAAAACTTTTTATATGTTGTACATTTTGGCCATAAGTTTTTCTAATATACTTCTTTAAAAAAAAAAAAAAAAACATTTTATTAAAGAAACTGCCTTTGAAAATCCCTTTACTAGGGGTCTCCATACCTCCTGGGAAACTGATAAGTCCCACAGCAGCATGAGGGTGTCCAATGGTCATGGACACGAGATGGCTGAATGACAAGGCTGCAGGAGGAACACAACTTGCAGCAACACTGTTGTAACACAGAGTTTACCAAACATGTGCCTTCATGTCCCAAACATTTGTATGTTACAGTCAGAATCCTCAGACTTTTCCTGTTTCTACTTCAACTATAATAATTTCTTTACTAACCTTTTTATTCTGATTATCTTCCAGGAACATACCAGACTGGCAAGTAAAATTGGGAATGTAAATACACTATAGCAGAAGAACCACAGCGTGTGTGCTCTAGAGTGGAAGTGGAGACCAGATAATCTTAATTTATTATTGTTGAAGACCAATCACTATTCCAAAATTGCTTAATATTAACAGGAGTAAAACTTTAGCTTTTCCTGAATTACACAAATTTGACCAGAAAATGTAACTTCTTAATAACACAGGAATGCTGAAATATAAATAGGATTATTAGTTTTTATGATTGATTTCCTCAAGCATACAATACAGTGCTAATATTGTGCATACACAAATCTTTACATCTGTGAAGGCCTTAGGAATTCAAGATGTCAAACAGCTGAAACAAATACTATTTTTGTCAGCACAACCCTGCTGCTTATCAGATGCATATAGACCATGTAAATATCAGTAACTGCAGTGAACTTTGCATTTATGAGTTCATAGATTTTATTTTGTTTTCCTTAGTTATTGATGTGAAGCAAACTGCAGGCTCTGTGGCCATAAGTAAGCCCCATGCCAAAAAAGACACAGTTGCTGCTTTAAGTCTTATTAGTTGTGGCAAGTCATAAAAGTCAAATCGAGAACAGAGCCAGAAGTTCTACGTTTGGCATCAGGAGGCAAGAATGAATCCAGCCAGGGAAAATACTGAATTACAAGAGCTGTATGAAGTGAACAAGATCTCAGTCGTGATACATTGGTTGCTAGGTTCTCCAGACGTTTAATGGCACTTTTACTCACTACCAATTTTTTTTCATTCTTTTTTCTCTTATGCTGCTCTTTATATAATTATTTTTTCATTTTGTGTCAGTAGATAAAATTTACTATTTTTGCTTCTGTAGTATCAAATAACCACTTTTTAAAATTCCCTTCTGAGACGCAGTCAGTAGCTAAAAACCAAAGGTGGTGGTTATGGTAACTGGTTCACGGGTAAGCTGTACAAAAATGTGTTTGTAAGCCACTGCAAGATATGAGAAATTAGCTTTTTGCTAGAAAACTAGAAAATAAGTTTCAGTTTATGCCTTATGACACTAGAACTGAAGACAGGACACTTACTTGTTTAAGTGATGATAAGGATTTTCTGATATGGCTATAAATTACCAGTGATTTGCGCGCTATGTGGCTCTTGGGCGCCCTGCACCTGGCTTTACAGCAAGCTGTTGATGCTGTTAATGGAAAAGCACTTAGTTTGATAGACCGGTCACTATAATTCAAACTATTTTAGACATGTCCAAAGTTGTTGATTGCATGGGGTTTCACTTCTGAGACCTGCTGCAATTGTGAGTTGTTAGCTGGGGAAATTGACGGCATTATGCTCCGCTCCCCCAGAGAAAGAGAAATTGACAGATCTCTCAGCTGACCAGGGAGCACAGTACAATGTCTCCCACTTCCCCAACTAATAACTCACGATCGGAATAGGTTTAAGGAGTGAGACCCAGTGTGATCATCAACTTTTGACATGTCTGATCACCATGTCAAAAGTTCTTTTTAATGACAACTTTTAACCCCTTAAGGACCCAGCCCAAACATACCTTAAGGACCCAGACATTTTTTGAACATCTGACCACTGTCACTTAAAGCATTAATAACTCTGGGATGCTTTTACCTTTCATTCTGATTCCGAGAATGTTTTTTCGTGACATTCTATTTTATGGTAGTGGTAAAATTTTGTCGATACTTGTTTAAAAAATTTGATGAAAAAATTAAAAAAAGTTGCATTTTTTTTTACTTTGAAGCTCTCTGCTTATAAGGAAAATAGATATTCCAAATAAATTATACATTGATTCACATATACAATATGTCTACTTTATGTTTGCATCATAAAGTTGACATGTTTTTACTTCTTGAAGACATCAGAGGGCTTCAAATTTCAGCAGCAATTTTCCAATTTTTCACAAAATGTTCAAAATCAGAATTTTTCAGGGACCAGTTCAGTTTTGAAGTGGATTTGAAGGGCCTTCATATTAGAAATACCCCACAAATGACCCCATTATAAAAGCAGCAAAGTGAAGGAGAAAATTCAAAACCTTCATTTTTTACACTCGCATGTTCTTGTAGACCCATTTTTTGAGTTTTTACAAGTGGTTATAGGAGAAAAAGCCCCCTAAAATTTGTAACCCAATTTCTCTCGAGTAAGGAAATTGTTACGCCGAGCGCTCCGGGTCCCTGCTCCTCCCCGGAGCGTTCACGGCGTCTCTCTCCCTGCAGCGCCCCGGTCAGTCCCGCTGACCGGGAGCGCTGCACTGACATGGCCGTCGGGGATGCGATTCGCACAGCGGGACGCGCCCGCTCGCGAATCGCATCCCAAGTCACTTACCCGTCCCGGTCCCCCGCTGTCATGTGCTGGCGCGCGCGGCTCCGCTCTCTAGGGCGCGCGCGCGCCAGCTCTCTGAGACTTAAAGGGCCAGTGCACCAATGATTGGTGCCTGGTCCAATTAGCTTAATTGGCTTCCACCTGCTCCCTGGCTATATCACATCACTTCCTCAGCACTCCCTTGCCGGATCTTGTTGCCTTGTGCCAGTGAAAGCGTTTAGTGTTGTCCAAAGCCTGTGTTACCTGAACTCCTGCTATCCATCTTGACTACGAACCTTGCCGCCTGCCCCGACCTTCTGCTACGTCTGACCTTGCCTCTGCCTAGTCCTTTTGTCCCACACCTTCTCAGCAGTCAGCGAGGTTGAGCCGTTGCTAGTGGATACGACCTGGTTGCTACTGCCGCAGCAAGACCATCCTGCTTTGCGGCGGGCTCTGGTGAACACCAGTAGCCTCTTAGAACCGGTCCACCAGCACGGTCCACGCCAATCCCTCGCTGACACAGAGGATCCACTACCTGTAAGCCGAATCGTGACAGTAGATCCGGCCATGGATCCCGCTGAGGTGCCGCTGCCAAGTCTCGCTGACCTTCCCACGGTGGTCGCTCAGCAATCGCAGCAGATTGCCCAACAAGGACAGCAGCTGTCGCAGTTGACCGCCATGTTACAGCAACTTCTGCCTCTGCTACAGCAGCAACCATCTCCTCCGCCAGCTCCTGCACCTCCTCCGCAGCGATTGGCCGCTCCTAGCCTCCGCTTGTCCCTGCCGGACAAATTTGATGGGGACTCTAGACTCTGCCGTGGATTTTTGTCTCAATGTTCCCTGCATATGGAGATGTTGTCGGACTTGTTTCCTACAGAACGGTCTAAGGTGGCGTTCGTAGTGAGCCTTCTTTCAGGAAAGGCCTTGTCTTGGGCCACACCGCTCTGGGACCACAATGATCCTGCCACAGCCACAGTCCAGTCCTTCTTCGCTGAAGTCCGTAGTGTCTTCGAGGAACCAGCCCGAGCTTCTTCTGCCGAGACTGCCCTGCTGAACCTGGTCCAGGGTAATTCTTCAGTGGGCGAGTACGCCATCCAATTTCGTACTCTTGCTTCCGAATTATCATGGAATAACGAGGCTCTCTGCGCAACCTTTAAAAAAGGCCTATCCAGTAGCATCAAGGATGTGCTGGCCGCACGAGAGATTTCTGCCAACCTGCAAGAACTTATCCATTTGGCCACACGCATTGACATGCGTTTTTCTGAGAGACATCAGGAGCTCCGCCAGGAAAAAGACTTAGATCTCTGGGCACCTCTCCCATAGTATCCTTTGCAATCTACGCCTGGGCCTCCCGCCGAGGAGGCCATGCAAGTGGATCGGTCTCGCCTGACCCAGGAAGAGAGGAATCGCCGTAGGGAAGAAAATCTTTGTCTGTACTGTGCCAGTACCGAGCATTTCTTGGTGGATTGCCCTATTCGTCCTCCACGTCTAGGAAACGCACGCACGCACCCAGCTCACGTGGGTGTGGCGTCTCTTGGTTCAAAATCTGCTTCTCCACGTCTCACGTTGCCCGTGTGGATCTCTCCTTCTGCTAACTCCTCCCTCTCAGCCGTGGCCTGCTTGGACTCTGGTGCCTCTGGGAATTTTATTTTGGAGTCTTTGGTGAATAAATTCTACATCCCGGTGACCCGTCTCGTCAAGCCGCTCTACATTTCCGCGGTCAACGGAGTCAGATTGGATTGCACCGTGCGTTACCGCACAAAACCCCTCTTAATGTGTATTGGACCCCATCACGAAATGATTGAATTCTTCGTCCTTCCCAACTGTACCTCTGAGGTCCTCCTCGGTCTGCCATGGCTCCAGCTTCATTCTCCCACCCTTGACTGGACCACCGGGGAGATCAAGAACTGGGACTCTGCTTGCCATAAGAAATGCCTCTCCCCCCCTCCCAGTCCCGTCAGGCAAGCCTCAGTGCCTCCTCATGGCCCCCGTCCTGGTGACACACTGCCCCGTGCCAAGCTTCACCCTCTGCCCTCCCTCCCCATTCCCACTCCTGCTGTACTGCCTGCCTTTGAGGAAACCCTCCATTCACTCCCGGTGTCCTCGTCCCAGGTAAAGCAGTTGTCGGACAAAAAAAGGGGGAGACCTAAGGGGGGGGGGTACTGTTACGCCGAGCGCTCCGGGTCCCTGCTCCTCCCCGGAGCGCTCATGGCGTCTCTCTCCCTGCAGCGCCCCGGTCAGTCCCGCTGACCGGGAGCGCTGCACTGACATGGCCGTCGGGGATGCGATTCGCACAGCGGGACGCGCCCGCTCGCGAATCGCATCCCAAGTCACTTACCCGTCCCGGTCCCCCGCTGTCATGTGCTGGCGCGCGCGGCTCCGCTCTCTAGGGCGTGCGCGCGCCAGCTCTCTGAGACTTAAAGGGCCAGTGCACCAATGATTGGTGCCTGGTCCAATTAGCTTAATTGGCTTCCACCTGCTCCCTGGCTATATCACATCACTTCCCCTGCACTCCCTTGCCGGATCTTGTTGCCTTGTGCCAGTGAAAGCGTTTAGTGTTGTCCAAAGTCTGTGTTACCTGAACTCCTGCTATCCATCTTGACTACGAACCTTGCCGCCTGCCCCGACCTTCTGCTACGTCTGACCTTGCCTCTGCCTAGTCCTTTTGTCCCACGCCTTCTCAGCAGTCAGCGAGGTTGAGCCGTTGCTAGTGGATACGACCTGGTTGCTACTGCCGCAGCAAGACCATCCCGCTTTGCGGCGGGCTCTGGTGAACACCAGTAGCCTCTTAGAACCGGTCCACCAGCACGGTCCACGCCAATCCCTCGCTGACACAGAGGATCCACTACCTGTAAGCCGAATCGTGACAGAAATACCTCATATGTGTATGTCAAGTGTTCGTTGGGCACAGTAGAGGGCTCAGAAGGGAAGGAGCAACAATGGGATTTTGGAGAGTGAATTTTGCTGAAAAGGTTTTTGGGGGGCATGTCACATTTAGAAAGCCCCTATGGTGCCAGAACAGCAGAAAACCCCACATGGCATTCCATTTTGGAAACTACACCCCTCAAGGCACGTACACAGCGTCCAGTTAGCCTTAACAACCCACAGGTGTTTGACAACCTTTCGTTAAAATTAGATGTGTAAATGGAAAAAACAATTACACTTAAGTGCAGTTTTTTCCCCAAATTTACCATGCCCCCCCAAATTTCCCATGTTAAGATGTAAAATGCTCTGCGGGCGAACTACAATGCTCAGAAGAGAAGGAGTCACATTTGGCTTTTTGAAAGCATATTTTGCTGAAATGGTTTTTGGGGGGCATGTTGCATTTATGAAGCCCCTGTGGTGCCAGAACAGCAAAAAATACCCACATGGCATACCATTTTGGAAACTACACCCCTTAAGGAACGTAACAAGGGGTACAGTGAGCTTTAACTACCCACAGGTGTTTGACGACTTTTTGTTAAAGTTGGATGTGTACTACTGACCAGACCTCTAGGCCGGTCCAATGGGAGGCTCTAGTGTCCTGAGGGGAATACTTATTAGTCATGGCTCACGCCTTAAAATAAGAAAAGGTGGCCAAAGTTCAAACACTCATGAGTCGGCTTAACGTTCTGGAAACGCAACATAAAAAGACTCACTCCGACGCAGCCCTGAGGGACCTCGTGAAGGTTCGACATGAGATTTGTGGCCTACTTAATGACAAATATAAACTCTACAGGCAAAAATGCTCTAGGGCCTTTTATGAATGGGGGAACAAGCCGAGTAGACTTTTGGCCCGGGCCTTAACCCCTTAAGGACCAAGGACGTACCGGTACGTCCTTGGTCCTGCTCTCCTGATATAACGCGGGGTTACACAGTAACCCCGCGTCATATCATGGCGGGCCCGGCGTCATAGTGAAGCCGTGACCCACCTCTAATAGCGTGCAGCGCCGATCGCGGCGCCGCGCGCTATTAACCCTTTAGCCGCACGCTCAGAGCTGAGCCGCGCGGCTAAAAGTGAAAGCGTAAGTTGCCAGCTAGCTCAGTGGGCTGTTCGGGATAGCCGCGGCGAAATCCTCGCTGTCCGATCGCCGAATGACTGCTCAGTGCCCGAGATCCAGGCATGAGCAGTCATGCGGCAGAATCGTCGATCACTGGTTTCCTATGAGAAACCAGTGATCAATGATGAAGATCAGTGTGTGCAGTGTTATAGGTCCCTATGGGAGCCATAACACTGCAAAAAAAAGTGAAAAAAAAGTGAATAAAGATCATTTAACTCCTCCCCTATTAAAAGTTTGAATCACCCCCCTTTTCCAATAAAAAAAAAAAAACAGTGTAAATAAAAATAAACATATATGGTATCACCGCGTGCGGAAATGTCCGAATTATAAAAATATATAATTAATTAAACCGCTTGGTCAATGGGGTGCGCGCAAAAAAATTCCAAAGTCCAAAATAGTGCATTTTTGGTCACTTTTTATATCATTTAAAAATGAATAAGTCCTATCAATGCAAAAATGATACCGTTAAAAACTTCAGATCACGGCGCAAAAAATAAGCCCTCATACTGCCCCATACACAGAAAAATAAAAAAGTTATAGGGGTCAGAAGATGACAATTTTAAAACGTATTAATTTTCCTGCATGTAGTTATGATTTTTTCCAGAAGTCCGACAAAATCAAACCTATATAAGTAGGGTATCATTTTAATTGTATGGACCTACAGAATAAAGATAAGGTGTCATTTTTACCGAAAAATTTACTACGTAGAAACGGAAGCCCCCAAAAGTTACAAAACTGCAGTTTTTTTTCAATTTTGTCGCGCAATGATTTTTTTTTCCGTTTCACCGTAGATTTTTGGGCAAAATGACTGACGTCATTACAAATTAGAATTGGTGGCGCAAAAAATAAGCTATCATATGGATTTTTAGGTGCAAAATTGAAGGAGTTATGATTTTTTAAAGGCAAGGAGCAAAAAACAAAAATGCAAAAACGGAAAAAACCCCGGTCCTTAAGGGGTTAAGGGACCAACAGGCGGCATTGTACATCCCATCCATAACAACGCCTCGGGGTGAGAAATCGCACCTTACCTCTGACATCCTGATTGCATTTGAGAGGTACTACACTGACCTCTATAATCTACCGACTCCTACCCCCTGTCGTTCCGCCCCTCTCCGGCAGATTTCCCTGTCGGAATACCTGCAAGAAACCGCCCTTCCCAGGTTGTCATTCCCAGATATTGATTTCCTGGAAGCTCCGTTCACTGAAGAGGAACTTTCCAGAGCAATCACCGACCTCCCAGCTGGGAAGAGCCTGGGGCCAAATGGCTACACGGCAACATTTTTCAAATCATTGAAGGCTGAGCTGCTCCCTGTGCTCTGCCCAGCTTTCAACGGCATCTCCCACGAAGTAGGGTTCCCATCGGCCTCTATCTCAGCCACCATCACGTTATCCCCAAGGAAGGTAGGGACCCCAATTTCTGTGCCAGCTACCGACCCATCTCCCTCCTAAACACAGACATCAAACTATTCGCAAAGTTATTGGCTGATCGCCTGGCAGCTATCCTGGGGCCTCTGGTCCACCCTGATCAGTCCGGCTTCGTGAGAACGAGGGAGGCTAGAGACAACATGGTCCGAGCATTTACGGTTATACATGGCGCCAAATCGTATCGCACTCCCTTGATGCTACTCTCGCTAGACGTCGAGAAGGCATTTGATCGGGTGGGCTGGCGGTTCCTGGAGGGCTCTCTGTAGGTAGGGTGAGGGTTAATGGGTCCCTCTCCTCGACGATTAAGATCCGCAACGGCACTTATCAGGGCTGCCCTCTCTCCCCATTACTTTACATGATCTGCATGGAGCACCTCTTGATAGCACTGAGAAGTGACCCCAATATTAAGGGTTATTCAAAAGGGGACGAGGAGCACCTGTGCTCGGCCTTTGCGGATGATCTTTTACTGTATGTTTCCTCTCCCCGTACCTCCCTGCCAGCGATCTCCCGTACACTCCAATTATTTTCCCACTTTAGCAACCATAAAATTAACATGACAAAAAGCGTGGCTCTTAATGTTTCTTTGCCACAGTCGGAGGTACTTAACTTACAGACGGAACACCCCTTCCAGTGGGTGCCGAGATCGATTAAATACTTGGGGATACAGGTCCCAATCCAACTAACGGATGCCTTCTCACTTAATTTCCTACCACTGCTGACCACTCTGGAGAGGGACTTAAACAAATGGGCAAAGGGCACGTTCTCGTGGGTGGGGAGAATCAACATTCTTAAGATGAATGTACTCCCACGGTTGTTATATCTCTTTCAAGCTGTCCCTGTAGATTTGCCATCCACCTATTTCAAGAAATTGGACAGGATGTTAGCCCGATTCGTCTGGGCGGGGCGGCCGTCGAGGATTTCTAAGACACTCAGGTGGTCTGGCAGTCCCAGACTGTAAAGCCTATTACCTCGCAGCTACTCTGACCCGATTTCTGGACTTCCTTCATGGCTGCTCCGCCAAACGATGGGTGTCTATTGAACTGAGCACCGCAGGGCCACTGGTTCAGGCTGTACCATGTCTATTGCCGCACATAGTCCCCCAAGCTATGTCTAGCGCTCTACCCGGGGTGTCCAAAGAACTCCACTCAACACTAAGATGTCACTTACACTCCTCGGGACTGTTAACCCCTGAAGGCATGCTCACACAAGTATTGGGATACCCGCGCTTCCCCCCGGGAATAACGGCCACCTCGTTCTTGGGCTTGACGGACTCCCCTACCCTCCCCCTCAGGACATTCATGGACGGGACTCAATTACGCCCCTACACGGACTTGGTTCCGGAACAAGACAGGACACCAACCAGGCACGTGCAATACCTCCAGCTTAAGCACTTTGTAGACATTGAGGGTAACACCCTCAACCTGGCCAGACCACTCCTCCCGTTTGAGGAACTATGCACTCCCCCCTGTGACTAAAGCAGTTTCACGAGTATATGTACTTCTGCTGGAAACGGTAGCCCAGGGATTGCCTCGATTTGCGGCCGCATGGGAGGAGGAACTGGGCGCATTTTTTGCGAGCTCGGACTGGTCAACGGCATTTACACTCTGTCATAAAATGTCTGTCTCCTGTCGGGCACAGGAGACGAACTATAAGATCGTCTCTAGGTGGTACAGGACACCGACTGTTCTACATAAAATGTTCCCAGGGGTGTCGGCATGCTGTTGGAGGTGTGGGGGAGGGCCGGGCACTATGTCCCATATATGGTGGGCATGCTCCTCCTTGGGTCCCTTCTGGGAAGAGGTGGTCTCACACATTCGCACCATTACAGTGGTGACTTACCTTAACGACCCAAAGGTACTCCTGCTATCGATCCTGCCGTCTTCCCGGAAATTAGCCCATTTCCTTTTAGTTGCGGCTAGGGCAGTGATCCCGAGGAGGTGGAAGGATGTAAACCCCCCGACCGTGACTGACTGGTTTAAGGAGGTGCTCTTTATCTGTTGAATGGAGGAGCTGATGGCTGACTTGCAGAGGGTGACAGACAGGTACATGGCGATCTGGAGCTCCTGATTGGCCTTTTTAGAGACTCCACAACATAGGAACACCTGACTTCATACGCTCCTGTTAGAAATTGGACCTCTTCTCGTGTATCGCTCTGGGACTCACCCATGATGTTGTATGACCCTTTCGGGGTGGACGTGTGGCCCACCTGGACTCAGGTAGGTGTCTCTGAGTGTGTTGTTATCTGATGTGATGTTATCTACCAAGCATCTATATTGTTGTGACCTACTGGTGTTGTTCCCCTTACTACATAATTTCCGGTTCTGTACCCCCGATTTCTCCTTCAATCCACTGACATTTCCTAATTCTCTCTGAATATGTGCCACTGCCCGTGGGGACATTACTTGGTAGCATGCTCATCTTTGAGATTGCATACTGTTGAATGACATTAAGTTGTATTGTTCATTATTAATGTACGGTTATCCTCTAGCGTACACTTCCAGACTACTTGTCTCCCATACGACTAAAATGTGCGACTGCTATGCTAGTAAGCTGAGGATATTGCTTGCCTATCCTATTGCTATGTATGTTATCTTTCTGTTAATAAACTTTGATTTTGAATATTAAAAGTTGGATGTGTAAATGAAATGTAAATGAAAAAAAATTTTTTTTTTTTACTAAAATGCAGTTTTTCCCCTAAATTTTACATTTTTACAAGGGGTAATAAGAGAAAATGACCCCCAAAATTTGTAACCCCATTTCTTCTGAGTAAGGAAATACCCCATGTGTGGATGTCAAGTGCTCTGCTGGTGAACTACAATGCTCAGAAGAGGAGGAGCGCCATTGAGCTTTTGGAAAGAGAATTCGTTTGTAATGGTAGTCAGGGGCCATGTGCGTTTACAAAGCCCCCCATGGTGCCAGAACAGTGGACTCCCCCACATGTGAACCCATTTTGGAAACTACACCCCTCACAGAATTTAATAAAGGGTGCAGTGAGTATTTACATCCCACTGGCGTTTGACAGATCTTTGAAACAGTGGGCTGTGCAAACGAAAAATTTAATTTTTCATTGACCACTGTTCCAAAAATCTGTCAGACACCTGTGGGGCATAAATGCTCACTTTACCCCTTATTACATTACGGGAGGGGTGTAGTTTCCAAAATGGGGTCACATGTGGAGGGGTCCATTGTTCTGGCACTATGGGGGGTTTGTAAACACACGTGGCCTTCAATTCCGGACATATTTTCTCTTCAAAATCCCAATGGCGCTCCTTCTGTTCTGAGAATTGTAGTGTGCCAGCAGAGCATTTTTACATCCACATATGGGGTATGTTCTTACTCAGAAGAAATGGGGTTACAAATTTTGGGTTGTTTTTTTCCTATTTTCCCTTGTGAAAATAAAAAATTTAGGGTAACACCAGCATTTTAGTGAAAAAAAAAATTTTCATTTTCCCATCCAACTTTAATAAAAATTTGTCAAACACCTGTGGGGTGTTTAGGCTCACTATACCCCTTGTCACGTTCCATGAGGGGTGTAGTTTCCAAAATGGGGTCACATGTGGGCATTTATTTTTTTGTGTTTATGTCAGAACCGCTGTAAAATCAGCCACCCCGTCCAAATCACCAATTTAGGCCTCAAATGTACATGGTGCGCTCTCACTCCTGAGCCTTGTTGTGTGCCCGCAGAGCATTTTACGCCCACATATGGGGTATTTCCGTACTCAGGAGAAATTCCATTACAAATTTTGGGGGTCTTTTTTTCCTTTTACTGCTTGTGAAAATAAAAAGTATTGGGAAACACCAGCATGTTAGTGTAAAAAAATTAAAAAATTTACACTAACATTCTGGTGTAGCCCCCAACTTTTCCTTTTCATAAGGGGTAAAAGGAGAAAAAGCCCCCCAAAATTTGAATGTGGCCCTAAACTGTTTACTTGAAATACGACAGGGCTCCGAAGTGAGAGAGCTCCAAGCGCATTTGAGGACTAAATTAGGGATTGCATAGGGGTGGACATAGCGGTTTTCTACGCCAGTGATTCCCAAACAGGGTGCCTCCAGCTGTTGCTAAACTCCCAGCGTGCCTGGACAGTCAGTGGCTGTCCAGAAATGCTGGGAGTTGTTGTTTTACAACAGCTGGAGGCTCCGTTTTGGAAACACTGCCATACAATAAGTTTTTCATTTTTATTGGGGGGACAGTGTAAGGGGTGTATATGTAGTGTGGCTGTGTGAATGTACCCTGTACGGTCACATGGGGGGGGGGGGGCAAACCTCCAGCTGTTTCAAAACTACAACTCCCAGCATGCACTGACAGACCGTGCATGCTGGGAGTTGTGCTTTTTCAACAACTGGAGGCACACTTCAGTTAGGTTCTGTTACCTAACTCAGTATTTTCCAACCAGTGGGCCTCCAGCCGTAGCAAGAGGGCATGCTGGGAGATGTGGTTATGGAACAGCAAGAGGTACGCAACTACAACTCTCAGCATGCCGAGCCAGCTGTTTGCTGTCTGGGCATGCTGGGATTTGCAGTATCTGTAGGGCTACAGTTTCTAGACCAGTGCACAGCGATCTACAAACTGTGGACCTCCAGATGTTGCAAAACTACAAATCCCAGCATACCCAGACAGCAAACAGCTATGTGGGCATACCAGGAGTTGTAGTTTTGCAAGATCTGGAGGGATTTAGTTTAGAGACCATTGTATAGTGGTCTCAAACTGTAGCCCTCCAGCTGTTGCAAAACTACATTTTCCAGCATGCCCAAACAGCTGTCTGGAGATGCTGGGAGATGTAGTTTTGCAACATCTGGAGGGCTACAGTGTAGAGACCACTTTATAGTGGTCTCAGACTGTAGCTCTCCAGATCAACTTACCGGCTTCCGTAGGATCCAGGGAGCCGTCCTCTTCTGCCGCACGACATGCCGCCCGCCGATCACCGTCACCCGCAGCCTCCGGATGGGTAAGTGATCTTCGGCGTTCGGTCCCCTTTGTTTCCCCGTTCTGCCCCACCTATTGTGGGTGGGCAGGACGGGGAAAACGAAAATTAACCCTCCCGCCCCAGATCTGCTATTGGTGGTCGCATCTAGACCACCAATAGCAGGGATAGGAGGGGTGACACCTCTGCCACCTCACTCCTATCCCTTCAGGGTGATCGTAGGTGTCTTAGACAACCGCAATCCCCCTTATATTCCGGGTCACCGGGTCACTATAGATCCGTATGACCCGGAATAGACCCAGAATTTGCGCCAATCGCCGACATGGGGGGGTCTGATGACCCCCCTGGGCATTTGCGTGGGGTGTCTGCTGATCGATATCAGCAGTCACCCCGGTCTGCACGGCGGGGACCGAAATTCCCACGGGCGTATGGATACGTCCTGGGTCCTTAACCCCTTAAGGACCAGGCCATATTACACCTTAGGACCAGAGCGTTTTTTTGCACATCTGACCACTGTCAATTTAAACATTAATAACTCTGGAATGCTTTTAGTTATCAATCTGATTCCGAGATTGTTTTTTCGTGACATATTCTACTTTAACATAGTTGTAAAATTTTGTGGTAACTTGCATCCTTTCTTGGTGAAAAATCCCAAAATTTGATGAAAAATTTGAAAATTTTGTATTTTTCTAACTTTGAAGCTCTCTGCTTGTAAGGAAAATGGATATTCAAAATATTTTTTTATTTTATTCACATTTCCAATATGTCTACTTTATGTTTGCATCATAAAATTGACGTGTTTTTACTTTTGGAAGACACCAGAGGGCTTCAAAGTTCAGCAGCAATTTTCCAATTTTTCACAAAATTTTGAACCTCGCTTTTTTTCAGAGACCAGTTCAGGTTTGAAGTGGATTTGAAGGGTCTTCCCATTAGAAATACCCCACAAATGACCCCATTATAAAAACTACACCCCCAAAGTATTCAAAATGACAATCAGTAAGTGTTTTAACCCTTTAGGTGTTTCACAGGAATAGCAGCAAAGTGAAGGAGAAAATTCACAATCTTTATTTTTTACACTGGCATGTTCTTGTAGACCCAATTTTTGAATTTTTACAAGGGGTAAAAGGAGAAAATGTATACTTCTATTTGTAGCTCAATTTCTCTCGAGTAAGCACATACCTCATATGTCTATGTAAAGTGTTCGGCGGGCGCAGTAGAGGGCTCAGAAGCGAAGGAGCAACAAGGGGATTTTGGAGAGTACGTTTTTCAGAAATGGTTTTGGGGGGGCATGTTGCATTTAGGAAGCCCCTATGGTGCCTGAACAGCAAAAATAACCCACATGGCATACCATTTTGGAAACTAGACCCCTTGGGGAACTTAACAAGGAATAAAGTGAGCCTTAATACCCCACAGGTGTTTCACGACTTTTGCATATGTAAAAAAAAATTTTTTTTTTTCACTAAAATGTGTGTTTCCCCCCAAATTTCACATTTTTGCAAGAGTTAATAGCAGAAAATACCCCCCAAAATTTGTAACCCCATCTCTTCTGAGTATGGAGGTACCCCATAAGTTGGCATGAAGTGCATTACGGGCGAACTACAATGCTCAGAAGAGGAGGAGCACCATTGAGCTTTTGGAAAGAATTCGTTTGGAATGGTAGTCAGGGGCCATGTGCATTTACAAAGCCCCCCGTGGTGCCAGAACAGTGGACCCCCCTACATGTGACCCCATTTTGGAAACTACACCCCTCACAGAATTTAATAAGTGGTGCAGTGAGCATTTACACCCCACTGGCGTTTGACAGATGTTTGGGACAGTGGGCTGTGCAAATGGAAAATTACATTTTTCATTTTCACGGATCACTGTTCCAAAAATCTGTCAGACACCTGTGGGGCGTAAATGCTCACTGTACCCCTTATTACATTACATGAGGGGTGTAGTTTCCAAAATGGGGTCACATATGGGGGGGGTCCATTGTTCTGGTACCATGGGGGCTTTGTAAACACAAGTGGCCTTCAATTCCGGACAAATTTTCTCTTCAAAATCCCAATGGCGCTCCTTCTCTTCTGAGCATTGTAGTGCACCCATAGAGCACTTTACATCCACATATGGGGTATGCTCTTACTCAGAAGAAATTGGGTTACAAATTTTGGAGGGCTTTTTTTTATTTTCCCTTGTGAAAATGAAAAATTTAGGGTGACACCAGCATTTTAGTGAAATTTTTTTTTTTTTTTTCACTTTCCCATCCAACTTTTATGAAAATTTGTCAAACACCTGTGGGGTGTTCAGGCTCACTATAACCCTTGTTACATTCCGTGAGGGGTGTCGTTTCCAAAATGGGGTCACATGTCTGTATTTATTGTTTTGTGTTTATGTCAGAACCACTGTAAAATCAGCCACCCCTGTGCAAATCACCAATTTAGGCCTCAAATGTACATGGTGCGCTCTCACTCCTGAGCCTTGTTATGTGCCCGCAGAGCATTTTACGCCTACATATGGGGTATCTCCGTACTCAGGAGAAATTGCGTTACAAATTTTGGGGGTCTTTTTTTCCTTTTACCTCCCGTGAAAATAAAAAGTAAAGGACAACACCAGCATGTTAGTGTAAAAAAAAATGTTTTTTTTACACTAACAGGCTGGTGTAGACCCCAACTTTTCTTTTTCATAAGGGGTAAAAGGAAAAAAAGCCCCCAAAATTAGTAACGCAATTTCCCCCGAGTACGGCGATACCCCATATGTGGCACTAAACTGTTTCCTTGAAATATGACAGGGCTCCGAAGTGAGAGAGCGCCATGCGCATTTGAGGACTAAATTAGGGATTGCACAGGGGTGGACATAGGGGTATTCTATGCCAGTGATTCCCAAACAGGGTGCCTCCAGCTGTTGCTAAACTCCCAGCATGCCTGGACAGTCAGTGGCTGTCCGGAAATGCTGGTAGTTGTTTTGCTGGAGGCTCTGTTTTGGAAACACTGACGTACAATACGTTTTTTATTTTTTATTAGGGGGACAGTATAAGGGGGTGTATATGTAGTGTTTTACTCTTTATTATGTGTAAGTGTAGTGTTTTTAGGGTACATTCACACTGGCGGGTTTACAGTGAATTTACCGCTAGGAGTTTGCACTGCGGTGAAAAATTTGCCACAGCCCAAACTTGAAGCAGAAAACTTACTGTAAACCCGCCAGTGTGAATGTACGTTCACATGGGGGGGCAAACCTCCAGCTGTTTCAAAACTACAACTCCTAGCATGTACTGACAGACCGTGCATGCTGGGAGTTGTACTTTTGCAACAGCTGGAGGCACACTGGTTGGAAAACCTTCAGTTAGGTTCTGTTACCTAACTCAGTATTTTCCAACCAGTGTACCTCCAGCTGTTGCAAAACTTCAACTCCCAGCATGTACTGATTGCCGAAAGGCATGCTGGGAGATGTAGTTATGCAACAGCTGGAGGGATCGCAACTACAACTCCCAGCATGCAGAGACAGCTGTTTGCTGTTTAGGCTTGCTGGGAGTTGTAGTTTTGCAAGATCTGGAGGTGCACAGTATAGAGATCACTTTGCAGTGGTCTCAAACTGTAGACCTCCAGCTGTTGCAAAACTGCAACTCCCAGCAAGCCTAAACAGCTCTCTGGGCACGCTGGGAGTTGTAGTTTTGCAACATCTGGAGGGTTACAGTTTAGAGACCACTATAGTGGTCTCAGACTGTAGCCCTCCAGATGTTGCTAAGTAACTCACCGGCTTCCGTCGGATCCAGGAAGCTGCGTCGCGGTCCTCTTCTTACGCCGATCGTCGCCCGCTGCCGCCGCTGATCGTCGCCGCTGCCGTCGCCGATGGGTAAGTGGATCTTCGGCGCCGGTCCCTGTCGGTTTCCCCGTCCTGCCCCGCCTATTGTGGGTGGGCAGGACGGGGAAACCCAAAGTAAACCCCTCCGCCCCCGATCTGCTATTAGTGGTCGCGTCTAGACCACCAATAGCAGAGATAGGAGGGGTGGCAACCCTGCCACCTCACTCCTATCGCTACAGGGGGATCGTGGGTGTCTAGGACACCCACGATCCCCCTTCTATTCCGGGTCACCGGGTCACCATAGACCCGTATGAGCCGGAATCGGCGCAAATCGCAAGTGTGAATTCACTTGCGATTTGCGCCGATCGCCGACATGGGGGGGTCTAATGACCCCCCTGGGCATTTGCGCGGGGTGCCTGCTGATAGATATCAGCAGTCACCCCGGCGCGATCCCCGCCCGGCGCGCGGCGGGGACCGAAATTCCCACGGGCGTACAGGTACGCCCTTGGTCCTTAAGTACCAGGGAGCAAAGGCGTACCTGTACGCCCTTGGTCCTTAAGGGGTTAAGTACCAGAAAGCCAGGGCGTATCCATACGCTCTTGGTCCTTAAGGGGTTAATAAATCTAAAATAAATACAGTGGGGAAAAAGTATTAAGTCAGCCACCAATTGTGCAAGTTCTCCCTCTTAAAAAGATGAGAGAGGCCTGTAGTTTTCATCATAGGTATACCTCTACTATGAGAGACAGAATGGAGGGAAAGCAAAAAGGAAATCAACTTGTAGGTGTCAGGGACCGACCAGGGGGACAGGGAGAGTGAGCCCTAAACTGCCCTTAAAGGGGTATTCCAGGCAAAACCTTTTTTTATATATATCAACTGGCTCCGGAAAGTTAAACAGATTTGTAAATTACTTCTATTAAAAAATCTTAATCCTTCCAATAGTTATTAGCTTCTGAAGTTTTCTGTCTAACTGCTCAATGATGATGTCCCATCCCAGGAGCTGTGCATGATGGGAGAATATCCCCATAGGAACTGCACAGCTCCCGGGACGTGAGTCATCAGAGAGCAGTTAGACAGAAAACAACAACTCAACTTCAGAAGCTAATAACTATTGGAAGGATTAAGATTTTTTATAGAAGTAATTTACAAATCTGTTTAACTTTCCGGAGCCAGTTAATATATAAAAAAAAGTTTTGGCCTGGAATACCCCTTTAAAACTGCTCTCCCTGCCTACTTGCCCATCCACCCTAAACGGTGGTCTATTGTGGTCTATTGTGCGCCTAATTTATCAAAAGGCGCACGGCTCTTGATAAATTATGTGCACAGACTTTGGGATCTATGCTTTAGACTGTATTTAAAGGGGTACTCCGCCCCTAGACATCTTATCCCCTATCCAAAGGTTAGGGGATAAGATGTCAGATCGCCGCGGCCCCGCTGCTGGGGACCCCGGGGATCGCCGCTGTGGCACCCCGCTATTATTACTGAACAGAACGAGTTCGCTCTGTGCGTAATGACGGGCGATACAGGGGACGGAGCAGCGTGATGTCATGGCTCCGCCCCTCGTGACATCACGGCCTGCCCTCTTAATGCAAGTCTATGGCAGGGGATGTGACGACCGCCACGCCCCCTCCCATATACTTGTATTGAGGGGGGCGGGACGTGACATCAGGGGGGGCGGAGCCGTGATGTAACGATGCTCTAGCCCCTGTATTGCCCGTCATTACGCGCAGAGCGAACTCGCTCTGTGCAGTAATGATAGCGGGGTGCCGTAGCAGCGATCCCCGTGGTCTCCAGCAGTGGGACCGCGGCGATCTGACATCTTATTCCCTATCCTTTGGATAGGGGATAAGATGTCTAGGGGCAGAGTACCCCTTTAAACCTACTCCAACATGGTCTGACATTCTGGCGTACTTTCAGTAGATGCAACTTGTCGCTGAAAAGTCGCTTTTGATAAATTCAGCACCAATGCATTTTCATCTAAAATGGACTAGAATGCATCATGTTCTAAAAAAACCTCTAGAGCAAAAGTCGCAAAAAAGTTGCACATATTTAGACTGCAACTTTGTGTGACAAATTAAGACAAGAAAAACCAGTCCATAGAGTTCAAAACACCAGACAGGATAAGTCTGAACATACTCCAGAAAAAACAGGAATAAGCTTAATCCCCTAGAAAAACCTCTGGTAGACACAGGAATATCAATACCCTCTGAGTCCCCACAAACAAGTAAACGGGATCTATAGCTAATCAGAAATAATCGCAATCCCACATAAAAGCTACAGTGGACATGGAGTCCCCATGGACAAATAACAGGGATGCCTAAATACACAGGATATATTTATAGAACACTGTTCACACTGAACACAAGACAGGAATAGCAATCCCTTCGAACACCTCCAGTAGACAATGGAACGGCAACAGGGATGCAACATAGGACACTGTTCACATTGGACACAAACTGGACACTCCACTCCACTAACAAAGTAGCAATTAATAATAAATCCAAATAGACTACTGGCCAACGGCACACTCCACAGTGTGCTCAGAAGCTGACCCAGTAGGAAAACAGAAATATAAAAACACAGAACTTCATATTAACGGATACAAGAGAAAACAGTGTGAACAGACACATAGCAAAAAGAACATACAATTCCGAAAACCGACTAACCACAGCTTAAAATCTTCTAAGAGCATGCCACATAACATTGGCTAAAACAGAGATAGAAGATAAAAGCTCAAACAAAGAGTGGTTCACCAAGAGCTCCATGCAGCATGTCCAGCATCTTAGCAAGTCAGAATATAATGAAGTCAATGACCAGCCCTGAGGCTAGGCTGAGCTGATCCTTATCTAGACATACCCTAGGAGCTATTGGCTAACAAGCCAGAGACAATTAACTATTCCCTGACCAAGGGACATAAAACTGTTCACACACAACCAAACCAATAGCTGTTTGTGAACACAGACCATTACAGACAAGACAGTTGGATTTCTAATTAATTAATTGGTAAATTTTTCAGTAAATTAAGTATTTGGTCACCTACTAACAAGCAAGATTTCTAGCTCTCACAGATATGTAACTTCTTCTTTAAGAGTCTCCACCTTCCTCCACTCCTGACCTGTATTAATGGCACCTGTTTGAACTTGTTATCAGTATAAAATACACCTGTCCACAACTTCAAACAGTCACACTCCAAACTTACTATGGCCAAGACCAAAGAGCTGTCGAAGAAAACCAGAAACAAAATTGTAGACCTACACCAGGCTAGGAAGACTGAATCTTCAATAGGCAAGCAACTTGGTGTGAAGGAATCAACTGTGGGAGCAATTATTAGAAAATGGAAGACATACAAGATCCCTGATAAGCTCCCTCGATCTGGGGCTCCACGCAAGATCTCACCCCGTGGTGTCAAAATGATCACAAGAATAGAGAGCAAAAGTCCCAGAACCACACAGGGGGACCTAGGGAATGACCTGCAGAGAGCTGGGACCAAAGTTACAAAGGCTACCATCAGTAACACACTAGGGATTCAAATCATGCAGTGCCAGATGTGTCCCCCTGCTTAAGCCAGTACATGTCCGGGCACCTCTGAAGTTTGCTAGAGAGCATTTGGATGATACAGAAGAGGATTGGGAGAATGTCATATGGTCAAATGAAACCAAAGTAGAACTTTTTGGTAAAAACTCGTTGTAAAAACTTGTTGTGTTTGGAGGAGAAAGAATGCTGAGTTGCCTCCAAAGAACACCATACCTACTGTGAAGCATGGGGGGGGGAAATATCATGATTTGGGACTGTTTTTTAGCAAAGGCACAAGGATGACTAATCTGTGTAAAGGACAGAATGAATGGGGCCATGTATCGTGAGATTTTGAGTAAGCAAAAGTGAGATTTTGAGTGAGACAGCAAAAGGGTATATAATAAAGTTTTGAGATGAACTTTTTTTATCTATTTTTTTTTATCTAATCTTTAAAAATACACAATACAGATGTGCATGTGCAGTGTAGTAGGGCAAAATTACCACCAGAACAAAGCTGAAAATCAAAAGCAAGAGCTAGAAGTCTGAAGAGACATTAAATACCTCTCCTCAACTGCAGATTGGCCCAGGCCTTTAACTCCTCACTGACCAGAGCACAACATGCCAGGCCTGGCCAGGTGTGTTCCTTATACCTACATTTATTTTTAGGGTACTTTTACATAATCTGATGCAACCTCTAAATGAGCTCAACTCATGCTTGTTTACCAAGCCTAATACAAGGATGAGAAAACATCCCTAGTAGGATCATAGGGTACATTAGAATACCTCAAACCCCTCTACGGAGCTTTTACCTCTTAGTGGGACAAAACCCTATTGCTTAGGGATTTCCCCTAAGATTTATCTTACCTTTGGAAAGAGGGGGCATATGTACTATTGGGCGGGAAATGAAATATTAAAGGGGTACTCCGGTGCTTAGACATCTTATCCCCTATCCAAAGGATAGGGGATAAGATGCCTGATTGCGGGAGTCCCGCCACTGGGGACCCCCGTGATCTTGCACGCGGCACCACGTTTGTAATCAGTCCCCGGAGCGTGTTCCGGCGACGACACATGGTCGGCGGCGTGTGACGTCACGCCTCCGCCCCGTGTGACGTCACGCTCCACCCCTCAATGCAAGCCTACGGGAGGGATCTATTCTAAAAATGCAGCATAAGAGAAACCCTCATTCAGTCCTGATAAGGGTTCCTGTATTCAGGCAGTATATCTGTCATGTACCGGCAGGACTGGTAGTGGATCCTCTTGACCAGAGAGGCGATGGCGCGGGTTGTACCAGAGGACCGTTTCTAAGTGGTTACTGTTTTTCACCAGAGCCCGCCGCAAGGCGGGATGGACTTGCTGCGGCGGTAACCACCAGGTCGTATCCTCCAGTAGCAACTCGACCTCTCTGGCAGCTGATATGGCGTGGTACACAGGGAGCAGGCAGGAGCGTAGTCGGACGTAGTAGAGGTCAGGGCAGGCGGCAAGGGTTCAAAGGCGAGTAGGCGGTAGCAACGGGTTCGGCAACAGGCAAGGCAATACACACTATATGGAACACTTTCTCAGAGGCACTAGGGCACAAAGATCCGGCAAGGGCAGGAAGGGGCAGGTAACTTTTATGGGGAAGGAGCAGGGAACAATTAGCCAGCGCACCAATCAATGGTGCGCTGGCCCTTTAAATTTACTGAAGGCGGCGCGCGCGTGCCCTAGAGAGCGGGGCCGCACGCGCCGAGAGGCAGAGAGAGTCGGCGTATGGAGCGGGGTGCAGGGTGAGTTAGACAGGGACGCGGCGCGTGAGCGGGGACCAGCTGCCACGGCAGCCGCGTCCCTGACACAAGGGATCCCGTGCTCCCGGTCGGTATGTCCGAGCGGGAGATGCCGGGATCCCGGGGAGAGGAGGAGAGGAAGCGGGCGCTCCGGTCCAGAGGCGGGGACCGGAGCGCTCGCTGTGACAATATCCACCTAGCCTCTTCTTTCAGTAGCTTATCACGTGACTTACAGGAGGTGTAGAAGAATGCATATTGGATTAATAAAGCCACGTGACCACAATTCAGGACCATTCAGGCCCACTTTACTTGGCGATTTGGGATTTCGCCATTTGACAAAGGGTCATGTGAGAAACCTTGGTGATATGGTAATAGGTGGAAAGAGTATTCTCCTCCCATTCCATTGATGGCTGATGGATGTTGTTATTGGATGATACACATCAACACACCCCCAGTGATGTCATGAACAGAGATGATATAAAGTCTAGCCGGCATCCGGAACCACAGTAGTGCCTCTGTCCTTGACAAGGCCATTCTGTACTGCAAAATGTCGGGAAAGCTCTAGTTACTGTTTTAATAGCAAAAGCCTGTTTTGGTTAAGGGAAAACCCAATATTTATAAGAAAGATGTGAGCAAGGAGCGATCTTAGGGAGAGGGATATCATAAAAGTGCAGAAGCACTTGGAAATACCCTTATCACTGTTTTCTCCAGGACTAATCTACCAGCTTATAAAACTCAATAAACTTATAAGGGGAGGGTTCACCAAATGTATCCACCATAGAGATAGGCTATTTAGTTTTAATACACTAAATTCTAATTTGGGGCACTTTATATGTTTTAATCTGAATGAATTAAAGGTAAATTTTAAAATCACAAGGGGGATCCCTAAGCAATAGTGTTTAGTCCCACTAAGGGGCCTAAGCTCCGTAGAGGGTTTTGAGATATTACAATGCTCATCTATCGTGCAGGGAGGACCGCACAAATGATTGTTATATCCTTTAAGCTGCTTTATGCTGTGATCATTCGTCATTCGTACATCCCTTATTACATTTTGCACTTTTTGTGCAAATAAATGCAGCTCTTTCCTTAAACTCAATAATGAATTACAGGGGCAAATGCTACATCCTTCCCAAAAAGATCTTGCATGATGAAATAATTGTAACATAATTTTAACACTCAACTTAGCACTGTAACACTACTAGAGTAATGAATGCTAAAATGTATGCAGGAAGTTTCAACAGAAGGTAATGAAGAAAAACTTTTTAGCCAGGAAATATATAGTGGGTGCACTGTAAATATCTATAGTCCTTAACAATAAAAAATCAAGGACAGGGGAAAAAAACATCTTCAGTGGTTACTCCACCAACCTTATTTTATAACACTTTAGTTAAGTTCACTGAAAAGCTTTCCAATGCTTGTACCTAGTTTTTTCCAAAAATATTATCCAACATATAATACTTCTTGTGAACTTCCAATACGAGCTCCAAGTGCCTTTGCCTTTGTCTTTGTCAAATACGAAGTTTACTTTGGGAGTCCACCAAAAGTATTTTAGCGTATAGTGTAGCATAAACTACTGGAAATATTGGTGAAATATTGTATACTCACCAGGCTTCGACAAAAAGTAGACTTTATTCTTCATAAGTGCAAATACATCAGCATGGTCAGGTACAGATGCCCGAGACCGGGCTTCACAACTACAGCCATTTCACTCTACCATAGAGTTTCATCAGGTTGTGGTTAAGAACCCTCCCAGGTCACATGATCCAGGTGAGAGTTGTACTCAAGTTAGACAGTGCAAAAAAGTGCAATAAAAAACAATGAACACCACGGTATACATTTCTAGACCATTACTAAAACATTACAGTAGCAACATAGAAAGAAAGAGGAAAAGACAACTCGATTTAAATAAACATGCTTAGGTCGAATCTATCATTCAGGCCTATATTGCTCAGAGCTCCTGTTCGAATGATCCATCTCGCTTCTTTCTGCAGAAGATACTTGCGTTTGTCTATACTTTATATTGTGTGAATACGTTCAATGCCACTCATTTTTAAGCAGCTATAATCATTGTTGGGGAGTTCTTCCATGGGAGCAATAAAGCAAGGAGCACCTTTATTTGTTTTTAATGAATAAACATGTTCTCTGAACCTGGTGCGTTTTCAAGGACAGAAGATAGCATAGGCATGGTAAGATGTTCTGCAGCAAATGCAATCTTTGAAATCAATTGTGATACCTCCTGAGTTTTCCCGTTTAAGATAAAAGGACACCATGTGCAAGACCTACATTTAAAATTTCCTTTTGGAATGGTCTTATCGAACTAAGTTGTTTCATTGTGTTTGTTAGAAAATTTACTGCAAGTAATTAGAACTCCCAGATTTTGGCATTTTTTAAAAGATATTAGGGGTTTTTTGTTTCCAATTTCTTTGAAATCTGGGTTGTCTTGAATAATAAACCAGTGTTTATGAATAGTTTCTCTTATGACGTTAGCTAACGGACTGAATCAAAATGAAAAGGCAAAACATTTTTCTTTTGTCTTTGGTCTCATCTCTGCGTTTTCCTCGA
Organism: Hyla sarda; assembly: GCF_029499605.1. NCBI lineage: Eukaryota > Metazoa > Chordata > Amphibia > Anura > Hylidae > Hyla > Hyla sarda. Next base: position 357,890,169 of record NC_079192.1, read on the forward strand.
AGCCATGACACTCTATACTTTGAATAAGCTTTTGCCAGAGCTTGATCTAGAACCTGAGAGGGATACTACATCAGAAACTATCATATAAATCACTGGCTTGCTTTAGGAATTCACTGTCTGTGTCGTTGATTCTATGGAGACGCAGAAATTGACTATAGGGAACAGAGGATTTAGTATGAATAGTGTGGTAACTTTGAAAGTGTAGTAATGTGTTACCTGCCGTAGGTTTTCTGTATCCTGTTATTTGTATCCCTTTTTCTTGTTTGGTGAGCAGAACGTCGAGGAATTCTAAAGAGTGAGAATTATTGTACATCATATTGTTAATGTGATGTACAAAATATTCAAAATAATTTTCTGTGTCTATATATATATATATATATATATATATATATATATATATATATATATACATAGAAGGCAAAAACGGCTGCAGCACACAAAAATAGGTGAAAAAATAATAGTGGCTTTAATCCATTATAAATACAGATGCAACGTTTCAGCTGCCAGTGCAGCCTTTATCAAGCATGCTTGATAAAGGCTGCACTGGCAGCTGAAACGTTGCATCTGTATTTATAATGGATTAAAGCCACTATTATTTTTTCACCTATTTTTGTGTGCTGCAGCCGTTTTTGCCTTCTACATTGGGGACCAGGGACCAGGGTCCATTTGGTTGCTTGCACCTGAGACATTTTTTCATAAGGAGTGCTACTTTTCGCTATATCCTTTTCTATATATATATATATATATATATATATATATGTCGTCCACAAAACGAAAGTACCTGTGGATATGGTGTAGATATGGGTTGCTAGAATTGAAAATAAATTGTTTTTCAAAAATAGCTACAAAGAGGTTGGCGAGGGTACATGCTCAGGTGTACCCATCGCCACTCCACTGATTTGTGCATACCAATCATTATTAAATTGGAACGTGCTGCTAGTTAGGATATCACAAATGATTGGGAATCACAAATGAAATTGATAAAGTCTTTGCTCTTGCCTGTGTCGACAAGGAGATCCCTAATACACTAGATCCCCAAATGTCGGGGGATGCTCGTGTATAGGGACTCAATGTCAACAGAGGCAAGAGCGAATGCCTCAGACAATTCTAGATCTTTTAAATTAAGCAAAAAGTCACTGGTGTCCCTTACCAACTCATGAACAGATTGCAGTAGTGGTCTATCATCATTACAAAGAGTTATGGGTAAACATGTGACCCAAGGACCTCCAAAACACCATAGAGGAATAAACATAGTCACATTACCGAAGGTCCTGCGACGCTACAAGGTAAGTATACTAATATGCATTATGTAAAATATATACATTATCAAATATGTACACATAAACATTATAAAATTAGAGAAGGAGGAGGCGACTTTATATACTATAAAGTATTCAAAATGACATTCAGTAAGCATTTTAACCCTTTAGGGGTTTCATAGGGATAGCAGCAAAGTGAAGGAGAAAATTCACAATCTTCATTTTCTACACTCGCATGTTCTTGTAGACCCAATTTTTTTATTTTTGCAAGGGGTAAAAAGGAGAAAATTTTTACTTGTATTTGAAACCCAATTTTTCTCGAGTAAGCACATACCTCATATGTCTATGTTAATTGTTCAGCGGGCGCAGTAGAGGGCTCAGAAGGGAAGGAGCAACAAATGGTTTTTGGGGGGCATGTCACCTTTAGGAAGCCCCTATGGTGCCAGAACAGCAAAAAAACCCACATGGCATACCATTTTGGAAACTAGACCCCCTCGGGGAACATAACAAGGGGTAAAGTAAACCTTAATACCCCACAGGTGATTCACCACTTTTGCATATGTAAAAAAAAAAAAAATGTTTTACCTAAAATGCTTGGTTTCCCAAAAGTTTTACATTTTTAAAAAGTTTAATAGCAGAAAATACCCCCCAAAATTTGAAGCCCAATTTCTCCCGATTCAGAAAACACCCCATATGGGGGGTGAAAAGTGCTCTGCTGGCGCACTACAGGTCTCAGAAGAGAAGGAGTCACATTTGGCTTTTTTGAAGGAAATTTTGCTCTGGGGGCATGCCGCATTTAGGAAGCCCCTATGGTGCCAGGACAGCAAAAAAAAAAACACATGGCATACCATTTTGGAACCTAGACCCCTCGGGGAACGTAACAAGGGGTAAAGTGAACCTTAATACCCTACAGGTGTTTCACGACTTTTGCATATGTAAAAAAAATTGGTTTCCCAAAAAATTTACATTTTTACAAAGGGTTAAAGCAGAAAATACCCCCCAAAATTTGAAGCCCAATTTCTCCGATTCAGAAAACACCCCATATGGGGGTGAAAAGTGCTCTGCTGGCGCACTACAGGTCTCAGAAGAGAAGGAGTCACATTTGGCTTTTTGAAAGCAAATTTTGCTCTGGGGGCATGCCGCATTTAGGAAGCCCCTATGGTGCTGGAACAGCAAAAAAAAAAACACATGGCATACTATTTTGGAAACTAGACCCCTCAGGGAATGTAACAAGGGGTTAAGTGAACCTTAATACCCCACAGGCGTTTCACGACTTTTGCATATGTAAAAAAAAAAAAATTTTTTTTTACCTAAAATGCTTCTTTTCCCCCAAATTTTACATTTTTAAAAAGTTAAAAAGCAGAAAATACCCCCCAAAATTTGTAACACAATTTCTCCCGAGTACGGCGATACCCCATATGTGACCCTAAACTGTTGCCTTGAAATACGACAGGGCTCCAAAGTGAGAGCGCCATGCTCATTTGAGGCCTAAATTAGGGATTGCATAGGGGTGGACATAGGGGAATTCTATGCCAGTGATTCCCAAACAGGGTGCCTCCAGCTGTTGTAAAACTCCCAGCATGCCTGGACAGTCAGTGGCTGTCTGGTAATACTGGGAGTAATTGTTTTGCAACAGCTGGAGGCTCCGTTTTGGAAACCGTGGCGTACCAGACGCTTTTAATTTTTATTGGGGAGGGGAGGGGGGCTGTGTAGGTGTATGTGTATGTGTAGTGTTTTTTACTTTTTATTTTGTGTTAGTGTAGTGTAGTGTTTTTAGGGTACAGTCGCACGGGCGGGGGTGCACAGTAGTTTCTCGCTGGCAGTTTGAGCTGCGGCAGAAAATTTGCCGCAGCTCAAACTTGCAGCCGGATACTTACTTAAACCTCCGCCCATGTGAGTGTACCCTGTATATTCACATGGGGGGGGGGGGGAACATCCAGCTGTTGCAAAACTACAACTCCCAGCATGCGCTGACAGACTGTACATGCTGAGAGTTTTAGTTTTGCAACAGCTGTAGGCACACTGGTTATGTATCACTAAGTTTGTGACCTTACTCAGTGTTTCAAAACCAGTGTGCCTCCAGCTGTTGCAAAACTACAACTCCCAGCATGTACGGTGCATGGTGTAAGGTGACTGCTGGGAGTTGTAGTTTTCAACAGCTGGAGGCACACCGGTCGTGAGACACTGAGTTAGGTAAAAAAAAACTGAGTTTCACAACCAGTGTGCCTTCAGCTGTTGCAAAACTACAACTCTCAGCAGTCACTGACAGCCAATGGGCATGCTGGGAGTTGTAGTTATGCAACCAGCAGATGCACCACTACAGCTTGCTCTTCTGAGTGTTGCTGTGTAAGAGGGGGCGTGAAAGAGGAGTTGCAAAAACTGTGATTATCTGTTGTGCGGAGTGAATCTGTGGAGTGGGTGCGACTGCCTATAGCCCACATTCATATTTTGGGTAAGTTTTTCTCTTTTGCACATAGTGGGATAACTGTTAGAGTTTAAACACCCTTTTTCATATTTTTTTTTTCTCTGTTCCACCTCTAGGGGGAGGAGGAGTAGATTGGGCACAGGTGTATAAATCTTAGCTTGGGACTCTTACTGAGAGCTGGCTCTTCTGAGTGTTGCTGTGTAAGAGGGGGCATGAAAGAGGAGTTACAAAAACTGTGATTATCTGTTGTGCGGAGTCAATCTGTGGAGTGGGTGCGACTGCCTATAGCCCACATTCATATTTTGGGTAAGTTTTTCTCTTTTGCACATAGTGGGATAACTGTTAGACTTTAAACACCCTTTTTCATTTTTTTTTCTCTGTTCCACCTCTAGGGGGAGGAGGAGTAGATTGGGCACAGGTGTATAAATCTTAGCTTATTGAGAGCTTGCTCTTCTGAGTGTTGCTGTATAAGAGGGGGCGTTAAAGAGGAGTTACAAAAACTGGAGTTTGAAAGCAGGAGGTTGAGATCGCTGTGAGTGTTAATTTCTGAACCCACAAGGTCTACAAAAAATTTTAAGTGTAATTTTGACTGTCTATTTTTTCCTATACATTTGTGAAATCCCCATAACTAGATGGCCTCCATGTTGGAAAATGCAGTCCAATGTACATCCTGTTCAATGTATGCAATCCTTGAACAACAGTTTGAGGGTGCATATTGTTGTGCGAGATGTGTGCTAGTTGTCCGTTTGGAAGCCCAGATCCTGCATCTAGAGGGGCGACTGGCAACAATGAGAAGCATTAACAACATGGAGAGGAGTCTCCTGCTCACTGAGCAGGCACTCTCGGGAATAGAGGTGGGGGAGGACAGTCAGGCAGTTAGCTGGGTTACAGTTAGAAAGAGGGGTAGGGGAAAAAGTGTCAGGGAGGCTAGTCCTGAACTGGCACACCCCAACAAGTTTGCCCGCTTGGCAAATGAGGGGGATGCCATTACAGAGCTAGCAGAACTGCAGCAGGATACCGCCTCTGACCGTTAGGGGGGTGTCTGCTCCAGTAAGGAGGGAGGGAGGAGTACAGGGCAGGCCAGACAGGTACTAGTGGTGGGGGACTCAATTATTAGGGGGACAGACAGGACAATCTGTCACAAAGACCGGGATCGCCGAACAGTGTGTTGTCTGCCTGGCGCACGAGTTCGGCACATCGCGGATCGGGTTGACAGGTTGCTGGGCGGGGCTGGAGAGGACCCAGCAGTCATGGTACATATTGGCACCAATGACAAAGTAAGAGGTAGGTGGAGTGTCCTTAAAAATGATTTCAGGGACTTAGGCTGCAAGCTTAAGGCAAGGACCTCCAAGGTAGTATTTTCTGAAATACTACCAGTACCACGAGCCACACCAGAGAGGCAGCGGGAGATCAGGGAGGTAAACAAGTGGCTCAGAAGCTGGTGTAGGAAGGAAGGGTTTGGGTTCATGGAGAACTGGGCTGACTTCGCTGTCGGTTACCGGCTCTACCGTAGGGACGGGCTGCACCTCAATGGGGAGGGTGCAGCTTTGCTTGGGGAGAAGATGGCTAGAAGGGTGGAGGAGTGTTTAAACTAGGGACTTGGGGGGAGGGAACCTACAGCAAAGAGGGGGAAGATAGTGTAGATAGAGAGGTGGGAATTATAAATGTACCTGGGGGTGGAGCGGAGGGAGGGGTTAGAATAGTTAATAGGAATAGGCTTCATAGGAAAATAAAACTTACACCATTGAATCCCATTAACCCCAATAACATAAAGGATGGAAATGTAAAGTGTATGTTCACAAATGCCAGAAGCCTAGCAAATAAAATGGGGAGCTTGAGGCCTTGATACTGGAGGAACATATTGATATAGTTGGGGTCACTGAGACATGGCTGGACTCCTCGCATGACTGGGCTGTTAATCTGCAGGGGTTTACATTGTTTCGCAAGGATAGAATGAACAGAAAAGGTGGTGGAGTCTGTCTGTATGTAAGAAGTGGTATGAAAGTCAGTGTGAACGATGCCATAGTGTGTGATGATTTTGAGGAGGTGGAATCACTGTGGGTAGAATTACAAAAGGAGGGAAATACTGAAAAAATAATATTTGGGGTAATCTACAGACCCCCTAATATCACTGAAGAGATAGAAGTTCGGCTTCATAAACAAATATAGAGGGCCGCCCGGGCAGGTGCAGTGGTAATAATGGGAGATTTTAACTATCCAGATATAGATTGGGGTCCGTGGTTGGCTAAAACTACAAAGGGGCGACAATTCCTAAATTCATTGCAGGATAATTTTATGGGCCAGTTTGTGGAGGACCCAACAAGAAGTGATGCCTTGTTGGATCTGATCATTTCCAACAACGCAGAGCTGGTTGGTAATGTAACTGTGCGGGAAAACCTTGGTAATAGCGACCACAATATAGTTACTTTTGACTTAAAATGTAGAAAACAAAGACAGGCGGGGAAGGCAAAAACATATAACTTTAAAAAGGCAAACTTCCCTGGGCTGAGGGCTGCACTACAGGACATAGACTGGGGGGAGGTGTTGTCAAATACTGATACAGAAGGTAAATGGGACATCTTTAAATCAACTCTAAATAACTATACATCTAAATATATACCAAAGGGGAACAAATATAAACGATTAAAACTAAATCCTACATGGCTGACACATGATGTTAAAAGAGCAATAAACAACAAAAAAATAGCCTTCAAAAAATACAAATCTGATGGGTCAGCGATAACATTTAAACAGTACAAAGAGCTTAATAAAATCTGTAAAAATGTAATAAAAACAGCAAAAATTCAAAACGAGAGACAGGTGGCCAAAGAAAGCAAAACTAATCCTAAATATTTTTTTAGATACATAAATGCAAAAAAAACAAGGACAGAGCATGTAGGACCCCTTAATAATGATAATGGGGAGGTTGTCACTGGCGATCAAGAGAAAGCGGAGCTACTGAATGGGTTCTTTAGTTCTGTATACACTATGGAAAAAGGAGCTGACATTGGCCAGGTCAGTGCTGGTAACACATCATGTAATGTACTGAACTGGCTTAATGTAGAGATGGTACAAGGTAAGTTAAGTGATATAAATGTAAGCAAATCCCCAGGGCCGGATGGACTACACCCAAGAGTTCTTAGAGAGGTAAGTTCAGTAATATCTGTACCCCTGTTCATGATATTTAGAGATTCTCTGGTGTCTGGTATTGTGCCAAGGGACTGGCGCAAGGCGAATGTGGTGCCAATCTTCAAAAAGGGCTCTAGGTCTTCCCCAGGAAACTATAGACCGGTAAGTTTAACGTGCATTGTGGGTAAATTGTTTGAAGGACTTATAAGGGATTACATACAGGAATACATAGGGGATAATTGTATTATAAGTGATAGCCAGCATGGGTTTACTAAGGATAGAAGTTGTCAAACCAATCTAATTTGCTTTTATGAAGAGGTGAGTAGAAGCCTTGACAGAGGAATGGCTGTGGATATAGTGTTTCTGGATTTTGCTAAAGCGTTTGATACTGTCCCTCATAGACGTCTGACAGGTAAGTTAAGGTCTTTGGGTTTGGAAATTTTAGTTTGTAACTGGATTGAACACTGGCTCATGGATCGTACCCAGAGAGCGGTGGTCAATGATTCGTACTCTGATTGGTCCCCGGTTATTAGTGGTGTACCCCAAGGTTCAGTACTGGGCCCGCTGCTGTTTAATTTATTTATCAATGATATAGAGGATGGTATTAACAGCTCTGTTTCTATCTTTGCAGATGACACCAAGCTTTGTAGCACAGTACAGTCTATAGAGGATGTGCATAAGTTACAAGATGACTTGAATAGACTAAGTGTCTGAGCATCCACTTGGCAAATGAGGTTCAATGTGGATAAATGTAAAGTCATGCATCTGGGTACTAATAACCTGCATGCATCGTATGTCTTAGGGGGGATTAAACTGTCAGAGTCACTGGTAGAGAAGGATCTGCGTGTACTTATAAATCACAGACTACAGAATAGCATGCAATGTCAGGCTGCTGCTGCCAAAGCCGGCAGGATATTGTCATGTATCAAAAGAGGCATGGACTCAAGGGACAGGGACATAATACTCCCCCTTTATAAAGCATTGGTACGGCCTCACCTGGAATATGCTGTTCAGTTTTGGGCACCTGTCCATAAAAGGGACACTGCGGAGTTGGAAAGGGTGCAGAGACGCGCGACTAAACTAATATGGGGCTTGGAACATCTTAGCTATGAGGAGCGATTAAAGGAGTTACAATTGTTTAGTCTTGAGAAGAGACGTTTAAGGGGGGATATGATAAACGTATATAAGTATATTAATGGCCCATGCAAAAAATATGGAGAAAAACTGTTCCAGGTTAAACCCCCCCAAAGGACGAGGGGGGCACTCCCTCCGTCTGGAGAAAAAAAAGTTTAGTCTCAAGGGGCGACACGCCTTCTTTACCGTGAGGACTGTGAATTTATGGAACGGTCTACCTCAGGAACTGGTCACAGCAGGAACAATTAACAGCTTTAAAACAGGATTAGATACATTCATGGAACAAAATAACATTAATGCTTATGAAGAAATATAAAATCCCATCCCTTCCCCAATATCGCGCCACACCCCTACCCCTTAATTCCCTGGTTGAACTTGATGGACATATGTCTTTTTTGGACCGTACTAACTATGTAACTATGTAACTATGTAACTCCCAGCATCCACTTTAGCTGTTTGTGCAAGCTGGGAGTTGTAGTTATACAACAGCTGAAGATACACTTTTCCATTGAAAAAATGTGCCTCCAGCTGTTGCAAAACCATAAGTCCCAGCATGCCCATAAGGGAATGCTGGGAGTTGTGGTGGTCTGCCTCCTGCTGTTGCATAACTACAGCTTCCAGCATGCCCTTTTTGCATGCTGGGAGCTGTTGCTAAGCAACAGCAGGAGGCTGTCACTCACCTCCTGCTGCTGCTCCGTCGCAGGACAGTCCCTCGCCGCGGCCGTCGCTCCTGGGGCCCCGATCCCAACAGGGACGCCGGGCATCGGGGTCCCCAGCACCCGGGGTCTTCTTCCCGCACCCGCTCACGTCCTCCGGAAGAGGGGCGGAGTGGGTGCGGGAGTGACACCAGCAGAAGGCGCCCTGATTGGTCTGCCGGTAAACCAGTGCCACCTCACCCCTGCTGGCTCTGGCTGTTCGGGGCCGTCAGAGACGGTCCCCAACCGGCAAGCGGTGGGGACCAGAATTCCCACGGGCATATGGATACGCCCTGCGTCCTTAAGGACTCGGAATGCAGGGCGTATTCATATGCCCTGCGTCCTTAAGAGTTTAAACAAAGGTACAAATACCAAAAATGACCGGTCAGGGCTTTGGAGACGTTGCGCCTACATCTTACGGCCACATGAGCCCTGTGGGTGCTTGTGAGATTAGGTCCTTTGTACCCACACGGCTGGGTCCAGGACACAAATTTTGATTTCAATTTCAAATAAAAAAATCACACATTTCAATGGTCTCCTCATGTTGCACCCAACTCCAGGCTGGTCATTCTGGTAAAATATATAAAGAGCACTTGCTGTCCTAAATTTCCGTTAACATTTTTCGTCAAAAATGTTTGTCTTTTTTATTAGGGATTGTGAAGCTTTGGTGCGTACTCATGCATCAGCCAACTCCAGCCTGTGTCATTCAGGCAATATATGGTTTACTGATGGCGCTGCTTGGCCTGGGTCTGGGAATTTTCTCATAGGTAGCACCCGCTATCCAAAAGTCTTCTTCATAAATTTCTACAATTGTATTTTTTGGGGGGGATTGTGAAGCCCTAGCGTGTACTCAGCCAACTCCAGGCTGTGTCATTCAGGCAATATATAGGTAGCACCCGCTGTCCTAAATATTCTTAAAATTATTTTTAAAATGTTTGTTTTTTCTTTGGGATTCTGAAGCCCTGGTGTGTACCCAATGTTGCTTCCTGCTACACTCTGTCAGCCCGTTGGTCCTGCGACAGTGTGCTACTCCGCCTCCACATCCCCACTGTGTCTTAAGCCTCCACTTCCCGCACAAGTCTCAGTGGCCCTTCAGCATACCATGTGTGCAGGTCACGGCGGTGTCACGTTGTTCTTCACATGGTTTACCTTGGCGAGAAGACAAGAACAATGGCCGGTCAGGGCAATGGAGACGGTGCGCCTAAATCTCATGGCCACATGAGCCCTGTGGGGGCTTGTTGGATTTGGTCCTTTGTACCCACACGCTAGGGTCCGGGACACGCAGAGGTTGTTTTAAATTTCAAATAAAAAAATGATGGCGCTGCTCGGCCTGGGTCTGAGAATTTCAAATTTTCTCATGGGTAGCACCCGCTATCCAAAATCTTTTTCGAAAAAATTCTAAAATTGTGGTGTTTTTTGGGGGGGTTTGTGAAGCCCTGGTGTGAACTCCTGCATCAGCCAACTCCAGACTGTGTCATTCAGGCAATATATGGGTTACTGATGCCGCTGTTGGGCCTGGGTCTGGGAATTTCAAATTTTCTCATAGGTAGCACCCGCTATCCAAAGTCTTTGGTTTAAATTTCTTAATTCATCTTTTAATCTTAGGGATTGTGGTGCTGACAACTCCGGGCTGTGCCATTCATCCACTATATGGTCTCCTCATGCTGCCAACACCTCCATGCTGTGTCATTCAGCCACTATATAGTCTCCTCATGCTGCCAACACCTCCACGCTGTGTCATTCAGCCACTATATGGTGTCCTCATGCTGCCAACACCTCCATGCTGTGTCATTCAGCCACTATATGGTCTCCTCATGCTGCCAACACCTCCACGCTGTGTCATTCAGTCACTATATGGTCGGTTCGGTAATATTGTCAGTTTTGATTTTTCGGATACATTCGGTATTCAGGTGTTCAGTTTGATCTTTCGGATACATTTGGTATTCGGGTACATTCGGGTAAATCTTTTTATTCTTTTTTGGACTTTAGCGATCCTAAAAAATTATGGAGATACTTTTTTATTAAAATTTCGTAGAGTACCTGTAAGGAGATCTGATCTTATCTAGGTACCCCTGGTACCGAACTTCGGTGGTTAGCTTGATTTAAGTCTTTATCTGGATCCAGGAGAATGAATCTACCAGAAATAACACGTAACAACAGTTTGTCTGGTCAAATTCACTAGTTTATTCAGTAGTCCGTAAGCACATAATATAGGGGGGGGGGGTTGCACCCCTCCTTCCGTCACTCAAATATTTGGTATAATCTCTAGCCTATAATATTAGGTATACGGAGGTTTCTGAGAGAATTCATGGGAGAGACAGATGATCGAGAAAGCCATAACACATGTAAGAATAGGAAGTCCTAATATGGTTAATTAACCTTTGCGGCTACATTCCTAGCAAAGAGATAACATTAAATGCTGACAGGATAAAGACACTGTGTGATGGATGCATACAATACAATAACCCCTTCAGTACCATAAAAAATAATAAAAAAGATACAGTAGTGATGGAAAAAATTGTATCTAATGAAATGTATCTTTTTTATTATGAAATGTTTATTAATTTTTAAACAGGGATCAATTTATGTGGGCGGGTAAAGCACTAAAAATGTAGCCGACAATAATAAAAATGTAGTCTGTGCTTGTTTTTCACTTTTTTAAAAAAATTTTTTTAGGTAGTACTACTACTCCCAGCATGGAACACACTGTGCCATGATAGGAGTAGTAGTTAGCTGTACTAATTGACAGATAGCCGGGGTCCCTTGCGATCCTCTTGTATAATGTATAGATGCAGCGGCTGCTCTTCTATGGTCCCCTGCACTCACGTATATATACACCTATTCATATTTCCTGCAGAGCTGTGATTGGCCAGATGGTTCCAGCCAATCACAGCTCTCTGTGAGAAATAGGAATATGTCTATATATACGGCCGTGCAGGGGACCATAGGAGAGCGGTCACCGCATCCATACATTATACAGGAGCATCACCACGGGTGTCAGGAGTGATACCCGCAGTGATCTTTCCTTAACTACAAGTAGTACTACTCCCAACATGGAGTACACTCTGCTCCATGCTGGGAGCTGTAGTACCTGCATTAATAGACAGATCGCAGTGAGTGTCGGAAGTTACACTCGCTGTGATATGTCTATTAATGCAGGTACTACAGCTCCCAGCATGGAGTAGAGTGTGCTCCATGTTGGGAGTAGTAGTACTTGAAGTTAAGGAAAGATCACTGCAGTAAGGGACAGATCCCAGCGGATGTCACTCCTCCTGACACCCACTGCGATCCTCCTGATGTGAATGTCGGGATCAGCTGTTCTCAAGGCTAAAGAGCCGGGAGAACAGCTGACGCTGAGCCGTAGGTATACATCGTATATCTACTGCCCAGCAAGAACTTACAGTGACCCTGCAATGTGTATACAGTATACACATTGCTGGCTCACTTAACCCCTTGCTGAGCTCTGCGCTAAGCCAGCCCGGCAAGGAAAGAGTTAACTTACACTGCTGGACAGTGTAGGTTAACCCTTTGGGCGGTATACACTATATACAGCTATCTATAGATAACTATATATAGTGTATACAGAAGACGAGGTCCGTGTAGCTCCGCCCCCTAGTGATGATGTCATTAGGGGGCAGAGCTACAGAAGGGAACAAGGCTAGTTAATCTGAAGCTCTGTTCACATTGTCCGTTTTGTACAGATGTGAACAGACCCTTCTGGCAGTGTCTACCCAGACAGGGAGACTCCAGCTGTTGCTAAACTACAACTCCCAGCATGCCCAGACAGCCAAAGGCAGTCTGGGATTGCTGGTAGTTGTAGTTTTGCACCAATTGGTGGCTCCCTGTTTGGGTAGACATTGCATCATGGGTGCTCTCCCCAGCGGACAGCACCAAAAATGTCATAACCAATTTTTTGTGTTTTTTTTCTTCTCGTTTCAGATCAGTGTATGCAGAGGATTATTGCGGATTCGATGGATTACGGCAAATATTTTTTATTTCTTTTAATAAAATGGTTAACGAGGGCTGTGGGGTTAATGAGGGATGTGTTTTTTAAAATAAAATAATTTTTCCAATGTGTTGTGTTTTTTTAATTGAATTTTCAGGCGTGGTAGTGGAAGCCGGTCTTATTGACGGAATTCATTACTAAGCCAGGGATTAGCGCTAGCCCCAAAAACAGCTAGCGCTAACCCCCAATTATTACCCCGGTACCCACCGCCACAGGGGTACCGGGAAGAGCCGGTACCAATAGGCCCGGAGGGTCAAAAATGGCGATCTGGGCCTAGGCGGTAACAGGCTGGTGTTATTTAGGCTGGGGAAGGCCAGTAACAATGGTCCTCGCCCACCCTGGTAACGTCAGGCTGTTGCTGTTTGGTTGTTATCTGGCTGATACTGAAAATACGGGGAACCCTATAGGTTTTTTTTATATTTTTTATTTAAATAAATTTAAAAAAAAACGCATAGGGTTCCCCGTATTTTCATTCTCAGCACAATACCAACCAAACAGCAACAGCCTGACGTTACCAGGGTGGGCGAAGACCATTGTTACTGGCCCTCCCCAGCCTAAATAACGCCAGCCTGTTACCGCCTAGGCGCACCATTTTTGACGCTCCGGGCCTGTTGGTACCGGCTCTTCCCGGCACCCCTGTGGAGGTGGGTACCGGGGTAATAATTGGGGGTTAGCGCTAGCTGTTTTTGGGGCTAGCGCTAAGCCCTGGCTTAGTAATGGATTCCGTCAATAAGACCGGCTTCCACTACTACGCCTGAAAATTCAATTTAAAAAAAAACACAACACATTGGAAAAATTATTTTATTTTGAAAAACACCCCCCCACAGCCACCGTTAACCATTTTATTAAAAGAAAAAAAAATAATCTGCGGTAATCCATCGAATCCATAATCCTCTGCATCTGAAACGAGAAGAAAAAAAACACAAAAAATTGGTTATGACATTTCTGGCGCTGTCCTCTGGGGAGAGCTCCCATGATGCAATGTCTACTCAAACAGGGAGCAACCAATTGGTGCAAAACTACAACTCCCAGCATGCCCACAGTGGCGTTGCTAGGATTGGTGTCACCCGGTGCGGTAGAAAATGGTGTCACCCCATACCTACCCCCTCCCCCAGTAAGTTTTTAGCCTGTTGTGACAGACACCACTGTTGTTGCGCATTGTGAGAAATTCCAGTATAATAATCAGATATACCAGTTGCCACAGAATGGGAAAGTGTTAAAGAAGTTTTCACCATTTAAATATACAGCTCCCAGAATTACTTAACGGGGTATTCCACTGGAAAACATTTACTTTTATATCAACTGGTGCCAGAAAGTTAAACAGATTTTTAAATTACTTTTATTTAAAATCTTAATACTTACAGTACTTATAAGCTGGTGTAAGCTCCACAGGAAGTTGTGTAGTTCTTTCCAGTCTGACCACAGTGCTATTTGCTGACACCTCTGTCCATGTCAGGAACTGTCCAGAGCAGGATAGGCTTGCTATGGGGATTTGCTCCTACTATGGACAGTTCTTGACATGGACAGAGGTGTCAGCACAGAGCTAATAAGTACTGGAAGGATTAAGATTTTTAAATAGAAGTAATTTACAAATCTGTTTAACTTTGTAGCACCAGTTGATTAAAAAAAATGTTTTCCAGTAAAGTACCCCTTTGAGCAGTGGTGAGGTTATGCTGGGAGTTGTAGTTTCACTGACCTAACTGTAGAACTGACAAGCGACTACAGCTCTGATAGGACATAGAGAGGAGAATGTACAATGGTATCAGTGACTACAGGTGACGTCTTCTTTATAGTGAGGAGAATACACAATGATATCAGTGACTACAGGTGACGTCTTCTCTATAGTGAGGAGAATACAGAATGATATCAGTGACTACAGGGGACGTCTTCTCTATAGTGAGGAGAATACAGAATGATATCAGTGACTACAGGTGACGTCTTCTCTATAGTGAGGAGAATACACAATGATATAAGTGACTACAGGTGAAGTCTTCTCTATAATGAGGAGAATACTAAATGATATCAGTGATTACAGGTGACATCTTCTCTATAGTGAGGAGCATACAAAATAATATCAGTGATTACAGGTGACGTCTTCTCTATAGTGAGGAGAATACACAATGATATCAGTGATTACAGGTGACGTCTTCTCTATAGTGAGGAGAATACAGAATGATATCAGTGACTACAGGTGACGTCTTCTCTATAGTGAGGAGAATACACAATGATATCAGTGACTACAGGTGACGTCTTCTCTATAGTGAGAATACACAATAATATCAGTGACTACAGGTGACGTCTTCTCTATAGTCTTCCCTTATCTAATTCAGATGGTACATACCGCCAGGACTTGTTCCAGCTAAAACTTCTGTCTGTAGAATGTGACGCCCAGACGTCTCCTCACTATGTCAGCGCATTCTCATCCTCTATATGAAAACAATTATTATAAACCTGCCAGACACTGTATCCTCTAAATATAATACTACTATACACTATACTCTTTGATTATAAACCTTCCATACACCATACCCACTAAATATAATACTACCACACACTGTACATTCTGAACATAATACCAACACATACTGTACCCTCTGAATATAAATCTGCCACATACTGTACCCCTGAATATAATACTGCCACACACTGTACCCACTGAATATACTACCACATACTGTAACCTCTGAATATAATACTACCACCCACTGCGCCCTCTGAATATAATACTACCACACACTGTGCCTTCTGAACATAAATCTGCCACATACTGTACCCCTGAATATAAATCTGCCACATACTGTACCCCTGAATATAATACCGCCACATACTATACCCTCTGAATATAATACTAACACCCACTGCGCCCTCTGAATATAATACTTAGAGATGAGCGAACCTACAGTAAATTTGATTCGTCACAAACTTCTCGGCTCGGCAGTTGATGACTTATCCTGCGTAAATTAGTTCAGCCTTCAGGTGCTCCGGTGGGCTGGAAAAGGTGGATACAGTCCTAGCAGACTCTTTCCTAGGACTGTATCCACCTTTTCCAGCCCACCGGAGCACCTGAAGGCTGAACTAATTTACGCAGGATAAGTCATCAACTGCCGAGCCGAGAAGTTCGTGACGAATCTAATTTACTGTAAGTTCGCTCATCTCTAATAATACTACCACAAACTGCGCCCTCTGAATATAACGTTGCCATACAGTGCACCCTCTGAATATAATACCACAACCGCAGTAACACCCCTCAACATCCGTTAGCTGATGCTATTACCACGGGAGGGGGGTATTGGTGGTGTTGCTAGTGGATGATGGGGGTGCTACTACTGGGGGGGTGTTGCTGGAGGATGATGAGGGTGCTACTGGCCATCCCCCCTGGCAGGAGCACCGCCATCATCCACCATCAGGATCTGCTGATGGAGGTACTGCTGGGGGGGGGGGGGTTGCTGGTGGATGATGAGAGTGCTACTGCCAGGGGGGGAGCATTAGGTAGGCAGCAGTTCCCCCACATTAGGTAGGTAGCAGTTTCCCCACATTAGGTAGCATCTTTTCCCCACATTAGGCAGCATAGATTCCCCACATTTGGTACCAGTTACCCCACATTAGGTAGCAATTTCCCCACATTAGGTAGCAATTTCCCCGCATTAGGTAGCACAGATTCCCCACATTAGGTAGCAGTTTTCCCACATTAGGTAGCATAGATTCCCCACATTCGGTAGCACAGATTCCCCACATAAGGTAGCATAGACTCCCCACATAAGGTAGCATAGACTCCCCACATTTGGTAGCACAGATTCACCACATTAACACACAAACACACACACAGTCAGAGAGACACACACTCACAGACAGACACATACAGAGTCACACACACACACAAAGTCACACACACAGTCACACACACACAGAGTCACATAAACACACAGAGTTGCACAAACACACACAGAGTCACACACACACAGAGTCACACACACATACAGTCACACAGTCACACACACACAGAGTCACACAGTCACACACACACAGAGTCACATAAACACACAGAGTCACACAGTCACACACACACAGTCACATATACACAGTCTCACACACACACACACAGTCACACACACAGTCACACACACAAACATAGATAGAGACAGACAGAGACAGACACACACACTCACCCATCCAGTGCGGCGCTCCTTCTCACCGGGCGCCCTGCGAGTGACGTAACTGACGTCCTCCTGCGCGGCCATGCGGTGTGACGTCAGGCCGGCGCAGACATGGGAGCGGAGGCCGGGCACAGTGCTGGTGGATCGCAAGGGACCCCGGCGATCTGTCAATAAGTGCAGGTAACTACTACTCCCATCATGGAACAGTGTGTTCCATGCTGGGAGTAGTAGTACTACCTAAAAAATGTTAACAAAAAAGTGAAAAACACCCACACACTACATTTTTATTATTGTCGGCTACATTTTTAGTGCTTTACTCGCTCACACAAATTGATCCCTGTTTAAAAATTAATAAGCATTTCATAATAAAAAAGATACATTTCGTTAGATACAATTTTTTCCATCACTACTGAATCTTTTTTTTTTTTTATCAGGATCGGTCCGAATGCACGAAAACGGTAAAATTCGGTAAATTAGACATTCGTGCCGAAACGAATTGCACATGTCTACTTTTTATCCTGCTTTAACTCACCGGACCTGGAGGTCACAGGAAAGGACACAGATGCTGCCACCTCTTCCAACACCACTCCTTAGCGAGTCTACATGTACATCAAGGTGTTGTACCCTAAGTACAACACCACACGGTAAGGTGCAATAATCTGCACAAGCTCACTCCAGTAACCCACAGTACTTCACTATGAGCTTACCTCTTCTTTCCATTTATCTTTCAGATTACAGGTGGTTATTAACCCCCTCTGGCAAGAGATGCAGTTCTCCGAGGTTTGCTGCACCAGTGAAATACAGAACATGGAGAACTATCAGCAACGTCTGCAACAAAGGGATGAACTGATCTGCAAGCTCACTGAACCAGCACGCAGAGAGACCAAAGGTAACCAGGTTGTTAATCGCAACAGCAGCAACCTGGAGGAAATTAACTTTGAACCTATGACCAGACTTTTTTTTCCAACTAGAAGCAAAATTAAAAGACGAAATGCAGAATCAGATAGTTGTTGATTTTTTGAACGTATATCGCAAAGAAAATATCACTCCCAGAGGCCTAAGATTGACTTTTGGCTCCACCTTCAAAAACGATATTGACTATACAAAAGGGTGGTATGAACTAATAGACTCATGTACATTTAAGTTGTTAGATTTCCTATGTGAAAAACGGTTATCATTATGCAAAGAACTAAATGATGATGTTGATTACATGATAAGATTTCCTATGTGAAAAACGGTTATCATTATGCAAAGAACTAAATGATGATGATGATGATGATGATGATTACAAATGTTTTCATGCTATAAAAGTTTTACCAAAATTAACTCTCAGATCACATACAGATTATCCAAACTTGAGAAAGAGATCATAGAGAAAAAAGCCAGCAAATTACACAAAGACAGGCTGGACTGTGAACAAGGGGACACCTGGGCTTGGAATAATAATTATTCCAAGCGAGGGAAGCACACTGATGACAGGATCAGTGATGATTACACTAAAACAATAAAAAAAATACCATACAAAGATGGGACTCCCATGTACCGCCATACTGTGACAACATACAACAATAAATATTTTACCATCACTCTATACAAAGAGGTCTAAAAATAAGAAAAATATTTTTAAAAAAGTAAGAAAAATATAAAAAATGACACATCAGAAATTACTAGATTTATTTCAAAGTATAATTGCGAATGGGAAACAATGAGAAAGCGCTTTCAAAATAACTAGGGAATTCTTAAAACAGATCCCCAACTAGCACCATTCCTACCTGAAAGGATTTTGATGACAGCTAAAAGAAATACTAGTCTACGTGACACCCTGGTTAGAAGCCACTACATAGCAAAAATAACCAATCCATTTGGATCAAGGGGACCTAAAACTGGCTGTTTCCCATGCGGAGATTGCAGGGCATGTAGCAATAAAGAAAGAGCCACGCAGTTTAAGTCGGCAGACAGGAAATGACTTTTCTCCATCCGCCAGTATGTCTCTTGCAGCAGCTCATATGCTATCTATTGTGCCACTTGTATTTGTGACAAAATTTATATAGGTGTTAGGATTCGGCAGGCTGGAGGTGGATCCTCTGTGTCAGAGAGGGATTGGCGTGGACCGTACCGGTGGACCGGTTCTAAGTTGCTACTGGTATTCACCAGAGCCCGCCGCAAAGCGGAATGGTCTTGCTGCGGCGGTAGCAACCAGGTCGTATCCACCGGTAACGGCTCAACCTCTCTGACTGCTGAGACAGGCCCGGTACAGAAGGACAAGGCAAGAGCAAGGTCGGACGTAGCAGAAGGTCAGGGCGGGCAGCAAGGGTCGTAGTCAGGGGCAACAGCAGAAGGTCTGGTAAACAGGCTTGGGACATACACAAAATGCTTTCACTGGCACAAGGCAACAAGATCCGGCAATGCAGGGAAGGGGAAGTGAGGTTATAAAGGCGTGGAGCAGGTGGGAGAAAATTACACTGATTGGGCCAGGCACCAATTAGTGGTGCACTGGCCCCTTAAATCTTAGAGAGCTGGCGCACGCGCGCCCTAGAGAGCGGAGCCGCGCGCGCCAGGACATGACAGCCGGATACCGGGACAGGTGAGCAGATTGGGATGCGATGAATACGTGAATCGCATCCCCGCCAACAGTGTCAGTGCAGCGCTCCCGGTCAGCGGGTCTGACCAGGGCGCTGCAGAGAGGAGAACGCCGCGAGCGCTCCGGGGAGGAGCAGGGACCCGGAGCGCTCGGCGTAACAGTACCCCCCTTAGGTCTTCCCCTCTTTTTGTCTGCTTGTCCCTTCATATGAGACGAGACCATTGGGAGCGACTCTTGAGTTTCCTTCCGGAAGAAAGAGAAGTCCTGGGTAACTTCATCAACGGCAGGCAATCCAGAAGAAGTGGGAATGGGGAGGGGGCAGAGGGTGAAGCTTGCCACGGAGCAGAGTGTTACCAGGAAGGGGGCTATGAGGAGGCAAAATCTCAGCTTGCTTTTTGCCGAAAATATCCTGGTAAGCCTTGGGAGGGGCCGGTATGGGTGGAACCTCAGAAGTTAGACAAGTGGGAGCAGATGTGGGGCATCGTTTGTGACAAGAGGGACCCCAATTTTTGATCTCCCCGGTGGTCCAGTCAAGGGTGGGAGAATGACGTTGGAGCCATGGCAGACCGAGGAGGACTTCAGAGGTGCAGTTGGGCAAAACAAAAAATTTAATTTTTTTGTGATGCAGTCCAATGCTCATAAGCAGGGGTTCTGTGCGGTAAAGCACAGTGCAGTTCAATTTTTCTTCATTGACAGAAGAAATGTAGAGCGGCTTGACGAGACGGGTTACTGGGATTCTAAACCTATTAACAAAAGAGGCCAAAATAAAATTTCCTGCAGAACCAGAGTCCAAGAAGGCCACAGCTGAGAAGGAGGAGTTGGCAGAAGAAGAAATCCGCACAGGCACAGTGAGATGTGGAGAAGCAGAAGTCACACCAAGGGACGCCACTCCCATGTGAACAGGGTGCGTGCGTGCGTTTCCCAAATGCCGAGGATGAATAGGGCAGTCCACTAAGAAATGTTCGGTACTAGCACAGTACAGGCATAAGTTTTTATCTCTGCGACGAGACCTCTCTTCATGGGTCAGGCGAGACCGATCCACTTGCATAGCCTCCTCGGCGGGAGGCACAGGTGTAGATTGCAAAGGATACTGAGAGAGAGGTGCCCAGAGATCAAGGTCCTTTTCCTGGCGGAGCTCCTGGTGTCTTTCAGAAAAACGCTTGTCGATGCGGGTGGCCAAAAGGATAAGTTCAGACAGGTTAGCTGGAATTTCTCGTGCGGCCAGTACATCTTTGATGTTGCTGGATAAGCCTTTCTTGAAGGTCGTGTCGAGGGCCTCATTGTTCCAGGATAGCTCTGAGGCGAGGGTACGAAACTGGATGGCGTATTCGCCTACAAAAGAAGTTCCTTGGACTAGGTTCAGCAAAGCAGTCTCGGCAGAGGATGCCCGGGCTGGCTCCTCAAAGACACTACGGACTTCAGCGAAGAAGGACTGGACAGTGGCTGTGGCAGGATCATTGCGGTCCCAGAGCGGTGTGGCCCAAGACAAGGCCTTTCCAGACAGAAGACTAACTACGAAAGCCACCTTAGACCGTTCTGTAGGAAATTGGTCCGACAACATCTCCAAATGTAGGGAACATTGAGACAGGAAACCACGGCAGAGTTTAGAGTCCCCATCAAATTTGTCCGGCAGGGACAAGCGGAGGCTAGGAGCGGGCACTCGCTGCGGAGGAGGTGCAGGAGCTGGCGGAGGAGATGGTTGCTGTAGCTGTGGCAGAAGTTGCTGTAGCATGGCGGTCAACTGCGATAGCTGCTGTCCTTGTTGGGCAATCTGTTGGGATTGCTGGGCGACCACCGTGGATAGGTCAGCGAGACTTGGCAGCGGCACCTCAGCGGGATCCATGGCTGGATCTACTGTTAGGATTCGGCAGGCTGGAGGTGGATCCTCTGTGTCAGAGAGGGATTGGCGTGGACCGTATAGGTGGACCGGTTCTAAGTTGCTACTGGTATTAACCAGAGCCCACCACAAAGCGGGATGGTCTTGCTGCGGTGGTAGCAACCAGGTCATATCCACCGGTAACGGCTCAACCTCTCTGACTGCTGAGACAGGCGCGGTACAGAAGGACAAGGCAAGAGCAAGGTCGGACGTAGCAGAAGGTCAGGCAGCAAGGGTCGTAGTCAGGGGCAACAGCAGAAGGTCTGGAACACAGGCTTGGGACATATACAAAACGCTTTCACTGGCACAAGGCAACAAGATCCGGCAATGCAGGGAAGGGGAAGTGAGGTTATAAAGGTGTGGAGCAGGTGGGCGAAAATTACACTGATTGGGCCAGGCACCAATTAGTGGTGCATGGGCCCTTTAAATCTTAGAGAGCTGGCGCGCGTGCCCTAGAAAGCGGAGCCGCGCGCGCCAGGACGTGACAGCCGGGGACCGGGACAGGTGAGCAGATTGGGATGAAATCCGCGAGCGGGCGCGTCCCGCTATGCGAATCGCATCCCCGCCGGCAGTGTCAGTGCAGCGCTCCCGGTCAGCGGGTCTGACCGGGGCGCTGCAGAGAGGAGAATGCCGCGAGCGCTCCGGGGAGGAGCAGGGACCCGGAGCACTCAGCGTAACAATAGGACTGACCTCCAGGGAACTCTGAATAAGGGAGCATATAGTTACATAGCTACATAGTACAGTCGAAAAAAGACATATGTCCATCAAGTTCAACCAGGGAATTGAAGGGTAGGGGTGTGGCGCGATATTGGGGAAGGGATGGGATTTTATAATTCTGCATAAGCATTAATGTTATTTTGTTCCAGGAATGTATCTAATCCTGTTTTAAAGCTGTTAATTTTTCCTGCTGTGACCAGTTCCTGAGGTAGACTGTTCCATAAGTTCACAGTTCTCATGGTAAAGAAGGCGTGTCGCCCCTTGAGACTAAACTTTTTCTTCTCCAGACGGAGGGAGTGCCCACTCGTCCTTTGGGGGGGTTTAACCTGGAACAGTTTTTCTCCATATTTTTTGTATGGGCCATTAATATACTTATATACATTTATCATATCCCCCCTTAAACGTGTCTTCTCAAGACTAAACAATTGTAACTCCTTTAATCGCTCCTCATAGCTAAGATGTTCCATGCCCCATATTAGTTTAGTCGCGCGTCTCTGCACCCTTTCCAGCTCCACAGTGTCCCTTTTATGGACAGGTGACCAAAACTGAACAGCATATTCCAGGTGAGGCCGTACCAATGCTTTATAAAGGGGGAGTATTATGTCCCTGTCCCTTGAGTCCATGCCTCTTTTGATACATGACAATATCCTACTGGCTTTGGAAGCAGCAGCCTGACATTGCATGCTATTCTGTAGTCTGTGATTTACAAGTACACCAGATCCTTCTCTACCAGTGACTCTGCCATTTTAATCCCCCCTAAGACATACGACGCATGCAGGTTATTAGCACCCAGATGCATAACTTTACATTTATCCACATTGAACCTCATTTGCCAAGTGGATGCCCAGACACTTAGTCTATCCAAGTGAGGGACATACGGGCGGCTGGAGAAATAGACAATGAGACAACCCTAAAATCATTACCCAGACATTTCAAAATGTTTCACCAATGTAACCCGAGGCACCTTAAGATCAATGGGATAGAAAAAGTTAATATTGGTATCAGAGGCGGGGACCTGAAGAAGGTCCTCGCACAAAAAGAAAGTAGATGGGTCGTGACCTTGGGCACAATGGCACCAGCAGGTTTAAATGAACAATTAAGTTTCACATCGTTCTTATGAATCCTGAACATTGTATCAATATAATTTTAACATTCTTTTTTTCTCTCCTATATTGTAGTTTTAAATATTTCCATTGAAATGTCACGCATTATACCTTACCTTGCTGCTACGGACAACCAGTTCCCAAAACATCAAGAAATAAGATGCCTGTTTATTACTGAATGTGACGTTTTCCCTTAAGATATATATGGTAACACTGTAATTAGAGAGTTTAATGTCTTTCCATTGGTTAATTTGATACCACTATCACTAGAAGGTTTGGGTTATCGATATATAAGGTAGATATGATTTTTTTTTGTATGAAATTAAACAGTCACTTTATATCAGCATTGTTACTGGCGATATCTAATATGCACATTATGCACCTTATTCATTGCACATAATTTTAATTTAGAATCAAAAAGCTTATGCCTAATACCTAGACATTAAGACTAGGTTTACACATTCACTAGTCCATGTATTTGGACTATATAATGGTAAATAATAAATTTATACATTTGGTTGGGACTACACTACTATATTATGTAATTTGCACTTATTTACACTTATTTTTTTCAGATTTAATGTGGTGATGCAAATATTGTTTGTTTGTTTGTTTGCACTCTATTCACAATACCTATAATGGTCTTTGTAAAAAGTAAACAATGGTATCAACATGTTGGAATAGACTCAGTGTCTGAATCATGTATACAGCAGCGAAAGAAAGGGTTATCTGCATCGGTCGTGCATCGAGCGCATGCGGCAGGTTGTCCGGGCGGGGTGCCCCTTCCCCCGGGCGACAGTAGGCGCGGTGCGCATGTCCGGAAGTGATGTTCCTGGACCTGCGTGCCGATGCTGTGACGCGACGGGTGAAGAGGGCAGATATCCACCCGGACCCCTGGCGCATGCGCCAGGATGACGCGCTTCTGATGCAGACTGGCGCCAAAATGCCGGCATCTTGAAGCATATTAAAGGAGGGGAGATCAGTGTAAACACAGCGTCCCTTGATAAAGTTGTGGATGATGAAACGTGCGTTGGGGCAGGCAGTGACAGCACTTTATTATGGGTGAGTGAACTTAGTTCTATACTCCGGTATTTTTGCATTAGATCAGGCACCTTGAGAGAGACAGAATGGTCAGATAGCACTTAGTGCACTTTACTTAGGTATATAACTGATTGTGATGCATGATACAGACTGTTAACTAATCACTACTCATATGGCCATGTCCATTATGCACTTTGTGCACATAATACTATTGTTATAATAGTCATCCTGCTTACCACTATTGATTTTAAACTTTCTGGTTTATTCTTTTTATGTGTATTTATTAATAAAAATTATTTTTGCAGTAGTTATTGTTCCTTCTTGTTTGTGTCAAAAAGAGGGGACAAACCTGAGATTGAAAAGAAGAGAGTTCTACCAGGAAAGAGAACAGAGGAGGAGTCCAAACAAGACACAGAAAATGAAAATAAAAATAAAAACAAAGACAAAAATATTAATACAAACAAAACCCAGGAGTCAACCCTGCAAAAAGCTAACACGGATAACACTGGAACAAACACCCCTAGAGCTCCCTCTGCCCAAAGGAAACAAATGGATACAGACACTCTGAACAACCCAAAAAATTGAATAATGTTCCAAACCCATGAAAAAAGACCAGTGAAAAACCGATAGGATTGTTTAAGCACCCCAAAATCGCTCTTTATTCAAGCCAGCCAAAACCTAAATCTAAAAAATATGAGAATGTCAACGAAGAGGTGCAAAAAATGTTGCAAAAAAGAGGAGACAAAACACTAAATTCTCCCCCTATCCAAGAAGCATCACCTATCAAACAGAAATGGGGCATATTGGACCTGATAGACTTTGATCTAGCTATACATGAGGCAATCTCTCCCCCCCCCCCCCCAGTAATCACCTCCTTAGGAACATCTCCTAAAGTTGACAATATAGTCATCATTGATAACACAGATAATAACAGAATCTCCCTAGCTCTTTACTTGAAAGACAGAAAAAATCACGAACAAGTAATATCAAATGAAATACCAAATGAAACTAATACAACTACTTAGGAATTTTTTTTTTAGAGAAAAGACCATACAACCGAATGTCCTGATCATGTTTCAGAAAAGGAAGAACAAAAGGAAAATAGAAGACAAAGTATATAGAAGAGAAAAAAGAGAAAAAAGAAATTTGGAGAGAACTGACAACACCAACAGGGGAACAATACAAATATTTAGCCAAATACTTTTATCAGTATTTATCAAAATACCATCTTACCCCCTATGAAACATCAATACTAGATGTAACACTCACGTTTCTGAAGACAGGAACTCCGGTATATGTGGATCCGCTGGACCTGTGTGGCAGATGACTCGGACCGTGCCAGTGAGGCAGAAGTACATAGCGTAACAGTACCCCCCCCCCCCTGTTTGGTCTCCCCCTCCTTTTACGAGAGAGGAAACTCCTGAGAAGGTCACGGTCCAGGATATTCTCCTCAGGTTCCCAAAATCTCTCCTCAGGACCGTAACCCTCCTAGTCGACCCAAAAAAATAGTTTACCTCTCACAGTTTTTGCAGAAAGGGTCTGTTTAACTTTGTAGAAATCTGAGGAGCCGGAGACAGATGTTGGGAGAGGATTCTTATGAGAAAACCGGTTGACAACAAGAGGCTTTAGGAGAGAGACGTGGAAGGAATTGGGAATACGTAACATAGCAGGTAGACAGAGTTTGTAGGAGACAGGATTGATCTTTTGTAGAATCAAGGTAGCGGGGACCGAGCTTGTAACAGGGGATCTTGAAGCGGATGTATTTGGATGAAAGCCACACCATGTCACCAGGAGAGAAGGACGGAGGAGGTCTTCTACCTTTATCCACTTGCGCCTTCATGCGTCGGGTCTGTTGCCAGATGGTGGAGAAGTAACAAACCAGCTCATCAACAGCAGGCACACCGGAGGAGACTGGGAGAGGAAGAGGCGGACGGAGATGGAGTCCGTAGACAACAAAAAAGGGAGATGACCTCGTGGACTCGGAATCCTTAAGATTATGTGAGAATTCAGCCCAGGGGAGAAGGTCAACCCAATAATCTTGGCGAGCTGAAACAAAAGGCCGAAGATAAGTCTCAAGGATTTGATTGACCCTTTCCACCTGACCGTTGGACTGAGGGTGGTAGGCCGAGGAGAAGTCCAGATTGATGTCCAGACGGTTACAAAGGGCTCGCCAGAACTTAGAAACAAACTGCACACCTCGCTCCGAAACGATATGCTGTGGAAGACCATGTAAACAAAAGACATGCGACAAGAAGTACTTCGCCAGCTGCGGAGCAGAAGAAAGACCTGGTAGAGGAATGAAGTGAGCAATCTTGGAAAACCGATCTACCACGACCCAGATGACGGTGTTATTATGAGAAGGTGGCAGATCGGTGATGAAATCCATGGCGATATGGGACCAGGGAGTCTCTGGAATGGGTAGATGCTGTAAGAGGCCTGCAGGTCTTTGCCAGTTTTGTCACGGGCACAAGTTACACAGGACCGAACAAAATCAGAAACATCATGTTCAAGATGGGGCCACCAGTAGTGCCGAGAAATAAGAAGTAGGGTCTTGCGTATTCCAGGATGTCCTGCTGTTAAAGAAGAATTACCCCATTTCAAGACCTTGCGTCTCAATCTGGTGGGCACAAAGGATTTTCCCGGAGGAACTTGCTGAATCTCGGCAGGAGCGGCAGGAATCAAACGGTCAGGAGGAATAATGTGCCTAGGCATGGAGTCCAAACCAATGACGTCAGAGGACCTGGAGAGTGCATCAGCCCTGATGTTCTTGTCTGCAGGATGGAAGTGAATGAAGAAGTTTAAACGGGAAAAGAACAGTGACCATCTTGCCTGGCGGGGGTTCAAACGCTGAGCTGACTGAAGGTATAGAAGATTCTTATGATCGGAGTAGATGCTGACCGGATGAGAAGAACCTTCCAGTAAATGTTGCCATTCCTCCAAAGCTAACTTAATAGCGAGAAGATCACGATCTCCAATGGAGTAATTTCTCTCAGCAGAAGAGAAAGTCTTGGAGAAGAATCCACAAGTTACACTCTTGCCCTTGGCATTTTTCTGTGTGAGGACGGCACCCGCTCCAATAGAAGAGGCATCAACCTCCAACACAAAGGGCCTCTCTGGATCAGGTCTTGTAACCACGGGAGCGGAGGCAAACGCAGACTTTAAACGGGAGAAGGCCTCTTCAGCCTCTCGAGGCCAGGACTTAGGATTGGATGCTTTTTTTGTGAGAGCTACAATAGGAGCAACAAAGGATGAAAAATGTGGAATAAACTGACGATAATAGTTAGCGAATCCCAGAAAGCATTGAATTGCATGTAGGCCCGAGGGACGAGGCCAATCCAAAACTGCAGATAACTTATCTGGATTCATCTGCAGGCCCTGATGAGAGACAATGTAGCCAAGAAACGGAAGACTAGACTTTTCAAACAGGCATTTCTCCAATTTGGCGTAGAGATGATTCTTCCGTAGTCTCTGAAGAACCAGGCGAACATGAGCACAATGCTCCTCCAAGTTGGAAGAGAAGATCAGGATGTTTTCAAGCTATACGACAACACAGGTGTAAAGAAGATCACGGAAGATATCATTAACGAACTCCTGGAAAACGGCTGGAGCATTGCAGAGACCAAAAGGCATAACAAGATACTCAAAATGTCCGTCATGAGTATTGAAGGTCGTTTTCCATTCATCTCCCTTGCGGATACGAATGAGGTTATACGCACCACGTAAGTCCAGCTTGGAGAAGACCTTGGCACCACGTAAACGGTGAAAAAGTTCTGAGATTAGGGGTAGAGGGTAACGGTTCTTTACCATGATTTTGTTAAGTCCCCTGTAGTCAATGCACGGACGATGTGAGCCATCCTTCTTCCCTACAAAGAAGAAACCTGCTCCAGCAGGAGAAGAGGACTTACGGATAAATCCTTTTTGGAGATTCTCCTGGATATACTCAGCCATGGCTTTGGTCTCAGGAACTGAAAGAGGATATATCCTCCCACGAGGAGGAGTGGTACCAGGCAGAAGATCAATAGGGCAGTCGTAAGGACGATGTGGAGGCAGAGATTCAACCTGTTCAGATTTCTCGAATGTTCAAGACATTCGAGAAATCTTGGTAAGGTGGCGGCAGGCCAGGTAAAGGTGGAAGACAAGAAACAACTTTACGCAGAAAAGGTTGGAGGCAAGAATTTTGACAGGATTGTCCCCAGCGATTTATTTCTCCAGTTCTCCAATCCAGTTGCGGGGAATGGGGTTGCAGCCAAGGAAGACCAAGAAGAATCTCAGAAGTATAGTGTGGCAGAACATATAATTCAATCTTCTCTTAATGCGATACTCCCCCTTGCATGACGAGAGATTCAGTATGGAAGTGAACCTTACAGTCCAGATTTTGTCCATTTACAGAGGAGATGAACAAGGGCTTGACAAGTCAATTAAGAGGAAGATGATACTTGTGGACTAAAGCCGCATCAATAAAGTCCCCTGCAGATCCAGAGTCCAAAAATGCTGTAGCGCTGAAGGAAGACTTGTACAGGAATAGTTAAGCGTGGAGAAGTAGAATTCACACCCAGGGATGCCTCTCCCACATACCCTAGGTGAGGACGTACGGTACAGTCCTCGAGAAAGTGCTCGCGCTAGCACAGCACAGTACAAACACAAATTCTCATTGCGTCGGCGTGACCTCTCCTGCTGCGTAAGACAAGTATGATCTCCTTGAATAACCTCTTTGGCAAGAGGCGCAAGAGACAGAAGAGGAGAATGTTGGGACACAGGTGTCAGGCGGGCAGATTCCCTCTCAAAGCGCAATTCCTCCTGCCTTTTGGAAAATGCACATCAATGCGTGTGGCCAAGTAGATAAGTTCAGACAAAGAAGATGGAGAATCTCGTGCAGCAAGGCCATCTTTAATCCTGCTTGACAGTCCTTTTTTAAATGTGGCACACAAGGCCTCTTCATTCCAGGCGAGTTCAGAGGCTAGAATGCAGTACTGAACTGCATAGTTACCAACGGTAGAATCTCCTTGACAGAGATTCAGCAACGCTGTCTCAGCTGAAGAGGCATGTACGGGTTCCTCAAAGACACTGCGAAATTCGGCCAAGAATGCAGACAAATTGGAGGATACTGGATCACCACGGTCCCAAAGGGGTGTAGCCCAAGCCAGGCTTTTCCAGAAAGCAGACTAATGACAAAGGCCACCTTACTACGTTCAGTTGGAAACAGTTCAGACATGAGCTACAAATGCATGGAGTACTGTGTAACAAAGCCTCTGCATGACTTGGAATCCCCATCATACTTGGAAGGCAAAGGCAGGTGCAGCTGGGAGCCAGGAGAGACTGCAGGAGCTGGAGGAGGGAGTGGGCCAGATTGAGGTACCTGCTACTGTTGCAAGGCCAACAGCTGTTGCATCATGGCTGCAAGCTGAGAAAAAATTGCTGCGCCTGTCGGGACAACTGCTGTGAGTGACGTATCACAACGGAGGAAAGATCCGCAACTTCAGGCAGGGGTTCTTCAGCGGGATCCATGGCCGGATCTAACTGTAACACTCACGTTTCTGAAGACAGGAACTCCGTTGTATGTGGATCCGATGGACCTGTGTGGCAGATGTCTGGGACCATGCCAGGGAGCGGAGTCTAAGGTGCCACTGAGGAGATGCGAAGCACAGAAGGGATGAGACAACTCGTAGTCAGGATAGCTGTAGGTCAGGGCAGGCGGCACATTAGCGTAGTCGGGACGTAGCAGAAGTTCAGTAGGCAGGCGGCAGAGGAGCATGGTCAAGGTCACAAGAGCAGGAGATCTGGTACACAACAAGGCAATACAAAGGAACGCTTTCTCTAGGGCACAAGGCAACAAAGATCCGGAAGAGAACTGAGGAGGGTGGAGGAATTTATCAACAAGACACAGGTGGTTATATTAATGAGCGTATTGGCCCTTTAAATCTTAAAGCTCCGGCGCACGCCCTAAGGGACGGAGACACTCACGCCGGAGCAGAAAGGCGGAAGCAGAGGCAGGGGAAACACCCGGAGAGTGACGGACTGGGGGTCGCATGTGGGTGCGTCCCGCAATGCGAGTCCCAGCCCCGTCGGCAGCAGAAGATAAGGGGATCATGCGCTCACGGCCAGCGTGTGAGGCAGGAGTGCATAGCATAACACTAGAGAGAGGTTTTTTTCTTCTGCCCCTCTAACAAAGGGGACGATTTCCAACTCTTTCTAGACCTCAACAGATTTATCAGAAAATTGACCCTGCAAAGGTTTTTTTTCTATCAAAGAAAACCATGAGGCAGACAAAAATCGAGAACCACCAATGGACAATGAAGATTTTGATGGGATAATACACCAAGCAGTAAAGCCACTATTCACCTGCTACCCGACCCACGCTAGAGATCCAAATATTGAGGTCTTCCATGAACTGGTCTCACAGGAACTCATGAAACCAGTGAAAAAACATGAACCATAACCTTACCAAAAAAGAGAACATAGCAATCAAAAAACTACAAAAAAAAACTAAAACAAGCAATCAAAAAACGACAAAAAAAAACTAAAAACATAGCAATCAAAAAACTACAAAAAAAACTCAGAAATTGTTATCAGGTGTGCAGACAAAGGAGGTAAGGTTATAGTCATCCTAGATCATGAATACTATGAGAAATAAGCAAACAGGATCCTATCGGACAAAATATTTTACCAAAAAATCACACACAACCCTTTCTCTCAAATAGAAAAAAATCCTACATCTTTTGATTGAAGAAGGCAAAAAGAACAACATTCTTTGAAGGTAAATATCTGAAAACCAGTAATGCCAACAAACCATACTTCTTACCCAAAATTCCTAAATCCCTCAGTAACCCCCTCGAACGTCCCATCATTTCAAACACTAACTCTCTTAACAGCAGTCTGGCACATTACATCGACCTTTTTCTACAACCGTATGTCTTACAACTGCCAAGCTACTTAAGGGACTCCACACAGCTTATTGAAGCTCTAATGTGTATACCAGGGGTCCTCAAACTTTTTAAAAAGCGGGTCAGTTCACTGTCCCTCAGACCGTTGGAGGGCTGGACTATATATTTTTTTTAAAACTAAAAACTATGAACAAATTCCTATGCACACTGCATATATCTTATTTTGAAGTGAAGAAACAAAACGGGAACAAATACAACATTTAAAATGAAGAACAAGTAATATATATATATATATATATATATATATAATATATATATATATAGGCTACAAAAACAATATGCCAGCAATAACTTTGCCCACACAGAGACATACAGACTGCACTGCTCATCAATAAAGTCTGACCACTGCCCATCAATGCAGTCTGGTGGAACTCTGCTTTTACCCCAGGCTCACACTGGAGCGGGTGCCCTTTAACAGAGGGGCCTACCCAAACTATATGGAAGCAGCAACTATGAACAGAGATGCCTTCCCAAACTATATAGGGGGCTCCATATCATTTGGGTAGGCCCCTCTGTTAATAGTTGCCCCCATAGTTGTGGTAGGCCCCTCTCAGAGAGGCCTACAACTATATGGGGGAAAACTATTAGCAAAGAGGGGCCTACAACAACTCTATGGGCCGGGGCACAACTTGCCACTAAATAGTTGTTGTATGCCCCTTTTTGCTGCCAAGTGTTGCCTCCATATAGTTTATGCCTAAATGCCTCCTCATCATATCTTTTCAGGAATCACTGAACGTTAAAATCAACAGGGACCGCAGCCATTGTTGCCAATTGCCATCCATATGGCACCCATTGATTAGTACTGTGGTGTTACAGATAGATTGTATGGTGAAAAAAAAAAATTTCTACACTTAGTACTATTGCCCTACTTCCGTTAACAGGTATGCTCCCAGAGCATTTTACACATTTACACTCATTTTATACTAAACACACGCTCATAACGCTCAGTAATGCTGCTCATACATTCACTGTATACTTGCAACATCTCGCTTGTATACTTGCAACATCTGGAGGACCACAGTTTAGAGACCACTACACAGTGGTCTCCAAACTGTGACCCTCCAGATGTTGCAAAACTACAACTCCCAGCATGCCCTAACATTGTAGTTTTGCAGCTTTTAGAAGGCCACAGTGAAGATCACTTATCGCGATCTTCACTGCAGCCTTCTCCGCCGCACTTTCCGGCCACCGCTCAGATGATGACGCCGCTGCTCGTGGATGCCGCCTCCGCCGAAGGTCCGGGTAAGCCGGACCATGCTCCCTCCTAGCCGCCCGTGTTCCCCCCGCTCTGCCCCGACTTCGATAGGTGGGCAGAGCGGGGGGAAATGAACTCTGACCCCCCCCCGCCCCCCTCCTGCCATTGGTGGTCAGCCTGACCGACCAACGGCAGGGGATAGGAGGGGGTGGCAAAACTGCCACCTCGCTCCTATCCTTTAGGCTGAATTGACCTGCGATTTTCTGCGATCGCCGACATGGGGGTCTCAGGACCCCCCTAGGCATTGCCACGGGATGCCTGCTGATATCAGCAGGCATCCCGGTCCGATCTTCACCCGGAGAGCGGCAGTGATCGGAAATACGCAGGGATACGCCCTCCGTCCTTAAGTGACGGAACGCGAGAGCGTATGCATATGTACAATAGTTAAAGATAGGCACAATTCACGTTTTGTATAATCACTGTAGTCATTCCATAACTTAAAACTAATATTATCTTTTAACAAATCGTCGGCTGGTAATCATGCACAAGATTGTATAAATTATACATACCTGCAGTATTCAGCTGCCAATTACTCCTCCAATGAGACACTGCATAACAGATAAAACGTAGCAGTAAGAATGAAACCGAGGCTTGACATACAAGCATAATTAGTTGCCTGACAACAGGCACTGTGAGCGAGTTTTGAGATATTGTGGGACCAATAATCCTCATTCAGGTGTGTTTTTAGGTTAGAGAATAAATTACAAGATTGGCAGCTATCAATGCAATCTTTGCACGGTGACACTCCTGAAAGTATACTGTAGATACACACTATAATATAGGTGTTAATCAGTTAGTGGATGGCGACCGTATTATAGTGAGATTATTTTTGTTGTGCACTTTAGTTATTTTATCCTAATAAACATTAACAAACATTAATAAACATTAACAATTTTAATTAGTATTTACGTCAGTGCAATATAGATATCTCCTCCTATCCCCTTCCATTGGTCAGAACTGATTCTGACCAATGGCAGCGCAGGACAGTGGGTTGCCATGGCAACCCCCGTTCTGACCACCCCTGGATGTCGTGGGAAACGTGGGGAGAAGATGGAGGCCGGTACCTGGAGGAGAAGATGCTTGGGGACCGCCGATTGTCGCTGGAGACTGCAGAGATCCTGGCTCAGGTAGGGAAACGAAAGTAAAGTGATCTTTACTGTGGCAACCGCTAGGAAGGCCAAACTGCAACTCCCAGCATGCCCAGCAAGCGAAAAATTTGCCGCAGCTCATACTTCAAGCAGGAAACTTACTGTAAACCTGCCCGTGTGAATGTACCCTGTTTCAAAACTACAACTCCCAGCATGCACTGACAGACCGTGTATGTTGGGAGTTGTACTTTTACAACAGCTGGAGGCACACTGGTTGGAAAGCCTTCAGTTAGGTTCTGTTACCCAACTCAGTATTTTCCAACCAGTGTTCCTCCTGCTGTTGCAAAACTACAACTCCCAGCATGTACTGATCACAGAAGGGCATGCTGGGAGATGTAGTTATGCAACAGCTGGAGGTACGCAACAACAACTCCCAGCATGCAGAGACAGCTGTTTGGGCATGCTGGGATTTGCAGTTTTGCAACATCTGTAGAGCTACAATTTAGAAATCTCCAAACTGCGGACCTCCAGCTGTTGCAAAACTACAAATTCCAGCATGCCCAGACAGCAAACTGCTGTTTGGGCATGCTAGGAGTTGCAGTTTTGCAACATCTGGAGGGCCACAGTTAGAGATCACTGCCACAGTGATATCCAAACTGTGGCCCTCCAGCTGTTGCAAAACTACAAATCCCTGCATGCCCAAACAGCTGTCTGGGCATGCTGGGAGTTGTAGTTTTGAAACATCTGGAGGGTCACAGTTTGGAGACCTCTGTTACAGTGGTGCCCAAACTGTAGCCCTCCAGATGTTTCCAAACTACAACTCTCAGCATGCCTAGGCTTCCCAGGCATGCTGGGAGTTGTAGTTCTGTAACAACTGTCCCTTCAGATTATGCAATTTTCATGACATTTTTGAAAATTGCTGCTCTACTTTGAAGCCCTCTAATTTTTTCAAAAAGCTAAAATATGTCCATTTTATGATGCCAACATAAAGTGGACATATTGTATTTGTGAATAAAAATAAAATTTATTGGGAATATCCATTTTCCTTACAAGTAGAGAGCTTCAAAGTTGGAAAATTGCTAAATTTTCTAAATTTTCATGAAATTTTGGGATTTTTCACCTAAAAAGGATGCAAGTAACGCCAAAAATTTACCACCAAAATAAAGTAGAATATGTCACGAAAAAACAATCTCAGAATCAGAATATTAGGTAAAAGCGTTTTCGAGTTATTAATTCGTAAAGCGACGGTGGTGAGGATTGCGAAAAAGGGCTCAGTCCTTAAGGTGAAAAAGGACTGCGTCCTTGACCCCTACAGGACCCATGATGTAACGTTACGTCCCGATACCCTGGGTCTTAAGGACCGAGGACGTACTGTTACGTCATGGACAGTTCTGGTCCCGCCGTGCGCCGGGTGGGGATCGGACCGGGATGCCTGCTGAAATCATTCAGCAGGCATCCCGTGCAGATGCCCAGGGGGGTCATCAGACCCCCCCATGTCGGTGATCGCGGCAAATTGCAAGTGAATTCACACTTGCGATTTTTGCGATTCTGGGTCATTATGGGTCTATAGTGACCCGGAATGTAAGGGGGATCGCGGGTGTCTAAGACACCCTGGATCCCCCTAAAGCGATAGGAGTGAGGTGGCACGGGTGCCACCCCTCCTATCCCTGCTATTGGTGGTCTAGACGCGACCACCAGTAGCAGATGGGGGCGGGGGGGTTAACTTTAATTTTCCCCTTCCTGCCCACCCACAATAGGCGGGGCAGAACAGGGAAACGACGGGGACCGGCGTCGAAGATCCACTTACCGGTCCGGGCGGGTGACGGAGGCTGCGGGAGACGGAGATCGGCGGGCGGCGATGACGTGCGGCTGGATCCGACGGAAGCCAGTGAGTTGCCTAGCAACATCTGCAGGGTACAGTTTGAGACCATTATACAGTGGTCTCTAACTGTAGCCCTCCAGATGTTTCAAAACTACAACTCCCAGCATGCCCAGACAGCTGTTTGGGCATGCTGGAATATGTAGTTTTGCAACAGCTGGAGGGCTACAGTTTGAGACCACTATATAGTGGTCCCTAAACTGTAGCCCTCCAGATCTTGCAAAACAACAACTTCTAGCATGCCCAAACAACTGTTTGCTGTCTGGGCATGCTGGGAATTGTAGTTTTGCAACAGCTGGAGGACCACAGTTTGGAGATCACTTTTCAGTGTTCTCTAAAACTGTAGCCCTCCAGATGTTGCAAAACTGCAAATCCCAGCATGTCCAAACAGCAATCAGCTGTCTCGGCATGCTGGGAGTTGTAGTTGCGTACCTCCAGCTATTGCATAACTCAGCGATCAGTACATGCTGAGACTTGTAGTTTTGCAACAGGTGGAAGCAGACTGGTTGCAAAATACTGAGTTAGGTAACAGAACCTAACTGAAGGTTTTCCAACCAGTGTGTCTCCAACTGTTGCAAAAGTGCAACTCCCAGCATGCACGGTCTGTCAGTACATGCTAGGAGTTGTAGTTTTGAAACAGCTGGAGGTTTGCCCCCCCATGTGAACGTACAGGAAACATTCACACAGGCAGGTTTACAGTAAGTTTCCTGCTTCAAGTTTGGGCTGCGGCAAATTTTTCGCTTCAGCTCAAACTCCTAGCGGGAAACTCACCGTAACATGCCAGTGCGAATGTACCATAAAAACACTACAGTAACACAAAGCAAAATAAAGAGTAAAACACTATATATACACCCCTTACACTGTCCCCCCCCCCCCCCCAATAAAAATGAAAACCGTATTGTATGGCAGTGTCTCCAAAACGGAGCCTCCAGCTGTTGCAAAACAACAACTCCCAGCATTTCCGGACAGCCACTGACTGTCCAGGCATGCTGGTAATTTAGCAACAGCTGGAGGCACCCTGTTTGGGAATCACTGGTGTAGAATACCCCTTATGTCCACCCTATGCGATCCCTAATTTAGTCCTCAAATGCGCATGGAGCTCTCTCACTTCCGAGCCCTGTCGTATTTCAAGGAAACAGTTTAGGGCCACATATGGGGTATTTTCGTACTCGGGAGAAATTGCACTACAAATGTTGGGGGGCTTTTTCTCCTTTTACTCCTTATGAAAAGGAAAAGTTGGGGCTACACCAGCTTGTTAGTGCAAAAAAAAAAAATTTACACTAACATGCTGGTGTTGCCCTATACTTTTTATTTTCACAAGCGTTAAAAGGAAAAAAAGACCCCCAAAATTTGTAACGTAATTTCTCCTGAGTACAGAAATACCCCATATGTATGCGTAAAATGCTCTGCGGGCGCACAACAAGGCTCAGAAGTGAGAGCGCACCATGTACATTTGAGGCCTAAATTGGTGATTTGCACGGGGTGGCTGATTTTACAGCGGTTCTGACATAAATGCAAAAAAATAAATACCCACATGTGATCCCATTTTGGAAACTACACCCCACACGTAATGTAATAAGGGGTACAGTGAGCATTTAGCAGGTGTCTGACAGATTTTTGGAACAGTGGTCCGTGAAAATGAAAGCGATGCCCGTGTCATGCGCGGCTGATCCCGGCTGCTGATCGCAGCCAGGGACCCGCCGGCAATGGCCGACGCCCGCGATCTCGCGGGCGTCCGCCATTAACCCCTCAGGTGCCGGGATCAATACAGATCCCGGCATCTGCGGCAGTGCGTGATTTCAATGAATGATCGGATTGCCCGCAGCGCTGCTGAAGGGATCCGATCATTCAGAACACCGCACGGAGGTCCCCTCACCTTCCTCCTTCCGGCTCCCGGCGTCTCCTGCTGAGATCGAGCAGACCAGAGCAGAAGATCGCCGATAACACTGATCTGTTCTATGTCCTATACATAGAACAGATCAGTATTAGCAATCATGGTATTACTATGAATAGTCCCCTATGGGGACTATTCAAGTGTAAAAAAAATTAAAAAAAATTTAAAAGTAAAAAAAAAGTGAAAAATCCCCTCCCCCA
This sequence comes from Hyla sarda, assembly GCF_029499605.1. Lineage (NCBI taxonomy): Eukaryota > Metazoa > Chordata > Amphibia > Anura > Hylidae > Hyla > Hyla sarda. Next base: position 357,927,546 of record NC_079192.1, read on the forward strand.
ATAAAAAAGTAAAACGTCCGTTTTTCCCTATTTTACCCCCAAAAAGCGTAAAAAATAAATTTTATAGATATATTTGGTATCGCCGCGTGCGTAAATGTCCGAACTATTAAAATAAAATGGTAATGATCCCATACGGTGAACGGCGTGAACAAAAAAAAAAGTCAAAAATTGCTACTTTTTAATACATTATAAAAATGTATTAAAAGTTTTTTATAGGCAAATGTGGTATAAAAAAAGTACAGATCATGGCGCAAAAAATGAGCCCTCATACCGCCGCTTATACGGAAAAATAAAAAAGTTAGAAGTTATCAAAATAAAGGGATTATAAACGTACTAATTTGGTTAAAAAGTTTGTTATTTTTTTTAAGCACAACAATAATAGAAAAGTATGTAATAATGAGTATCATTTTAATCGTATTGACCCTCAGAATAAATAACACATGTCGTTTTTACCATGAATTGTACGGCGTGAAAACGAAACCTTCCAAAATTACCAAAATTGCGTTTTTCTTAAAAATTTCCCCACAAAAATAGTGTTTTTGGGTTGCGCCATACATTTTATGATATAATGAGTTATGTCATTACAAAGGATAACTGGTCGCGCAAAAAACAAGCCCTCATACTAGTCTGTGGATGAAAATAAAAAAGAGTTATGATTTTTAGAAGGCGAGGAGGAAAAAATGAAAACGTAAAAATGTTATTGTCTGAGTCCTTAAGGCCAAAATGGTCTGAGTCCTTAAGCGGTTAAAGGGGTAAAAGGGGTTATCCAGGAAAAAACTTTTATATATATATATATCAACTAGCTTCAAAAAGTTAAACAGATTTGTAAATTATCTGTAGAAATATATATATTAGGGCTCAGGGTTTGAGACAACTGGACAGGTTGTGTTTAAAGTAATATTTCAATTTATTGATTGTATATAATGTGACAATTGAATATTAGATAAAATGTAAATAGCAGCAACTGCGTCTCACAGGGCCCTTGTGTAGGCGCAGCACCAACTATTAAGAACTATAGCATATGTATAGTACAGTATATAAAATATAAAAATATACTTGTAAAAAATTTATAAAAGATATAAAATAAGAAAATAGAGACCACCATAAACATATATATAGAGAGGGATCTGGGTGGGAGAGTCTTAGACCATCCTCTATGGTAAATAATCTCCTCTCATAAAAAAGTCCTGCTCATATAGACCGATTCTGGTATTGTGGTAATTAATGGCAACCATAAGGTTAGTAACCCGTAGCAACCGTTCTGATGAGTCTGTCTATTTAAGCACTTCAACGTTTAAGTAGAAGATAAACTTGATATTTGTAGACAATATTCAACATGAACAGCTAGTGTGCAGTCACTGTTAATATGCATGCATATTTGTATGATACTTTGTATCTCACCGCTCCTGAACACTGATGCGCTGAACTTCACGGGGATGCTGCGATCTCCTCCTGATGCGCTGTGTAATCCTGCAGTGTATTAGCACTGAGTAGCTGTCTTGGTAAGCCGCAGCATCACCGGAGACTCGGCCGTCTCCCACAGTGGTGATGTTGGTAGATGGTGGGTTGCGGGTGGTGTCGTCGCAGCGGTTCTGCGGATGCGCACGTACATGTGCCGGTGGCGTCCTCGTGGCAGCGAGGCGCGGATGTCTCCTTCACCGGGTGTCGGGTGATTGACAGTTTATTGTCCGGTATCGGACTGCTATTGACTTAAGCAGGGCAAATATACTGGTGGTCTCAATAGGTATTGAGGGGACGCTGGACGCGTTTCAGGACTGTCTCAGTCCTTTCTTCAGCAGCAAAGAATAAGTGTAATGGGGGGTCACTGTGTCGTATTTTATACATTTAACTCCTCCTCTATCAATTAGTGACATCAGATCCAGAGTAAACAAAGTAAACAAAACAAAATAGTGGTGTTAGATTTATGAACGAAAGTAGTAGAGCTTAGTACTAAATGAATAGGACTGTCTTGAATTACATATAGTCTGCTGTGTAATGCATTGAAAAAAAATAAAAAGACCTGTATTCAATAATATACGTGAGTGAATTACTAAGTGATGTCTTTTTGTGTGAATGGTATGTTTGAGATATATAAAGTAAATTCATTGTGTGCCAATTGTTGACCATAAGTATAAAATCATAGTATCTGTGTACAATTGTATAAAAGTATGAGTACTATGTGAAAGTCTAAATATTGATGATTATGCAAATATTTAAAATATTGGTGTAGTGTGAAATGGGATGTATATTTTGCTTGTGAGTATAATTGTGATGGTGAAACCTAATATGCAAATGTGGTGATTGTGGATTACTAGAGACCAGGTGTCTGAAGAAAAGTATCTATACTCTTAGTGTCCTACAGTCAGTATATCTGTTGCAGTATAGAAGAAGGGACTAGATAGTGTACATAAGGCATATGGATATGGTTGAATACAAAAGTTGTAGACAATGGAGATATAAATACCCGAGTTGTGTGGATAAAGGCAAGGGCCCGATAAAGGGTCCGTCAGGGTGCTGATAGTACAGCTAGACCCCGACGGGCCGTCCAAAGGGACCTCACCCATCTTTATTCCAAAAAGCCGAACAGTTCCAGGTCATTATTCAAGCCCTTGGGGGCTAGTGACCCAAATTCGAATATCTTGCGAGATTCTGCCCTAGACATTTTCCCGATAAAATTCCCTCCCCTCCAATCTTTGTGTATCAGTTGTAGTGCCGTATATCTTAAAAGGTTAGGGTTACCTTGGTGGACAGATTTAAAATGTGCCGATAAGGGGTGTTTATCATTTTGTTTTTTGATGTTGTATCGATGCTCCAGAATGCGTGTTTTAAGTGCACGTGACGTGCGTCCTATGTATTGTTTATGACATGGACATTCAATTAGATAAATAACCCCCTTACTGGCACAGTTTAAAAATTCTTTAATAGTAAAGGTGTAATCATTTACTGTAGATTTTACTGTCACGGTTCTATTGTCGAATCTCGTGGATTTACAATTCGGACATTGTCCACATCTAAAAAAACCTTTTAAGTCAACCAGAGTAGAGTCTGGTTTGGTACGTTTTTGATTGGGACGTATAGTGGGGGCTATCTTGATGCCGAGATTGGGGGCCTTTGTGTATATAATGGGAGGTTTCTCAGGGATGAGGCTCCCAATTATTTTATCTTGTTGGAGTAATGGCCAATATTTTTTAATAATGTTTGCTATTTTGCGGTGTTGAGTATAATATGGGATGATTAGTTTAGAGTTGTCTATATTGGTGGTATTTTGAGCTTCTGGGCTTTTTTGGAGAAAGAAGGTTGTTCGGTCTAGGTTTCTAACCTTTTCTAATGATTGTGTCAAATTTTCTGATGGATATAGTTTGTCTAGGAATTGTTGTGTGAGAGTTGCGGCTTCCAGTTCGAATTGTTCATTCTGTGTGCAGTTGCGTTTTAGTCTACGGTACTGACTTGTTGGTACATTGGTCAACCACTGTGGTAAGTGGCAACTTGTGTGAAGAATAAATCCGTTTTTGGCTACTGGTTTGTGGAAAGTGCCACAGATGAGTCTGTCAGTGCTAGTGGTGATTAATAGGTCCAAGAATTCTACTGAAACAGAGCTGGTATTGGGGGTGAATTTAAGATTTAAATTATTGTTGTTGAGTGAATTAATAAATAGGTCTAAGTTTGTGGTAGAGCCGCGCCAAATGAAAAAAATGTCGTCTATATAACGGTGCCAGGACACCAGATCCGTCCCCAGCTGTGGATAGATGGTGGTGTCTTCCCAATCTGCCATGAACAGATTGGCATAGCTGGGGGCGAATCTGGTGCCCATGGCCGTACCGTTTGTAAATTACTTCTATTAAAAAATCTTAATCCTTTCAGTACTTATTAGCTTCTGAAGTTAAGGTTGTTCTTTTCTGTCTGAGTGCTCTCTGATGACACCTGTCTCAGGAAACGCCCAGTTTAGAAGCAAATCCCCATAGCAAACCTCTTCTAAACTGTGTGTTTCCCGAGACAGGTGTCATCAGCTAGCACTTAGACAGAAAAGAAAACAACCTTAACTTCAGAAGCTCATAAGTACTGAAAGGATTAAGATTTTTTAATAGAAGTAATTTACAAATCTGTTTAACTTTCTGGAGCCAATTGATATATATATATATATATATATATATATATCTCTAAAAAAAATCCTGGAATACCCCTTTAACCCCTTAACCTCTTCAGGACATAGGGCGTATGGTCCTTAAGCCCTCGGTCCTTAAGGACTCGGAATGCAGGGCGTATCCACACGCCCGTGGGAATTCCGGTCCCCATCGCTAGCCGGTTGGGGACCAGAGCCGGATGCCTGCTGAAATCGTTCAGCAGGCATCCCGGCATATCGCCCAGAGGGGTCATTATGCCCCCCCATGTCGGCGATGGCCGCAGATCGCTGGATAATTCAGTCCAGCGATCTGCGGCGATTCCGGGTCAATCGGGTCTCCAGTGACCCGGAATTACTGGCTGATCGGGCCGTCCCTGACGGCCCCGAACAGCCAGAGCCTGCAGGGGTGAGGTGGCACTGGTGCCACCTCACGATCGCCCTAATTCGTGGGCCGGATTACCGGCCGACCAATCAGGGCGCCTGCTGCGGGTGTCACTCCCGCAACTCGCTCCACCCCTCTTCCGGAGGACGTGAGCGGGTGCGGGACGTGCACCCCGGGTGCTGGGGACCCCGATCCCCGGCGTCAATATTGGGATTGGGGCCCCAGGAGCGACGGCAGCGGCGGGACTGACCTGTGTGCCGGAGCAGCAGGAGGTGAGTGACAGCCTCCTGCTGTTGCTTAGCAACAGCTCCCAGCATGCAAAAAGGGCATGCTGGGAGCTGTAGTTAGGCAACAGCAGGAGGCAGACCACCACAACTCCCAGCATTCCCTTATGGGCATGCTGGGATTTATGGTTTTGCAACAGCTGGAGGCACATTTTTTCTATGGAAAAGTGTACCTTCAGCTGTTGTATAACTACAACTCCCAGCTTGCACAAACAGCTAAAGTTCATGCTGGGAGTTGTAGTGGTGCATCTGCTGGTTACATAGTTACATAGTTACATAGTTAGTACGGTCGAAAAAAGACATATGTCCATCAAGTTCAACCAGGGAATTAAGGGGTAGGGGTGTGGCGCGATATTGGGGAAGGGATGGGATTTTATATTTCTTCATAAGCATTAATGTTATTTTGTTCCAGGAATGTATCTAATCCTGTTTTAAAGCTGTTAATTTTTCCTGCTGTGACTAGTTCCTGAGGTAGACTGTTCCATAAGTTCACAGTTCTCATGGTAAAGAAGGCGTGTCGCCCCTTGAGACTAAACTTTTTCTTCTCCAGACGGAGGGAGTGCCCCCTCGTCCTTTGGGGTGGTTTAACCTGGAACAGTTTTTCTCCATATTTTTTGTATGGGCCATTAATATACTTATATACGTTTATCATATCCCCCCTTAAACGTCTCTTCTCAAGACTAAACAATTGTAACTCCTTTAATCGCTCCTCATAGCTAAGATGTTCCATTCCCCATATTAGTTTAGTCGCGCGTCTCTGCACCCTTTCCAACTCCGCAGTGTCCCTTTTATGGACAGGTGCCCAAAACTGAACAGCATATTCCAGGTAAGGCCGTACCAATGATTTATAAAGGGGGAGTATTATGTCCCTGTCCCTTGAGTCCATGCCTCTTTTGATACATGACAATATCCTGCCGGCTTTGGAAGCAGCAGCCTGACATTGCATGCTATTCTGTAGTCTGTGATCTACAAGTACACCCAGATCCTTCTCTACCAGTGACTCTGACAGTTTAATCCCCCCTAAGACATACGACGCATGCAGGTTATTAGTACCCAGATGCATAACTTTACATTTATCCACATTGAACCTCATTTGCCAAGTGGATGCCCAGACACTTAGTCTATCCAAGTCATCTTGTAACTTATGCACATCCTCTATAGACTGTACTGTGCATAACTACAACTCTCAGCATGCCCGTTGGCTGTCGGTGACTGCTGAGAGTTGTAGTTTTGCAACAGCTGAAGGCACACTGGTTGCGAAACTCTGAGTTTTTTTTTTTTTTTTACCTAACTCAGTGTTTCACGACCGGTGTGCCTCCAGCTGTTGCAAACTCCAACTCTCAGCAGTCAATGTACACCATGCACCGTACATGCTGGGAGTTGTAGTTTTGCAACAGCTGGAGGCACACTGGTTGTGAAACACTGAGTTAGGTCACAAACTCAGTGATACATAACCAGTGTGCCTACAGCTGTTGCAAAACTAAAACTCTCAGCATATACAGTCTGTCAGCGCATGCTGGGAGTTGTAGTTTTGCAACAGCTGGATGTTCATCCCCCCCAATTGGGAATGTACAGGGTACAGTCACATGGGCGGAGGTTTACTGCAGTATCTGGCTGCAAGTTTGAGCTGCTGCAAATGTTCTGCCGCAGCTCAAACTGCCAGCGAGAAACTACTGTGAACCCCCGCCCGTGTGACTATACCCTAAAAACACTACACTACACTAACAAAAAATAAAATAAAAAGTAAAAAACACTACATATACACATACACCTACACAGCCCCCCTCCCCTCCCAAATAAAAATGAAAGCGTCTGGTACGCCACTGTTTCCAAAAAGGAGCCTCCAGCTGTTGCAATACAACAACTCCCAGTATTGTCAAACAGCCGTTGACTGTCCAGGCATGCTGGGAGTTTTGCAACAGCTGGAGGCACCCTGTTTGGGAATCACTGGCGTAGAATTCCCCTATGTCCACCCCTATGCAAGTCCCTAATTTAGGCCTCAAATGCGCATGGCGCTCTCACTTTGGAGCCCTGTCGTATTTCAAGGCAACAGTTTAGGGTCACATATGGGGTATCGCCATACTAGGGAGAAATTGTGTTACAAATTTTGGTGGGTATTTTCTGCTTTTACCCTTTTTAAAAATGTAAAATTTTTGGGAAAACAAGCATTTTTGGTAAAAAAAAAAATTTTTGATTTACATATGCAAAAGTCGTGAAACACCTGTGGGGTATAAAGGTTCAATTAACCCCTTGTTACGTTCCCCGAGGGGTCTAGTTTCCAAAATGGTATGCCATGTGTTTTTTTTTTTGCTGTTCTGGCACCATAGGGGCTTCCTAAATGCGGCATGCCCCCAGAGCAAAATTTGCTTTCAAAAAGCCAAATGTGACTCCTTCTCTTCTGAGACCTGTAGTGTGCCAGCAGAGCACTTTTCACCCCCATATGGCATGTTTTCTGAATCGAGAGAAATTGGGCTTAAAATTTTTAGGGGTATTTTCTGCTATTACCCTTTTTAAAAATGTACATTTTTTGGGAAAACAAGCATTTTAGGTAAAAATTATTATTATTTTTTTACATTTGCAAAAGTCGTGAAACCCCTGTGGGGTATAAAGGCTCACTTTATCCCATGTTACATTCCCCGAGAGGTCTAGTTTCCAAAATGGTATGCCATGTGTTTTTTTTTTTTTGCTGTTCTGGCACCATAAGGGCTTCCTAAATGCAACATGCCCCCCAAAAAACGTTTCAGAAAAACGTACTCTCCAAAATCCCCTTGTCGCTCCTTCGCTTCTGAGCCCTCTACTGCGCCCGCCGAACACTTTACATGAGGTATGTACTTACTCGAGAGAAATTGGGCTACAAATGCAAATAAAAATTTTCTCCTTTTACACCTTGTAAAAATTCAACAATTGGGTCTACAAGAACATGTGAGTGTAAAAAATGAAGATTGTGAATTTTCTCCTTCACTTTGCTGCTATTCCTTTGAAACACCTTAAGGGTAAAAACGCTGACTGAATGTCATTTTGAATACTTTGGGGGGTGTAGTTTTTATAATGGGGTCATTTATGGGGTATTTCTAATATGATGACCCTTCAAATCCACTTCAAACCTGAACTGGTCCCTGAAAAATATTGAGTTTGAAAATTTTGTGAAAAATCGGAAAATTGCTGCTGAACTTTGAAGCCCTCCGGTGTCTTCCAAAAGTAAAAACTCATCAATTTTATGATGCAAACATAAAGTAGACATATTGTATATGTGAACCAAAAAAAAAAATATTCGTAATATCCATTTTCCATACAAGCAGAAAGCTTCAAAGTTAGAAAAATGCAAAATTTTCTAATTTTTCATCAAATTTACGGATTTTTCACCAAGAAAAGAATGCGAGTATTGACAAAAATTTACCACTATGTTAAAGTAGAATATGTCACGAAAAAACAATCTCGGAATCAGAATGATAACTAAAAGCATCCCAGAGTTATTAATGTTTAAAGTGACAGTGGTCAGATGTGCAAAAAACGCTCCGGTCCTGAAGGCCAAAATGGGCTTGGTCCTGAAGGGGTTAAGGACGCAGGACGTACTCAAACGGCCCCTTTTCCGAGTCCTTAAGGACTCAGGACGTTTGAGTACGTCCTGTCAAATCCTGGCCCCCCGCCGCTAGCCTGAGGGGAGCCGGTGCCCGATGCCTGCTGAAATCGTTCAGCAGGCATCGCGGCATATCGCCCAGGGGGGTCATGATGACCCCCCATGTCGGCCATGGCCACAGATCGCTGGACAATTCAGTTCAGCGATCTGCGGTAGATTCCGCGTCAATCGGGTCTCCAGTGACCCGGTGACCCGGAATTACAGGCTGTTCGAACAGCCATAGCCAGCAGGGGTGAGGTGGCACTGGTGCCACCTCACGATTGCCCTGATTCGTCGGCCGGTTTACCGGCCGACCAATCAGGGCACCTGCTGTGGGTGTCACTCCCGCAACCCGCTCCGCCCCTCCTCCGGAGCACGTGAGCGGGACGTGGACCCCGGGAGCTGGGGAGCCCGATCCCAAGCGTCAATGTTGGGATCAGGGCCCCAGGAGAGGCAGCGGCGGCGAGGGACTGGCCTGTGTCCCGGAGCAGCAGTAGGAGGTGAGTGACAGACTCCTGCTGTTGCTTAGCAACAGCTCCCAGCATACAAAAAGGGCATGCTGGGAGCTGTAGTTATGCAACAGCAGGAGGCAGACCACCACAACTCCCAGCATTCCCTTATGGGCATGCTGGGACTTATAGTTTTGCAACAGCTGGAGGCACATTTTTTCTATGGAAAAGTGTACCTTCAGCTGTTGTATAACTACAACTCCCAGCTTGCACAATCAGCTAAAGTGCATGCTGGGAGTTGTAGTAGTGCATCTGCTGGTTGCATAACTACAACTCCCAGCATGCCCGTTGGCTGTCGGTGACTGCTGAGAGTTGTAGTTTTGCAACAGCTGAAGGCACACTGGTTGTGAAACACTGAGTTAAGTAGCAAACCAGTGTGTCTCCAGCTGTTGCATAACTACAATCCCCAGCATCCCCAGCCAAAGTAGTATGCCTCCAGCTGTTGCATAACTACAAGACCCAACATGCCCTTCCGCTGTCCGTACATGCTGGGGGTTGTAGTTTTGCAACAGCTGAAGGCACACTGGTTGCAAAACACTGAGTTTGTTACCAAACTTGGTGTTTCACAACCAGTGTGCCTCCAGCTGTTGCAAAACTAAAACTCCCAGCCTGCACTGATAGACCGTACATGCTGGGAGTTGTAGTTTTGCAACAGCTGGATGTTTCCCCCCCCCCCCCCCAATGTGAACGTACAGGGTACACTCACATGGGCGGAGGTTTACAGTAAGTATCCGGCTGCAAGTTTGAGCTGCGGCAAATTTTCTGCCGCAGCTCAAACTGCCAGCGAGAAACTATTGTGAACCCCCGCTCGTGTGACTATACCCTAAAAACACTACACTACACTGACACACAATAAAATAAAAAGTAAAAAACACTACATATACACATACCCCTACACAGCCACCCTCCCCTCCCCAATAAAAATGAAAAACGTCTGGTACGCCACTGTTTCCAAAATGGAGCCTCCAGCTGTTGCAAAACAACTACTCCCAGTATTACCAGACAGCCACTGACTGTCCAGGCATGCTGGGAGTTATACAACAGCTGGAGGCACCCTGTTTGGGAATCACTGGCGTAGAATACCCCCATGTCCACCCCTATGCAATCCCTAATTTAGGCCTCAAATGCGCATGGCGCTCTCACTTTGGAGCCCTGTCGTATTTCAAGGCAACAGTTTAGGGTCACATATGGGATATTGCCGTACTAGGGAGAAATTGTGTTACAAATTTTGGTGGGTATTTTCTGCTTTTACCCTTTTTAAAAATGTAACATTTTTGGGAAAAGAAGCATTTTAGGTTAAAAAAAAATTTTTTGTTTTACATATGCAAGTCGTGAAACACCTGTGGGGTATTAAGGTTCACTTAACCCCTTGTTACTTTCCCCGTGGGGTCTAGTTTCCAAAATAGTATGCCATGTGGTTTTTTTTTTGCTGTCCTGGCACAATAGGGGCTTCCTAAATGCGGCATGCCCCCAGAGCAAAATTTGCTTTCAAAAAGCCAAATGTTACTCCTTCTCTTCTGAGATCTGTAGTGCGCCAGCAGAGCACTTTTCACTCCCATATGGGGTGTTTTCTGAATCGAGAGAAATTGGGCTTCAAATTTTGGGGGGTATTTTCTGCTATTACCCTTTTTAAAAATGTTAAACTTTTGGGAAACCAAGCATTTTAGGAAAAAAAATAAAACATTTTTTACATATGCAAAAGTTGTGAATCACCTGTGGGGTATTAAGGTCCACTTTACCCCTTGTTATGTTCCCAGAGGGGTCTAGTTTCCAAAATGGTATGCAATGTCGTTTTTTGTTTTTTTTTGCTGTTCTGGCACCACAGGGGCTTCCTAAATGCGAAATGCAAAAACCATTTGTCGCTCCTTCCCTTCTGAGCCCTCTACTGCGCCCGCCAAACAATTAACATAGACATATGATGTATGTGCTTACTCGAGAAAAATTGGGTTTCAAATACAAGTAAAAATTTTCTCCTTTATACCCCTTGCAAAAATTCTAAAATTGGGTCTACAAGAACATGCGAGTGTAAAAAATGAAGATTGTGAATTTTCTCCTTCACTTTGCTGCTATTCCTGTGAAACACCTAAAGGGTTAAAACACTGACTGAATGTCATTTTGAATACTTTTGGGGGTGCAGTTTTTATAATGGGGTAATTTGTGGGGTATTTCTAATATGAAGGTCCTTCAAATCCACTTCAAACCTGAACTGGTCCCTGAAAAAAAGCGAGTTTCAAAATTTTGTGAAAAATTGGAAAATTGCTGCTGAACTTTGAAGCCCTCCAAAAGTAAAAACACATCAATTTTATTATGCAAACATAAAGTAGACATATTGTAAATGTGAATAAAAAATAAATAAAATAAAAATATTTGGAATATCCGTTTTCCTTACAAGCAGAGAGCTTCAAAGTTAGAAAAATGCTAAATTTTCAAATTTTTCATAAAATTTGGGGATTTTTCACCAAGAAAGGATGCAAGTTACCACAAAATTTTACCACTATGTTAAAGAAGAATATGTCACGAAAAAACAATCTCGGAATCAGAATGATAACTAAAAGCATTCCAGAGTTATTAATGTTTAAAGTGACAGTGGTCAGAATTGCAAAAAATTGCCCTTAACCCCTTAAGGACACATGACGTTCTCATACGTCTCCATTTCCGAGTCCTTAAGGACACATGACGTATGAGAACGTCATGTGTTTTACCGGCCCCCCGCAACCATCTGGAGCGGAGCCGGTCCCCGATGCCTGCTGAAATCGTTCAGCAGGCATCGGAGCATATCGCCCAGGGGGGTCATTATGACCCCCCATGTCGGCGATGGCCGCAGATCGCTGGACAATTCAGTCCAGCGATCTGCGGCGGATTCCGGGTCCATCGGGTCTCCAGTGACCCGGTGACCCGGAATTATTGGCTGAACAGCCAGAGCCAGCAGGGGTGAGGTGGCACTGGTGCCACCTCACGATCGCCCTGATTCGTCGGCCGGATTACCGGCCGACCAATCAGGGCGCCTGCTGCGGGTGTCACTCCCGCAACCCGCTCCGCCCCTCTTCCGGAGGACGTGAGCGGGTGCGGGACGTGCACCCCGGGTGCTGGGGACCCCGATCCCCGGCGCCCCTGTTGGGATCGGGGCCCCAGGAGCAGCGGCGGCGGCGGAGACGACGAGGGACTGACCTGTGCGGCTGGATCGTTGGAGGTGAGTGACAGCCTCCTGCTGTTGCTTAGCAACAGCTCCCAGCATGCAAAAAGGGCATGCTGGGAGCTGTAGTTATGCAACAGCAGGAGGCAGACCACCACAGTTCCCAGCATGCCCTTATGGGCATGCTGGGACTTGTAGTTTTGCAACAGCTGGAGGCACATTTTTTCTATGGAAAAGTGTACCTTCAGCTGTTGTGTAACTACAACTCCCAGCTTGCACAATCAGCTAAAGTGCATGCTGGGAGTTGTAGTGGTGCATCTGGTGGTTGCATAACTACAACTCCCAGCATGCCCGTTGGCTGTCGGTGACTGCTGAGAGTTGTAGTTTTGCAACAGCTGAAGGCACACTGAGTTAAGTAGCAAACCAGTGTGTCTCCAGCTGTTGCATAACTACAATCCCCAGCATCCCCAGCCAAAGTAGTATGCCTCCAGCTGTTGCATAACTACAAGACCCAACATGCCCTTCCGCTGTCCGTACATGCTGGGGGTTGTAGTTTTGCAACAGCTGAAGGCACACTGGTTGCAAAACACTGAGTTTGTTACCAAACTTGGTGTTTCACAACCAGTGTGCCTCCAGCTGTTGCAAAACTAAAACTCCCAGCATGCACTGATAGACCGTACATGCTGGGAGTTGTAGTTTTGCAACAGCTGGATGTTTCCCCCTCCCCCCCCCCAATGTGAACGTACAGGGTACACTCACATGGGCGGAGGTTTACAGTAAGTATCCGGCTGCAAGTTTGAGCTGCGGCAAATTTTCTGCCGCAGCTCAAACTGCCAGCGAGAAACTATTGTGAACCCCCGCTCGTGTGACTATACCCTAAAAACACTACACTACACTGACACACAATAAAATAAAAAGTAAAAAACACTACATATACACATACCCCTACACAGCCACCCTCCCCTCCCCAATAAAAATGAAAAACGTCTGGTACGCCACTGTTTCCAAAATGGAGCCTCCAGCTGTTGCAAAACAACTACTCCCAGTATTACCAGACAGCCACTGACTGTCCAGGCATGCTGGGAGTTATACAACAGCTGGAGGCACCCTGTTTGGGAATCACTGGCGTAGAATACCCCCATGTCCACCCCTATGCAATCCCTAATTTAGGCCTCAAATGCGCATGGCGCTCTCACTTTGGAGCCCTGTCGTATTTCAAGGCAACAGTTTAGGGTCACATATGGGATATTGCCGTACTAGGGAGAAATTGTGTTACAAATTTTGGTGGGTATTTTCTGCTTTTACCCTTTTTAAAAATGTAACATTTTTGGGAAAAGAAGCATTTTAGGTAAAAAAAAAAATTTTTGTTTTACATATGCAAGTCGTGAAACACCTGTGGGGTATTAAGGTTCACTTAACCCCTTGTTACTTTCCCCGTGGGGTCTAGTTTCCAAAATAGTATGCCATGTGGTTTTTTTTTGCTGTCCTGGCACAATAGGGGCTTCCTAAATGCGGCATGCCCCCAGAGCAAAATTTGCTTTCAAAAAGCCAAATGTTACTCCTTCTCTTCTGAGATCTGTAGTGCGCCAGCAGAGCACTTTTCACTCCCATATGGGGTGTTTTCTGAATCGAGAGAAATTGGGCTTCAAATTTTGGGGGGTATTTTCTGCTATTACCCTTTTTAAAAATGTTAAACTTTTGGGAAACCAAGCATTTTAGGAAAAAAAATAAAACATTTTTTACATATGCAAAAGTTGTGAATCACCTGTGGGGTATTAAGGTCCACTTTACCCCTTGTTATGTTCCCAGAGGGGTCTAGTTTCCAAAATGGTATGCAATGTCGTTTTTTGTTTTTTTTTTTGCTGTTCTGGCACCACAGGGGCTTCCTAAATGCGAAATGCAAAAACCATTTGTCGCTCCTTCCCTTCTGAGCCCTCTACTGCGCCCTCCAAACAATTAACATAGACATATGATGTATGTGCTTACTCGAGAAAAATTGGGTTTCAAATACAAGTAAAAATTTTCTCCTTTATACCCCTTGCAAAAATTCTAAAATTGGGTCTACAAGAACATGCGAGTGTAAAAAATGAAGATTGTGAATTTTCTCCTTCACTTTGCTGCTATTCCTGTGAAACACCTAAAGGGTTAAAACACTGACTGAATGTCATTTTGAATACTTTTGGGGGTGCAGTTTTTATAATGGGGTAATTTGTGGGGTATTTCTAATATGAAGGTCCTTCAAATCCACTTCAAACCTGAACTGGTCCCTGAAAAAAAGCGAGTTTCAAAATTTTGTGAAAAATTGGAAAATTGCTGCTGAACTTTGAAGCCCTCCAAAAGTAAAAACACATCAATTTTATTATGCAAACATAAAGTAGACATATTGTAAATGTGAATAAAAAATAAATAAAATAAAAATATTTGGAATATCCGTTTTCCTTACAAGCAGAGAGCTTCAAAGTTAGAAAAATGCTAAATTTTCAAATTTTTCATAAAATTTGGGGATTTTTCACCAAGAAAGGATGCAAGTTACCACAAAATTTTACCACTATGTTAAAGAAGAATATGTCACGAAAAAACAATCTCGGAATCAGAATGATAACTAAAAGCATTCCAGAGTTATTAATGTTTAAAGTGACAGTGGTCAGAATTGCAAAAAATTGCCCTTAACCCCTTAAGGACACATGACGTTCTCATACGTCTCCATTTCCGAGTCCTTAAGGACACATGACGTATGAGAACGTCATGTGTTTTACCGGCCCCCCGCAACCATCTGGAGCGGAGCCGGTCCCCGATGCCTGCTGAAATCGTTCAGCAGGCATCGGAGCATATCGCCCAGGGGGGTCATTATGACCCCCCATGTCGGCGATGGCCGCAGATCGCTGGACAATTCAGTCCAGCGATCTGCGGCGGATTCCGGGTCAATCGGGTCTCCAGTGACCCGGTGACCCGGAATTATTGGCTGAACAGCCAGAGCCAGCAGGGGTGAGGTGGCACTGGTGCCACCTCACGATCGCCCTGATTCGTCGGCCGGATTACCGGCCGACCAATCAGGGCGCCTGCTGCGGGTGTCACTCCCGCAACCCGCTCCGCCCCTCTTCCGGAGGACGTGAGCGGGTGCGGGACGTGCACCCCGGGTGCTGGGGACCCCGATCCCCGGCGCCCCTGTTGGGATCGGGGCCCCAGGAGCAGCGGCGGAGACGACGAGGGACTGACCTGTGCGGCTGGATCGTTGGAGGTGAGTGACAGCCTCCTGCTGTTGCTTAGCAACAGCTCCCAGCATGCAAAAAGGGCATGCTGGGAGCTGTAGTTATGCAACAGCAGGAGGCAGACCACCACAACTCCCAGCATGCCCTTATGGGCATGCTGGGACTTGTAGTTTTGCAACAGCTGGAGGCACATTTTTTCTATGGAAAAGTGTACCTTCAGCTGTTGTGTAACTACAACTCCCAGCTTGCACAATCAGCTAAAGTGCATGCTGGGAGTTGTAGTGGTGCATCTAGTGGTTGCATAACTACAACTCCCAGCATGCCCGTTGGCTGTCGGTGACTGCTGAGAGTTGTAGTTTTGCAACAGCTGAAGGCACACTGAGTTAAGTAGCAAACCAGTGTGTCTCCAGCTGTTGCATAACTACAATCCCCAGCATCCCCAGCCAAAGTAGTATGCCTCCAGCTGTTGCATAACTACAACACCCAGCATGCCCTTCCGCTGTCCGTATATGCTGGGGGTTGTAGCTTTTGCAACAGCTGAAGGCACACTGGTTGCAAAACACTGAGTTTGTTACCAAACTCGGTGTTTCACAACCAGTGTGCCTCCAGCTGTTGCAAAACTACAACTCCCAGCATGCACTGATAGACCGTACATGCTGGGAGTTGTAGTTTTGCAACAGCTGGATGTTCCCCCCCCCCCCCCCAATGTGAATGTACAGGGTACACTCACATGGGCAGAGGATTACAGTAAGTATCCGGCTGCAAGTTTGAGGTGCGGCAAAATTTCTGCCGCAGCTCAAACTGCCAGCGAGAAACTACTGTGAACCCCCCGCCCGTGCGACTGTACCCTAAAAACACTACACTACACTAACACACAATAAAATAAAAAGTAAAAAACACTACATATACACATACCCCTACACAGCCCCCCTCCCCTCCCCAATAAAAATGAAAAACGTCTGGTACGCCACTGTTTCCAAAACGGAGCCTCCAGCGGTTGCAAAACAACTACTCCCAGTATTGCCAGATAGCCGTTGACTGTCCAGGCATGCTGGGAGTTTTACAACAGCTGGAGGCACCCTGTGTGGGAATCACTGGCGTAGAATACCCCTATGTCCACCCCTATGCAAGTCCCTAATTTAGGCCTCAAATGCGCATGGCGCTCTCACTTTGGAGCCCTGTCATATTTCAAGGCAACAGTTTAGGGTCACATATGGGGTATCGCCGTACTCGGGAGAAATTGGGCTTCAAATTTTGGGGGGTATTTTCTGCTATTACCCTTTTAAAAAATGTAAAATTTTGGGGAAAACAAGCATTTTAGGTAAAAAAAATATATATTTTTTACATATGCAAAAGTCGTGAAACACCTGTAGGGTATTAAGGTTCAAATTACCCCTTGTTACGTTCCCCGAGGGGTCTAGTTTCCAAAATGGTATGCCATGTGTTTTTTTTTTTTTGCTGTCCTGGCACCATAGGGGCTTCCTAAATGCGGCATGCCCCCAGAGCAAAATTCGCTTTCAAAAAGCCAAATGTGACTCCTTCTCTTCTGAGACCTGTAGTGCGCCAGCAGAGCACTTTTCACACCCATATGGGGTGTTTTCTGAATCGGGAGAAATTGGGCTTCAAATTTTGGGGGGTATTTTCTGCTATTACCCTTTTTAAAATTGTAAAAATTTTGGGAAACCAAGCATTTTAGGTAAAAAAAATATATATATTTTTTTACATATGCAAAAGTCGTGAAACACCTGTAGGGTATTAAGGTTCACATTACCCCTTGTTACGTTCCCCGAGAGGTCTAGTTTCCAAAATGGTATGCCATGTGTTTTTTTTTGCTGTTCTGGCACCATAGGGGCTTCCTAAATGCGGCATGCCCCCAGAGCAAAATTTGCTTTCAAAAAGCCAAATGTTACTCCTTCTCTTCTGAGACCTGTAGTGCGCCAGCAGAGCACTTTTCACCCCCATATGGAGTGTTTTCTGAATCGGGAGAAATTGGGCTTCAAATTTTGGGGGGTATTTTCCGCTATTACCCTTTTTAAAAATGTAAACATTTTGGGAAAACAAGCATTTTAGGTAAAAAAAAATTATTTTTTTTTACATATGCAAAAGTTGTGAAACACCTGTAGGGCATTAAGGTTCACGTTACCCCTTGTTACGTTCCCCGAGGGGTCTAGTTTCCAAAATGGTATGCCATGTGTTTTTTTTTGCTGTTCTGGCACCATAGGGGCTTCCTAAATGCGGCATGCCCCCAGAGCAAAATTTGCTTTCAAAAAGCCAAATGTGACTCCTTCTCTTCTGAGACCTGTAGTGCGCCAGCAGAGAACTTTTCACCCCCATGCAAGGTGTTTTCTGTATCGGGAGAAATTGGGCTTCAAATTTTGGGGGGTATTTTCTGCTATTACCCTTTTTAAAAATGTAAAATTTTTGGGAAACCAAGCATTTTAGGTAAAAAATATATATATTTTTTTTACATATGCAAAAGTCGTGAATCACCTGTAGGGTATTAAGGTTCACTTTACCCCTTGTTACGTTCCCTGAGGGGTCTAGTTTCCAAAATGGTATGCCATGTGTTTTTTTTTTGCTGTCCTGGCACCATAGGGGCTTCCTAAATGCGGCATGCCCCCCAAAAAACATTTGTCGCTCCTTCCCTTCTGAGCCCTCTACTGCGCCCGCCGAACAATTAACATAGACATATGAGGTATGTGCTTACTCGAGAGAAATTGGGTTTCAAATACAAGTAAAAATTTTCTCCTTTTTACCCCTTGCAAAAATTCCAAAATTGGGTCTACAAGAACACGCGAGTGTAAAAAATGAAGATTTAGAATTTTCTCCTTCACTTTGCTACTATTCCTGTGAAACACCTAAAGGGTTAATACACTTACTGAATGTTTTTTTAAATACTTTAGGGGGTGTAGTTTTTATAATGGGGTCTTTTATGGGGTATTTCTAATATGAAGACCCTTCAAATCCACTTCAAAACTGAACTGGTCCCTGAAAAATAGTGAGTTTGAAAATTTTGTGAAAAATTTCAAAATTGCTGCTGAACTTTGAAGCCCTATGGTGTTTTCCAAAGGTAAAAACTCATAAATTTTATGATGCAAACATAAAGTAGACATATTGTATATGTGAACCCAAAAAAAATATATTTTGGATATCCATTTTCCTTACAAGCAGAGAGCTTCAAAGTTAGAAAAATGCAAAATTTTCATTTTTTTCATCAAATTTTGGAATTTTTCACCAAGAAAGGATGCAAGTTACCATAAAATTTTACCACTAAGTTAAAGTAGAATATGTCACGAAAAAACAATCTCAGAATCAGAATGATAACTAAAAGCATCCCAGAGTTATTAATGTTTAAAGTGACAGTGGTCAGAATTGCAAAAAACGCTCCGGTCCTTAAGGTATAAAATGGCTCGGTCCTTAAGGGGTTAAGGTGAAAAAGGGCTCAGTCCTTAAGGGGTTAAGGGGTTAAAACCCTCGAATTCACTTCTAAACCTAACTGGTCCCTGGAAAATTCTGATTTTGAAAATTTCGTGAAAAATTGGAAAATTGCTGTAATACTTTGTCGTAAAAACATGTCAACTTTATGATGCAAACATTAAGTTAACATATTGTATATGTGAATTAATATTTAATTTATTTGACATGTCCCTTTTCCTTACAAGCAGAGAGCTTCAAAATTAGAAATATGCAAAATGAAATGATGCAAGTATCGACAAAAAATTACCACTAACATAAAGTAGAATATGTCACGAAAAAACTATCTCGGAATCAAATTTATAAGTAAAAGCATCCCAGAGTTATTAATGCATAAAGTGATAGAGATCAGATTTGCAAAAAATGCTCCCGTCCTTAGGGTCACAATGGGCTTCGTCCCCAAGGGGTTAAACATGAGCAGCCATGAAGCAGTGAAGCAAAAAATGCATATATTTCAGCTATGTATATGTTGTGCTATTCTTACTAAATTGTTGCCCTTTTATAAACTACCATTCCACTATTAAAACATGGAAGACAGCTGCCGCCTTCATGCTATGCCAAATGATTACACTGCATGCTTCAGTGCCTTTGGAGTTTTGAAAAAAAGGCAAATGAAAGTTCTTAAGTACAGTTGTCTCAAGGCCTTTTTTTCCCAGTGACACTGAAAATTTGATGAAATATTTACAATGAAATCATTCAACAGGTAATAACTTAAACACACTTATCTGACCACCTGCGCTAACCATCCTTACACACCTCGATCAGAAAACCAAAGTAGGAGTTTACTGGTCTGTTGAACAGCAGGAACCTGTACTTATAAAACACCTCCTAATTACTTCCTAAATCCTTCTATGAGAGTTTCCTATGTGAGCTAGCGCCATTGTTTTGTTCAAGCGTGTTTCGTTAATTTGATTTAGAAGACGTTGACTGCACTTTATGTGGGTATGGTTATGGTCGACTAAATAATCATAACTTAGCTGTTATTAAATTGTACCTATGTACTAGTTACATTTTAATGAAATCCCCTGGAAGCAAATACTATATTTGTTTTAGGGCCCTCCATGCAATTGTACCTCATATTTTTTTTTTTTACTGAACAGTACTTATATGCCATACAAAATTTGCATTATTTTTATATCAATACATCAATGTCCATTTTTACATTGTCAATAGTTAAAGTGGATTCACACTGCGTTTTCATTTCGGTTTAACTTATATAGTTTTGTACACTTGAAAAAGAAAGAAAACGTACACATTAATGGTTGCTAAAACTGGATGTTGCTGTATGCCATATAGGAGAATTCATTTCTTATTGACAAACATTATACCAAAAAGGATTGTAACATATATGTTGTTTTGGTGATTTAATTGCAAAATTGACTATGGGGGAGATTTATGAAGGGATTCAGAGTTTTTTTTTTTTGCTTACAAAAGTCGCACAAAAAGTCGCATGTGCGCATAAACAACTTTTTGTGTGACTTTTGTGGGTAAGCAAAAAATATTAATCAGCCCTACCTAAGCAATTTTCAGTTTTCACTTTGCAGTGGTCGGGAATTTATCAAGTGCGAAAGTCGCGAGTAAGCCAAAAAAATAATCGCAAACCCCCTTCAAAAAGTCGCAAGTGTAAGACCTGACTTACAAACTTGCTTTTGACAGCATTTTTAAAAAGTCGCTCCGCTCCCCGGCACCCACTCACATTTACCACCCGCCAGCAAGCTGTTGGGACTACAACTCCCAGCATGTCTTAACTGTATGGGCATGCAGGGAGTTGTAGTCCTGCAGTAACTAGTAGTGTTGAGCACGATTATTCGTAAAGCAAATTTTTATCGCGAATATCGGCACTTTGCGATTTCGCAAATATTTAGAATATAGTGCTATATATTCGTAATGACGAATATTTTGTGTGTGTTTTTTTCCATATACAAATTTTTATGCTAATTTTTATGCTAATTTTTCATGCACATTTTTGGAAAAAATGGAAAAACGTGAACGAACATAGCGAATATGTGAATTTCACGAACATAGGACAAATAATTGTCAATGTATTTGCAAAATATGGCCCCTGACGCTCATCACTAGTAGCTAGCAGGTGGGTAGTAGATCCTGGCCGGTGGCCGGAAAGTGGAGCTTTACAAAAAATCACATGAAAAGTCACAAGTACTCATGTTTCTCTTCATCCTGGTCTTCAAGCTTAGCTTAGATCAGGAGAAGGCATTCGACCGTGTCTCCCACGCATTCATGGGCAGGGCTTTGCGCAGGCTAGGTCTGGGGAAGATGTTTTGCTCTTTTGTTAACATCATGTATTTTGATATTTACAGCACAGTGTTGGTGAATGGCTGGAAGACTGACCCCTTTTCCATCCTTTCAGGGGTTAGACAAGGCTGCCCTCTTTCACCTCTTCTTTTTGTTTGTGTTATAGAGCTCTTCGCTGAGACTATCCGGCAGAATGGAGAGATCAGAGGGATCACCGCACCAGGACCAAATCGCTACGAGGTCAAGTGCTCGCTCTACATGGACGACGTGACCGTCTTCTGCGCTGACCAGCGTTCGGTGACTGCACTCGTCCAGACCTGCGAGGACTTCGGCAGAGCTTCGGGGGCAAAGGTCAACTGCGGGAAGTCGGAGGCCATGCTCTTCGGGGAATGGCACCTGGCTTCTTCCGCCCCCTTCCCCTTTACTGTTAAGCCGGACTTCATTCAAATTCTTGGAGTCTGGTTCGGGAAGGAAGGAGTGGCCCTTAAGTCTTGGCAAGACCGACTAGGAAAGATGAACTCTAAGATCGGACTGTGGAGCTCCATAAAGCTCTCGATTGAAGGCAAGGCACTTGTCCTGCGGAGTGAAGTTTTGCCTGTGCTCCAGTATACCGCACAGGCCTGGCCTCCGCATACCACCGTTTGCAAGGCCATCACCCGGACAGTGTTTTGCTTCATATGAGGCAAAATGGACAGAGTCAAGAGGACTGTGATGTACAAGGAGCCCCGCAAGGGTGGGAAGGGAATACCCGATATCCCCACTCTGCTGAGGGCCTCCTTTGCATGTGTCAGCGTGCAGCGGACTCTTGTTGAAAAGACTGGCTCAGCGGACTGGTCCATGTCTCGCTTGTTTCTCATGCCCCTCTGGAGACAGCTGGGCTGGGACAAGTGGGACAGCTCCATCCCTTACAACTGGAACGCTCCCTGGTTCTATGGGGATGTTGTCCGGTTTGTGAGGGAGCACCAGCTGGAAGGACTGAAACCCGACTTATGGAAGCCGAAGACAATCTACAAGCTCATCCGAGCTAAGGACTTGACGAAGCTGGTTCCGGGACTCCCCGCAGCCACTGCAGAGACAGTTTGGACTAATGTGGCCTCAAAGCGGCTTACCAATGGACACAAGGACTTGTCGTGGATGGCCGTCAAGGGAGGACTGTCTCTCAGGTCATTCATGCATGCCCGCAACCTGTGCACAACCCGGTACTGCCCCCGGTGCCCCTACGTGGAGGAAACATCTTTTCACGTGTTTTGGCAGTGCCCCTTTGCACAGGGTCTGTTGGACGCCCTGGAACATGAACTCAGAGACTCTGTACCCAGGAGCTGCCTATCGTACCATTCGGTGCTTTACGGTCTGTTCCCTGGGACCCACGACGTGGAGGCCATCCAGGAGGCCTGGCGCCTTATGAACTGTTTTAAGGACGCAGTGTGGCTTGCCAGGAACCGCCTCGTGATCAACAGGGAGAACATGTCTGTCCGGGACTGCCGCAGGTTCATCAAGAGCATGCTTAGAGACTACTCCATCTTGGACAGCCCGGCCATTGATGAGGAAGAGGAGTGAAGACCCCTCTCCTTCTCCCATGTGCCCTTGAAGATACAGCCCAGCAGTTTGGCCCTGTGATCCGCCCCCACCCCACTCCCACATAGTCGCCCACACCCTCTACCCCGATCACAGATTGTATTGTTTTGTTGTTCGATCTCTTCTGCTTTTCTATTACAGGATTGAGCGGAGTGTTAGAGTAGCATGATGTGCGATGTATAGCTTAGGGAACCTTTGCTGTGTATTGTACTGTCATGCTTTGTGTGATTGTAATTTATTGTATGACTTGTAATGACTGAACGGATAATAAAGCGCTTTCAATAACCCTGGTCTTCAAGCTTCTTCTGAGGATAATCTGCTTTCAACATCAACATCAAGCTTTTCCTGCCGAGGATCTTATTTTGCTTCGACTTTTCCTGTTGGAATAAAACTGCTGGAGAAATCGGTGGAGGAATTTGCATAGCTCCGCCCACTTTCTTCATCTGGATTTTTTTCAGGATTCAACCTTGCTTTTGGATTTTGACTCTTTCTCTATATTTACAATAGCTTTGATTAAGGAGACCCAGCCCGGATCCTCTTCTCCTGATGCTCCCTAGGCTTCTGAAGCAGCTCCCCCATCGGCTCCTAGGCAAGGAGCCGGCTCCCAGCCCCTCCAAGGTTCTCCATCCCTGGAGCCTTGCATGAGGCAGACCATCGTGCTCAAGCTGAAGGAAGTCGACAGGAGGATCCCAGACATGAGCCAGGATATTTTTGGGAAGAAGATGGTCCTGGAACAGGGGTTCTCCAAATTGGAAACGGTAAGCATCCAGTCCTTTATCACTGCAATGTTTTACGTTACCTTTGCCTCCATTGGAATCTGTAAACGTTACTAGGATATGGTGAAATCTGCAAGGCCGGACTCCCCATTTGCCCTCTTTGTTGGGAACTGTCCCGTGCAGTAGGAGGAGAGGAGGATTACAGTTTCAATGAGGAACCCACTCATCCCAGGACCCAACATCACTACCTTCCTGAAGCCTTTCTGTACTGTGGGGAAGGATCCCACCCACATCCTGGACAGAAAGGGTTTTTGGACTGGCAAGTGATACATGATTGTGCGCCTAAACAAGGACTCTTCATAACCAGATGGGGTTAAAAACCTGCCCCAGTCCTTTTCTTTGGGGAACTCTTCAGGCCTGATTTTCTACCCAGACATGCCGCAGGTCTGCAGGCGATATGGCAAGAAGGGCAATGAGAATAAGGACTGTAAGGAAGATGCCTGCATGTTCTGTCGAGTGACAGGACATTTCACTAAGGACTGCCCAAAGACCAATACATGCAACCTTTGCGGACAAGCAGCCCATACCTACAAGGACTGCCCTCAGAGGAAAAGAACATGGGCATCTGTTGCAGCAAAAACCCCAAAGCTAGCCCCAGCTCCGGAGCCAGTAGCACAAAAGGCCAAGGACAAACTAAGAAGGAGGATAAGAAGGTGAAAGCAGTCACCCACGGGAGCTGATAGACATCGGCGAGGAGGATCTGCCCGACTGGAGTGGTAACTAGTATCGTCTGCACTAACCTTTTTTTTTTATTCCCCATGGCTAATCTCAACATCTTTAGCATTAATGTGAGGAGTATTAGAGATAGGATTAGACGTTAGATTGTGCTTACCTTTTTATATTCTCAGATGTGTAATGTGTATATGTTGCAGGAATATGCTTTGCCCTCTTCTAGGTGCTACAACCATCTGGCCAGGCAGTGGTCCCACGGCCCCTCCTACTGGTCTGGTGGGGGGCAACAGCAGGTCTGCAGGGCTGGCCATCCTCGTTAGGGGAGGTAATTTTATGCTCAACTCCGTCCGGAAGCTCCTCTGTGGCAGACTTCTTGTCTCAGATGGCTCCTGGGCAGGGTAGCCCATACAGCTCATCAATATGTACGCCTCTCCTGACGTGGGTGGTCACCTGTAGGTTTTCCTGACCTGCGGACCCAGCTCGCAACCATTAGGGCAGTAGTGTTGGGCTCCGTAAATTATACGTGGAGCCTCTCCGATGGCTCACTCCGTTCTTGGATAGACTTCATATTCATGTCTAGAATGGTCAAGCAGGTTAAAGGAGATATCCAGTGGTGAAAAACTTAGGGGATGAGTTTCAGATCACAGGGGGGGGGTTTGACCGCTGGGGCCCCCGCGATCTCCTGTAGGGGCCCCCTACAGCCCGCAGGAAGGGGGTGTGTTGACCATTGCACGAAGCAGTGGCTGACACGCCCCCTCAATACAACTCTATGGCAGAGCCGGAGCACTGCCTTTGGCAATCTCCGGTTCTGCCATAGCGATGTATTGAGGGGGCATGTCAGCTGCCGCTTGGTGCGGTGGTCAACACGCGCTATCTGGCCAGCGAGCTGGGGCCCCGTACAGAGAGATCGCAGGGGGGCCCCAGTGGTAAGACCCCCGCCATCTGAAACTAATCCCCTATCCTTAGGATAGGGGATAAGTTTTTCACCACTGGACTACCACTTTAAGCATTCTATGGTCCTCTTCTTTTTCTCTGACCACAGGGCCATTCAATTTCAGGGGGTTGTGTGCCATGGTTTCCCATCTAGCTCTAGCTTATGGAAGTTGAATTGTGCCCTGTTGGCACAGAGGCCGGTCCTGGAGGAACTTAGAGATGCTTACATTGTGTGGCAAAATTACAAATGTTTCTTCAACTGTACTAGTGATTGGTGGGAGTATGTTAAAGTCGAATTTCTCTGTTTCGAAAGAAGTGGGACTTCAGGAGGCTGCAGCGAGAGTTGTGATTGCTGCAAGACCTGCTCCGGTGCAGCTGGGATGTCAGAGGGGAGCTTGAGGAGACCAAAAAGGCCCTTTGAGGAGGAATCCAAGCAAATCATCTTTCGTGCCAAGGTGGAGAACCTGGAAAAGGGTAAGAAGTGTAATTCTTTTTCAGGAAGCTCCATGCCGGCCACACGCCCCTGACAAAACTGAGAGATGAGACTGGACACATGAAGAAGGGCAAGGAGGAGGTGATGGGGGTCGTCGCAGACTACTACCGCAATCTCTATGCCCCAAAGACATCCGACCCCGAAGCCGCTGAGATGTTCCTGTCAGGCATCACTAACATTGTTGATCCTGCAGGTGCCATGGCTATGGACGATCCCTTGACGGTGGGGGTGCTGCTCTCTGCCTCTAGATCCTTTAAGCCCAGCAGGACCCCGGGCAGTGACGGTCTCCCGGCCCAGCTCTATGTAGCGCTGGGGGACCTGATCTGTCCGGACCTGTTGGAGGTGTACGAGGAGATGGTGGTGGGGGGCAGAATGCCTCCATCGTTGAGGGAAGGGATGATCACAATCTTGTACAAGCGGAAGGGGGAGAGATGTGACTTGAAAAACTGGCATCCCATCTCTCTCTTGAACGTGGACTACAAGATCCTCGTCAAGGTGCTAGCCAACAGGCTGAAGTCTGTCATCGGGCAAATCATCCACCCAGACCAGACCTGCAGCATTCCCGGTCGCAGGACTGCCGACAGCCTTGCCCTTGTGAGAGACATGGTCCATTACATGCAGGACCGTCGTGCCCACGCCACCCTGGTTAGTCTGGATCAGGAGAAGGAGTTTGATCATGTCTCTCACGCTTTTATGAGCAGGGCTTTGTGCAAGCTAAGAATGGGGAAGATTATTTGTTCGTATGTTATGGTGATGTATCTTGACATTTGCAGCACGGTGCTGGTGAACGGCTGGAAGACTGACCCTTTCCTGTCCTTTCCGGGGTCAGGCAAGGCTCCCCTTCTTCACCTCTTAATTTTGTTTGTGTTATAGATTTCTTCGCAGAGTCTATCTGGCAGAATGGAGAGATCAGAGGGATCGCTCCACTGGGACCTGATCGCTACGAGGTCAAGTGCTCGCTCTACATGGACGATGTGACAGTCTTCTGCGCTGATCGGGGTTCGGTGACTGCACTTGTCCAGACCTGTGAGGACTTTGGCAGAGATTTGGGGGCAAAAGTCAACTGTTCTTCGGGTAATGGCACCTGGCTTCTTCCGCCCCCCCCCCCCTCCCTTTTACTGTTAAACCAGACTTCATACAAATCCTGGGAGTCTGGTTTGGGAAGGCAGGTGTGGCCCTCAAGTCCTGGCTAAAATGAACTCAAAGATTGCCCTTTTGAGTACCAGACAGCTCTCGATTGAAGGCAAAACACTTGTCCTGCGGAGTGAAATTTTGCTACACAGGCATGCCCCCCCTTGCCACCATTTGCAGGGCTATCACTCGGACCGTGTTTCGCTTCATCTGGGGCAAAGTGGACAGAGTTAATGGGACTGTTATGTCCCCGATATCCCCACTCTGCTGGGGGTTTCTTTTGCATCTGTCAACGTGCAGAGGACTTTTGTTGAAAAGAAAGGCTCCGTGGGCAGGAGGTCAATGTCCTGCCTGTTTCTCCTGCCCCACTGGAAGAGGCTGGGACAAGTGGGACAGCTCCATCCCTTACAACTGGCACACTCCCTGGTTCTATGGGGATGTCATCCGGTTCATAGGGGAACACCAACTGGAGGGACTCAAGCCTGACTTGTGGTAGCCTAAGACTGTTTACAAGCTCATCAGAGCTAAGGACCTGCTGGAGCCCGTTCCGGGGCTCCCTAAGGCCCCTGTAAAGACTTTTTGGGACAATGTAGCCTCTGCAAGGCTAAGAAATGGACACAAGGACTTGTTTTGGATGGCCATTCAGGGGGGACTATCTCTGAGGTCATTAATGCATGTCCGCGGCCTGTGCAAAACCAGGTACTGCCCCAAGTGCCCCTATGTGGAGGAAACATCTATGCATGTCTTTTGGCAGTGCCCCTTTGCGCAGGGTCTGTTGAACGCCTTGGAACTGGAACTTAGAGACTTGGTACACAGGAACAACCTATCTCACCATTCAGTGCTTTATTGACTTTTTCCTGGGGTTCATGACGTGGAGGCCATCCAGGAGGCCTGGTGCCTTATGAACTGTTTTAAGGATGCTATATGACTGGCCAGGAATCGCCTCATCTACAACAGGGAGACTATTCCATCTTGAACTGTCCGGACGTGGATGAAGAAGAAGATTAATGTCCCTCTGCTTCCCTTACCTCCCCACATGTTTGCCCAGTAGTTTGACCCTGTGATCCACCCTCCCCCTACCCCCATTGATCCCATGCCCCTCCCTGATCACAGACTGTAATATGCTGTTTTTCGACTTTGTTTCTTCGATATCGAGTGATGGAGCGGAGTGTTAGTGTAGCATGTTGTACGGTGTATAGCTTAGGGAACCTGTGCTGTATATTGTACTTTCATGCTTTGTGTGATTGTAATTTATTGTATGACTTGTTATGATGACTGAATGACAAATAAAGCTCTTTCAATACCTTTTTGTAAAGTTATAGTTACAACAGCTTGTGGGCGAGTGGGCGGGGAGCGGAGCCGGCCAACAGGAATATGAAATTACAGCACTGTAATTTCATATTTCCTTGGCAGACCTGTGATTGGTCCAAACCTCTTGGCCAATCACAGCTGCCAGAGGGAAATATGAAGGACATTCTGGGAGTTGTGGCCGTGTGGCACAGGCCGATAACAATACATGTACTAACCTATTTTTCGTGTTCTTTTCTTCTCATTTCAGATCTGTGTATCCTGTGGGCTACTTTGGATTCAGTGGACTACTACGATGACCAGCTTTTTTTGTTTGTTTAATGTTAACAACATGGTTAACGAGGGCCTGTTGGGGAGTGTATTTTTGTGCTATTTATTTTATTTACTTTACAGGCTTAGTAGTGGAAGCTGTCTTATAGACAGAATCCATTACTAAGCTGGGGCTTGGCGTTAGCCCCCATAACAGCTAGCGCTAACCCCCAATTATTACCCCCCGCTGCCACAGGGGTGCCGGGAAGAGCCGGCACCAACAGGCCCAAAGCATCAAAAATGGGGCTCCTGGGCCTAGGTGGTAACAGGCTGGCGTTATTTAGGCTTGGGAGGGTCAGTAACAATGGTCCTCGCCCACCCTGGTAATGTCAGGCTGTTGCTGCTTGGTTGGTATCTGGCTGAGAATGAAAATAGGTGGAACCCTATTACATTTTTTATGAAAAAATATGTGTGGTTCCCCATATTTTCATTCTCAGCCAGATATAGACCAAGTAGCAACAGCCTGATATTACCATGGTGGGCGAGGACCATTGTTACTGGCCCTCCCCAGCCTAAATAACGCCATCCTGTTACCACCTAGGCCCAGGAGCGCCATTTTTGATGCTCCAGGCCGTTTGTACTGGCTGTTTTTAGGGATAATGCTAAGCTCCAGCTTAGTAATAGACTCCATCTATAAGACAGCTTCAACTACAAAGCCTGTAAATTAAATATACTGAAACAGAACGGTGGTTCTGGTTTAGACACATCCTTTTCATTCCAAAATTTTTATATATCATCCTTTGACAAAAATGGTATCTGGCTGCATGCTTTCACTCTATTCTTGTAGGGGACAAGGAACCCCTGTTCTTGTGATTTGAGGGAGTCCCAGTGGTCAGACACCCGCTAATCAGATATTTGGTACAACCACTTTAAATGACAAATGGATGTGGCTGCTTTCACACTATAAAGTTTTAAAGACCCGTTATAATGTCCCCTTATGAAAACCCTTAAAAACGGCCTTTACAAAATCCTATTAAAGTCTATGGGATTTTTAAGTTATCTGTTTTAAACCATCATAGTCCGTTATGAATAACGGACGTTATTTTGTGACGGGAGAAAAATAGTGCATGTAACGTTTTTTCTCCTGTCACAAATAACGTCCGTTATTCATAACGGGCTATGACTAGTTAAAACAGATAATGTAAAAATCCCATAGACTTTAATGGGATTTTGTAACTGCCATATGGGGTTTTGTAATGGCCATTTAACGGACATTTTTAAGGGTTTTCATAACTGGACATCATAACGGGTGATGCATACGTCATCACACCCTGGGTCTTAAGGACCCATGACGTATGCATACGTCATGGTCTTTTCCTGGTCTCCGCCGCTCATCCGGCGGAGATCGGAAGCGGATCCCTGCTGAAATCCTTCAGCAGGGATCCAGGGCAAACGCCGAGGGGATCCAGGGGAAACCGCCCTTGCGATCTGCGGCGATACCGGGCTGATCGGGTCTCTGGGACCCAACCGCCCGGTAATTTCGCATGATCACGGCTGTCACAGACAGCCAGGACCATGCTGAAGTATAGGAGCGAGGTGGCAAGCCTGCCACCTCCTCCGATCCCCTGCGATTCTTCGGTTAGTTAACCGACCAATCGCAGGGGGGGGGCGGTTACTTCCTCCCGTCCGGCCCGGCCTCTGGAAGTCCGGAGAGGACGGGAGGAAGACCGTAGGACGCGACGGGGGACGGGGGAGTGCTGGGGACCGGCCCCGGTACTTACCTCATCCCTGAAGACCCGGATCCCAGCGAGGAAGATGGCGGCGGCGGCGACAGGTGAGTAGATCTTCAGCCGCGGTCGGGCCCTTTACAGCAATGCACGTCGCCGTAAAGCGACATGCATTGCTGTATTGGGACCCTGTATACTACAACTCCCAGCATGCCCAGACAGCTCTTGGCATCTGGGCATGCTGGGAGTTGCAGTTTTGCAACATCTGGAGGTCCGCAGTTTTGGGACCACTGTGCCCTTCCAGATGTTGCAAAACTACACATCCTCAGCATGCCCTTACTGTCCAGGCATGCTGGGAGTTGTAGTTCTGTAACTTCTGGCCCTTCAGATGTTGCAGAACTACAACTCCCAGCATGCCTGGACAGTTTTGGCATACTGGGAGTTGTAGTTTTGCAACATCTGGAAGGGCACAGATTGGGAACCAAGGTATTAGTGGTCTGCAAATTGTAGTCCTCCAGATGTTGCAAACTACAACTCCAAGCATGCTGGGAGTTGTAGTTCGGCAACATCTGGCTCTAAAGATGTTACCGAACTACTACTTCCAGCATGCCTGAGAATGTTTGGGAGTTGTGGTTTTGCAACAACAGGAGGCACACTGGTTGGGAAACATTGTCTGTTTCCTAACTCAGTGTTTCCCAACCCGTGTGCCTCCAGCTGTTATAAAACTATAACTACCAGCATGCACTGAGTTGTAGTTTTGCAACAGCTGGAGGTCCCCCCCCCCCTTGTGAATGTACAGGGTACACTCACATGGGCAGGGGGCTTACAGTGAGTATCAGGCTGCAAGTTTGCGATGCAGCAAATTTTGCGCGGCAGCTCAAACTCGCAGCGGGAAAATCGCTGTAACCCCCTTTGCCCGTGTGACTGTAACCTAAAAACACTACACTACATTACACTAACACAAAATAAATTAAAAAGTAAAAAACACTACATATACACATACACCTACACAGCCCCCCTCCCCTCCCCAATAAATATGAAAAACGTCTGGTACGCCACTGTTTTCAAAATGGAGCCTCCAGCTGTTGCAAAACAGCAACTCCCAGTATTGCCGGACAGCCGTCGACTGTCCAAGCATGCTGGGAGTTTTGCAACAGCTGGAGGCACTCTGTTTGGGAATCACTGGCGTAGAATACCCCTATGTCCACCCCTATGCAATCCCTAATTTAGGCCTCAAATGCGCATGGCGCTCTCACTTTGGAGCCCTGTCGTATTTCAAGGCAACAGTTTAGGGTCACATATGGGGTATCGCCATACTCGGGAGAAATTGCCTTACAAATTTTGGGGGGCTTTTTCTCCTTTAAACCCTTATGAAAAGGTGAAGTTGGGGTTTACACCAGCATGTCAGTGTAAAAAATTTATTTTTTTACATTAACATGCTGGTGTTGCCCTATACTTTTCATTTTGACAAGAGGTAAAAGGGAAAAAAGCCCCCCAAAATTTGTAATGCAATTTCTCCCAACTACGGAGATACCCCATATGTGGGCGCAAAGTGCTCTGGGGGCGCACAACAAGGCCCAGAAGGGAGAGTGCACCATGTACATTTGAGGTGATTTGCACAGGGGTGGCTGATTGTTACAGCGGTTTTGCCAAACGCAAAAAAAACAAAACCCCACATGTGACCCCATTTCAGAAACTACACCCCTCACGGAATGTAATGAGGGGTGCAGTGAGAATTTACACCCCACTGGTGTCTGATAGATCTTTGGAACAGTGGGCTGTGCAAATTAAAAATTTCGTACAGCCCACTGTTCCAAAGATCTGACAGACACCCGTGGGGGGTAAATGCTCACTGTACCCCTTGTTTTTTTTTTACGTATGCAAAAGTCGTGAAACCCCTGTGGGGTATTAAGGCTCACTTTATTCCTTGTTACGTTCCTCAAGGGGTCTAGTTTCCAAAATGGTATGGCATGTGGGTATTTTTTGCTGTCCTGGCAGCATAGGGGCTTCCTAAATGCGACATGCCCCCCGAGCAAAATTTGCTCTCAAAAAGCCAAATATGACTCCTTCTCTTCTGAGCATTGTAGTTCGCCCGTAGTGCACTTCAGGTCAACTTATGGGGTACCTCCATACTCAGAAGAGATGGGGTTACAAATTTTGGGGGGTATTTTCTGCTATTAACCCTTGCAAAAATGTGAAATTTGGGGGGAAAAACACATTTAATTGAATTTTTTTTAATTTTTTTTACACATGCAAAAGTCGTGAAACACCTGTGGGGTATTAAGGCTCACTTTATTCCTTGTTACGTTCCTCAAGGGGTATAGTTTCCAAAATGGTATGCAATGTGGTTTTTTTTTCCTGTTCTGGCAACATAGGGGCTTCCTAAATGCAACATGCCCCCCAAAAACCATTTCAGAAAAACGTACGCTCCAAAATCCAATTGTCGCTCCTTCCCTTCTGAGCCCTCTACTGTGCCCGCCGAACACTTTACATAGACATATGAGGTATGTGCTTACTCGAGAGCAATTGGGCTACAAATATAAGTATAAATTTTCTCCTTTTACCCCTTGTAAAAATTCAAAAATTGGGTCTACAAGAACATGCGAGTGTAAAAAATGAAGATTTTGAATTTTCTCCTTCACTTTGCTGCTATTCCTGTGAAACACCTAAAGGGTTAAAATGCTGACAGAATGTCATTTTGAATACTTTGGGGGGTGCAGTTTTTATAATAGGGTCATTTGTGGGGTATTTCTAAGATGAAGACCCTTCAAATCCACTTCAAACCTGAAGGGTTTTAACAGGGGTTAAAACAGAGGAACTTTATAGTGTGAAAGCAGTTACATCCATCTGCATTTCTGTGTTTCTGCAAAGTGCAGAGGAGCCCTCCTGAAATCCAGCTTGTTCTGCCTGTGAGTGTGGATGATGCTGATCAAAATAATGTGTATCTTATCTTCTTAGGTGTCACCCGCTGTTTTAAATGGGTCTCTTGGTGCACCCGAACCATTCCCTGGCCCTGAGGCGCACTGATTCATACGTTTCCTCTTCTGCAGATAGCTGCTGCATACTTAGATCCCATGCAATCTTAGATCTGCAGCCCTAACTAATCAGCTGACCCTAACTATCATTGCACACATGTCGGATCTAAGTGTTAGGATTCGGCTAGCTGGATGTGGATCCTCTGTGTCAGTGAGGGATTGGCGTGGACCGTGTCAGTGGACCGGTTCTAGGGTTGCTACTGGTTTACACCAGAGCCAGCCGCAAAGCGGGATTGTCTTGCTGCGGCGGTAGCAACCAGGTCGTATCCACTGGCAACGGCTAAACCTCGCTGACTGCTGAGAAGGCGTGGGACAGAAGGACTAGGCAGAGGCAAGGTCAGACGTAGCAGAAGGTCGGGGCAGGCGGCAAGGTTCGTAGTCAATGAGGATAGCAGGAGATCTGGAACACAGGCTTTGGACAACACTAAACGCTTTCTCTGGCACAAGGCAACAAGATTCGGCAAGGAGGTGCAGGGGAAGTGAGGTAATATACACAGGGAGCAGGTGGAAGCTAATTAGACTGATTGGGCCAGGCACCAATCACTGGTGCTCTGGCCCTTTAAATCTTAGAGCGCTGGCCGCGCGCGCCAGAACATGACAGCCGGGGACCTGGACGGGTGAGTGGCTTGGGATGCGATTCGCAAGCGGGCGCGTCCCGCTATGCGAATCGCATCCCCATCGCCAATGTCAGTGCAGCGCTCCCGGTCAGCGGGTCTGACCGGGACGCTGCAGAAAGGAGAACGCCGCAAGCGCTCCGGGGAGGAGCAGGGACCCGGAGCGCTCGGCGTAACAGTACCCCCCCCCCTTAGGTCTCCCCCTCTCTTTGTCTCCTTGTCCCTTTAACTGAGAAGAGAACATAGGGGGCGTCTCTAGAGTTTCCTTCCGGAACAAAAAACAGTCCTGGGTAGCTACATCAGCGGCCGGTAATCCGGAAGAAGTGGGAATGGGGAGGGGGGGCAGAGGGTGAAGCTTGTCACGGGGCAGAGTGTCACCAGGACGGGGGCTATGAGGAGGCACTGCACAGTCCTGATAGGTCTTGGGGAGAGCAGGCACAGGAGGAGACACTGAGGCCCGACAGACAGGACTGGGAGCAGACGTGAGGAATTTCTTGCAGCAAGCAGGGCCCCAATTCTTGATCTCCCCGGTGGTCCAGTCAAGGGTGGGAGAATGATGCTGGAGCCATGGCAGGCCGAGGAGGACTTCAGAGGTGCAGTTGGGAAGGACGAAAAATTACATTTTCTCGTGATGCAGTCCAATGCTCATAAGCAAGGGCTCTGTGCGGTAACGCACAGTGCAGTCCAACTTCACTCAGTTGAACGAAGAAATGTAGAGCGGCTTGACAAGACGGGTCACCGGGATGCAGAACCTATTCACCAAAGAGGCCAGAATAAAATTTCCAGAAGCACCAGAGTCCAAGCAGGCCACGGCTGAGAAGGAGGAGTTGGCAGAAGGAGAAATCCGCACGGGCACAGTGAGACGTGGAGAAGCAGACTTTGTACCAAGAGACGCCACACCCACGTGAGCTGGGTTCGTGCGTGCGTTTCCCAGACGTGGAGGACGAATAGGGCAATCCACCAAGAAATGTTCGGTACTGGCGCAGTACAGACATAAATTTTTATCCCTACGGCGACTCCTCTCTTCATGGGTCAGGCGAGACCGATCCACTTGCATAGCCTCCTCGGCGGGAGGCACAGGGGTAGATTGCAAAGGATACTGTAAGAGAGGTGCCCAGAGATCAAGGTCTTTTTCCTGGCGGAGCTCCTGGTGTCTTTCAGAAAAACGCATGTCAATGTGGGTGGCCAAATGGATAAGTTCTTACAGGTTGGCAGGAATCTTTCGTGCGGACAGCACATCCTTGATGTTACTGGATAGGCCTTTTTTAATGGTCGCGCAGAGAGCCTCGTTATTCCAAGATAATTCGGAGGCGAGAGTACGAAATTGGATGGCGTACTCGCCTACTGAAGAATTACCCTGGACCAGGTTCAGCAGTGCAGTCTCGGCAGAAGAAGCTCGGGCTGGTTCCTCAAAGACACTACGGACTTCAGCAAAGAAGGACTGGACTGTGGCAGGATCATTGCGGTCCCAGAGCGGTGTGGCCCAAGACAAGGCCTTTCCAGACAGAAGACTCACTACGAACGCCACCTTAGTCCGTTCTGTAGAAAATTGGTCCGACAACATCTCCATATGTAGGGAACATTGAGACAAGAAGCCACTGCAGAGTCTAGAGTCCCCATCAAATTTGTCCGGCAGGGACAAGCGGAGGCTAGGAGCGGCCACTCGCTGCGGAGGAGGTGCAGGAGCTGGCGGAGGAGATGGTTGCTGCTGTAGCAGTGGCAGAAGTTGCTGTAACATGGCGGTCAACTGCGACAGCTGCTGTCCTTACATAGTTAGTACGGTCGAAAAAAGACATATGTCCATCAAGTTCAACCAGGGAATTAAGGGGTAGGGGTGTGGCGCGATATTGGGGAAGGGATGGGATTTTATATTTCTTCATAAGCATTAATGTTATTTTGTTCCATGAATGTATCTAATCCTGTTTTAAAGCTGTTAATTGTTCCTGCTGTGACCAGTCCTGTCCTTGTTGGGCAATTTGCTGCGATTGCTGGGCGACCACCGTGGGTAGGTCAGCGAGACTTGGCAGCGGCACCTCAGCGGGATCCATGGCCGGATCTACTGTTAGGATTCGGCTAGCTGGATGTGGATCCTCTGTGTCAGCGAGGGATTGGCGTGGACCGTGTCGGTGGACCAGTTCTAGGGTTGCTACTGGTTTTCACCAGAGCCCGCCGCAAAGTGGGATGGTCTTGCTGCGGCGGTAGCAAACAGGTCGTATCCACTGGCAACGGCTCAACCTCGCTGACTGCTGAGAAGGCGTGGGACAGAAGGACTAGGCAGAGGCAAGGTCAGACGTAGCAGAAGGTCGGGGCAGGCAGCAAGGTTCGTAGTCAATGAGGATAGCAGGAGATCTGGAACACAGGCTTTAGACAACACTAAACGCTTTCTCTGGCACAAGGCAACAAGATTCGGCAAGGAAGTGCAGGGGAAGTGAGGTAATATACACAGGGAGAAGGTGGAAGCTAATTAGACTGATTGGGTCAGGCACCAATCACTGGTGCACTGGCCCTTTAAGTCTTAGAGCGCTGGCGCACGCGCAACCTAGTGAGCGGAGCCGCGCGCACCAGAACATGACAGCCGGGGACCGGGACGGGTAAGTGGCTTGGGATGCGATTCGCGAGCGGGCGCGTCCCGCTATGCGAATCACATCCCCATCGCCAATGTCAGTGCAGCGCTCTCGGTCAGCGGGTCTGACCAGGACGCTGCAGAAGGGAGAACGCCGTGAGCGCTCCGGGTCCCTGCTCCTCCCCTAAGTAACACTAAGCACATAGCAGCTACCTGCAGAAGAGGAAATATTTATTAGGAGGCTTAAAACTTTTTTTTTTTTTTAAATCAACTGGTGCCAGAAAGTTAAACAGATTTGTAAATTACTTCTATTGAAAAATCTTAATCCTTCCAGTACTTATTAGCTGCAGAATACTACAGAGGAAATTCTTTTCTTTTTGGAACAAATACAGATCCTAGTGGACCAGACTGTTTCCAGATGAGTTAAGACAGCTGTCACCAATGCCATGGTTTCCATGCATGAAGCAATTACTAATTCTGTTGCTATGGCAATTTCTCAATTGTCTGCTCAAAAGGCATCACAGTCTATGAAACATCCAGAAAAATCTTTAAAATGACATATATGTTAGGATGACTAATCCTAATTTATTGGTGGGGCTGTATACAAAAATACAAAAACAGAGCTTCCTATTGGGCAGTATGTTTGTACTAGGTGGAAGAAATAGGTGGATATGAATGTTGATCTCACCTTGCAAGGTTGTGTTGGCACACAACAACCTTGTGGACGTCTGGTAGATATGATCCCTTTGGATGTGTGGCAGCACACTCGATAAGCTGGTTTGCGGGGTCTGGAAAAAAGGTTCCCGGGATGTTTGGCACCAACCGTAGATGGAATAAAAATGTGGTGAGTCTCAGTTATTTAAAAGTGTTCTTTATTGCCGTATCAGACGCGTTTCGAGGTCTTGCACCTCTTTATCAATGATTATGGCATACATACATAAATGCATTATCACTGGCTTTTTATAGTTTCTAAAATGGGCGCCAGAGAGTACAATTGGATGAGTAAAAAGAGTGTCATAAGGCTGCGCTCTGGTGTGTTGTAGTGGTGCTGTCTGATGACATAGGAGTGTTTCATTCATAAAGTTTAAAAAAAAAAAATCACTTTTGTTTAGCAGTAAAATGTGGCCATACATTAAAAGCAAGGATTGCGAAAATGTTCCATGTTGTATGAGGAGGTATAGTGTTATGCGGTAATGCGAGTATGTCAGATGTGTTACTTCTGTTTTTAGCAATGGTTGGATGATGCGTGTCCGATGCCAGGTGGTTGAGATGTTGGTGCTGTCATGGTTTAGTTTGTGGAGAAGGGTGTTTTGTTAGCGCTGGTGTGTATAGATGTGGCAGCAGCGGTTTCATAAGATGGTACTGCAGCGCTTTAGAATATATGGGCTTGTAGATGGGTGTTATTGATTGTTGGTGGATGGCATGCTGTATGTTACTGCAGCGGTGATCTCTAATGATGGTACTGCAGCGCTTAAAAAAAGGGGGGGAAGGGGCCTTTGGGTAGGTTGCGAGAGACGTGTGTGTAGTTGGTATTATGTTGTGTATGACATGCTGTACGCTATGTATGTGGGATAGGTGGTGTTCAATGGGCTGCCTGTGAAAAATGGGTGATAGGCTGTATTTTGTTGGGTTTTGGATTGGAGGACAGTATGTCGTGGGTTGGGCATTGTGTTGGGGTTGTGGAGTGGTTGGTATTTAGGGATTTTCGGATGATTTCCCATTTGGTGGTTTTCTGAAGATTTTCCAGTGTTGGATTCCGGGTGTATAAATTATTATATATTGTCAATATTTTCATTAAGGCCCAAGGGGGTTAAAGTGTTGATCTTGAAGATCCAAAATGACTCTCTCCTACAGAGTCTTTCAAATCTATCATTGCAGTTGTCCAATATCTGTTCGATTCCAGTGATTCTGAATTCTATGAAGTTGTTGTTATGTTTTTCAGTTGCGTGTCTGGATACGCTGTGTTTGGGAAATTTATGTGTGACATTGAAACGGTGTCCACTCATACGATTTCTTAGGGTTTGTGAGGTTCGCCCAACGTATTGTAGGCCACAGCCACATTCTATTAATTAAATGACATGGGTTGAGTTGCAGTCTATTCTAGATTTTATTTTGAATGTTTCGCCTGTTTGGTTGCTTTTGAACGGATCTGAATAAGATTTGGGGTGTCTTTTAGATGTGATGTGAGATTGTCAACGTATTTTTGTAAAAGGAGATCTACATATTGTGAAAGGTTACTTGTTACTGAGCCAATCCCAGAAATTATGGGTCGGCCGGGAGGATTCTTTTGATCCTTATGGACCTTTGGCAGATGGTAGAACGTGGGGTTTTTGGGGTTTTTGATTTTGAGATGTTCTTTTTCTTTTTTGTTGAGAACCCCACTTTGGAATGACAATACAAGTACAACTTTATTACTGATTATACTGCGGACAAACAAAAAATCAATAACATAATGGAAATACACTGGAAGATTCTATTGCAAGACCCCATTCTCAAAAAAGTACTTCCAAATAAACCAGGATTCACATACAGACGTGCAAAAACCATAAAAAACATGGTAGCTCCCAGTCGCCTTAGAGAAGAATTTCCAAAGAACAAACAGATGAAGAATACAACCATGGACCAAAATGGATGCTTCAGATGCGGAGTAAGAAACTGTAAATTATGTATAAACATCAACCACAATGCAAAAACGTTCAAAAGCAACCAAACAGGGGAAACATTCAAAATAAAATCTAGAATAGACTGCAACTCAACCCATGTCATTTATTTAATACAGGGGTGTGGAAATTTTATAAAAAACTACTTGTCCACGGGACTAAAATGGAGCAAAATCTACTTGTCCCTCATGACGATCCACTTGTCCGGCCAATTTTCGCTTTTACACTCTCGTTTTTTCCTCCTCGCCCTATAATAGCCATAACTACCTACTATAATGATACTGTCACGATTCGGCTTCCAGGTAGTGGATCCTCTGTGTCAGCGAGGGATTGGCGTGGACCGTGCTAGTGGACCGGTTCTAAGAGGCTACTGGTTTTCACCAGAGCCCGCCGCAAAGCGGGATGGTCTTGCTGCGGCAGTAGCAACCAGGTCGTATCCACTAGCAACGGCTCTACCTCGCTGACTGCTGAGAAGGCGTGGGACAGAAGGACTAGGCAGAGGCAAGGTCAGACGTAGCAGAAGGTCGAGGGCAGGCGGCAAGGTTCGTAGTCAGGATGGGTAGCAGAAGTTCAGGTACACAGGCTTTGGACACACTAAACGCTTTCACTGGCACAAGGCAACAAGATCCGGCAAGGGAGTGCAAGGGAGGAGACTAGATAAAGGCAGGGAGCAGGTGGGAGCCAATTAAGCTAATTGGGCCAGGCACCAATCATTGGTGCACTGGCCCTTTAAGTCTCAGAGAGCTGGCGCGCGCGCGCCCTAGAGAGCGGAGCCGCGCGCGCCAGCACATGACAGCAGGGGACCGGGACGGGTAAGTGACCTGGGATGCGATTCGCGAGCGGGCGCGTCCCGCTGTGCGAATCGCATCCCCAACGGCCAAAACAGTGCAGCGCTCCCGGTCAGCGGGACTGACCGGGGCGCTGCAGGGAGAAAGACGCCGTGAGCGCTCCGGGGAGGAGCGGGGACCCGGAGCGCTAGGCGTAACAGTACCCCCCCCCTTAGGTCTCCCCTTCTCTTTGTCCGGAGACTGCCTCCCCTGGGATGAGGACACCGGGAAAGAATGGAGGGTTTCCTCAACGGCAGGCAGTACAGCAGGAGTGGGAATGGGGAGGGAGGGCAGAGGGCGAGGCCTGGCACGGGGCAGTGTGACACCAGGACGGGGGCCATGGGGAGGCACAGAGGCTTGCCTGATGGGACTGGGAGGGGGGGAGAGGCACTTCCTGTGGCAGGCAGAGTCCCAGTTCCTGATCTCCCCGGTGGTCCAATCAATGGTGGGGGAATGAAGCCGGAGCCAAGGCAGACCGAGGAGGACCTCAGAGGTACAGTTGGGGAGAATGAAGAACTCAATCCTTTCGTGGTGGGGTCCGATAGACATCAGGAGGGGTTCTGTGCGGTAACGCACGGTGCAGTCCAATCTGGCTCCGTTGACCGCGGAAATGTAGAGCGGTTTGACGAGACGGGTCACCGGGATGCTGAATCTATTAACAAAGGACTCCAACATGAAATTCCCGGAGGCACCAGAGTCCAAGCAGGCCACGGCTGAGATGGAGGAGTTGGCTGTAGGGGAAATCCGCACGGGCACCGTGAGACGTGGAGAAGAAGACTTAGAAGCAAAAGATGCCACACCCACGTGAGCTGGGTGCGTGCGTGCGTTTCCCAGGCGTGGAGGACGGATAGGGCAATCCACCAAGAAATGCTCAGTACTGGCACAGTACAGACAGAGATTTTCTTCTCTACGGCGATTCCTCTCTTCCTGGGTCAGGCGAGACCGATCCACTTGCATGGCCTCCTCGGCGGGAGGCCCAGGCGAAGACTGCAAAGGATGCTGTGGGAGAGGTGCCCAGAGATCTAAGTCTTTTTCCTGGCGGAGCTCTTGGTGTCGCTCAGAAAAACGCATGTCAATGCGGGTAGCCAAATGGATGAGTTCTTGGAGGTTGGCAGGAATCTCTCGTGCGGCCAGCACATCCTTGATGCGACTGGATAGGCCTTTTTTAAAGGTCGCGCAGAGAGCCTCATTATTCCAGGATAGTTCAGAAGCAAAAGTACGGAATTGTATGGCGTACTCGCCAACGGAAGAATTACCCTGGACCAGGTTCAGCAAGGCAGTCTCAGCAGAAGAGGCTCGGGCAGGTTCCTCAAAGACACTTCGGACTTCAGCAAAGAAGGACTGGACTGTGGCTGTGGCAGGATCATTGCGGTCCCAGAGCGGTGTGGCCCAAGACAAGGCCTTTCCTGAAAGAAGACTTACCACGAACGCCACCTTAGACCGTTCTGTAGGAAACAAGTCTGACAACATCTCCATATGCAGGGAACACTGAGACAAAAATCCACGGCAGAGTCTGGAGTCCCCATCAAATTTGTCCGGCAGGGACAAGCGGAGGTTAGGAGCGGCCACTCGCTGCGGAGGAGGTGCAGGAGCTGGCGGAGGAGATGGTTGCTGCTGTAGCAGAGGCAGAATTTGCTGTAACATGGCGGTCAACTGCGACAGCTGCTGTCCTTGTTGGGCAATCTGCTGCGATTGCTGAGCGACCACCGTGGGAAGATCAGCGAGACTTGGCAGCGGCACCTCAGCGGGATCCATGGCCGGATCTACTGTCACGATTCGGCTTCCAGGTAGTGGATCCTCTGTGTCAGCGAGGGATTGGCGTGGACCGTGCTAGTGGACCGGTTCTAAGAGGCTACTGGTTTTCACCAGAGCCCGCCGCAAAGCGGGATGGTCTTGCTGCGGCAGTAGCAACCAGGTCGTATCCACTAGCAACGGCTCTACCTCGCTGACTGCTGAGAAGGCGTGGGACAGAAGGACTAGGCAGAGGCAAGGTCAGACGTAGCAGAAGGTCGAGGGCAGGCGGCAAGGTTCGTAGTCAGGATGGGTAGCAGAAGTTCAGGTACACAGGCTTTGGACACACTAAACGCTTTCACTGGCACAAGGCAACAAGATCCGGCAAGGGAGTGCAAGGGAGGAGACTAGATAAAGGCAGGGAGCAGGTGGGAGCCAATTAAGCTAATTGGGCCAGGCACCAATCATTGGTGCACTGGCCCTTTA
This sequence comes from Hyla sarda, assembly GCF_029499605.1. NCBI lineage: Eukaryota > Metazoa > Chordata > Amphibia > Anura > Hylidae > Hyla > Hyla sarda. Next base: position 357,969,306 of record NC_079192.1, read on the forward strand.
AGTCTCAGAGAGCTGGCGCGCGCGCGCCCTAGAGAGCGGAGCCGCGCGCGCCAGCACATGACAGCAGGGGACCGGGACGGGTAAGTGACCTGGGATGCGATTCGCGAGCGGGCGCGTCCCGCTGTGCGAATCGCATCCCCAACGGCCAAAACAGTGCAGCGCTCCCGGTCAGCGGGACTGACCGGGGCGCTGCAGGGAGAAAGACGCCGTGAGCGCTCCGGGGAGGAGCGGGGACCCGGAGCGCTAGGCGTAACAGATACCTTTTAATTTTTCAATAACATATTCTCCGAACCAAAAAATACATATATATATATATATATATATATATATATATATATATATATATATATATTAAGGGAAGTGAAATTGAAATAGTAAAAGATAATTTAGCAGATTTGGTGGTTTTCTTTTCTGCGCCATTTACCTTGTGGTTGAGGTAACATGTTAGTTTTATACTTTAGGTCGCCTAATTACAGCGATACCAGATTTGTATCGTTTACATCATGTTTTACTAATTCTGAACGTTTTCTAATTTTTTTAATTGCCATTTTTTAACCCCTGTAGCTTTATTTTTTCCCACATACCAGGCTGTATGAGGGCTCATTTTTTGCGCCATAATCAGTTTTTTGTATCTGTACTATTTTGGTATTGATCTGACTTTTTAGTCGCTTTTTAACTTTTTTTTCTGGGATATTATAAAAATTGCAAATCTGTGGTTTGGTATTTTTTTACATTTACCGTACAGGATACATAATGTTATATTTTCATAGGTTGTACAATTACGCACGAAGCGATACCAAATGTGTTTATTTTTATTATGTTTGCATGTTTTTATATAGGAAAAGGGGGTGATTTCAACTTTTAACATGGAAGGGGTTAATGCAGCGGTCTTCAAACTGTGGCCCTCCAGATGTTGCAGAACTACAACTCCCAGCATGCCCAGACAGCCAACGGCTGTCCTGGCATGCTGGGAATTGTAGTTTTGTAAAAATCTGGAGGGGCACAGTTTGAAGACCACTAGGTTAATGTGTGTATTTCAAACTTTTATTACAACTTTTTTATTTTATTTATTTCTTTCTTTACACTTTTTTAGACTTATATGAGGAATCATTAGATTCCTCAGACAGATGAATAGAGATCTATTGAACTCTATTAATCTGTGTGCTCTGTGATCCATTGATAGAGCCTGGTCCAGCCAGGATCTATCAATGACAGAGCTGGGACTGGAGGAAGCAGAGGTAAGTCCTCCGGCTACCTCTATAGTGGATTGCCCCCCTGCGATCACACTGTGGGGGGCGATCCACCTCACTAGCCCACCAGGGAGCATTCACATCTCCCTTTAGACGCTGCTGTCAGCTTTGACAGTGGCGATCTAAAGGGTTAATAGCCAGCCGCGGCGATCGCCACATGCTGGCTATTAGCGGCGACCCCCGGCTACTGAGAACAGCCGGGGGCTGCAGAGTATGGAGCGGGCAGGAATCCGGAGCCCGCTTTATACATACTGCAGAGCGCCGCATGCATCTCCCCATGCAGACGCCCCTCCTCCCCTCAGCTCTCCGAAGCTACAGCTGGGGGGAGTGAAGGCAGAGGACGCAGGTTTGCACGGGGAGCAAGAAGCCATGCCCCCTCATCTCCCCCCACACGTCTGCAGAGCAGGGGAGAGAAGACAAATACTGTACACAGCTTCTCATCTCCCCTGCTCTGCTTCGGAGGACACAGGCTGCAGAGTATGGAGCGGGCAGGAGTCGGGTGCCCGCTCCATACAGACTGCAGATTGTCGCCGCACTTGTCAGGTCCGGCCCTGCTTGCCCGAAGCCGGGCTAAGGGCCGGACAAATTCACCTGCCCGGTGCCCAAAACTGCTAGTCCCGGGCGTCGGACGATAGAAATTCCACATCCCTGTTAATAGAATGTGGCTGTGGCCTACAATACGTTGGACGAACCTCACAAACCCTAAGAAATCGTATGAGTGGACACCGTTTCAATGTCACACATAAATTTCCCAAACACAGCGTATCCAGACACGCAACTAAAAAACATAACAACAACTTCAAAGAATTCAGAATCACTGGAATCGAACAGATATCGGACAACTGCAATGATAGATTTGAAAGACTCTGTAGGAGAGAGTCATTTTGGATCTTCAAGATCAACACTTTAACCCCCTTGGGCCTTAATGAAAATATTGACAATATATAATAATTTATACACCCGGAATCCAACACTGGAAAATCTTCAGAAAACCACCAAATGGGAAATCATCCGAAAATCCCTAAATACCAACCACTCCACAACCCCAACACAATGCCCAACCCACGACATACTGTCCTCCAATCCAAAACCCAACAAAATACAGCCTATCACCCATTTTTCACAGGCAGCCCATCGAACACCACCTATCCCACATACATAGTGTACAGCATGTCATACACAACATAATACCAACTACACACACGTCTCTCGCAACCTACCCACAGGCCCCTTCCCCCCCCCCTTTTTTTAAGCGCTGCAGTACCATCATTAGAGATCACCGCTGCAGTCACATACAGCATGCCATCCACCAACAATCAATAACACCCATCTACAAGCCCATACATTCTAAAGCGCTGCAGTACCATCTTATGAAACCGCTGCTGTCACATCTATACACACAAGCGCTAACAAAACACCTCTCTCCACAAACTAAACCATGACAGCACCAAAGCATCCTTTTGCCATCCCCATATCCATATATACCAAAACACACCTACCATACCACACACCTGGTAATAACCAGCACAGCAATCCCCGTCCGATCATCCGGCAATAAGAGACAACTGCATCAAGGACCGAAACCCTCTCTTCTACAAATTAAAATAAAAATGGTTACAAACATGGATACGAAATAACCAGCCATGGTACCCACCATCTAGCAGAAAAAAGCGCAACGGCCCGACAAATGACATCTCACGCAGCATCTCTGTCAATAGGACATCTCCACCACCTGGCATCGGACACGCATCATCCAACCATTGCTAAAAACAGAAGTAACACATCTGACATACTCGCATCACCGCATAACACTATACCTCCTCATACAACATGGAACATTTTCGCAATCCTTGCTTTTAATGTATGGCCACATTTTACGGCTAAACAAAAGTGATTTTTTTTTTACTTTATGAATGAAACACTCCTATGTCATCAGACAGCGCCACTACAACACACCAGAGCGCAGCCTTATGACACTCTTTTTACCCATACAATTGTACTCTCTGGCGCCCATTTTAGAAACTATAAAAAGCCAGTGATAATGCTTTTATGTATGTATGCCATAATCATTGATAAAGAGATGCAAGACCTCGAAACGCATCTGATACGGCAATAAAGAACACTTTTAAATAACTGAGACTCACCACATCTTTATTCCATCTACGGTTGGCGCCGAACATCCCGGGAACCTTTTTTCCAGACCCTCGCAATCCTAATTTATTGACAGACCAGATATGATCTCTGATATTAATGAAAATTTGATATAGGCTCTCCTATATTATCCTTCTGCTATACAAGTGCCCAAGAAGTGCCCTTCGTCCATGAGGAAGTTCAAAGAAAACAGGCTAGAAAGGCCTCACATAGAGACGATCCAGAATCAGATATTTCCTCTGTAGAGGATTCTTTATTTTATGATACAGATTACCCTTCCTATTATCCTGAAACTGAGGGAAGTGATGATGATTATTTTGAGAAGTCTTTTGCCAAAGAATCTGATATTTCGGACAGTGCCGGCTCCATTCTTTGACCCCTTTCAAATTACTCACCCCCATTCTAAGGAATGGACCCCTAACCCACAAGTGGCAAAATTCTTATCCCTATGGATAAAAAAGGGGTTAGACAAGAAGGACAGGAATAAACTGCAGGCTGAATACCCCAGACCGTCCCTCCCTCTAAATGTTAGTCAAACCCCAGAAATTGACCCTATTCTACTAAGATTCCTTCAAAAATTGGGCAAAAACCCCAAGAAGGTCCCTAAAGCAGGTCCCTAAAGCACTGTCAAGAAAAATTTCTGGACCTATTAGGTTCTTTAAAGGGGTTCTCCGGTGCTTAAACATCTTATCCCCTATCCAAAGGATAGGGGATAAGATGCCTGATCGCGGGAGTCCCGCAGCTGGGGACGCAGCTGGGGACGCCTGTGATCATGCATGCGGCACCCCGTTTATAATCAGTCCCCGGAGCGTGTTCGCTCCGGGTCTGATTACGGGCGACTACAGGGCGGGGGGCATGTGACGTCACGCCTGCACCCCCGTGCGACATCACGCCCCCTCCTGCAGGCTTGCATTGAGGGGCGGAGCGTGACGTCGCACGGGGGCACAGGCGTGACGTCACATGCTGCCCGCCCTGTAGTCGCCCATAATCAGACCCGGAGCGAACACGCTCCGGGGACTGATTATAAATGGGGTGCCGCGTGCATGATCACGGGCGTCCCCAGCTGCGGGACTCCCGCGATCAGGCATCTCATCCCCTATCCTTTGGATAGGGGATAAGATGTTTAAGCACCAGAGAACCCCTTTAACAAAGATTCTCGACCTATCCAAAGAATGTATTGCTTCAGATACCCCTATTGATGTCAATATCCTTAGAGAATGGGCCCAGAGAGCAGTGTGTCTATTCAGGAACACCAACACTGCTCTATGTATTGAACGTCGCTGTTGGACCCCAATTGGGTAACCTAGCCTCAACTGAAATTTGACGGTCTCCTATTTGGGCCAATTTCATAAAGGAAATAAATAAGTATTTTGGCCTATTTTCTAGTTTAGATAAGGCTCAGACTTCCCTTAAAAAGATGTTTCCCAATAGGGTTTTTGGGAGGGCTGGGAAAGGTAGAGGCTGCTTTCCGAGCTGAGGCCCACAATGCCTTGAGGCTCATTCCACTATAGGCCTACATTCTCAATTCCTACCACACAAGCCCCACCCTTCTTTCCATACCGAGGTCGTACATGGAGACCTAGAGGGCCACATGGATCCTTCTGTTCCAGACCCCCTACAGGTAAACCAATCATGTCTGTCTTCTTCCCATATTCCAGTGGGCGGCAGACTCATTCATTTTTTCCGAAGTTGGAATCTCATATCTTCCGATCACTGGATTCTCAATACTGTGATGGGGTATCACATAGAATTTGTTTGCCACCCGGTTCAATGCCGTCTCCTTCATCCCATACATTTTTTTTGAAAAAAATCAATTAATTATTGATAGACTCAAGCATTTTTTCTGGCTCCCCTCCATTACAGGGCTCTTCATCGGTTGAAGATCCAACATCTGAGGGAAGGATTAGGGTATTCGGACGAAATTCTACTTTCTTTGTTCAGGAATGGAATGGCAAGACAATCTTCAATTCCAATCCAGATCTTGTCTTGGAATCAGTCGCCAGCCTCAAAGATTGGGGTCCACAATGCGGATCCCTTTCCCATAGGGGCAAATGGTCTCTTTCAGAGTCTTCTCTTCACATCAATTGCTTAGAGCTTTTGGCAGGCTTTTTTGCTCTGAAAAGATTTGCAAAAGACAGATCTCACTGTTGCGTCCTCCTTCGGATGGACAACATCTCCACGGTTCAATGCATCAACCGTCTTGGAGGTACGAAGTCTATAATGTTAGCCAATCTAGCAAAAGATTTTTTGCATTTCTGTCCGGACAGGAATATCATTATAAAAGCGGAATACCTTCCAGGCCTTTCCAATGCAATAGCAGATTTCTCAAATTCACATTATTTAGCCGATTCCAGCGACTGGAAGTTGGATCTTTTGATATTTCTAGTAAGGAATGAAAGATACAAAGGAGTTCTGCACTCATCGCTAAAATGCTGGCTGTATGCCTTCCATCTCGGGCTGATAATCTGGCACGGTTCTCAGGAAGGCATGGGGCGCTCAGAGGTGACTGCCGGCGGTTTCACGCATAGGAATGCGCTTCTTCCGGCCTCCGGAAGGCTGGAAGAAGCGCATTCCTATGTGTGAAACTGCCGGCAGTCGCCTCTGAGCACCCCACGCCATCCTGAGAACCGTGCCGAATTATCAGCGCGAGATGGAAGCTGTATAGCCAGCATTTTAGCGGTGAGGGCAGAACACCTTTGTATCTTCTTGCATTCATACTAGTGATTACTGTTCGTTTTGTTCTGCTGGAGTATTGTCTGGTTACCTGTCAAGGTGCCATATTGTCCATTCCGAAGGTCTGCTACTTAAGGTATCGGTCCCACTTGTTTTTCTTTAGTATTTCCTTTGATATTTCAACAACTCAATCTCCTTTGGGGTCCTCTTCATCTGGATCTCTTTGCCTCTCGCCTCAACCGCCAACTTCCTCTCTTCTTCAGTTGGCACCCAGATCCGGAGGCTTTAGGAATAGATGCTTTACCCCAAGTGTGGAAACAAGGGGCTCACTATACGGTCCCGCAATTTGCTCTGATCACCAAAGTTCTCGTTCAGGTTTCTCTTCCGAGAATCATTATGATTTCTCATTCTCTTCTTCTGGACCATTAGGGAATCCTCATCCCCTAATCCTATTGAATCAACTTCCTCTAGTTGCTTGGTTCATATCGGATCTTCCACATTTGAATCAGGATTTTCTCAATCTACTAGAGACATCCTTTCGGATGCCTGTGCTCCAGGTACCAGACTTGCTTACAGATCAGCCTGGAGCTTTTGGTCTGACTGGTGCTAGAGATGAGCGAATCAAAGCAGACAAAACCAAATTCATTACGAATTTCATGATTTATTCGATTTGCAACGAATGCGAATATCGCCGTGATTCTATTGCGCAAATCGCATAATTAAACTCCATTTTACAGCTTTCCAGGCTCCAGGACACCTAAAATGGCAGATCCACATGTCATTACATGGGGCAGGGGATGCTGGGAAGGCGGGAAGGCAAGGCAGGAAGGGAGGTAGGCGGGATGACCCTGAATCACGTGCGGGATGCAGCCTATCAGCATTCATTGACCCCTGTGATGTCACAGCCCTATATAATCGGCAGCCATCTTGCGGCTGCTCATTTCATGCCATATACACTGCAGAGATAGGACGGACTGTGTGTCTCTGTGTGTTACACAGAGACGCTGAATTGATTGCACCACAGCGTTCCACTGCCAACTGCTAGTTACATCAGCGTTGTGGACAGAGAGAAGAGCAGTGCGTGTTGTCACTGAGAAGGATTTTGACGCCAGCCATTAAGCTCCCCGTCACTTCATTCAGCATTCTATCAGACTGGCAGATAGCTTTTCGTTGCCTCATACATATCAACAAGCTGCCTGAACTTCATGAACCTTACCACAGGAGGCAGGAAAGGTTTTTCAGCGCAATTCTGTGTATTTTTCCCACAAGAAATCATCTGCTGCTTCTACTAGTCTGTAGACGGTATAAAAACCAGTTCACACCATTCTTAACACTCTGTGACAGAGTGCAATTTAGGGTTTAATCCCCTTTTCTTTGTGGTGCTGCACTGTTGTGTCCTGCTGCTGTGCAAAAATAAGTTTTTTCAGCAGACTGCAGTGCATTTGTCTGCCCTCATACATGCATACCACATACCTACATCAAAGCAGTCTACTATTTTGTATCTGTTAATCTGTAACAAGTCTAGATATTGGGAAAGTCCTGGCAAAAGTAATCACCGGCTGGTGTTTTACAAAAATACAGAGTTTTTTGGCGTATTGTAGCGCATTTCTTTGCCCTCATACGTGCATACCACATACCTACATCTAAGAAGTGTACCATTTTGTACCTGTTAATCTGTCAAGAGCCTACATACTGTGAGAGTCCAAGCAAAATTACTCACTGGCTGGTGTTTTACAAAAATACAGAGTTTTTTGGCGTATTGTAGCACATTTTTTTGCCTTAATCAGTGTATACCGCATACGTACATCTAAGTACTGTACCATTTAGTACCTGTTAATCTGTCAAGGGCCTACAAAGTCCAAGCAAAATTACTCACCGGCTGGTGTTTTTAAAAAAATACAAAAATGTTTTACAAAAATACAGAGTTTTTTGGCGTATTGTTGCACATTTTTCTGCCCTCATCTAAGTACATCTAAGTACTGTACCATTTAGTACCTGTTAATCTGTCAAGGGCCTACAAAGTCCAAGCAAAATTACTCACCGGCTGGTGTTTTTAAAAAAATACAAAAATGTTTTACAAAAATACAGAGTTTTTTGGCGTATTGTTGCACATTTTTCTGCCCTCGTCAGTGCATACCGCATACGTACATCTAATTAGTCTACCATTGTATACCTGTTAATCTGTGAAAGGCCTACATACTGTGAAAGTACAAGCAGTACTCACGGCTGGTGTTTTACAAAAATACTGAGTTTTTTGGCGTATTGTAGAGCATTTTTTTGCCCTCATATGTGCATACCACACACCTACATCTAAGTAGTGTACTATTTTTTACCTGTTAAACTGTCAAGGGCCTACATACCGTGAAAGTGCAAGAAAAAAATTACTCAGCGGCTGGTGTTTTCCAAAAAGACAGATTGTTTAGGCATATTGTAATGCATTTTTCTGTCCTCCTAAGTGCATAAAATAGTTAGTATGGTTGAAAAAAGATAACGGATATGTACGTCTAAGTATTGCACTATTTTGTGCCTGTTAATCTGTCAAGGGCCTACATATTGTGAAAGTCCAATCAATAATACTCATCGGCTGGTGTTTAACAAAACTTACAGAGTTTTTAGGCTCATTGTAGCGCATTTTTCTGCCCTCATAAGTGCATACCACATACCTACATCAAAGCAGTCTACTATTTTGTATCTGTAAATCTGTAACAAGTCTAGATACTGGGAAAGTCCAGGCAAAAGTAATCACCGGTTGGTGTTTTACAAAAATAAGTTTTCCAAGTGTACTATAGAGCCTTTTTTTTCTGTGATATGTGCATACCACAGACCTACAAATAAGTAGTGTGCTTTTTTGTACTTGTTAATCTGAAACAAACCTACATACAGTGAAAGGCCAGGGAATAGTAACCACTGGCTGGTGTGTTTAAAAAATACGTTTTCCAAGTGTACTATAGAGCCTTTTTCTTCTGTCATATGTGCATACCACATACCTACAAATAAGAAGTGTGCTTTTTTGTACCTGTTAATCTGAAACAAGCCTACATACAGTGAAAGGCCAGGTAATAGTAACCACCGGCTGGTGTGTTACGAAAATACGTTTTCCAAGTGTACTATAGATCCTTTTTTTCTGTCATATGTGCATACCAGACACCTACAAATAAGTAGTGTTCTTTTTTGTACATGTTAATCTGAAACAAACCTACATACAGTGAAAGGCCAGGGAATAGTAACCACCGGTTGGTGTGTTACGAAAATATGTTTTCCAAGTGTACTATAGATCCTTTTTTTCTGTCATATATGCATACCAGACACCTACAAATAAGTAGTGTGCTTTTTTGTACCTGTTAATCTGAAACAAACCTACATACAGTGAAAGGCCAGGGAATAGTAACCACCGGCTGGTGTGTTACGAAAATACGTTTTCCAAGTGTACTATAGATCCTTTTTTTCTGTCATATGTGCATACCAGACACCTACAAATAAGTAGTGTGCTTTTTTGTACCTGTTAATCTGAAACAAACCTACATACAGTGAAAGGCCAGGGAATAGTAACCACCGGTTGGTGTGTTACGAAAATATTTTTCCATGTGTACTATAGAGCATTTTTTTCTGTCATATGTGCATACCACATACCTAGAAATACGTAGTGTGCTTTTTTGTACCTGTTAATCTGAAACAAACCTACATACAGTGAAAGGCCAGGGAATAGTAACCACCGGCTGGTGTGTTACGAAAATACGTTTTCCAAGTGTACTATAGATCCTTTTTTTCTGTCATATGTGCATACCAGACACCTACAAATAAGTAGTGTGCTTTTTTGTACCTGTTAATCTGAAACAAACCTACATACAGTGAAAGGCCAGGGAATAGTAACCACTGGTTGGTGTGTTACGAAAATATGTTTTCCAAGTGTACTATAGAGCATTTTTTTCTGTCATATGTGCATACCACATACCTACAAATACGTAGTGTGCTTTTTTGTACCTGTTAATCTGAAACAAACCTACATACAGTGAAAGGCCAGGGAATAGTAACCACCGGCTGGTGTGTTACAAAAATACGTTTTCCAAGTGTACTATAGAGCCTTTTTTCTGTCATATGTGCCCACCACATAGCTACATCTAAGTAGTGTACTTTTTTGAATCTGTTAATCTGCAACAAGCCCACATACAGTGAAAGGCGTGTAGTGAAGCATATTTTACTCCCCTTGTATACGCACTAAGTATGTCAGGAAGAGAAGTGCCAGGACGGACTCATAGGAGTGGCAGAGGCCTAAATTTATCAAGCAGAGGTCACAGCAGACTAGGGGAGAGTGGCAGCAGGAGTCACAGCGTGAGGCCTGAGCTCCCGGTATCAGCTACCGGTTGTGTCTCTACCGACAACCCATCTGTAGTTGTGGATTGGATGACGCGGTCATCCAATTCATCACAAGTAACATCTGATACCCCAGTCAACAGTCGGTGGGTTCCTCAGACACAACCCTCAGTTGGCATGGCCCGGGAGCAGTCCCCAAATTGCCTTTGTCCTATGCTGTTCCCTCCCCTAAATAATTATCTTACAGAGTGGGTTCAGCTCCACTATTCAGTGAGGAAGATGTATTAGATGACAGTCAGCAGCTACTGCCCAGCCAAGAAGGGGAGGAGACATCTGCCGCTTCCTAGGCTAGGCGGGCAATTATTGATGAGGAGGGTGACGTGGGAGGTGGTGTTTCCAGCATTCAGGGTCCTGAATTATACGCTGTAGAGGAACCTGAGAAGGACATCAGTGACGTACAGACAGAACTCGATGAATATGAAGCCGATCGCACTTGGGAGCTGGGTGCAGAGGGGGCTTCATCATCATCAGCAGAAGAGGGTTGCAGGTTGCCTGTGAGGCAGCAGATGAGCCAGCAAGGTAGCATGGTTGGCAGTCAGCATAGTGGCAGAAGTGGAAATTCAGGAGCCAAACGTGCCCGGGCTAGGCCACCTGCTTCGCGGCAGCCTACCTTCCCGGGAGGTAGTGGAACAGGGGTTCCTGGAGACGGCGGCAGTAGCAGTCAATTATTGCTCACTGTTGGTGGTAAAATCAGATACTCAGCGGTCTGGCAGTTTTTCATCAAGCATCAGGAGGAAGTTAACACAGCCACATGCAAGATATGTCGGCAGAAGGTGAAGCGTGGACAGGGTAGCAATGTTGGCACCACGGCCCTGCATCAACATATGATGCGCCACCATAAAGCGGCCTGGGACAACCGTGGCTCATATGTGGTGGTCCAGCCTGCCGCATCACCCAGTAGCACGTCACTCCCTCTTTCAGCCAGCCAAGGGTCCCCCACCTCAGGCGAAGGGAACGGTGTGTCATACCTGCCTTCTGTCGCACCAGATGCTTCTGCTCCTCCTACTTGCCATTCCACCAACAATCCATAGGCGAAGCAATGTCCAAGAGACAACAGTATGCTCCCACTCATCCAATGGCGCAGAAGCTGAATGTCCTCCTTTACAAGTTGCTGGTGCTGCAGTCCCTCCCATTTAGTGGTGGACTCTGCACCTTTCAGAGAATTGATGGCTTGTGCCGAGCCAAGGTGGAGAGTCCCAAGCTGTCATTTCTTTGCGAAGAAGGCAGTACCAGCCCTGCATAATTTTGTGGAAGAGAAGGTGTGCCAGTCCTTGAGCCTGTCGGTGTGTTGAAAGGTGCATGGCAGTGCCGACGTGTTGAGCTGTAACTACGGGCAGGGACAATACATGTCTTTTACGGCCCACTGAGTAAATGTGGTTCCTGCACAGCCACAACAGCAACTTGGACAGGTCACACCGCTTCCTCCTCCACGCTCTTGGTCTCAGGCAGTTTGTCCTGTGACAGTGTGCGACTCCGACTCCTCATCCACCACTGTGTTCTCGGCCTCCACTGCACGTACAAATCTCATTGGCCCTTCATCGTACCATGTGTGTAGGGCACGGCTGTGTCACGCTTTTCTTCACATGGTTTGCATTGGCGAACGGAGTCACACAGGGGAGGAACTGCTAAAATTCATTCGTCAAGAAATCGGAGTATGGCTTACTCCACGAAAACTGGAAATGGGAATGATGGTGACCGACAACGGGAAGAACATCGAGTCCGTGCTGTTCTCATTGAGCCCAAGCGGGCCAGTGGCATCTGTCCGGATAATCCACCTGGCCTCGCTTCTCAGGAGATGTTGGTGTCTATTCACACCTCTAGGGGCATTGTCAACACGTTCTATCCCGGATGTTACACCCACCTAACTTGATAATATTACCTTTTAGATTATTTCTGCATTGTTTACAAGAACCGTAAGAAAAATTGCCTACAGGTCTGGAGTCTGTTAGCCAATTTGTATTGTTTTTTTTTTTTCTTTTTTTCTTTTTATTATAAAAATCCTGAATAGTTATGTTTTTACGATGTGTAACTATTGGGTTTAATGCTGTTAAGGATTGAGGATCCTCGTCCTGCTGTAACATGTACCAATGTTTGCGGATCGATTTCTTAATTATCTCATTCATATTAGTATTTTTAAAAGTGAATGTGAACCTATTGTTATCATTTTTGTTTTTATGTGAGTTTATAAGGGTATGTCTAGGAATTTGATCTACAGTCTGTCTAGCATCTTTGAGTACTTTCTCTGGATATCCTCTTCTTATTAGTCTGTCCTGTAGGGCATCTGCTTGTTCCTTGTATTTATCTGGATTATTATTAATTCTCTTGAGTCTTATAAATTGACTCTTTGGGATCGTGTTCTTTGTATGTATGGGATGGGAGGAGGCATAGTGTAGTATTGAGTTCCTGGATGTAGATTTCCTAAATCCTGACGTGATAATACAATCATCAATAATGTCTATTTGTACATCCAGGAACTCAAGAGACTTGTTTCCAAAAGTATATGTGAATGTCATGTTCATATCATTTTCATGGTTTAGATGATGAACAAATGAATCAAACTGTGCCTCTGTCCCATCCCATACTACGAAAAGATCATTCAACAAAACGAAGAAAAAGTTTAATGTATTTCACACAGGGGTTATTAATAGTGAACACATATCTTGACTCCAGAATGGCTAGATATATGTTCGCAAAGGAACAAGAGATGGGCGTACCCATGGCTGTTCTGAGCCTTTGTTTCAACCACTGTTCTCCATATAAGAAGCAATTATTATTTAAAATAAATGAGGTAGCTTCTGTAACAAAATCTATAAGAGCTGGAGATTTGTCAGAGATGGTCAGGAACTGACGGAGAGCCTGCACACCCGCACCTCGTGCCCTATAGTAGCCGGAATAGAATCTCCCACTTCATATCTGTCTGGTTATATAGATTGGCTTATATCTCCACTTCTCCCTCACATTCCATCATACTTAAAAGATACCGGAGAACTCATTTCAGCATTGGATACTTTCCACTGGCAAGAAACTTACACTTTGGCATCAATTGACTTAGAGAGCCTGTACACCCGCATTCCACAGGGTGCGGGTGTGCAGGCTCTCCGTCAGTTCCTGGCCATCTCTGACAAATCTCCAGAACAGTGGTTTAAACAAAGGCTCGGAACAGCCATGGGTACGCCCATCTCTTGTTCCTTTGCGAACATATATCTAGCCATTCTGTCATCAAGATATGTGTTCACTATTAATAACCCCTATGTGAAATACATTAAACGTTTTCTTCGTTTTGTTGACGATCTTTTCGTAGTATGGGATGGGACAGAGGCACAGTTTGATTCATTTGTTCATCATCTAAACCATGAAAATGATATAAACATGACATTCACATATAATTTTGGAAACAAGTCTCTGGAGTTCCTGGATGTACAAATAGACATTATTGATAATTGTATTATCACGTCAGGATTTAGGAAATCTACATCCAGGAACTCAATACTATACCATGCCTCCTCCCATCCCATACATACAAAGAATGCAATCCCAAAGAGTCAATTTATAAGACTCAAGAGAATTTATAATAATCCAGATAAATACAAGGAACAAGCAGATGCCCTACAGGACAGACTAATAAGAAGAGGATATCCAGAGAAAGTACTCAAAGATAGATCAAATTCCTAGACATACCCTTATTAACTCAAATAAAAACAAAAATGATAACAATAGGTTCACATTCACTTTTAAAAATACTAATATGAATGAGATAATTAAGAAATCGATCCGCAAACATTGGTACATGTTACAGCAGGACGAGGATCTTCAATCCTTAACAGCATTAAACCCAATAGTTACACATCGTAAAAACATAACTATTCAGGATTTTTATAATAAAAAGAAAAAAAGAAAAAAAAACAATACAAACTGGCTAACAGACTCCAGACCTGTAGGCAAAGTTTCTTGCGGTTCTTGTAAACAATGCAAAAATAATCTAAAAGGTAATATGATCAAGTTAGGTGGGTGTAACATCCAGTTAAAACTATTTTTACCTGCAAGACAAGTTATGTAGTCTATTGCTTAGTCTGCACATGTGGGCGATTTTATGTGGGGAAGACTATCTGGCCCCTCTATCATAGAGTTAGAGAACACCTTAAGTCATTATCTACTGGAATAGGGGCATAACCCCGATGATATAACATTTTCAGGAATAGAATGTGTTGACAATGCCCCTAGAGGTGTGAATAGACACCAACAACTCCTGAGAAGCGAGGCCAGGTGGATTATCCGGACGGATGCCACTGGCCCGCTTGGGCTCAATGAGAAACTGGAATATGGAGCGGTATTATAAGATGTAATGATACTGTACTGTTGATTCGCTTGATAGGAAGCTGCTTTTAATGTTTGTACAATAAATTTTGTAATATGTTTTTGTACCTGAGTAGAGAGCCAATGACCTGCAATTTACCTGCAGCTTCACTGGGCCTTACCTGTTTTAAAGCACACCCCTTCCCGTGACCTCACTATCCCGGTCTGATGAAGCGCCTCGTCGCCAAACGGTCCAGTCACTGAGAGGATACCCCCGCCTCCTACGTTCACTCTCCCCTGCTTGTTTTTTATAGTTGAAGATATGGAATGAAGAACCACTTGCAAAGAATACCTGGGTCGGTGTGGTGAGTTGCTCCGTTTTTTTTATCTCTCTGTTATACACATATTGAATGGACTTGTCTTAAACGTAGAGCACCACTGAAGTCCCTCCAGCAGTTGCAAGGGAAGACACAGGAAAACCGAGTATATTGCTATATCCCAAGTGCTAATAGAGGTGGTGCCGAGTCCTTCTTTACTTGAGTGAGACTTGTAAATTACTTTTATTAAAAAATCTTAATCTTTCCAGTGCTTTTTAGGGTCTGTATACTACAGATGAAATGGTTTTCTTTTTGGTTTTCCGTTTTTGCACTTTCGTTTTTCCTCCTTACCTTTAAAAAACCATAACCCTTTCAATTTTGCACCTAAAAATCCATATTATAGCTTATTTTTTGTGCCACCAATTTTACTTTGCAGTGACATCAGTCATTTTACCCAAAAATCTACGGCGAAACGGAAAAAAAATCATTGTGAGACAAAATTGGAAAAAAAAATGCCATTTTGTAACTTTTGGGGGCTTCTTTTTCTACGCAGTAAATTTTTCGGTAAAATGACACATTCTCTTTATTCTGTAAGTCCATACGATTAAAATGATACCCTACTTATATCGGTTTGATTTTGTCGTACTTCTGAAAAAAATCATAACTACATGCAAAATTTATACGTTTAAAATTATAACTTTTTTATTTTACTGCATATGGGTCGGTATGAGGGCTCATTTTTTGCGCCGTGATCTGAAGTTTTTAGCGGTACCCATTTTGTATTGATCGGACTTGTTGATCACTTTTTATTCATTTTTTCATTATATAAAAAGTGACCAAAATTGCACTATTTTGGACTTTTGATTTTTTTTGCGCGTACGCCATTGAACGTGCGGTTTAATTAACCATATATTTTTATAATTTGGACATTTCATGCGGCGATACCACATATGTTTATTTTTAGTTTTATTTACACAGTTTTTCTTTTTCAAATGGGAAAAGGGGGGTGATTCAAACTTTTAATAGGGGAGGTGTTAAATGATCTTTATTCACTTTTTTTTTTTCACTTTTTTTTGCAGTGTTATAGCTTCCATAGGGACCTATAACACTGTTCACCCTGATCTTTTACATTGATCACTGGTTTATCATAGGAAACCAGTGATCGATGATTCTGCCGCTTGACTGCTCATGCCTGGATCTCAGGCACTGAGCAGTCATTCGGCGATCGAACAACAGGAGGCAAGGTAGGAGACCCTACCGCAGCGATCCCGAACAGCTCCCTGAGCTAACCGGCATGGTTTCACTTTCACTTTAGACGCAGCGTTCAACTTTGAACGGCGCGTCTAAAGGGTTAATAGCGCGCAGCACCGCGATCACTGCCGCGCGCTATTAGCCACGGGTCCCAGAAGTTGTTAGAGGCCAGGTCCTACCCGCTATGACGCGGGGCCACGTCGCGGCCCCGCGTTATAGAAAGGGAAAGGACTCAGGACGTACTGGTACTTCCTTGGTCCTTAAGGGGTTAAATAAAATTATGTCAACAAAAATAAATATAAACATATGTGGTATCGCTACACAGTGGCGTCTCTATGGGGGCCAAAGGGGGCCACGGCCCCCCCTACATCATGATTGCCCCCCCCCTTGTGCCCCCCCCTAGCAGCAGTAGGTCACTAGCAGCTCTCATGGCCATCAGGGGGGTACAGCTAGTTCACCCGTAAGGGGCCCGAGCCCCCGCTGCACCCGACGCCCCCCGGAGCCATCTACTCCGCCATCCTTTTTTTTTTAATAAACCTTCAGCCTGCAGCCCTGTCACCACGCAGGGGCCACGCTATGCAGACTGGGAAGAGCAGACAGGAAGCTCCTCCCCCTCTCTCACTCCCCTGTATGCTGCTGCTGGACCTTGTGGAGCAGGCCCGCTGTGTGTATACAGGCCCGGAAACCACCAGTAGGGAAGACTTACCTGCCCAGTGCCCACTGCTGATGCTGCCCTTTTAAAGTAAGTAACTTGCTTGGGGGAGAGGGGGAAAGTTGTAGTTCGGGAGACAGTGGGAGGTAGTTCAGTGTTTCCCAACCAGGGGGCCTCCAGCTGTTGCAAAACTACAACTCCCAGCATTCCTTTGGCTTTATGAGCATACTGGGAGTTGTAGTTTTGCAACAGCTGGAGGCCCCCAGGTTGGGAAACACTGATTTATCTATCCATCTATCTATCTATCAATCTCCTATCTATCTATCTCCTATCTATCTATCTCCTATCTATCTATCTATCTATCTATCTCATATCTATCTATTTCCTATCTATCTATCTCATATCTATCTATCTCCTATCTATCTATCTATTTCCTATCTATCTATCTATCTATCTATCTCATATCTATCTATCTATTTCCTATCTATCTATCTATCTATCTCATATCTATCTATCTATATATCCATCTATCTCATATCTATCTCCTATCTATCTATCTATCATCTATCTATCTCATATCTATCTATCTATATCATATCTATCTATCTATCATCTATCTATCTCATATCTATCTATCTATCCATCTATCTCATATCTATCTCCTATCTATCTATCTATCTATCTATCTATCTATCATCTATCTATCTCATATCTATCTATCTATCATCTATCTATCTCATATCTATCTATCTCATATCTATCCATCCATCCATGCATCTAACTTTCTATCTGTCTATCTATCTATCTTTCTCATATCTATCTATCTCATATCTATCTATCTAACTAAGATAGATGAGAGATAGATAGATGAAAGATAGATATGAGAGATAGATAGGTAGATAGATGATATATAGATAGATAGATACATAAATATATAGATAGATAGATATGAGATAGATAAATAGATGATATATAGATAGAGAGATGATATATAGAAAGATACATAAATAGATGGATAGATAGATGATAGACAGATCGATAGATAGATGATAGATACATAGATATGATATAGATAGATAGATGATAGATAGATATGATATAGACAGATAGATAGATGATGGTTAGATAGATAGAGAGATAGATGGATATGATATAGATAGATGGATATGATATAGATAAATTTATATGATATAGATAGATAGGAGAAAGATAGATAGATAGATAGATAGATAGATCAGTTTCCCAACCAGGGGGCCTCCAGCTGTTGCAAAACTACAACTCCCAGCATTCCTTTGGCTTTATGAGCATACTGGGAGTTGTAGTTTTGCAACAGCTGGATGCCCCCTAGTTGGGAAACACTGATCTATCTATCTATCTATCTATCTATCTATCTATTATCTATCTATCTATCCATCTATCTCCTATCTATCTATCTCATATCTATCTTATGTCTATCTATATCATATCTATCTATCTCATATCTATCTATCTATCCATCTATTTATGTATCTATCTATCTTTCTATTTATCTATATATCTATCTCATATCTATCTCAGATAGATGAGAGATAGATGAAAGATAGATAGATATGAGAGATAGATAGATAGATAGATAGATGATATAGATAGATAGATACATAAATAGATGGATATATAGATAGATATGAGATAGATAGATAGATAAATAGATGATAGATAGATATGATATAGATAGATAGATAGATAGGAGATAGATGGATATGATATAGATAGATTGATATGATATACAGTGGACCCAGGTTCCAAGTATGCAGGCACCCCGACTTCTCTCTAATCTCTGGATTTTGGTTGTGCCGTTTTTATTTGTTTTAGATAGATAGATAGAAAGAGATAGTATCTATCTATCTATCTATCATCTATTTATCTATCTTTCTATCTATCTCATATCTATCTATATATCCATCTATCTATCTATATTTCATCTATCTATCTATCTATCATATCTATCTTTCATCTATCTATCTATATCTCATCTATCTCTCATCTATATGAGATAGATATGAGATAGATAGATAGATAGATAAATAGAAAGATAGATAGATACATAAATAGATAGATGGATATAGATAGATGGAGGGATATATAGATAGGAGATAGATAGATAGATAGATAGATAGATAGATAGATGATTGATAGATAGATAGATCAGTGTTTCCCAACCAGGGGGCCTCCAGCTGTTGCAAAACTACAACTCCCAGTATGCCCATACAGCCAAAGACATGCTGGGAGTTGTCATTTTGGAATAGCTAGAGGCCCCCTGATTGGGATACACTGATCTATCTATCTATCTCATATCTATCTATCAATCTATATTATCTAAGTGTTTTATTCCCCCATGTATGTGTGACGTTCCAATAGCATCCCGCCATCTTCATCATACGTACAGTTGTACATTCTGTAGTCTCTGTGACATCACTGTGCTTCATAATAAACTGTGACATCACTGTGCTTCATAATAAACTGTGACATCACTGTGCTTCATAATAAACTGTGACATCACTGTGCTTCATAATAAACTGACATCACTGTGCTTCATAATAAACTGTGACATCACTGTGCTTCATAATAAACTGCGACATCACTGTGCTTCATAATAAACTGACATCACTGTGCTTCATAATAAACTGTGACATCACTGTGCTTCATAATAAACTGTGACATCACTGTGCTTCATAATAAACTGTGACATCACTGTGCTTCATAATAAACTGTGACATCACTGTGCTTCATAATAAACTGACATCACTGTGCTTCATAATAAACTGTGACATCACTGTGCTTCATAATAAACTGTGACATCACTGTGCTTCATAATAAACTGTGACATCACTGTGCTTCATAATAAACTGTGACATCACTGTGCTTCATAATAAACTGTGACATCACTGTGCTTCATAATAAACTGACATCACTGTGCTTCATAATAAACTGTGACATCACTGTGCTTCATAATAAACTGTGACATCACTGCGCTTCATAATAAACTGTGACATCACTGTGCTTCATAATAAACTGTGACATCACTGTGCTTCATAATAAACTGACATCACTGTGCTTCATAATAAACTGTGACATCACTGTGCTTCATAATAAACTGTGACATCACTGTGCTTCATAATAAACTGTGACATCACTGTGCTTCATAATAAACTGTGACATCACTGTGCTTCATAATAAACTGTGACATCACTGTGCTTCATAATAAACTGTGACATCACTGTGCTTCATCCTGTAATTTGATGTCACTGTGTATAACAACCCTGTAGTGACATCACAGTTTATTATTCTTGAACGCTGACTTCACTGTGTATATTTTCCCGGTACAGTGACATCACTGTATAGTTACCCTCTACTGTGACAACACTGCGTTTATTAACCCTGTAGTGGCAAAACTGTTTATTGTCCCTGTACAGAGACATTACTGTTTATATTAACTCTGAACTGTGATGTCACTGTGCATATTTACCCTGTATTGTCACTCGCAGTGCAAGGTAAATATGTACAGTGACATTAGGGTATACAGGCTTAATATATACAGTGATGTCACAGTGCAGTGTAAGTATCAACAGTGATGTTGCAGTATAGAGATAACACACAGTGATGTTATAGTTCAGAGATAATACACACAGTGATGTCACAGTACGGGGATAATACACACAGTGATGTCACAGTACAGGGATAATACACAAAGTGATGTCACAGTACAGGGATAATACACACAGTGATGTCACAGTACAGGGATAATATACACAGTGATGTCACAGTACAGGGATAATACACAGTGATGTCACAGTACAGGGATAATACACACAGTGATGTCGCAGTACAGGGATAATACACACAGTGATGTCACAGTACAGGGATAATACACACAGTGATGTCACAGTACAGGGATAATACACAGTGATGTCACAGTACAGGGATAATACACAGTGATGTCACAGTACAGGGATAATACACACAGTGATGTCGCAGTACAGGGATAATACACACAGTGATGTCACAGTACAGGGATAATACACACAGTGATGTCACAGTACAGGGATAATACACACAGTGATGTCACAGTACAGGGATAATATACACAGTGATGTCACAGTACAGGGATAATACACACAGTGATATCGCAGTACAGGGATAATACACACAGTGATGTCACAGTACAGGGATAATACACACAGTGATGTCACAGTACAGTGATAATACATACAGTGTTGTCACAGTACAGGGATAATATACACAGTGATGTCACAGTACAGGGATAATACACAGTGATGTCACAGTACAGGGATAATACATACAGTGATGTCACAGTACAGGGATAATATACACAGTAATGTCACAGTACAGGGATAATACACACAGTGATGTCACAGTACAGGGATAATACACACAGTGATGTCACAGCACATGGATAATACACAGTGATGTCACAGTACAGGGATAATACACACTGTGATGTGTACAGCTGGTATCTACCACTATAAGGCCAGTGTATGTGGGAGTATTGGTATTTGTAAAATGAATTTTATACAGTAACAATTGGTGTTAGTCAGTCACAATGGTAGTGGTGGTCATGGTGTGGCAGTATTATTTGTTTCTTGCTAGTAACGCACACAACTAACAGTAAGCACCTTTTGTCTGGAGGTGCTGACCATTTTTATTTTTTTGTTCTGGTATTATCAGTAATATTGGTGTCAGTAACAGTATGACCATAATATGTATGATGACAATATTTCCTCCCTGTATACTGGTATTATTGGTAATATTGGTCTCAGTATACAGGATTTGGTCAGTTACAGTATGATGGTTATATGTATGGTGATAATATTCCTCCTTGTATACTGATATTATTTGTAATATTAGTCTCAGTATACAGGTCATTGTTCGCACTAGCGTCTAGCTCACCGGTGCGGCATGGAGCCACTTTGCCTGCACACCCTGGAATTAAGGGTACGTTCCCACACGGCGTATTTGCTGCGTATTTGCTGCTGCATATTTTATTTTACCTGTTGAAGTCAATGGGTAGGAAAATACGCAGCACCAAATACGCAGCAAATACGCAGCAAAATACGCCACGTGGGAATGCACCCTTAAGCATGTAGTCTTGCAAAAGATTGGTGAGTTGCCTGTAATTTTTCTACATCATTGCGATTGGATGAACGCTTCTATCTACACATATATTACTTATGTTAATGTTTGACAGGGAACTGGCCAAAAAATAAGTGACATGTCACTTCTTCTCCACGTAGACACATGCTGAAGCTGCCTTTGAAGTCAATGGCTTGGATATAATTTGCACGTGCAATGTATAAATGTGGTGTTGTTATAATTGCCCCCCCCTACGTTTGTCCTGGCCCCCAGTGTGCCCCCCCAAAATTTGAAAGCTGGAGACGCCACTGTCGCTACATGCGTAATGTCCGAACTGTTGAAATATAACATTAATTAAACTAAATAGTGAATTATGTAAAAGTGAAAGTGGTTTCACATACCAGAAAAAAAAATAATAATAAAAATAGTATCAATAAAAACCAAAGACCATGGTGCGAAAATGAGCCCTTACACACAAAGAAAAGAGTTATGGGCGTCAGGAGAGGACAATTTTAGACATACTAATTATCGTACAAAAAGTTATAATTTTAATTTATATTTAATTAAAATAAAACAAAACCTATACCACGTTTTTGCAATACAGTTCCCGTATACGTTTTCTATGGGAAAACCGTATGGAACCGTATTGAAAACCGTATGCATTGACTCTCCATTGAAAACTGTATGCCAAAAGATGCATCAGGTTGTGTCCGTTTTGCATCCTGTACGGTTTTGTCAGTTTTTGATCCCGTACCCAAAACCGTAGTCTACCACGGTTTTTGGTCCGGGTGAAAAACTGTATTAAACTGTATACGTTTTTTTTTTTTTTAACATGGGAGTCAATGGGAACTTTACAGAACTGTATGTACATACGGTTCCATCCGGTTTTCACCATACGGTTTTTGACTTTGCACAGTTTTTTTTTAAATTTCAATCAAACAAGTGAAACTTTATTCAAAATGTGGTGAAAAGTTAAATGTATATGTATTTTTCTTTAAAAACTGATGCAACCAGACATCATTTTTCAAACCGTATACGGTTTTTAATTGTATACGGGTTGAAATTTGGACA
Source organism: Hyla sarda (assembly GCF_029499605.1). NCBI lineage: Eukaryota > Metazoa > Chordata > Amphibia > Anura > Hylidae > Hyla > Hyla sarda. Next base: position 357,992,465 of record NC_079192.1, read on the forward strand.
CACGTTTTGATACTGTTTAGTCAGGTTTTGAGGAATCCGTTTTTCATCAAAAACCTGTGACGGGAACTGTATTGCAAAAACGTGGTGTGAATGCACCCTTATAAAGATAATGAGGGAGATTTATCAAGGGATTAAGCATCTTTGTTTGCTTACAAAAGTCGCACAAAAAGTCGCAAGTGCGCCTCCATTTCTAGTTATTCCTCCAAATGTCAAGATAACTCTTATTATTACAAAAGTTTAGGTGGAAACTGTAGAATCTGTCCAGCAGGTTCATCAGAGACATACTGAATCATAGTGTTACTTTAATAGACAGGAAATGGCCGCAGAGCAGAGACAGGGTGCCTTGTTAGTTAGTTGGTGCTTTTAATGTTTTAAAAGACGGAATCAAATTTTTTTGAGAAATGCATTATAATGTGTCTAACATTTTTAGAAAAGTAGAACAGCTATAGGTAATAGCTTATTTAACCTGTCACCATGCTTTTACTACCATTTTCCAGCAGTGTATCTCTCAGAGGGCAGCTAAAAGAAATGCATTATATGTCCATTCCTCTTTGCACCCAATAAAATCATGCAAAGAGAGGAAATCTAAGCATTTCAGCGAATCAAGAAATATAAAAAATACTATCTAATAGGCCCCTGATTTTACAGTTAGGATGTTAGTCATATGGACACATTTTAATATTACTTGATATTTTGATAATTAGAGGAAAATATCCTAAAGCTAGCTATACACATAGGATAATAAAGATTTGGCCAACACCTATCTCATTAAGTGCCTTATAAATTTATAATCTTGCACTGGCCAACCATGCATGCTTACAGAGAGGTAAGCCAATTTCAGATGGTTCTGGTAGTACGTCAAAGGGAATATATGATTATATAACCACTGTGTAATATCAATGACTAGTTTATATTTGGCTAGAAGGCCAAGCAATAAATGCAGTATTAGGCTAGGTTCACAACTTGTATTTTGGTGCTTAAAAACTCTGTTTATTTTATGAGCAAAATCAGTCTAAAATGTTCAGGCATTTTTTAATGCATTCAGATTTTTGCCTGCTGTTTTTTCCGTTCTTTGTTAATTAGGCTGCTGCCTAATAAAACACACCCTTGGGAGGAGTTATAAATTCACCATGAAATTGTGACAGTCAACATGGTAATAAAAATACAGTTGCTGATGGACTAATGAATAAAGCTTCCCTCTCTTTTCCTGAGCACAGTTAGGAAATAAACTTTTATAGACACAATCCTGTGCACTCACAAATGTCGCACAGCATGTGTGTTCAATTTGTAATCCACAGGTAGCACTACACAGTGTGAATAGCCTCTTAAAGAGGTACTCCACTGGAAAACATTTATTTATTTATTTTTACCAACTGGTGCCAGAAAGTTAAACAGATTTTTAACCCCTTAAGGACCGTTTTTTTTTTTTTTTTTTCGTTTTTGCACTTTCGTTTTTTGCTCCTTGCCTTTAAAAAATCATAACTCTTTCAATTTTGCACCTAAAAATCCATATGATTGCTTATTTTTTGCGCCACCAATTCTACTTTGTAATGACGTCAGTCATTTTGCCCAAAAATCTACTATGAAACGGGGAAAAAAATCATTGTGAGACAAAATTGAAAAAAAAAAAACACGCAGTTTTGTAACTTTCGGGGGCTTCCGTTTCTACGTAGGAAATTTTTTCGGTAAAAATTACACCTTATCTTTATTCTGTAGGTTCATACGATTAAAATGATACCCTACTTATATAGGTTTGATATTGTGGTACTTCTGGAAAAAATCATAACTTCATGCAGGAAAAATAATACGATTAAAATTGTCATCTTCTGACCCCTATAACTTTTTTATTTTTCCGCGTATGGGGCGGTATGAGGGTTCATTTTTTGCACCGTGGTCTAAAGTTTTTAGCGGTACCATTTTTTCATGATATAAAAAGTGACCAAAAATGCACTATTTTGGACTTTGGATTTTTTTTGCGCGTATGCCATTGACAGTGCGGTTTAATTAACAATATATTTTTATAATTCCAACATTTCCGCACGCGGCGATACCATATATGTTTATTTTTATTTACACTGTGTTTTTTTTTTTTTTAAATGATCTTTATTCACTTTTTTTTTTCACTTTTTTTTTGGAGTGTTATAGCTCCCATAGGGACCTATAAAACTGCACACACTGATATTTTACATTGATCACTGGTTTCTCATAGGAAACCAGTGATCGATGATTCTGCCACTTGACTGCTCATGCCTGGATCTCAGGCACTGAGCACTCATTCAGCGATCGAACAGCGAGGAGGCAGGTAGGGACCCTCCAGCTGTCCTGTAAGCTGTTCTGGATGCCGCGGCTATCCCGCGGCTATCCCGAACAGCCCACTGAGCTAACCGGCACTTTTTACTTTTACTTTTAGCCGCATGGCTCAGCTTTGAGCGCGCGGCTAAAGGGTTAATAGCGTGCGGCACCTCGATCAGTGCCGCACGCTATTAGCGGCTGGTCCCGGCTTCACTATGACGCCGGGCCCGCCGTGATATGATGCGGGGTCACCGTGGGACGCCGCGTTATATCACGGGAGCGGGACCAAGGACGTACTCATACGTCCTTGGTCCTTAAGAGGTTAAATTACTTCTATTTAAAAATCTTAATCCTTCCAATCAGCTGCTATTTGCTCCACAGGAAGTTCTTTTCTTTTTGGATTTCCTTTCTGTCTGACCACAGTGCTCTCTGCTGACACCTCTGTCCATGCCAGGAACTGTCCAGAGCAGTATAGATTTGCTTTGGGGATTTGTCACTGTTCTGAACAGTTCCTAAAATGGAGAGAGGTGTCAGCACTGAGCACTGTGGTCAGACAGAAAGGAAATCCAAAAAGAAGAGAACTTCCTATGGAGCAAAAAGCAGCTGATAAATAATGTAAGGATTAAGATTTTTTTATGGATGTAATTTACAAATCTGTTTAACTTTCTGGCACCAGTTGATTTAAAGAAAAATGTTTTCCAGCGGAGTACCCCTTTAAGGGGGATACTCCTCAGGAAAACATTTTAGTATTTTTTTGTAAATCGACTAATGACAGAAAGTTTTGTAATTTACTTCTAATTAAAAATCTTAATCCTTCCAGTACTTATTAGCTACTGTATGCTCCACAGGAAGTTCTTTTCTTTTTGAATTTACTTTCTGTCTGACCACAGTGCTCTTTGCTGACACCAGGTTTGCTATAGGGATTTGCTCCTACTCTGGGCATTTCATGACATGGCACAGGTGTCAACAGAGAGCACTGTGGTCAGATAAAAAAGAAAATTTTAAAATAAAAGAACTTTGTAGTATACAGCAGCTGATAAGTATTGAAAGGGTTAAGATTTTTAAATAGAAGTAATTTACAAATCTGTTTAACTTTTTTGGCACCAGTTGATTTAAAAAAAAAAAAAAAAAGTTTTCCAGTGAAGTACTCCTTTAAGGACCATGACAATTTTCACATTAGGACCAGAGTGTTTTTTTTGCACATCTGACCACTGTCACTGTAAGCAATAATAACTCTGGGATGCTTTTACCTTTCATTCTGATTCCGAGATAGTTTTTTCATGACATATTCTACTTTATGTTAGTGGTAAAATTTTGTCGATACTTGCATCATTTCTTGGTGAAAAATTCCAAAATTTTTATGAAAAAAATTTAACTTTTGCAAGCTCTGAAAGCTCTCTGCTTGTAAGGAAAATAGACATTCCAAGAAAATTATATTTTGATTCACAAATACAAAATGTCTACTTTATGTTTGCATCATAAAGTTGCCATGTTTTTACTTTTGGAAGACATCAGAGGGCTTCAAAGTTCAGCAGCAATTTTCCAATTTTTCAAAAAAAATTCAAAATCTGAATTTCTCATGGACCAGTTCAGGTTTGAAGTGCATTTGAAGGGTCTTTATATTAGAAATACCCCATAAATGACCACATTATAAAAACTGCACCCCTCAAAGTATTCAAAATGACATTCAGTAAGTGTGTTAACCCTTTAGGTGTTTCACAGGAATACAGTGGGGATCAAAAGTTTGGGCACCCCAGGTAAAAATTTGTATTAATGTGCATAAAAAAGCCAAGGAAAGATGGAAAAATCTCCAAAAGGCATCAAATTACAGATTAGACATTCTTATAATATGTCAACAAAAGTTAGATTTCATTTCCATCATTTACACTTTCAAAATGCATGTATGTAAATAAAATGTATGACCCCGTATGAGCATGGATTTATGAGGGATCGGTCCTGTCAAACTAACCTGATCAGCTGGATGTTGTATATCTGGATTTTTTAAAAGCATTTGATAAGGTTCCACATAAAAGGTTGGTGCATAAAATGAGAAGGTGTGGGCTGGGGGAGAATGTGTGCAAGTGGGTAAGTAACTGGCTCAATGATAGGTAACAGAGGGTGGTTATTAATGGTACATTTTCTGATTGGGTGACTGTTACTAGTGGGGTACCACAGGGGTCAGTCTTGGGTCCTGTCATATTTAATACATTAATTAATGACCTTGCAGGGGTTGAATAGTAAAGTAGCAATCTTTGCAGATGACACTAAACTCTGTAAAGCGGTAAACACATTAGAGGACAGTGAACTGTTACAAATGGATCTGGATAGGTTGGAGGTTTGGGCTGGGAAGTGGCAGATGATGTTCAACACTGATAAATGTAAGGTAATGCACATTGGGAAGAAAAATCCGGGCTGGGAGTATGTATTAAATGGGAGAACACAATTTAGCTGTAGTGACCAGTGTCACTGCGGCAGCTGCGGCCAAGGCTAATAAAATCATGGGGTGCATTCAAATATGGGCATAGATGCCCACGACAAGGAAATAATTCTACCGCTGACCACACATGGAATACTGTGTACAGTACTGGGCACCAGTGTACAAGAAAGATATAGTGGAGCTGGAGAGGGTTCAAAGACGGGCAACCAGAGTAATACGGGGAATGGAAGGACTACAGTACCCAAAAAGATTATCAGAATTAGGGTTATTTAGTTTAGAAAAAAGGCGGCTTAGGGGAGACCTAATAACTATATATAAATATATCAGGGGACCGTACAGAGATCTCTCCCATGATCTATTTATACCCAGGACTGTATATATAACAAGGGGGCATTGTCTATGTCTAGAGGAAAGAAGGTTTCTGTCAGGATTCGGCAGGCTGGTGGTGGATCCACTGTGTCAGAGAGGGATTGGCATGGACCGTACCGGAGGACCGGTTCTAAGTTGCTACTGGTTTTCACCAGAGCCCACCGCAAAGCGGGATGGTCTTGCTGCGGCGGTAGCAACCAGGTCGTGTCCATCGGTCGCGGCTCAACCTCACTGACTGCTGAGACTGGCGTGGTACAGGAGGACTAGACAGAGGCGAGGTCAGACATAGCAGAAGGCCAGGGCAGGCGGCAAAGGTTCGTAGTCAAGGGCAACGGCAGAAGGTCTGGAAACACTGGTAAAGGCACTCACAAAACGCTTTCACTAGGCACTAAGGCAACAAGATCCGGCAAGCACCGGAAGGGGAAGTGGGTTATATATGCCTGGAGCAGATGGAAGCTAATTGACACTGATTGGGCCAGGCACCAATTAATGGTGCACTGGCCCTTTAAATCTCAGAGAGCCGGCGCTCACGCGCCCTAGAGAGCGGGGCCGCGCGCGCCGGGACGTGACAGCCGGGGAACGGGACAGGTGAGTAGATTGGGATGCGACCCGCGGGCGGGCGCGTCCTGCTACGCGGATCACATCCCCGCCGGCAGTGACAGTGCAGCGCTCCCGGTCAGTGGGTCTGACCGGGGCGCTGCAGAGGGGAGAACAGCGCGAGCGCTCCGGGGAGGAGCAGGGACCCGGAGCGCTCAGCGTAACAGTTTCTACACCAGCACAGACGGGGGTTCTTTACTGTAAGAGCAGTGAGACTGAGGAATTCTCTCCCGGAGGAGGTGGTCATGGTAAACTCTGTAATAGAGTTCATAAAGGGTCTGGATGCATTTTTGGAGAGTAATAACATTGCTGGTTATGTATACTAGATTGATAGGGACAGAAGGTTGATCTAGGAATTTATTCTGACTGCCATATTTGGAGTCGGGAAGGAATTTTTACCTCTAGTATGAGTTTTTTTTTTTGCCTTCCTCTGGATCAACTCAACTCAATAGGGACTTATTAGGGTTATAGGTTGAACTTGATGGACTCTGGTCTTTTTTCAACCTTATGAACTATGTTACTATGTAAAATAGCAGAAAACTTGCCCCATTTGGCAAGTATCACAGCTTGTAAACGCTTTTTGTAGCCAGCCAAGAGTCTTTCAATTCTTGTTTTAGGTATCTTTTCCCATTCTTCCTTACAAAAGTCTTCCAGTTCTTTGAGATTTCTGGGCTGACTGTCACGCACTGCTCTTTTAAGGTCTATTCATAGATTTAAAATTATGTTGAGGTCAGGAGATTGTGAAGGTCATGGCAAAACCTTCAGTTTACGCCTCTTGATGTAATCACCCCTGGATTTGAGGTGTGTTTAGGATCATTATCCATTTGTAGAAGCCATCCTCTCTTTATCTTCAGCTTTTTCACAGATGGCATCAAGTTAGCACCCAAAATTTGCTGACATTTTTATTGAATCAATATTCCCTTCTACTCATGAGATGTTCCCTGTGCCACTGGCTGCAATACAAACCTAAAGCATGATTGAGCCACCGTCATGCTTAACAGTTGGACAGAGGTTCTTTTCATTAAATTCTGTTCCCCTTCTTCTCCAAACGTACCTTTGCTCATTCTGGCCAAAAAGTTCAATTTTAACCTCATCAGTCCGCAGAACTTGTTTCCAAAATGCATCAGGCTTGTCTATATGTTCATTTGCAAAGTTCAAACGCTGATTTTTGCGGTGAGGACGTAGAAAAGGTTTTCTTCTGATGACTCTTCCATGAAGACCATATTTGTACAAGTTTCTCTTTATAGTGGAATAGTGTACCACAACTTCAGTGTCTGCAGATCTTTCTGGATGGATTGTGCAGTCAAACGTGGGTTTTGAATTGTTTTTCTCACAATCCTGCCAGCTGTTCTGTCTAATATTTTTCTTGGTCTTCCAGATCTTGCTTTAACTTCCACTGTTCCTGATGACTGCCATTTCTTAATTACATTCCGAACAGAGAATATTGACATCTGAAAATGTTTTGCTATCTTCTTATAGCCTTCTCCAACTTTGTGAGCGTTAACTATTTTCAGTTTCAGATTTCTAGACAACTGCTTAAAAGAACCCATGCTGCTGATTGTTGGGGCAAGGTCAGATGAGTCTGGGCATTGAAAACCGGAGATTGACATCACCTGGTCTTCCCAGATGATGATTGAGAACAATCCATGACACTGACAGGTCTTAGCTTTGCAAAGGGGGCAGTGCATGCTATAAATTCTGAAGGGTGCCAAAACTTTTGCAGACTCCATTTTTTTTCTGTTATTTTGAAAGTGTAAATGATGAAAATAAAATCTAACTTTTGTTGACATATTATAAGAATGTCTAATCTGTAATTTGATGCCTTTGGAGATTTTTTCATCTTTCCTTGGCTTATTTATGCACATTAATACAAATTTTTACCTGGGGTGCCCAAACGTTTGATCCCCACTGTAGCAGCAAAGTGAAGGAGAAAATTCAAAATCTTCATTTTTTACACTCGCATGTTCTTGTAGACCCAGTTTTTGAATTTTTACAAGGCATAAAAGAAGAAAAATCCTCTCAAACTTTGTAATCCTATTTCTCTCAAGTAAGGAAATACCTCATATGTGTATGTCAAGTGTTCGGTGGGCGCAGTAGAGGGCTCAGAAGGGAAGAAGCAACAATGGGATTTTGGATAGTAAGTTTTTCTGAAATTGTTTTTGGGGTGCAAGTCACATTTAGGAAGCCCCTATGATGTCAGTACAGCAGAAACCCCACCACATGGCATACCATTTTAGAAACTACACCCCTCAAGGCACGTAACAAGGGGTCCAGTGAGCCTTAACACCCCACAGGTGTTTGACAACTTTTTGTTAAAGTCGGATGTGGAAATGAAAAAAAAATTTTTTCACTAAAGTGCAGTCCCCCCCCCCCCCCCCCCCCCCCATTTACTATTTTTACAAAGGGTAATGGGAGAAAATGCCACCAAAATTTGTAACCCCATCTCTTCTGAGTATGGAAAAACCCCATGTTAGGACGTAAAATGCTCTGCGGGCAAACTATAATGCTCAGAAGAGAAGGAGTCACATTTGGCTTTTGGAAAGCAAATTTTGCTGAAATAGTTTTTTGGGGGCATGTTGCATGGTGCCAAAACAGCAATAAACAAAACACATGGCATACTATTTTGGAAACTACACCCCTCAAGGAACTTAACAAGAGGTAAAGGGAGCCTTAACACCTCACAGGTGTTTGACGACTTTTTTTTTTAAAGTTGGATGTGGAAATGAAAAAAAGAAATGTCACTAAAATGCTGGTTTTTCTCCAAATTTTAAATTTTTAAAAGGGGTAATAGGAGAAAATTACCCCAAAATGTGTAACCCCATTTCTTCTGAGTATGGAAATACCCCATGTGTGGACGTCAAGTGCTCTGTGGGCGAACTACAATGATCAGAAGAGGAGGAGCGCCATTGAGCTTTTGGAAAGAGAATTTGTTTGGAATGGAAGTCAGGAGCCATGTGAGTTTACAAAGCCCCCCTGGTGCCAGAACATGTGACCCCATTTTGGAAACTACATCCCTCACAGAATTTAATAAGGGGTGCAGTGAGCATTTACACCCCATTGACATTTGAAAACTTAAATTTTTCATTTTCACGGACCACTGTTCCAAAAATCGGTCAGACACCTGACTGTACCCCTTAATACATTACGTGAGGGGTGTAGTATCCAAAATGGGGTCACATGTGGGGGGTCCATTGTTCTTGCACTATGGGAGCTTTGTAAACACACAGGGCCTTCAATTCCAGACAAATGTTCTCTTCAAAATCCCAATGCGCTCCTTCTCTTCTGAGCATTGTAGTTCGCCCGCAGAGCACTTTACATCCACATATGGGGTATGTTCTTACTCAAAAGAAATGGGGATACAAATTTTGAGGGACTTTTTTTCTGTTTTCCCTTGTGAAAGTGAAAAATTTAGGGTAATACCAGCATTTTCCCATCCAACTTTAACGAAAATTTGTCCAACACCTGTGGGGTATTCAGACTCAATATACCCCTTGTTGCGTTCTGTGAGGGGTGTAGTTTCCAAAAGGGGGTCACATGTGGGTTTTATATTTTTGCATTTATGTCAGAACCGCTGTAAAATCAGCCACCCCTGTGCAAATCAACAAGGTAGATCTCAAATGTACATGGTGCGCTCTCACTCCTGAGCCTTCTTGTGTGCCTGCAGAGCATTTTACGCCCACATATGGGTATTTCTGTACTCAGGAGAAATTGCATTACAAATTTTGGAGGTCTTTTTTTTCCTTTTACTTCTTGTGAAAATCAAAAGTATGGGGCAACACCAGCATGTTAGTGTAAAAAAAATTAAACATTTACTCTAACAGGCTGGTGTAGCCCCCAACTTTTCCTTTTCATAAGGGGTAAAAGGAGAAAAAGCCCCCCAAAATTTGTAGTGCAATTTCTTCCGAGTATGGAAATACTTCATATGTGGCCCCAAACTGTTTCCTTGAAATACGACATTGCTCCGAAGTGAGAGAGTGTCATGCGCATTTGAGGACTAAATTAGGGATTGCATAGGTTTGGACACAGAGGTATTCTACGGCAGTGATTCCCAAACAGGGTGCCTACAGCTGTTGCTAAACTCCCAGCATGCCTGGACAGTCAGTGGCTGTCCGGAAATGCTGGGAGTTGTTGTTTTGCAACAGCTGGAGTCTCCGTTTTGGAAACACTGCCGTACAATACGTTTTAAATTTTTATTGGGGGGTGGGGACAGTGTAAGGGGTGTATATGTAGTGTTTTACCCTTTATTATGTGTTAGTGTAGGGTACATTCACATGGACGGATGTTTACAGTGAGTTTCCAGCTAGGAGTTTGCGATGCGGCGAAAAATTTGCTGCAGCTCATACTTGAAGGAGGAAACTCACTGTAAACCTACCTGTGTGAATGTACCTTGTACATTCACATGGGGGGGGGGGGAAACCTCCAGCTTTTTCAAAACTATAACTCCCAGCATGTACTGACAGACCGTGCATGCTGGGAGTTGTACTTTTGCAACAGCTGGAGGCACACTGGCTGGAAAACCTTCAGTTAGGTTCTGTTATCTAACTCATTATTTTCCAACCAGTGTGCCTCCAGCTGTTGCAAAATTTCAACTCCCGTACCTCCAGACATGTTAAATGTTAAGATCCCACTGGGGGTTAGGCCTGAGACTCTGTGGGATTGTGAGTAATAGTTTGCGACAGCCCACTTTACTTCCTGGCTAGCCACTTGATCCCACTACTTCAATTCATAGACCAGTGATTCCCAAACGGGGTGCTGGCAAGCCCTGCCGAGGGTGCCGCGACGCTCTAGTGGGAAAGATGGGGCCAGCAAATTTTTTTTTTAAATATCCCGCCCCGGCCTGCACGCACGTGATTTACGGTGCTGCAGGGGCGAAGGCACTGCACACACAGCATCCCCCAATGTCCCCCTCCCCATTGTGGTGCAGTGAGTGAGTCACGGGCGCGCAGGCCAGTGTAGTGAAGAAAATGGTGCCTTGATACACCGGAAAGGGGATGAACCAGGGCTGCTGCACTGGATTCCCGATCCCAGTAGAGCCTGCATTGAGCCTGAACAAGCCGGCTTACTTAAGGTGCTGTGCCCTCTTCACTCTGTCACCCCTGTCCACCCCTCTGTTAGCCCTTCCCACTCCTGTCTACCCCCGTCACCCATGTCCACCTTCCTGTCATCCATGTCCACCTTGTCCACCCCCTGTCACCCATGTTCATCCACTGTCTACCCACCAGTCTATCCCTGTCACCCATGTCCAACCCCAGTCTTCCCACCAGTCTACCCCGTCACCCATGTCCACCTCCCTATTCACCCCTCTGTCCCTTTGTCATACTCTTTTACCCCTGTGTCACCCTTATCTATCCCCCTGTCACCACTGTTCACCCCTCCCCCTTATGTCCACCCCCCCCCCGTCTCCCATGTCCACCCATTTGTCATCCATGTCCACCTTAGCTACTCCTGTCACCCTAGTCCTTCCCCCTGTCACCCATGTTCATCCCCCCGTCCATCCCTCTGACCACCCCCCAGTCTACCCCTCTGTCACCCTTGTCCACCCCCTGTTCCCCCCTCTGTCCCTTTGTCACCCCTGTCCACCCCTCTCTGATACCCCTGTCCATCCCTCTGACCCCCTGTCATACCCCCTGTATCCCATGTCTACCCCCTGTCTCCCATGTCCACCCTCCTGTCATCCATGTCCACCCCTCTGTACCTTTGTCACTCCTGTCCACCTCTCTGACCTCCTGTCACCCATGTTCACCACCCCTGTCTCCCATGTCCAACTCCTGTCGTCCATGTCCACCCCTGTCACCTCTATCCATCCCCTTTTCACCCATGTTCCCCCCCTCCCACCTCTCTGACCACCCCCGAGTTTACACCTCTGTCACCCATGTCCATTCCCTATTCACCCCTCTGTCCCTTTGTCACCCCAGTTCACCCCTCTGACCCCCTGTCTCCCATGTCCACCCTCCTGTCATCCATGTCCACTTCCCTATTCACCCCTTTGTCAACCATGTTCACCCCCCATTGTACACCCCCTCTGACCCCCTGTCTCCCATGTCCAGCCTCCTGTCATCCATGTCAACCTTGGCCACCCCTGTGTCACTCCTGTCCATCCCCCTGTCACCCATGTTCACTCTCCATCAGGGCCGGAGCATCATTGGCATTCCCTGAGCACCTGCTACGGGCCCTGTGCCTGCAGGGGCCCCATCACATTCGGGACATCCCTGCGGGCTGCTCAGTAGTAACATACTAACATAGTTCATAAGATTGAAAAAAGACCAGAGTCCATCAAGTTCAACCTATAACCCTAATAAGTCCCTATTGAGTTGAGTTATCCAGAGGAAGGCAAAAAACCCTCATACTAGAGGTAAAAATTCCTTCTCGACTCCAAATATGGCAGTCAGAATAAATCCCTGGGTCAACCTTCTGTGCCTATAAATCTAGTATACATAACCAGCAATGTTATTACTCTCCAAAAATGCATCCAGCCCCTTTTTGAACTCTTTTACAGAGTTCACCATGACCACCTCCTCCGGGAGAGAATTCCACAGTCTCACTGCTCTTACAGTAAAGAACCCCTGTCTGTGCTGGTGTAGAAACCTTCTTTCCTCTAGGATGCCCCCTTGTTATAGATACAGTCCTGCGTATGAATAGATCATAGGAGAGATCTCTGTAAGGTCCCCCGATATATTTATACATATATTTAGGTCTCCCCTAAGCCTTCCTTTTCTAAACTAAATAACTCTAATTCTGATCATCTTTCTGGGTACTGTAGTCCTCCGATTCCCCGTATTACTCTGGTTGCCCGTCTTTGAACCATCTCCAGCTCCACTATATATTTCTTGTACACTGGTGCCCAGTACTGTACACAGTATTCTATGTGTGGTCTGACTAGTGATTTGTACAGCGGTAGAATTATTTCCTTGTCGTGGGCATCTATGCCCCTATTCATGCACCCCATGATTTTATTAGCCTTGGCAGCAGCTGCCCGACACTGGTCACTACAGCAAAATTTACTGTTAACTAAGACTCCTAAGTCCTTTTCCATGTCAGTCGTCCCAAGTGTTCTCCCATTTAATACATAATCCCAGCCCGGATTTTTCTTCCCCATGTGCATTACCTTACATTTATCAGTGTTGAACCTCATCTGCCACTTCCCAGCTCAAACTTCCAACCTATCCAGATCCATTTGTAACAGTTCACTGTCCTCTAATGTGTTTACCGCTTTACAGAGTTTTGTGTCATCTGCAAAGATTGCTACTTTACTATTCAACCCCTCTGCAAGGTCATTAATGAATATATTAAATAGGACAGGACCCAAGATGGACCCCTGTGGTACCCCACTAGTAACAGTCACCCAATCAGAATAAGTACCATTAATAACCACCCTCTGTTTCCTATCATTGAGCCAGTTACTTACCCACTTGCACACATTCTCCCCCAGCCCAAACCTTCTCATTTTATGCACCAACCTTTTATGTGGAACCGTATCAAATGCTTTGGAAAAATCCAGATATACGACATCTAGCGATTGCCCGGGGTCCACACTGGAGCTCACCTCCTCGTAAAAGCTGATCAGGTTAGTTTGACAGGAACGATCCCTCATGAATCCATGCTGATACGGGGTCATACATTTATTTTTATCAAGATATTCCAAAATTGCATCTCTTAGGAAAAGAATTTACATACAACCGAGGTTAAACTAACAGGTCTATAATTTCCGGGGTCACCTTTTGACCCCTTCTTAAATATTGGCACCACATTTGCCATGCGCCAGTCCTGGGGAACAGTCCCTGTCACTATAGAGTCCCTGAATATTAAAAATAGGGGTCTGTCTATTACATTACTTAATTCCTTTAGAACACGGGGGTGAATGCCATCTGGACCTGGTGATTTGTCTATTTTGATTTTTTGTAGGCAGCACTGTACTTCTTCCTGGGTTACACAGGTGACCTGTACTGGGGAGTTTACCTTATCACACTGTATTTCACCTGGCATTTCATTTTCCTCAGTGAATACAGTGGAGAAGAATTTAATATATTTGCTTTTTCCTGATCCCCGTTTATAATTTCTTCTTCATCATTTTTTAAAGGGCCAACACTTTCATGTTTGACCTTTTTGCTATTTATATAGTTAAAGAACATTTTGGGGTTAGTTTTACTCTCTTTGGCAATGAGTCTTTCTGTCTCTATTTTTGCGGCTTTTATCTGTTTTTTAAACATTTTACATTTTTCTCTATAGCTTTTTAATGCTTCTTCACTGCTGTCCTGTTTTAGTAATTTAATTGATTTTAATTGATTTATTTTTGTCATTTATTGCCCCCTTAACATTTTTATTCATCCATATTGGTTTCCTTTTATTCCCATAAGGTATATACATCTTACAGTGAAAATGTAAGATATCTGTAAAAGTCTCCCATTTAGTGTCAGTATTGCTTTTTTTGAGGACATTATCCCATTTTATATTGTTAAGGGCTTATTTGAGTTGATCGAACTTTTCCTTCCTAAAGTTCATTGTTTTTGTGGCCCCTCAAGAGATTCCCTCGAGAGAGCACAATTGGACTTTTGGAGAGAAAATTTGTCCGGAATTGAAGGCCACGTGTGTTTACAAAGCCCCCATAGTGCCAGAACAAGGAACCTCCCCCACATGTGACCCCATTTTAGAAACTACACCCCTGATGGAATGTTATAAGGGTACAGTGAGCATTTACGCCCCACAGGTGTCTGAGAGATTTTTGGAACAGTGGTCCGTGAAAATGAAAAACATAATTTTTCGTTTGCACAGCCCACTGTTCCAAAGATCTGTCAAACGCCTGTAGGGTGTAAATGCTCACTGTACCCCTTATTACATTCCGTGAGGTGTGTAGTTTCCAAAATGGGGTCACATGTGGGGGGGTCCACTGTTCTGGCTTTGTAAATGAACATGGCCCCCGACTTCCATTCCAAACAAATTCTCTCTCTAAAAGCTCAATGGTGCTCCTTCTCTTCTGAGCATTGTAGTGTGCTCGCAGTGCACTTGACATTCACACATGGGGTATTTCCATACTCAGAAGAAATGGGGTTACAAATTTTGGGGGGAATTTTCTCCTATTACCCCTTGTAAAAAAAAAAAAAAAGTAAAATTTGGTGGAAAGCCAGCATTTTATTGAAAACATTTTTTTTTTATTTACACATCCAACTTTAACAAAAAGTTGTCAAACACCTGTGGGGTGTTAAGGCTCACTCTACCCCTTGTTACGTTCCTTGAGGAGTGTAATTTCCATAGTAGTGTGCCATGTGTTTTGTTTTTTGCTGTCCTGGCACCATAGGGGCTTCCTAAATGTGACATGCCCCCCAAAACCATTTCAGAAAAACTCACTCTCCAAAATCCCATTGTTGCTCCTTCCCTCCTTCCCTTCTGAGCCCACCGAACACTTTACATACACATATGAGGTATTTCCTTACTCGAGAGAAATTGGGTTAAAAATTTTTAGACGATTTTTCTCCTTTTACCCCTTGTAAAAATTAAAAAACGGGGTCTACAAGAACATGCGAGTGTAAAAAATGAAGATTTAGAATTTTCTCCTTCACTTTGCAGCTATTCCTGTGAAACACCTAAAGGGTTAACACACTTACTGAATTTTGAATACTTTGAGGGGTGCAGCTTTTATAATGGGGTCATTTATGGGATATTTCTAATATGACCCTTCAAATCACTTCAAACCTGGACTGGTCCCTGAAAAATACCGATTTTGAAAATTTTGTGAAAAATTGGAAACTTGCTGCAGAACTTTGAAGCCCTCTGATGTATTCCAAAATTAAAAACATGTCAACTTTATGATGCAAATATAAAGTAGACATATTGTATATGTGAATCAATACATAATTTATTTGGAATGTCTATTTTCCTTACAAGCAGAGAGCTTCAAAGTTAGAAAAATGCTAAATTTTCAAATTTTTCATAACATGATTTTCAAGAAATGATGCAGGTATCGACAAAAATGTACCACTACCATAAAGTAGAATATGTCACGAAAAAAAATATTTCAGAATCAAATTTATAAGTAAAAGCATCCTAGAGTTATTAATGCTTAAAGTGACAGTGGTCAGATTAGCAAAAAATGCTCCCGTACTTAGGGTCATAATGGGCTCTATCCCCAAGGGGTTTACACGCAGTACAGTTGTAATCTTCTGTAGTGGCGCTTGTTGCACTGAAAAAGTGGGATCCCCGTTGGAATGTATCCTATCTGAATGGTACTTAAAAAGTAAAAAGAGTACTTTATGAGGGGTCCCGGGGTGTCCTGAGGTTTCAAAGGTGTCTCTGCGTTTGTTGGTTTAGAAGTCCTGAACGGTCTGCGAGACAGCTCCGTTCAGGACTTCTAAACCAACAAACGCCGAAACACATCGGAACCCCAGGACACCCCGGGACCCCTCATAAGGTACTCTTTTTACTTTTTAAGTACCATTCAGATCGGATGCATACCTACAGGGATCCCACTTTTTTCAGTGCAACAAACGCCTTACTCCTTTATTCATTTTAATAATAATAAAAAAATTGTTTTTTCATTAAGTGCCAGAATTTATTATTTCTTTTTAGTAGTAGTACCTTCAGTTAAGGAAAGATCACAGTGGATGTCACTCCTGACATCCGCTGTGATCCTCCTGTATAATGTATAGGTGCAGCGGCCGCTCTTCTATGGTCCCCTGCACAGATGTATATATACACATATTAATATTTCCCACAGAGAACTGTGATTGGCAGGAACCATTTAGCCAATCACATCTCTCTGCGGGAAATATGAATATGTGTATATATACGGCAGTGCAGGGGACCATAGACGAGCAGCTGGCCGCATCTATACATTATACAGAAGGATCGCAACGGGCAATCTGTCAATTAGTACAGGTACTACTACTCCCATCATGGAACAGTGTGTTCCATGCTAGGAGTATTGGACTACCTGAAAAAAAAAAGACAAAAAATAGAAAAAAGTGAAAAACACACACACACTACATTTTTATTATTGTCGGATACATTTTTATTAAAAAGATACATTTCGTTAGATACAATTTTTTCCTTCACTACTGAATTTTTTTGTTTTTGTTTTTTAACAGTACCCTACAAAATTTTATTAAAAAAGGTATCTCCATCGCTTTTTTTGGATCGCTAAAGTTAAAACCCACATGTCATTTTTCTATGCATTTCCCCCCCCCAAAAAAAAAAACAAATAGAAACATAGCCTTATGGATGCAACAGATTTTACCCTGCGACAGAAAACCCTGCAACAGAAATTACCGTGCGACAGAATTTTTCCCTGCGACAAAAAATATCGGAAAAAGTGTGACAGATTAGTAATTACCAAGTAAAAAAAATGGAGAAACCACAAATCAGAAACGCAAACCGACACTCCACTCTTAGTAAATGAGGCCCATTGTATATGTGAATCAATATATAATGTATTTGGAATATCCATTTTCCTTATAAGCAGAGAGCTTCAAAGTAAAAAAAAAAATGCTAAATTTGCAATTTTTTCATAAAATTTTGGATCGACAAAATTTTACCACCACCATAAAGTAGAATATGTCACAAAAAACAATCTCAGAATCAGCATGAAAAGTAAAAGCATCCCACAGTTATTAATGCTTAAAGTAACAGTGATCAGATGTGCAAAAAATGGCTGGGTCCTACAGTGAAAATTGGCTGGGTCCTTAAGGGGTTAATGTTATGCCTGTTATGCCCCTGGTGGTAAAATCTAAATCACTTTTAATTTTGCTCAGGGCCTCACTTCATCTCAAACCATCTGTGTGCAGAGTTTTATGTGAGATGCCGGTTTGGTAGTTGGGATTCTGTGAGAATTAGCAGCTGTTAGGACCCATGAATACACAGGGCAGCTCCCTTTTCAGCGGCTGGCGCAACCCAGCAAGTTGTGTTGGGGTAGGGAAAGCTGTGGCAGACATTGGTCTTTTAGAGACCTTTAACAGAACAGATGACGAGACACAGAGCTGACACTTCATAATTCAGTGGGACCTCATGTAAAGCTCAGGATTCCTTGCCAAGGTGTAAGGACCGCTCAGTTAATTGTGTAGCAATTGTTTTATTCTGGGGATCTTTTTTATAAACAGCTTCCTCCTCTCTTTGAAAATTCAGCTTTTAACATTTACACAAGCAGAGTTCAGTTCCACACTTGTATTAACAAAATATGGGCCCACTACCCAGATGAAGCTGTGGACAGAATACCTTGCTTCATTGCACCAGCATAGTGAAGCAAGTTATACTCTCCATAATGCCCCAAAGTTGCTGAAGATGAGTCCAGATGTCATCTTATTAAAATGAATGTTAAGAGCTGTAACATTGTTGGTATGGAAGTTCCTGTCAAGTATTAACACCCTTAGGCTAAGTTTCCACTTCTTTTTTTTTTTTTTTTCCTGGCAGTTTTTGAAAAACTGCCACTGCAGTTTTTGAGCCAAAGCCAGAATTGTATTCAAAAGGAATAGGCCTCTGTCATTTAGGGAGGGAATGATCACGATCTTGAAGTGGAAGGAGCAAATTTAAAAAACTGTCACCCCATCTCTCTCCTGAACGTGGACTACAAGAGCTTCTCCAAGGTGCTGGCTGACCAGCTGAAGGTAGTCTTTGGACAGATTATCCACCTGGATCAGACCTGCGCCATTCTTGGCCGGAGGATCGCACACCACCTCGGTCTTATCAGGGACACTTTGCAATACATTAAAGGCCACTGTGTGTCTGCAGCCCTTGTAAGTCTTGATGAGAAATGGGCCTGTTTCACATGTGTTCATGGACACGGGCTGGAAAACTGACCCCTTTCCGTTCCTGTCTGGGGTCAGGCAAGGCTGTTTCACCTCTTCTTTTTGTTTGTTTTCTAGTTTTTTAACTCCTCACAGGGTCTATCTGTCAAATCCAAAGGTCAGAGGAATCACTGTACCAGGACTAGACCATCAAGTGGCCAAGTGTTTGCTGCGAAAAAGTCAGAGGCCATGCTCTTCGGTCACTTACTCTGACTGTAGGTGACAGAGAATAATAACACTGAACCAGAATCCCGATGCAATACCATTATTTTCTAAGTTGTTACTTCTTCTTGGAGCTGGAACTTGAGCACTTTATTCTCACAGCAAGGACTTGAACAGGACAGCATCTTGCTTGTAGCTGTTCTTCCTTGATCAAGCTTAAACTTGGAAGTAACACTTTTTAGGCCTAAGTGTATGTATGCCTAGCAAGATAAAAGCTAGGAGATGTTGCAGTTGCCAAAGCGTGACCTAGACTGGTTATAGGTCTACCCCTCCTCTCCTGGGAAAATAAGCTGGACCACACACTCTTCCACAGCCCTTCTATATGTTTCTGTGCAGAAACATAGGCTAGGGAGCATAATCTGACCAAGGCATCATTAATCTTGTGTAACAGTATGCACCTTTTAAAGTCAAACCATGAAGCATTTATTAAGACATAACAAAGGCAAGAGCAGCCCTATAGGGCAAGGAAAAAAATAACAAAACACCAATATCAGTGTATATATAGATAGACACAAAAATATAAAAAAACAAACAAAGGTAAAATACAAAGTGCAGTGTAAACACAGCTGGTCTCTCCTCCCTCCCATAAATGAACTGAAAAGATATGGGGGTATTTCAGTACAAAGAAAGGCAATGGCGTAAATTAGGGCAATGAGTGGACAACAGCCAGACCGCCTCAAATTGATCCACGGTGCCTCCTCTGATAGCCACCAGCTTCTCGTTCAACATAATAGTATTAATGCGACCTATAACTCGGGACATCTCCAGGGTGGGTGATTGCCAATTTATTTTGTTAGTGGCCCATGTTTATCTAGCTTTCCAATGGAAAAGGCAGAAGGCAAGATATATCCTTCTGGATGGTTTGTGACCCAGCAGGCGAAACGCCGGGTCTGAGGGACATTACACAGCATGATGATATCAAAGAGATCCAAAGCCTGTGACCACAAAGCGGTCGCAACAGGGCAGCTCCACCATGTGTGAAATATGGTGCCACGCAGATCACAGCCTTGGAAGCACAGAGGAGACACCGTGAGGTAAGTAGCCTGCAAACATGTAGGGACCAAATAAGTTGTGTGTGTATAATTTTAAGGGACGTCTATATTAAAGATGTCTGCCAGCTACCTTGCCAACAACAGTACAGCAATCGTGAAACTGAGGCAAAGAGAGAGAAGTGTGATCACCCTCCCACGCTTCCATAAACTTGAGTATTTTATCCCTAGGAGGTGAGTTAAAGGAAAACTCCGCCCCTATACATCTTATCCCCTATCAGAGCATAAGGGAAAAAGATGTCCAAGCAGCAGGACCCCTGCGATCTTTCCTGCAGACCCCCCGAGTCATTAGCTCTCCGGAGCTAGGTTTGCTCCCTTGCTGATGACTCATGCGTTACCACGCCCCCTCCCATAGACCTGCATTAAGGGGGCATGGCGTGACAGCATGAGGGGGCAAAGCCATGACGTCACAAACCGTGTTTTTTTCATTTAGTTTTTTATAACATTTTCGGTTCAGCAATATTTTCAGTTTTCGGGTGTCCAGGTTTCATTTTTATTTTTTGGATACATTCGGTATTCGGGTGTCCGGTGGGTTAATTTTTTCGGATACATTCGGTATTTGGGTGTCCAGGGACTGATTTTTTCGGATACATTCGGTATTCGGGTGTCTGGGTTTGATTTTTTTCGGATACATTCGTATTCGGGTGGGTTTGATTTTTCGTATACATTCGGTATTCGGGTGCATTCGGGTAAATCTTTTTTAAGCAGGGGACCATTATCAGAAGTGTGTGCAGGAAAAGAGGGCAGCCGCAGAGATCGAAACATTGGAAAACAGGTAAGATAATATAATTTTATGTGATTTATATTAATACATAATGTACTGTTGAATGAATGAATGAGTAAATGAATGAATGAATGAATGAATGCTGTATGAATGATTGATGTGTTTGATCGATGTGTTTGATTGTCGGGTGATTTATGTATAACATGATGTTATACACAAATCACCCGACAATCAAATGCATCGATCAAACTGTTGCAAAACTACATGTGGCTGTCTGGGCATGCTGGGAGTTGTAGTTTTGCAACAGCTGGAGGCATACTTTGGCAAACACACGCAATGCTTTTTAATTCATTTTCAAATTCCGCTGACTTTTGTCAGAAATGGGTTACCAGGTCAATGACATGCATAATAATTGTCGTGGGAACATTTTTCATTCATAAAACCGCAGACTTAATTGGATAATTGCAGTGTAGAATGTTTGGTGTCCTAAGCGTTCTACACGGCAATTATCCAATTAAGCCTGCAGTTTTATGAATGAAAAATGTTCCCACGGCAATTACTATGCATGTCATTGACCTCAATCACCCGACAATCAAACACATCAATCATTCATACAGCATTCATTCATTCATTCATTTACTCATTCATTCAACATTACATTATGTATTAATAAATTATTAATACATACAGAAATGTTGAATGAATGAGTAAATGAGTGAATGCTGTATGAATGATTGATGTGTTTGATCGATGTGTTTGATTGTCGGGTGATTGAGGTCAATGACATGCATAGTAGTTGCCGTGGGAAAATTTTTTCATTCATAAAACCGCAGACTTAATTGGATAATTGCAGTGTAGAATGTTTGGTGTCCTAAGCATTCTACACGGCAATTATTCAATTAAGCCTGCAGTTTTATGAATGAAAAATGTTCCCACGGCAATTACTATGCATGTCATTGACCTGGTAACCCATTTCTGACAAAAGCCAGCGGAATTTGAAAATTAATTAAAAAGCATTGCGCGAATGCGTGTGTTAGCCAAAGTGTGCCTCCAGCTGTTGCAAAACTACAACTCCCAGCATGCCCAGACAGCCGCATGCTGGGTGGGTGTTGTAGTTTTGCAACAGCTGTAGGCACCCTAGTAACAGTAAAACAATAACTAACAATCAGAAACAGTGTAGCGCAAGGAACAATAAAAAAAATTTAAAAAATTCTTTACTTTCATTTTTTTACCTCATGCATTCGGTAAATAATTAATTCATTTGTTTTCGGATAACCAATGCATTCATTTTT
Source organism: Hyla sarda (assembly GCF_029499605.1). Lineage (NCBI taxonomy): Eukaryota > Metazoa > Chordata > Amphibia > Anura > Hylidae > Hyla > Hyla sarda. The sequence goes on from NC_079192.1 coordinate 358,014,217, forward strand.
TTACTGCATGCATTCGGAGAATAACAAATGCATTCATTATGTTGCTATTCGTTTTATCGTTGCTATTCGGAAATATTCGAAAAATGTTTTCGTGCATTCGGAACGGCCCGAATGCACGAAAACGGCAAAATTCGGTAAATTTGACATTTGTGCCGAACCGAATTGCACATGTCTAGTACACATTACATACTGTACATGCACCATACACACACACATACTGTACACATTACATACTCTATATGCACCATACACACACACTGTACACATTACATTCTGTACATGCACCATACACACACTGTACACATTACATACTGTACATGCATCATACACACATACTGTACACATTACATACTGTACATGCATCATACACACACATACTGTACACATTACATACTGTACATGCATCATACACACACACACTGTACACATTACATACTGTACATGCATCATACACACACACACTGTACACATTACATACTGTACATGCATCATACACACACACTGTACACATTACATACTGTACATGCATCATATACACACACACACTGTACACATTACATACTGTGCATGCACCATACACACACATACTGTACACATTACATACTGTACATGCATGCTTCATACACACACAACATACTGTACATATTACATACATCATACACACACATACTGTACACATTACAAACTGTACATGCATCATACACACACATACTGTACACATTATATACTGTACATGCATCAGACACACACACACTGTTCACATTACATACTGTACATGCATCATACACACACACTGTACACATTACATACTGTGCATGCATCGTACACATTACATACTGTACATGCATCATATACAGACACACTGTACACTTTACATACTGTGCATGCACCATACACACACACATACTGTACACATTACATACTGTACATGCATCATACACACACACTGTACACATTACATACTATACATGCTTCATACACACACACACTGTACACATTACATACTGTACATGCATGCTTCATACACACACATACTGTACACATTACATACTGTACATGCATGCTTCATACACACACATACTGTACATGCATCATACACACACACTGTACACATTACATACTGTACACACATTATACATACACACATACTGTACACGTTACATACTATACATGCTTCATACACACACAGATAGAATAGATCAGTGTTTCCCAACCAGGATGCCTACAGAGGTTGCAAAACTACAACTCCCAGCATGCCCAGACAGCCTTTGGCTGTCTGGGCATGCTGGGAGTTGTAGTTTTGCAACAACTGGAGGCAACCTGGTTGGGAAACACTGATATAGATACATACATGCACTTTACATATTGCCATCCACAGTAGTAACACACACAGGCACAATACATAGACATACACATATGTACACACTTATATATATCCACACACACACATAAATATATATATATATATATATATATATATATATATATATATACACACACACATGCTTATACACAAATACAAGCAGGGACACCTACGTTAATCAGGCCCCATGTTGTACAGCCTCTGCGGTCTCCTCACAGCTCTTTCCTCTCTCCTTGCCCCTCTCCCTCGGATGAGACGGATGAGAGAAGAGTCCGGGCTGAGGGAACATACCAAGTGCAGCGGGGTGGGGGGATCGTGATTGTGGTGAGGTGAGAGGAACTCCAAAGCTGCAAATTAGTTTATTTAAAAAAATTGTCAGACATTCAGGGGCCCTCTTGTTTGACTGGGGCCCGGAGCACAAACTCCAAGAGCAGGATTGTTAATCGCTACAGGACGGGCAAGTACTGGCTGTGCTCCGGGGCCCCCAGCCAGCTCGGGGCCCCAAGCAATTGCTTAGTTTGCCTGTCCTGTAGCGACGGGCCTGGTCCTATTTCTCTGCAGTGTAATGAATGAAGTGGCTGGCTGCAATATGGCTGCTGATTATATAGGGCTGTGACATCACAGTGGTGACTGGCTGCTGATAGGCTGCATCCTGCATGTGATTCAGGATACCGCCTACTTCCCTTCCCGCCTTGTCTTCCTGCCTTCCCAGCATCCTTTGCCCAATGTACTGACATGTGGATCCGCCATTTTAGATGCCCTCTAGCCTGGAATGATGTATTCCCTTACGTCCTAACCAGTAGCACAGATGGGGTATTCTACCCCCCGCGAACTGGTAGGACAGATGGAATTTTTATTGATTAATAAACTAATTAACAAACCACACCCAAAATACCCTGTATAAAGGAGGGGTCACCCTCTGTCCCCTTGTGTTTTTTTCTGTCCTCCCGGACAGTGGGACAGATGGTGACCCTCCGTGCTTAGGAGGTGTTCTCTCTTTTTTCACTGCCAGTTACTGGCTCCCCTTGAACAGCCTTCTGCGGCTGTAGGGAAAAATCTATAGTTAGCTCTGCTCACCTTCGGGCAGGCTCTCTCCATGGCTATCCCTCTGATGCCGACCTGGCTCTGAGGTTTCCGCCCACCGGCCCGGCTCTTTCTTCCTCTCTATGTGCGGCTAAGCCCCGCATCTCGGGCCGGCGGAAGTGACGTCAGCGGCGTCTTACGTCACTTCCCCTCCTTTCAAAAAAAAAGAACAACTTTTCCAATGTAAATATCGTTTCCCCAGGCGTGGGGATCAGTCTCTCCCAGACACTTTTTAGATAATTACATTTAGATATAAATTTTTTATTAGAATAAATTATTTTCAGGTTGCTCCGCCCACTTTTGAAGGGTATTTAATCCCTTCCAGAGTGCAGCTCAGTCTCCTTGAGCTCAGATGCATTGGCTTGTCTACGTATCTGTCTTTTGAGATTGTGATCTTAGGCCTGTACTGTCCTTGTGGAAAGTACTGTGACTTATTTTTCACTCGCGCTTTGGCTGCTTTTCGGTAGTCTTCTTTGCTTTAGATTTTATGAGTATTTTTTTCTTTGAGCTTGCTTAATAATAATATCAATATCTTCCTCAGATTATGTCTACGGAAGGCTCCGCTGACCGTGAAGGTCCTGGGAAAAGGACCTCCAAGCGGAAACACCTCGCTTGTCATGATTGTAGTGTTCCGCTAGAAGATTCTTATGAATTTTCTAGATGTCCACCTTGTAGGGCCAAGACTCTACCCTCCCAGCTGGCGGAACCTACTGTTCAAGATATGTATGTGTGGGTTTCCACGAATATGTCTGCTATGCATGCATCCATTGAGGAATTAAAGCAAGCGGTTGCTCAGAAACGTCCCAGACCGGCCTCTCCCCCTAGAATGGATGTATCTATGGGACCGGATAAAGAAGATCCTACATCATCCTCTTCCGATGAGGAAGAGACCATCTCTTATTTTTTTCCGCTGGAAAAAAAACAGCGACTTTTGAGATCCATCAGGTCGGGGGACCAGGATGTTGATCCCGGGGAAGCTTCCTCCTCCGCCTCTAAGGGGCCTAGGGCCTTTAAAGCGAACGAGACCCTATTGTCTGTACTTAAGACAGAATGGAAAAAGCCTGAAAAAGGCCTGGTCTTGTCCAAACGTTTCAAGACCATGTTTCCCATTAGGGAAGATCAGCTGGCTTCATGGGGCCCTGTTCCCAAAGTGGACATAGCGGTTGCTAAAATGTCCAAGAGAACCTTGGTTCCTTCAGAGGATGGGTCTTCCCTCCAGGATCCAATGGACAGAAAAGCTGATTGCGCTTTTAGGCGCTCTTACTCGACAGCAGCTGCTTCAGCTTCAGTCTCTATTGCCAGTTCAGAAGTGGCAAACTTCCTAAAGACTCACCTCTCCTCCATTCAGGCGGATTTAGACCAGGGGGTCCCTAGAGACGAAATTTTGGCCTCCTTCAAAACGGCCAATCTGGCCATGGATTTTCTTTGCGATGCTGCTATCCAGCAGCTAAAACTGGCTTCTAAGACTATGGCCTTGTCTTCCGCCGGACGACGTCCTCTCTGGTTAAAGCCGTGGAAGGCTGACAACTCCTCCAAGCATACTCTTTGTAGTATGCCCTATGAACCCGGCATTTTGTTTGGCAAAGAGTTGGACCGCATAATGGAGGGCCTGTCTGACAAAAAGGGAAAGTCCCTTCCTCAGCAGTCCTTTCGCGGTCGGGGCAGGCGTTTTGGGGACAGATCAGCTGCCCAACCTAGACCCCAGAAGGAGTGGGGTAATCAACGCCAGGGCGGTAAGCGCTCCCGTGGTCCCAAGGAGAGAAGACTCTGACTATGGGCTTCTAGGAAGCTCTGGGTTCCCTGCCGGGTTGACCTTTCCAGTTTCCCATCCTGCCCCCCATATTCCTATAGGCGGCCGCCTACATCATTTTTTAGATGCTTGGACTCTACTTATTCAGGATCCTTGGGTCCTGAGAATAATTTCAGTTGGTTATTCAATAGATCTTGCATCAATTCCTCCTTCCCGGTATGTGCAAACAAGAGTTCTTCCCCCAGTCAAGCAGTTGGTTCTAGAGTCTTACATTCTGGAGTATATCCAGAAAGGTGCCCTGGAGGAAGTTCCTACACCGGATTTGGGGGCAGGGATCTATTCCCCAGTCTTCCTTGTTCCCAAGCTAACGGGAGACTGGCGGATGATTATAGATCTAAGATTTTTCAATCAGTTTGTAAAGCACAAACGCTTTCGCATGGAAACCATTCAGTCTGTGGTCAACCTTATCTCGCCAGGAGATTACCTGGCCACCCTGGACTTAAAGGATGCTTACCTCCATATCCCTATTCATCCTGCATCCAGGAAGTATTTAAGGATCGCTGTTCAGGTAGGGGGAGTTCTAAAACACCTCCAGTTTGTAGCCCTCCCGTTTGGGATCTCTTCTGCCCCTCACACATTTACCAAGGTTGTGGTGGCAGTGGTAGCTGCTTTAAGGCTCCAGGGGCTCAGCATTGTTCCCTACCTAGACGATTGGCTCCTCAGAGCTCCATCGCAAACGATCCTGTCCCAACATCTCCAGCTAGCCGTATCCTTCCTTCATCAGTTGGGTTGGATAGTCAATTGGGCCAAGTCCAATTTCCTCCCGTCAACATCAGTGAGGTTCCTTGGCTTCATAGTCGATACAATCTCAATGACACTCTACCTCACTCCCGAGAGAAAACTCCGCGTTCAAGAATCGGCTCAACATCTTTTAATATCCCGGAAAGTGTCCATTCGCACTCTCATGCGGCTGTTGGGACTTATGTCTGCTACCGCAGATGCGGTACCTTGGGCTCCTTGGCATCTTCGCCCTCTCCAAGCAGAGGTTCTTGCCATTTGGAATCACCGGCCATCCGGGCTGAACAGGTGTCACTCCCTGTCTTGCGCAACCTGTTCTTCTCTGAGGTGGTGGTCTCACCTAGAGGACGGCCGGTCCCTGATCCAACCCTCTTGGATCATACTTACTACCGACGCATCCCTTGTGGGTTGGGGAGCGCATCTTCAGGATCTGACAGTGCAAGGTGCTTGGTCTCCTCAGGACAAACTATTAACCTCCAATCTCCTGGAGATTCGTGCAATCAGGCTAGCATTGCTGCACTTTGCTTCTGTCCTCCAAGGGAAAGCTGTCAAGATCCAATCCGACAGCATGACGGCTGTGATGTACATCAACAAGCAGGGAGGCACTCGGTCACAAAACCTCCTCAGAGAGGTGGGTCTGATCTTGGATTGGGCAGAAAGGAACCTCACCCACCTGTCCGCGGTTCATATTCGAGGATCCCTCAATATGATAGCCGACCGCCTGAGCAGAGGACTCCTAACCGCAGAGTGGTCTCTCCACCCAGACATATTCAGAGAGATAACGCTCAGGTGGGGTGTGCCAGAGATAGACCTCATGGCAACGAGGTTCAACTCCAAGTTGGAGAGGTTCTGTTCCCTTTACAGGGAAGACAACCCGATGGCAATAGATGCTTTCTCAATCCCGTGGAGATTCAGGCTGGCCTACATCTACCCTCCAATTTCCTTGATCCCAAGGGTATTGATGAAGATCAGGCAAGACCAAGCATCCGTCATAGCCATAATCCCATTTTGGCCCAAGAGAGCTTGGTTCACCCAACTCTTTCAGATGAGTCGGGGACAATATTGGAGGCTTCCCCCAGAGCAAGCATTAGTGTCGGGGGACACGCACAGCTGCTTGAATCTTCAGATGTTCAACCTGACAGCCTGGAGGTTGATCAGTCCCTTCCACATTTAGAAGGGCTTTCCAGTGCGGTCTTGAAAACACTCTCACACTCCAGAGCGGAGTCAACCAATAAAACATACAACAGAATTTGGACAATTTTCCAATCTTGGTGCTCCAAAAAGCAAGTTGGAAGAGATATAGCTGCTCCTACCATTCTCAGCTTTCTCCAAGATGGACTAGACAAGAATTTGTCTCCTTCTACTCTCAAGGTCCAAGTTTCGGCCATTTCTGCTTACATTAATAAGCCTTTATCTCAAGACCCACTGATCAAAACATTCTTGAGAGGGGCCTCAAGGTTGAAACCTACAATTATACAACCAGTTCCCACTTGGGATTTATCAGTCGTATTCAAGGGACTGTCATCTCCTCCCTTTGAGCCTATGGAGGACGTGGACATGAGGTTTGTTACCATTAAAACAACATTTTTACTGGCTATAACATCTGCCAAGAGAATTGGTGAATTACAAGCGCTCTCTGCGTTTGAACCCTATACAAAATTCTTGCCAGATAGGGTACTATTGAGATTTATTCCATCCTTTATCCCTAAAGTACCATCTTTCCAGAACATAAATCAAATAATTTCTCTTCCAGTCCTAGCTCCACGTCCATCCACTGACGAAGAAAGAGGCCTGCATTGCCTCGATATTTCGAGATGTCTCCGGATCTACTTAGAGAGATCTAAGCTGTTTAGGAAGGATGAAAATCTTCTAATCCTTTTTGCAGGGGCCCGGAAGGGTCACAAAGCCTCTAAACCTTCCATCAGTAGATGGGTAAAAATGCCATTTGTGAAGCAATGGTATCTCAGAACATGGAGCCTCCTGAGTTCGTAAGAGCTCATTCTACCAGGTCTGTATCTACTTCCTTTGCGGAAAGGAATTTAGTTCCCTTGGAACACATATGCAAGGCTGCATCCTGGAGTTCACTCTCCACCTTTATCACCCACTACAGGCTTGATAGTAGAGTTGCCGATTACTCTTCCTTTGGACGGTTAGTATTATCTGCCGCCAGGCATGAGAGCCCTCCCTCATAGGGTATTCTGCTTGCCATATCCCCATCTGTGCTACTGGTTAGGACGTAAGGGAATCGTTAATTTCTAACGATAATTTGTTTTCCCTTAGTCCTAACAGTAGCACAACTTTCCCTCCCTAGTATTATTATTATTATTATTATTTTCTTTAGGTCTTAGTTCTTCTTGTTACAACACAAGGGGACAGAGGGTGACCCCTCCTTTATACAGGGTATTGTGGGTGTGGTTTGTTAATTTGTTTATTAATCAATAAAAATTCCATCTGTCCTACCAGTTCGCGGGGGGTAGAATACCCCATCTGTGCTACTGTTAGGACTAAGGGAAAACAAATTATCGTTAGAAATTAACGATTATTGAGTTTAATGAAGCGATTTGCGCAATAGAATCGCAGGGATATTTGCATTTTTCCCCTTTTTTACAAGGGATAAAAGGTAAAAAGGCCCCCCAAAACTTGCAATTTATTTTCTCTCGTGTCAGGAAATACCTCATATGTGGATGTTAACCCCTTAAGGACCCAGCAAATTTTCACTGTAGGACATGGCCATTTTTTGCACATCTGACCACTGTCACTTTAAGCATTAATAACTCTGGGATGCTTTTACCTTTCATTCTGATTCCGAGAATGTTTTTTCATGACATATTCTACTTTATGTTAGTGGTAAAATGTTGTCGATACTCGCATAATTTCTTGGTGAAAAATTCCAAAATTTTATGAAAAAATTGAAAATTTTGCATTTTTTTTTTTTTACTTTGAAGCTCTCTACTTATAAGGAAAATGAATATTCCAAATAAATTATATAATGATTCACATATACAATATGTCTAATTTATTTTCCATTATAAAATTGACATGTTTTTACTTTTGGAAGACATCAGAGGGCTTCAAAGTATAGCAGCAATTTTCCAATTTTTCACAAGATTTTCAAAATCGAAATTTTTCAGGGACCAGTACTGTTTTGAAGTGGATTTGAAGGGCCTTGCTATTAGAAATACCCCACAAATGACCCCATTATAAAAACTGCACCTCTCAAAGTATTCAAAATGACAATCAAAAGGTTTGTTAACCCTTTAGGTGTTTCACAGGAATAGCAGCAAATTGAGAAAATTCAAAATCTTAATTTTTTACACTGGCATGTTCTTGTAGACCCAGTTTTTGTATTTTTACAAGGGGTAATAGGAGAAAAATCTTCGTAAAATTTGTAACCCAATTTCTCTTGAGCAAGAAAATACCTCATATGTTACATAGTTACATAGTTAGTACGGTCGAAAAAAGACATATGTCCATCAAGTTCAACCAGGGAATTAAGGGGTAGGGGTGTGTATGTGTATGTCAAGTGTTCGGCGGGCGCAGTAGAGGGCTCAAAAGGGAAGGAGCGACAGTGGGATTTTGGAGAGTGAGTTTTTCTGAAATGGTTTTTGGGGGGCATGTCACATTTCGGAAGCCCCTATGGTGCCAGAACAGCAAAAATAAAAAAACACACGGCATACTATTTTGGAAACTACACCCCTCAAGGCACGTAACAAGGGGTCCAGTGAGCCTTAACACCGCATAGGTGTTTGATGACTTTTTGTTAAAGTTGGATGTGAAAATGATTTTTTTTTTCATTAAAATACTAGTTTTGCCTCAAATACATTTTTTTTTTACAAGGGATAATAGGACAAAATGACCCCCAAAATTTGTAACCCCATCTCTTCTGAGTATGGAAATACCTCATGTTAGGACGTAAAATGCTTTGCGGGCAAACTACAATGCTCAGAAGAAAAGGAGTCACATTTGGCTTTTGAAAAGCAAAATTTGCTGAATTTTTTTTGTTTTTTGGCGGGACATGTCCCATTTAGGAAGCCACTATGGTTCCAGGACAGCAAAAAAAAAAAAAACCATGGCATACTATTTTGGAAACTACACCCCTCAAGGCACGTAACAAGGGGTCCAGTGAGCCTTAACACCCCACAGGTGTTTGACGACTTTTCGTGAAATTTGGATGTGTAAATTATTTATTTATTTTTTTCACTAAAATGTTAGTTTTCCCTCAAATTAATTTTTTTTATAAGGGGTAATAGGACAAAATTCCCCCCAAAATGTTAAACCCCATCTCTTCTGAGTATGGAAATACCCCATGTGTGGACGTCAAGTGCTCTGCTGGCGCACTACAATGCTCAGAAGAGAAGGAGCGCCATTGAGCTTTTGGGAAAAAAATTGTTTGGAATGGAAGTCAGGGGCCATGTGTGTTTACAAAGCCCCCCGTGGTGCCAGAACAGTGAACCCTATTTTGGAAACTACACCCCTCACAGAATTTAATAATTTAATAACACTGGCGTGTTACGGTGAGTTTCCCGCTAGGAGTTTGCGCTGCGGTGAAAAATTTGCCGTAGCCCAAACTTGAATCAGGAAACTTACTGTAAGCCTGCCCGTGTGAATGTACCCTGTACATTCACATGGGGGGGCAAACCTCCAGCTGTTTCAAAACTACATCTCCGAGCATGTACTGACAGACCGTGCATGCTGCGAGTTGTACTTTTGCAACAGCTGGAGACACACTGGTTGGAAAACCTTCAGTTAGGTTCTGTTACCTAACTCAGTATTTTCCAACCAGTGTGCCTCCAGCTGTTGCAAAACTACAACTCCCAGCATGTACTGATCGCCGAGGGGCATGCTGGGAGATGTAGTTTTGCAATAGCTGGAGGTACGCAACTCCAACTCCCAGAATGCCGAGACAGCTGTTTGCTGTTTGGACATCCTGGGATTTGCAGTTTTGCAACATCTGGAGGGCTACAGTTTTAGAGACCACTGCAAAGTGATCTCCAAACTGTGGTCCTCCAGCTGTTGCAAAACTACAAATTCCAGCATGCCCTGACAGCAAACAGTTGTTTGGGTATGCTAGGAGTTGTAGTTTTGCAAGATCTGGAGGGCTACAGTTTAGGGACCACTATATAGTGGTCTCAAACTGTAGCCCTCCAGCTGTTGCAAAACTACATATTCCAGCATGCCCAAACAGCTGGAGGGCTACAGTTAGAGACCACTGTATAATGGTCTCAAATAGACATGAGCGAACTTTTCAAAAATTCGATTCGGCCGATTCGACGAATTTTCCCTAAAAGTTTGTTTCGATCCGAATTTATTTGCGGCAAATCGATGTTAAAAAATGCTATTTCTAGCCTACATACAGCCTCTATAGGGGTATAGAACACTTTGCTGTTTCCTAAAACGCATATGGAGTGTGCTGGGGTAGTGAAATAATACTGTTATTCAGAATAGCATGCAGATTACCGGCATCGCTCTTAGAATCACTGCCGCAAAGCAGCACAATGACAGAGCCTGGTGGTGGCATAAGTGTCAGGAGACCATATAGTGACTGAATGACATAGTGTGGACATGTTGGCAGCAAGAGGAGACCATTTAGTGGCTGAATGGCACAGCGTGGAGTTGGCTGATGCACTAGTACACTACACACCAGGGCTTCACAATCCCTCCCCCCCCCCCCCCCCAAAAAAAACAACACAATATATGAAATTTTTGACAAAGATTTCTCATTGGTAGCACCCGCTATCCAAAAATTAGAAATTTCCAGACCCAGGCCCCACCTCTGCGGCATCAGGAACCCATATATTGCCTGAAGGACACAGCCTGGAGTTGGCTGATGCACCAGTACACACCCGGGCTTCACAATCCCCTCCAAAAAACAACAACATTTTGGAAATTTTTTAAAGAAATACCTTTGTGTAAGAACAAGCGCATATCCAACAGTTCACAAGACTCTATAATGCAGGACAGTGGACCACCCAAAGACATTCTTCTCAAAAATAATAAACCACACAATGTTTGAAACTTTTTTACAAAAACGAATTCAATGATAAAGAGGATGGTATTAACAGCTCTGTTTCTATCTTTGCAGATGACACCAAGCTTTGTAGCACGGTACAGTCTATAGAGGATGTGCATAAGTTACAAGATGACTTGGATAGACTAAGTGTCTGGGCATCCACTTGGCAAATGAGGTTTAATGTGGATAAATGTAAAGTTATGCATCTGGGTACTAATAACCTGCATGCGTCGTATGTCTTAGGGGGATTAAACTGGCAGAGTCACTGGTAGAGAAGGATCTGGGTGTACTTGTAGATCACAGACTACAGAATAGCATGCAATGTTAGGCTGCTGCTTCCAAGGCCGGCAGGATATTGTCATGTATAAAAAGAGGGATGGACTCAAGGGACAGGGACATAATACTCCCCCTTTATAAAGCATTGGTATGGCCTCACCTGGAATATGCTGTTCAGTTTTGGTCGCCTGTTCATAAAAGGGACACTGCAGAGTTGGAAAGGGTGCAGAGATGCGCGACTAAACTAATATGGGGCATGGAACATCTTAGCTATGAGGAGCAATTAAAGGAGTTACAATTGTTTAGTCTTGAGAAGAGACGTTTAAGGGGGGATATGATAAACGTATATAAGTATATAAATGGCCCATACAAAAAATATGGAGAAAAACTGTTCCAGGTTAAACCCCCCCAAAGGACGAGGGGGCACTCCCTCCGTCTGGAGAAGAAAAGGTTTAGTCTAAAGGGGCGACACGCCTTCTTTACCGTGAGGACTGTGAATTTATGGAACGGTCTACCTCAGGAACTGGTCACAGCAGGAACAATTAACAGCTTTAAAACAGGGTTAGATACATTCCTGAAACAAAATAACATTAATGCTTATGCAGAATTATAAAACTACATCCCTTTCCCTTATCCCCTTACACCCTTCACTTCAATTCCCTGGTTGGACTTGATGGACGTATGTCTTTTTTCAACCATACTAACTATGTAACTATGTAATATGTGTGTAAGCGCATCTGTCTCCAAAAGATCAGATCATCAAAGAACTTTTTTCGCCCAAAATGATGAACCAGAGTTAATCCCTGTCCGTATTTTTTATTTTATTTTTTATTTTAATTAAAAAATCACACGCAACAAGCGTTCAGTTGTATAACAATTAGCATTCTGGAAAATTCTATTTTATTACTGATAAAATTATCAGTAAATAAATAAAAAACACTACCCAAGAGGGTTTAATTACCCCATACATTGCACCAGGAGCAGTCAAGAGTAGGCCTCAGCAGTAACCAAGAGGCTTTAATAACCCCCTACCTTTGCACGATGAATTGTGAGATCGAGCAATACCAGGTGTGTTATGCCCTCTGATTTCCGGGGCCGCAGGCGCGCTCCACTGAACGGATTAGCGTGTCTCTATCTTTCATCGACCGGTGCTGGTAACCCGCTAACTCCCGGAAAGGTAAGCTGCCGCGAAGCAGGTGGTCTCCCCCAGGCACGTTTGGCTCCAGAATTTCCACTACTGCCACGCCACGCTGACTGCCAACCGTGCTACCGCCTTGTTGACTCAAGGGCAACCTGCAACTCTCTTCTCCCGATGATGAACCGCCCTTCTCCTGAGATCGAGCAATAACAGGTGTGTTATGCCCTCAGATGTCCGGGGCCACAGGCGCGCTCCACTGAACGGATTAGGGTGTGCATCTTTTTTTGTAGCACACGCAATCCAAAAATTTTAAATTCCCAGACCCAGGCCCCACCTCTGTGGCATCAGGAACCCATTTATTGCCTGAAGGACACAGCCTGGAGTTGGCTGATGCACCAGTACACACAGGGCTTCACAATCCGCCCCAAAATCAACAAAATTGTATACATTTTTTTTTTATTTACAACTTTGTGTAAGCACAAGCGCATATCCAACATTTCAGAAGACTCTATTAGGCAGGACGGTGGACCACCCAAAGACTTTCTTCTCAAAAATAATGAACCACACAATTGTTGAATTAAAAAAAATCATTTGAAATTCCTAGACCCAGGCCCCACCTCAGCTGCATCAGTAACCCATAGATTGCCTGAAAGACACAGCCTGGAGTTGGCTGATGCACGAGTACACACCCGGGCTTCACAATCCAACCCAAAAAAACGCAAATTTTTTCGCAATTGTCTGACAAAATACCTTTTTGTTAAAACAAGCGCATATACAGCAGTTTAGAAGACTCTATAATGCAGGACGGTGAACCACCCAAAGACATTCTTCTATAATATAATAATCCACACAATTTGTTCAATTTTTTTAAATAATTGAAATTCCGAGACCAAGGCCCCACCTCTGCTGCATCAGTAACCCATATATTGCCTAACGGACACAGCCTGGAGTTGACTGATGCACGAGTACACACCCGTCACCCGGGCTTCACAATCCACCCCAAAAAAACGCAAAATTTTATCGAAATTGTCTGACAAAATACCTTTTTTTTTTTTAAAAACAAGCGCATAAACAGCAGTTCAGAAGACTCTATAATGCAGGATGGTGGACCACCCAAAGACATTCTTCTCAAAAGTAATAAACCGCACAATGTTTGAAATTTGGTTAAAAAAATAATTACATGTGTGTAAGTGCATCTGTCTCCAAAAAATCAGATGGCAAAATGATTCTAATCGCCAAAAATGATTAATCCCTCTCCATCTATTTTTTTTTTTTTTTCATTAAAAAATCACACGCAACAAGCGTTCCGTTGTGTAACGGTTAGCATTCTGCAAAATTCAATTTTATTACTGATAAAATTACCAGTAAATGTAACAATAACACTACCCAAGAGTGTTAAATTACCCCATACATTGCACTAGGAGCAGTCCGGAGTAGGCCTCAGCAGTACCCAAGAGGCTTTAATAACCCCTTACCTTGCCCGATCAATTGCGAGATCGAGCAATAACAGGTGTGTTATGGCCTCAGATGTCCTGGGCCGCACTAGCGCTCCACTGAACGGATTAGCGTGTCTCTATCTTTCAAGGACTAGTGTGTGTTGCACGCTGAAACCAGTTCGTGATAGGGATCTGTGATTGCAATTATTTAATCTTAAAACCAGGAATTACCAGTAAGTGAGGGTCATAAACTGGCATTTATTAAGTCCCTGCCATTTATACACACCGCCCATCGCTATAAGCGATTGGATTAGTTAGTGAGTTGGTTAGTGAGGTCCTCGGATCGGCCCAGGCGGGGTAGGAGAAGGCCCTGGCAGAGCGCCGAGAATTTAACGATCATTGTTGAAATTTGCATTAAGCATGTATTTAGCTACTGCTAAATATCCAAAAATGTAAGGCCCAAGGCCAGAGGCACCAGGGAGGCAAGTAGTTCCTGAAAGACACAGAATGAGTCTGGAGCATGCATTTGCAGTACCCAAGAGGTTTTCATAACCCCTTACATTTAAAGATCAATGTTGAGATTTGCATTAAGCATGTATTTAGCTACTGCTAAACTTCTAAAAATTATAGGCCCAAGGCAAGAAGCATCAGTTTCCCCCATATTAGGAGCATAGTTGTCCCCCAGATTAGGCAGCATAGATGTCCCCCAGATTAGGAGCAAAGTTGTCCCCCAGATTAGGCAGCATAGATGTCACCCAGATTAGGAGCATACTTGTCCCCCAGATTAGGCAGCATAGATGTCACCCAGATTAGGCAGCATAGATGTCCCCCAGATTAGGAGCATACTTGTCCCCCAAAGTAGGCAGCATAGACGTCACCCAGATTAGGCGCATACTTGTCCCCCAGATTAGGCAGCATAGATGTCCCCCAGATTAGGAGCATAGTTGTCCCCCAGATTAGGCAGCATAGATGTCACCCAGATTAGGCAGCATAGATGTCCCCCGGATTAGGAGCATAGTTGTCCCCCAGATTAGGCAGAATAGATGTCACCCAGATTAGGAGCATAGTTGTCCCCCAGATTAGGCAGCATAGATGTCCCCCAGATTAGGAGCATAGTTGTCCGCCAGATTAGGCAGCATGGATCTCACCCAGATTAGGCAGCATAGATGTCCCCCAGATTGGGAGCATAGTTGTCCCCCAGATTAGGCAGCATAGATCTCACCCAGATTAGGAGCATACTTGTCCCCCAGATTAGGCAGCATAGATGTCACCCATATTAGGCAGCATAGATGTCCCCCAGATTAGGAGCATAGTTGTCCCCCAGATTAGGCAGCATAGCTGTCACCCAGATTAGGCAGCATAAATGTCACCCAGATTAGGAGCATAGTTGTCCCTCAGATTAGGCAGCATAGATGTCACCCAGATTAGGCAGCATAGATGTCACCCAGATTAGGCAGCATAGATGTCCCCCAGATTAGGAGCATACTTGTCCCCCAGAGAAGGCAGCATAGATGTCACCCAGATTAGGAGCATACTTGTCCCCCAGATTAGGCAGCATAGATGTCCCCCAGATTAGAAGCACAGTTGTCCCCCAGATTAGGCAGCATCGATGTCCCCCAGATTAGTCAGCATAGTTGTCCCCCAATCAGCGCGGGCCGGTCAGAGCCAATCAAAGGGCTGTATGTGGCAGGCGGGCCATACAATGCCCAGGTCTGCCCCAGAGGGTTTCATAAACAACCACAATAGAGAAAATTTTGTTGTAGGAGCATGGTCAATCTACTCAGACCCATCGGTCATTGGTGGCTGGAAATCCTGGATGATCCATCCATGATTCATCTTGACAAACGTCAGTGTTTCCACATTTTTAGTGGACAGATGAGTTCGCCTTGGGGTGACTATGGCCCCGGCCGCACTAAACACCCGCTCTGATGGCACACTACTGGCCGGGCAGGACAGCTTTTCCAGGGCAAACTCCGCTAGTTGCGCCCATAAATCGAGTTTCGATAAAAACAAGCAATCTCCAGGTAGCAGAGCGGGATCAATGGAAGCGCTGAGACCAGATAAGAAGTTAAAAGGATTTATTTCCCATAATGCAATGCGTTTCACGGTCACCCGCTTCCTCAGGCATGTTGGGTTTAGCAGATTACAAGGTATATATAGGGAAAAGGGGTTAACCCCTTCAAGGAGGAAAATTAAATTAACCCCTTGAGGGGTCAAGCCCTTTAAGCCCTTCACAACAAGATAGAAGCACATAATAACATCACAACAAAGTACACAATAAAACAAATACAATACAATTAAAAACAAATATTAAATTTTAACAAAAAAATATTTAAAATATTATAGTACTATATATATATATTTTTTCCCTTCCTCCATTTTTCCCATTTTTTTCTCCTTTATTTATTTATTTATAAAAAAAAAAATTATAAAAAAAATAAAAAAGAAGAGGAAAGAGAAAAAAAAAAAAAAAATAAATAAATAAAGGAGAAAAAATTGGGAAAAATGGAGGAAGGGAAAAAAAAAGATTTTTTTTTCTTTTTTTAATATATATAGTACTATAATATTTTTAATATTTTTTTGTTAAAATTTAATATTTGTTTTTAATTGTATTTGTTTTATTGTGTACTTTGTTGTGATGTTATTATGTGCTTCTATCTTGTTGTGAAGGGCTTAAAGGGCTTGACCCCTCAAGGGGTTACTTTAATTTTCCTCCTTGAAGGGGTTAACCCCTTTTCCCTATATATACCTTGTAATCTGCTAAACCCAACATGCCTAAGGAAGCGGGTGACCGTGAAATGCGTTGCATTATGGGAAATAAATCCTTTTAACTTCTTATCTGGTCTCAGCGCTTCCATTGATCCCGCTCTGCTACCTGGCGATTGCTTGTTTTTATCGTGATTCTATTTCAGCGGGACGAAGCTGCAGAGACCCTTTGATGATACACCCTGTTCCATTGTTGTACTTGGTTGGAGTACAACTTCATGTGGTAAGCGCAATTCACACTTAGCGTTACCAACTCACCTTTGGTGTTACACTACGGAGTGGTATATGGTACGCTATTTGCTTGTGTGTAGGCCCTTTGCAATGATAAGGCCACTGAAAAAGCGTATTTGTACTCAGGAAAACCTTTTTTTTTCTTTAATACACCGGCAGGTATATAACGTGTGGTATAACACTTAATTTAGCACAGAGACAGAAAAAAAGGTAGTATATGGTACGCTATTTGCTTGTATGTAGGCCCTTTGCAATGATAAGGCCACTGAAAAAGCGTATTTGTACTCAGGAAAAAAAAAATTCTTTAATACACCAGCAGGTGTATAATATGTGGTATAACACTGAATTTAGCACAGAGACAGAAAAAAAGGTGGTATATGGTACGCTATTTGCTTGTATGTAGGCCCTTTGCAATGATAAGGCCACTGAAAAAGTGTATTTGTACTCAGGAAAAATACATTTTCTTTAATACACCGGCAGGTGTATAACGTGGTATAACACTGAATTTGGCACAGAGACAGAGTAACAGTTGAAAAATGTAAAAAAAAAAAAAAAAAGTCCACACTAATATGACTTATTTCTGAATAGCAGCAGGACCCAACAGTGCAGCACCACCAAAAAAAAACAATCCAGGGGTTAAACCCTAAATTGCACTCTGTCACACAATTCTGAGCAGCAGAATATTTGTGGAGAAAAAAAAAACTCAATAGAGCTGAAAAATGAGGAGATGAGATGCTTCAGAAAGTTCAGGCAGCTTGGAGATCTGTATGAGGCAGCTGACAGCTATCTGCCCCTCTCTGCTGCAATGCTCAATAACTTGAATAGGAGTTTTAGCAATCAATGATCCTTCTCAGTGTAACAGCACAGCACTCTGCACTCCTGCCTTTCCCTAATGCTGATGTGACTAGCAGTTGCAGTGTAACGCTGTGGTATGAGCTATTCACACACACAGCCCGTCCTCTCCATCTGAGTGCATAGATGAAATGAAGAGAGGCAAGATGGCCGCTGATTATATAGGGGCTGTGACATCACAGGGGTCAGTGAACACTGATAGGCTGCATCTCACATGTGGTTCAGGGTCAGCCCGCCTACCTTCATTCCCGCCGCTGTTTCCCGCCCTCCCATAATCCCCTGCCCCATGTACTCACATGTGGATCCGCCATCTTAGCTCTCCAATAGCCTGAAACGCTGTAAAATGGAGTTTAATGAAGCGATTCGTGCGATATAATCACGGCGATATTCGTATTCGTTGCGAATCGAATTTTTCATGAAATTCGTAACGAATTCGGGTTCATCAAGTTCGATTCGCTCATCTCTAGTCTCAAACTGTACCCTCCAGATGTTGCTAGGCAACTCACCGGCTTCCGTCGGATCCAGCTGCACGTCATCGCCGCCCGCAGCCTCCGTCGCCCGCCCGGATCGGTGACTGGATCTTCGGCGCCGGTCCCCGTCGTTTCCCCGTCGTTTCCCCATCCTGCCCCGCCTATTGTGGGTGGGCAGGACGGGGAAAACGAAAGTTAACCCCCCCGCCCCCCATCTGCTATTGGTGGTCACGTCCCCCATCTGCTATTGGTGGTCACCAGTGCCACCTCACTCCCATCGCTTCAGGGGGATCCTGGGTGTCTTAGACAACCGCAATCCCCCTTATATTCCGGGTCACCGGGTCACTATAGACCTGTAATGACCCGGAATCGCGCAAATCGCAAGTGTGAATTCACTTGCGATTTGCCGCGATCGCCGACATGGGGGGGGGGTCTGATGACCCCCCTGGGCGTTTGCAAGGGATGCCTGCTGAACGATTTCAGCAGGCATCCTGGTCCGATCCCCGCCCGGCGCGCGGCAGGGGCCTGCATTCTTCATGACGTACGTGTATGTCATGGGTCCTTAAGTACCAGGTTGTCATGACGTACGCGTACGTTTAGGGTCCTTAAGGGGTTAAAGGGGTATTCCACAATTTTTTTTATTTGACTATGCTACAGGGGCTGTAAAGTTAGTGTAGTTCATAATATAGTGTCTGTACCTGTGTGTGGATTTATCACAATTCTTCCGATTTTCACTCCAATTTTTATCAGTATACAAAATGCCTGTTGTCTCAGATTTTTCCCAGCTTGCAATGGCGGCCAAGACCTGACTCACTAGTCAGCTGATGACAGGGAGCCTGTCTGCTTCAATGGTTGGAGGGATCACTGGGTGGGAGAGAAATTAATCTGCAACTAATGCAAGAGCTATAGGCACCCTGATTGAAAACATAGGTCTTTGAATGGATGCAGCTCATTTATGTTTCAATGGGTGGGGTGGCTGATATGTGGGAGGGAGGAAAATGGAATTGTGGGATTTGTAGTCAAAAAAAGAATGTCCATTACTGTCTGCCAGGTACATACTAAAATCACCTTATTGGGTGCACTAGAGGGCTCAGAAGGGAAGGAGCGACAATGGCATTTTGATTAATTTTGCTGAAATGATGCCAGAACAGTAAAAAAAAACATCATGGCACATTATTTTGGAAATTACACCCCTCAAGGAACGTAATAAGGGGTAAATTGAGTCTTTAAACCCCACAGGTGATTGACAAATTTTCATTAAACTGGGACGTGAAAATGAATAATTAGATTTTTAACACTGAAATGCTGGTGTTACCCGAAAATTTTCATTTTCACATGGAGTAATAAGAGAAAATGTCCACAAAATTTGTAACCCATTTCTCTTGAGTAAGGAAATACTTCATATGTTGATATAAAGTGCTCTGCGGGTGCACTAGAGGGCTCAGAAGGGAGGGAGTGACATTGGGCTTTTGGAGAACAAATTTTGCTGAAATGGTTTTTGTGGGGCATGTCGCATTTAGGAAGCCACCATGATGCCAGAGTAGTAAAAAGAAAAAAACACAGGGCATACTATTTTGAAAACTACACACCTCAGGGAACGTAACAAGGGTTAAAGTGAGCCTTAACACCCCACAGGTGATTGCCGAACTTTCGTTAAAGTGAAACATTAAAAAAAAAAAAATGCTCGTGTTACCCCAAATTTTTTATTTTCACAAGGGGTAATAGGAGAAAAATGTGTAACCCCATTTCTTCTGAGTATGGAAATACCTCACATGTGGTTATTAAGTGCTCTCTGGGGGGCGAACTACAATGCTCTGAAGAGGAGTGCCTTTGGGCTTTTAGATAGAGAATTTGTTTGGAATAGAAATCTGGAGTCATGTGAGTTTACAAAGCCCCCATGGTGCCAGAACAGTGGACCCCCCCCCCCCCCAATATGACCCCATTTTGGAAACTACACGTCTTACCGAATGTAATAGGTATTGCAATGAGCATTTACACCCCACTGGTGTTTGACAGATCTTTGGATCTTTGAACAGTGGGCTGTGCAAATGAAAATAAATTTCATTTTTACGGATGACTTTTCAAAAAATTTGTCAGACACCTGTGGGGTGTAAATGCTCAGTGCCCCCATTGTTTCATTCTGTGAGGGGTGTAATTTCCAATATGGCATCACATGTGGGGGTAGTCCACTGTTCTGGCATCTTGGGGGCTTTGTAAACGCACATTGTCTTCAATTCCAGCCTAATTCTCTCTCCAAAAGTCCAATGGCGCTCCTTCTCTTCCAAGCCCTGTAGTGTGCCAGCAGAGCACTTTATATCCACATATGGGGTATTTCCTTACTCAGAAGAAATGGGGTTACAAATTTTTGGGGGGCTTTTTTCCTATTGCCCCTTGTGAAAAGGAAAAAATAAGGGTAACACCCGCATTTCAGGGGGAAAAAACGAATTTTTAATTTTCATGTCCAACTTTAACGAAAATTCGTCAAAGACCTGTGGGGTGCTTAGTCTCAATATACCCCTTGTTACATTCCTTGCGTGGTGTAGTTTACAAAATGGGGTCACATGTGGCATTTTTTTGCGTTTATGTCAGAACTGCTCTAACTATCAGCCACCTGTGCAAATCACCAATTTAGGCCTCAAATGTACAGGGCACTCTCTTAATCCTGAGCCCTGTTGTGAATCTGCAGAGCATTTTACGTCCACATATGCGGTATTTCCGTACTCGTAAGAAATTGTATTACAAATTTTGGGGGTCTTTTTCTCCTTTTACCTCTTCTGAAAATGAAAAGCATGGGGCAACACCAACCTGTTAGTGTAAAAATAAAAATTTTTGTTACATTAACATGCTGGTGTACCCCCCAACTTTACCTTTTCATAAGAGGTAAAAGGAGAAAAATCCCCCCCAAATTTGTAATACAATTTCTCCCGAGTACGGAAATACCCCATATGTGGCACCAACCTGTTGCCTTGAAATAAGACAGGGCTCTGAAGTGAGAGTGCCATGCGCATTTGAGGCCTAAATAATGAATTTGCAATAGGGGCGGACCCAAATACAAGGATGGTGCTTCTTTCCACCGAAACCCTATTGCAGGGTTTCCCAAACAGGGTGCCTCCAGTTGTTGCAAAACTCCCAGCCTGTCAATGGCTGTCAGGCAATGCTGGGAATTGTTCCATTTAGGAACCACTGCCATATGAGATGTGTTTAATTTTTATTGGGGGGGGGGGAGATACGGGGGACATGTAAGGGTGTGTATGTAGTGTTTTACATTTTATTTTGTGGTAGTGTAGTGTTTTTAGGGTACATTGACACAGGCGGGGGTTCACAGTGAGTTTTCCGCTGGGAGTTTGAGCTGCGGTGGACAATTTGCTGCAGCTCAAACTTGTAGAAGGAAACCCACTGTAAACCCCCACCCGTGTGAATGTACCCTGTACATTCACATGGGGGAGGGTGCCCTAAACCTTCAGCTGTTGAAAAACTACCATTCCCAGAATGCACTGACAGACCGTACATGTTGGGAGTTGTAGTTTTGCAACAGCTGTAGGCACACTGGTGGGGAACCACTGAGTTAGGAAACAGACTCTAGCTCAGTGATTCCAACCCATGTGCCTCCAGCTGTTGCAAAACTAGAACTCTGTTACTGCATTCTGGGAGTTGTAGTTTTGCAACAGATGTAGGCACAAGAGTTGGAATGACTGAGTTAGGAAACAGACTCTAGCTCAATGTTTCTCAACCAGTGTGCCTACAGCTGTTGCAAAACTACAACTCCCAGCATGCAATGACAGCCGAAAGGCATGCTAGGAGTTGTAGTTATGCAGCAACTGGGGAAGAACAGTTTGTAGATCGCTAAGTAGTGATCTCCAAACTGTAGCCCTCCAGATGTTGCAAACCTACAACTCCAAGCATGCCCAGACTGTCCAGACATGCTGGGAGTTGTAGTTCTGAAACATCTGAAGGGACAGATATTGTAGAACTACACCGCCCAGCATCCCTGGCTGTCTGGGCATGCTGGGAATTGTAGTTTTGCAACATCTGGAGGGCTAAAGTTTGGAGACCACCGTATAGTGGTCTCCAAACTGTGCCACTTCAGATGTTGCAAAACTACAACTCCCAGCATGCCCAGACAGCCTTTGGCAGTTGTAGTTTTGCAACTTTTAGAAGGCCACAGTAAAGATCACTTACCAGCGATCTTCACTGCATCCTCCTCCACCGCTGCAATTTCTGGCCTGTCTCCTCCTGCGGCCGCTGCTGTTCCGATGCCGTCACCAGTAAGCCGGCCATGCTCCCCCCCTCGTCGCACTTGTTCTCCCATCCCGGCCTGGACTTCAATCAGCAGGCAGAGTGGGGAGAATGAACTCCGGCCCCCAACTGCCATTGGTCGGTAAGTCCTGACCAACCAATGGCAGGGGATAGGAGGAGGTGTCACCCCTGCCAAATTGCTCCTATCCTTTAGGATGGTCGTAGCTGTCTTTGACAGCTCCGATCACTCTTATTTTCTGGGCGACTGGGTAACAAGTGACCCGATTGGCCCGAAATCGCCGGTCTGAATTGACCGGCAATTTGCGGCGATCGCCAACATGGGGATGCCTGCTGATAGATATCTGCAGTCATCCCGGTCCAATCGCTGCCCAGCGAACAATGGTGATCGGAACAATGGAGGGCGTATAAGTACGTCCTCCGCTCTCAAGTACTAGGACTCGAGGGCGTACCTGTACGCCCACTGTCCCCAACAGGTTAAAAAAAATAATCTATGTTTTATTTGTGTTTAAAAAAGATGCCACTAGGTGTCTCCCTACTTACTTGTCCAGTGCACATTTCCCCCCATATTTTGAACAGACTTTGGACTCCTGCTGGCCTGGCAGAAGTCCAAACACAGGAAATGCAGTCTGGAGTGGTGAGGGGGGGTGTCCATCCTTATTCTATCATAGTTTCTCTCACACTTAACTGCCGTTTGCTGTTGGTTGCAGAGTGAGGGAGGAAGTTCTCCCCTGTATGGCTTCAGATTATGTCACCCCTGCTGGGTAACGCCCCTTCCCAGACCTGAGGCTGAGCAGAAAATACAGAGCAATATCAAGGTAGAAAACAAAAAAAAAGGTAAGGGGTGGTTTATCATGAGGGGGGCAGTGAACTGGGCGGATTATAAAATGTATCAAGTTAATGAGAGGTACTCTTTAAATCACACCAAATGCCACAAAGATAAGGAATGTAGGACAAGTAGAGCAGGGGTAGGAAGCAAATAGTTCAGAGGAGAAAAAGACCACATAAGGGCAAGATAAGAGTGGGGAAAGATCAGTGACCCTTCCAGCCCCACCCACCTGGGGTAATAGTGTGGTCATGGATGAGGGCTAATTACACAACCCCAGCTGCATAATAATACTTACAAGGCGGAAATCAAGAACATAGGTTTAATACCCAAGTAGGTGAGCCCACCAGAAGAATCACGAAAGCCAAAGTTTAAAGAAATAAGACATTTTGGGGAGAGAGGGACATTACAGTAGAGAGCCTCAGACTTAGACACATTCACCCGGAGACCCGACAAGTGAGAAAATGTATCCAGTAGTGCAAAAAGATTAGGTAAGGAAGTAAGAGGATCTTTAATTGTGAGTAAAAGGTCATCTGCAAAAAGTTTTATAAGTAACAGGACCAACCTTCATGCTATGAACATCAGGATGATCCCTGGCCCAGCCAGAGGCTCCATTACCAGTGAGAACGACATCGGAGATAACGGTCACCCATGGCAGGTACCTCAGTGAATGGGAATAGAGGGAACAGTAGAAGGAAGCTTAAGAAAGGCAGAGAGGGAGTAGTAAAGCAGTTTTAGAATGTGCACAAAAGGGCAAGAAAAACAAAGTCGGACAGAACAGCAAAGAAAAAAGACCAAGACACAGAATTGAAAGCTTTCTCTATATTCAAAGCAAAGGCCAGTAGTGGGGTTGAGGAGGAATTAGACAACTGAAGAATCTTACAGATATTATAAGGGGCCTGACGGCCAGGGATAAACCCCACCTTATATGAATGAATCAACTTAGGGAGCAGGGAATTAAGACGAGAAGCCAGAACAGAGGTAAGAAGTTTAGAATCAAGGTTAAGAAGAGAAATAGGGTGGCAGTTAGCAGGGTGAAGATGGTCTTTGTGCAGTTTAGGAATAACAGTAATCATAGCATTCCTAAATTCAGAAGGAACAGATGAGGAGGAAAAGAGGGAATTAAAAAATGAAGTAAGGTGAGAAATGAGAATGTCGGCGTGTTTCTTAAAATAGGTGGAAATTAACCCATTGGGCCCAGGAGCCTTACCCAATTTCATGTGAGCAAATGCAAATATAACTTCCTCCTGAGTGGAGAGAGTCCCTAGTGTCTGGTGCAAGCGAAGGGAAAGGGAGAGAAGAAGTTAAGCGGTCAGATAAGTGGGAAAAGAAGGAGGATAAGAAGGTTCAGAGTACAGAGAAGAGTAAAAAGTGTGAAATGCAGAGTATAGGCGATCAGGGTGGGACGTACGGAGACCAGGATGCAGCTGGAAGGTGTGGACCCTATTATAAGAAGCAGACTTCTTAAGCATAGGAGCTAGTAACTTATCTGGTTTATTAGCAAACTTGTAATAAGTCGCTTTGGTCCAACAAAGGGCCTTCTCAACTCATCGGGATAACAGTGCATCCAACTGTGACCTGGTGTCCAAAAGAGATTTGAAGAGAAAGAGCCTGTTGGTGAGAAAAAGACAAATGAGCCAATTAGTTTCTAAGGCTTTCTGCACATTATCCCTATCCCGTTTCACTCCTGTAGTTATAGAAATCAACTGGCCTCTAACATAAGCTTTATGAGAAAGCCAAACCCACATTGGATCTGAGTCAGCATACTCATTGGTATTGAAGTCAGTTGACAACTGAGTCCGTACACGAGACATAGTCAACAATAATTCATTAACCCTCCACCTATGAGGGACTGAGAGAGAGCTCAACAAATAAATAAAAAACGCAAGCACACAGTGGTGGTCCGGCCAATTCTAGGGACAAGGCAAGCATATAGAAAAGAGGGCATGGTAGAGGAGTTAGTCAGGACCCAGTCAATTTTAGTATAATGGGCAGGGGAGTAATATAAATAGCCCCTGGTCAATCCATTATATTTCCTCCACACATCAACTAAAGCATTATCAGCAAACAGAGTGTAATAAACTATATTGGGTCCCTGACCTGCGAACCAGAGCCATATTAGAGCAATCCACCTTACCACAGAATACCATATTGAAATTGTAGCCCGGCCATGGCCACTTTAAAACAGTGACCAGCGGCGGCTCCTGTGGGCCCGGACTCCTCCTGCTTTTTCTATTTTCCATATTTCCTTACCTGGCCACGCTCGGCAGGGGCTGTGACGAATGTCTTGTGGGCTGTGACGAATGACGTCTCCTGTGGCTCCTCTGCACGGCGTCAGGGACATCACTCCTCATTTCCTGCAGCCGCTACAGGGCACAGTTTTCTTCATTACACCCCAGCATTGCAGGAAATGATGACGTCCCTGACGCCGTACAGAGGAGCCTTAGGAGACGTCATTTGTCACAGCCCACAAGACCCGGCGCATTACCTGAGCCTGCCGAGCGCGACCAGCTAAGGAAATATGAAAAATAGAAAAAGCAGGAGGAGGGGGGAGCAATGAGCAGGGGAGGATTATGAGTGGGGGAGGATGATGAGGCAGAGGGGGGTAATGATGAGCATGGGGGTAATGATTGGCAGGGGGGGTAATGATGAGCGGGGGGAGGGTAATGATGAGCAGGGGGTAATGATGAGCAGGGGGTAATGCGGAGCAGGGGGGGGTAATGATGAGCGGGGGGTAATGATGAGCGGGGGGTAATGATGAGCAGAGGGTAATGACGAGCAGGGGGGTTAATGACGAGCAGGGGGGGTAAAGACAAGAAGGGGGGTAATGATGAGCAGGGGGGTAATGAAGAGCAGGGGGGTAATGATGAGCAGGGGGGTGGAATGATGAGCAGGGGGCGGGAATGATGAGCAGTGGGGGGAATGATGAGCAGTGGGGGGGAATGATGAGCAGGGAGGGAATGATGAGCAGGGGAAAACACAGGAAAGGAGGCACGGGGAGGGGGCAAATATGGCACAGGGGCTGATAAAAGGGGGAGGAAGGAGGGGGGGGGGGCAAACTGAGGATCAAGGGAATCAAAGTTGGGGGGATGATGAGGCATATAGTTCAGAGCTTCCAGGTCATTTATTTTACATTTATTTTTTTTCCCTCAAATTTTCCTGTGAAAATGAGGGTGTGTGTTATATGCCAGTGCGTGTTATACGCAAATAAATACTGTCATCCCCCCCCCCCCTCACATTCAGCAGGACATCCCTGTGTCCTGAAAGATCTTTTCAGGACACAAGGATGTCCCAGTTACCTTTCTGCGGCCCCAACTAACTTTAAAAACGCAGGGGCTACCAGGAGGAAGCACACGCAGGGAGGATGCACGCATGGTTACCTACACATCATCTTCAGTGCTCCAACCACCGCTCCTCCGGTCCCGGGACCTACTGCTATGTCCCCTAGGCCATAGCAGTAGATCATGACCCCGGACCAGAGGAGCGGTGGTCAGAGCACTGAAATGGGGCAGTACACAGACATACAGCCTCCAGCCATACACTGGATATGGTTGGAGGCTGTATGTCTGTGGGGGACACTGCCAACGTACTGTGGGGGAACTGTTATGCCCCCTCCCATAGACTGGCATTGAGGGGGTGAGGCGTGACATCACATGGGGGCGGAGTCGTAACGTTATGATCTTCCATTCCCGTGGTTGGCAGCCAGCGGCGGGTCCCCTGCGATCAGACATCTTATCCCCTATCCTTTGGATAGGGTATAAGATGTCTAGGGGTGGAGTATCCCTTTAACCTGTTGGGGACATAGGACGTTTGAGAACGTCCTCGGTCTAGAGTACTTAAGGACCGAGGACGTTCTCAAACGTCCTAGCAAAAACAGATCACTGCCGCGGTGCCTGGCAGTGATCTAAGGGGAATGCCTGCTGTAATAATTCAGCAAGTATTCCCTGACATCGCCGAGGGGGGTCCTGAGACCCCCCCATGTTGGCGATCACCACAAATCGCAGGTGAAATTGCACCTGCGATTTGCGGCTATTCCAGCCCGGAAAATGGCGATGATCGGGGTTGTCATAGACCACCCCGATCATCCTAACTGATAGGAGCAAGGTGGCACCCTGCCACCCCGCTCCTATCACCTGTGATAGGCCGTTCTCTTGTGAATGGCCTATCGCAGGCCTCAGGCCGGGTCAGGGTTAACTTCCCCTGGTCTCCCCTCCCCTAGGCGTGCGGGGAGACCAGGGGAAGAAAGAAGATGGTGGCGGGGACCAGAGGGACCGCGGTACCTGGATCTCTGGAGGAGCAGCTGCGGCGGGGACCGGAGGAGCGGAGGACCAGGAGAGGCTGCGGCGGGTGGGTAAGTGGACGTCGGTGGCGTTGTTAGTAGCAACAGTGAAGATCCGGTGATCTTCACTTTTGCTGCTAACAGTTTGAAAACTACAACTCCCAGCAAGCCTAGGCAGCCTTTGGCTGTCTGGGCAGGCTGGGAGTTGTAGTTTTGCAACATCTGGAGGGCCTCAGTTTGAAGACCACTGTATAATGGTCTTCAATCTGTGCTCTTCCAGATGTTGCAAAACTACACATCTCAGCCTGCCCAGCCATGCTGAGAGTTGTAGTTCTCTAACATCTGGCCTTTCAGATGTTGCAAAACTACAACTTCCAGCATGCCCCTGCCCATGTGACTGTACCCTAAAAACACTACACTACACTAACACAAAATAAAAAGTAAAAAACACTACATATACACTTACCCCTACACAGCCCCCCTACCCAATAAAAATTAAAACCGTCTGGTACGTCAGTGTTTGCAAAACAACAACTCCCAGTATTGTCGGACAGCCATTGACTGTCCAAGCATGCTGGGAGTTTTGCAACAGCTGGAGGCACCCTGTTTGGGAATCACTGACGTACAATACCCCTATGTCCACCCCTATGCAAATCACTAATTTAGGCCTTAAATGCACATGGCGCTCTCTCACTTTGGAGCCCTGTCGTATTTCAAGGCAACAGTTTAGGGCCATATATGGGGTATCGCTGTACTTGGGAGAAATTGCCTTACGAATTTTGGTGGGCTTTTTCTCCTTTAACCCCTTAGGAAAAGGAGAAGTTGGGGTCTACACCAGCATGTTAGTGTAAAAAAATCCCATTTTTTACACTAACGTTCTGGTGTTTCCCTATACTTTTCATTTTCACAAACGGTAAAAGGAAGAAAAAAACATGGCAATGCCATGACTAAGGACCGGGTGTAGGTCCGAAACGCGTCGGCTGATGTTCTGTCTGAATACTACCCAATAAAGAAAACACTGCTTTTACCTGCTACCTTGGGCTGGACCGTTCTACTTTGTTTGTAGTGCACTTCAGGTCCATTCATGGGGTACCTCCATTCTCAGAAGAGATGGGGTTACAAATTTTGGGGGGTCTTTTTTGCTATTAACCCTTGCAAAAATGTGAAATTTGGGGGAAAACCAACATTTTAGTGAAAAAAACATTTTTTTTTTACATATGCAAAAGTCGTGAAACCCCTGTGGGGTATTAAGGCTCACTTTATTCCTTGTTACATTGCTCAAGGGGTCTAGTTTCCAAAATGGTATGCCATGTGTTTTTTTTTTTGCTATCCTGGCACCATAGGGGCTTCCTAAATGCGACATGCCCCCCAAAATCCCCTTATCGCTCCTTCCCTTCTGAGCCATCTACTGCGCCCGCCGAACACTTAACATAGACATATGAGGTATGTGCTTACTCGAGAGAAATTGGGCTACAAATACAGTAACAATTTTCTCCTTTTACTCCTTGTAAAAATTCAAAAATTGGGTCTATAAGAACATGCAAGTGTAAAAAATGAAGATTGTGAATTTCCTCCTTCAATTTGCTGCTACTCCTGTGAAACACCTAAAGGGTTAAAACACTTAGTGAATGTCATATTGAATACTTTGTGGGGTGCAGTTTTTATAATGGGGGTATTTTATGGGGTATTTCTAATATGAAGACCCTTCAAATCCACTTCAAAACTGAACTGGTCCCTGAAAAATAGTGAGTTTGAAAATGTTGTGAAAAATTGGAAAATTGCTGCTGAACTTTGAAGCCCTCTGATGTCTCCCAAAAGTAAAAACACGTACATTTTATGATCCAAACATAAAGTAGACATATTGTATATGTGAATAAAAAGTTTTTTTTATGTGGAATATCCATTTTCCTTAAAAGCAGAGAGCTTCAAAGTTAGGAAAATGCAAAATTTTCTAATTTTTTATCAAATTTGGGGATTTTTCACCAAGAAATGATGCAAGTTACCACAAAAATTTACCACTATGTTAAAGTAGAATATGTAACGAAAAAACTATCTCGGAATCAGAATGATAAGTAAAAGCATTCCAGAGTTATTAATGTTTAAATTGACAGTGGTCAGATGTGCAAAAAAGGCTCTGGTCCTTAGGGTCATAAGGGGCTCGGTCCCCAAGGGGTTAAGGACCAGGGGAGGACTATGGCTAAGTCACCAGAGAAGGCAAAAGCACAAGAAAAAAATGCCCAGAAATTACCATAACACAGGAAAAAGCAGTAGCAGTTTTTCTGTATGTTTTTGCAGGTAAAAAAAAAGGGGGAAACCTAGCCTTGGGGGTCTCTGGGAGCAGGAGTCTGGAGGATGACTTAGGGGTCTGGAGGACTTAGGGGTCTGGGGGACAGAGGGGTCTGGGGGGAATTAAGGCTTGTCCACACTACGAACTTCCGCCAGCAGAATTTTGCTTGTTTTCAATGGAATACTGCTGCTCTGTGCTCACTACGGAAGACACAGTGTGTGGTAGTATTATTTTTAGAGGGCATGATGTTTGGCAGTATAATATACACAGGATTTGGCAGTATTAGAGTACACAGGGTTTGGCAGTATTATATTTAGGAAGCACAGTCTCTTTTGGGTTATAATGATTGTTGTCTTTATACAGAGGATGAGGATCGGCTGGCAAAATGAGGAACCAATGATGTCCAGGCGTCAAACTTTACAGAAGATGGAGCTGGAAGAAGACATGGCATCTGGACCAGATGAAGAAAAGGAAAGACAACAGAGAAGACATCTTCTGTGAGTCATTTTATGTTTGTGTTTTCTCCTGACTGTCCCATTAGATCTCTCGTCACTTCTAAGTTTTGCAGTAATAATGGATGACACTGCTCCCCAATTTGAGGCTCCAGCTGTTACAAAACTACAACTCCTATAACGCCTGAAGCTCTCTAGACATAATGGGTATTGTAGCTTTGCAACAGCTGGAAAGAGTGACTTGAACGGAAGTGATTTTTGACCATGCAGCCCGTTTTATTTTAACGGGGGCCTGACTCCTGTTCCACTCAGTGGAAGGGAAGGGGGACTGTCGGGGGGCATCATAATGAAGTGCTCCGTCTTCCAGGCAGCCTTAATCTGGCCCTGGAGGTGTGATGGTGTGGGGGTGCTTTGCTGGTGATTCTGTTCGGGATTTATTCCAAATTGAAGGCATACTGAGCCAGCATGGCTACCCCAGCATCTTGCAGCGGCATGCTGTTCCATCCGGTTTGCGTTTAGTTGGACCATCATTTATTTTTCAAAAGGACAATGACCCCAAACACACCTCCAGGCTGTGTAAGGGCTATTTGACCAAGAAGGAGAGTGATGGGGTGCTGCGCCAGATGACCTGGCCTCCACAGTCACCGGACCTGAACCCAATCGAGATGGTTTGGGGTGAGCTGGACCACAGAGTGAAGGCAAAAAGGGCCAACAAGTGCTAAGCATCTCTGGGAACTCCTTCAAGACTGTTGGAAGACCATTTCAGGTGACTACCTCTTGAAGCTCATCAAGAGAATGCCAAGAGTGTGCAAAGCAGTAATCAAAGCAAAAGGTGGCTAGAACCTAGAATATGACATCTTTTCACACTTTTTTGTTATGTATATAATTCCACATCTGTTAATTCATAGTTTTGATGCCTTCACTGTGAATCTACAATTTTCATAGTGATGAAAATAAAGAAAACTCTGAATGAGAAGGTGTGTCCAAACTTTTGGTCTGTACTGTAGCTCTGAGGTAACCTCAAAGGGGAAAGAATTATTCAGCAATGTATAAACCCTGCGACACTTGGAATGACAAAAAGAAAGGTAAAATCTGATGAACAGCTTGTGAAAAAATTTAGGGGAGGATGTGAGGGTAAAATGTGATTCCTAGAGACATATAATATCAGGTGAGTGGATCACATAATCAAAAAAATGCCTTACTTCAATTGGCAGGTGAATGAAAACCCTGCACATTATGAGAAAGTAACTTATACATAATTAAAAAAAAATAGCCAGTAGCAGGCAGAAACAATTAAAGTATCCGAGGTGGGGGGGGGGGGGGGGGTGAGACCATAAAGGCACAGCAATGCAGAGACCAAACAAAGCATAATCTAGGAATAGTATTGGTAAAAAAAACACAAGACAGTCAAAAACATAACTAATAAACAGAAAGTCTCAAATAATGGAAAGACTGTCCCTGGAAGACAGCGGACAGTCATACTTTCAAACCATGTAGAGGGAAAAAGGAGCACAGTATTCCTCGGTTAGGTAGGAGGCAACAGAAAGCACCAGAAATAGAAACACAGGCAAGTAGGTAGAAGGAGGGGAAAAGGCTAAAGAAGATGGCATAGGAAGAGGAGGAGACATGGGGAAAGTGGAGGACTAGCACAAAGCAGGAGAACAATGGGAAAAATGGGCAGAATTTGCAGGTAGAAAAGTAAGAAGTCCATTAGAGAAGTAAGCCAATGCGGGAGAGCAGGAGCTGGGCTGAAAAGGATCAAGAATAGACTGAGATAACGTCTGATAAAGGTTAGTTGTTCTCCTCCGTGATGATCTGGACATGTTCCCCCATAGTTAGAAGCAGTTTCTGCTGCTGAGGAACCAAAATGCGGCGCTTAAAGAGCTTTAACAGGCACGGAGCTCACCTCAGACGCGTCCTGTCCCGTGAGCTGCATGCATGCACCCCCAACAGTATGCACATTTTAACCCTTACACTCGTGTTTTACCTTAGTTTATACTATCAATAATCCCAGAAGATAGAAAGATGACGGCACTCACTTGTCTCCGACACAAAAACTTTTTTATTCCAAGCTGTAAGAACACATGCGGGAACGAGCAGGATGGCGGAACGACGTACGTTTCACAGCTACTGCTGCTTCTACAAGTCCCTACGTCATCCTGGAAACTCCACCCAAGCTTCACACATTCTGTTCACAGATTAACTCCTTGTACACTGGATCTTTAGTTACAACTAGAGATTTGCAACTTGCTTCATTAAACTCCATTTAGTGCAGTCCAGGCTCCAGGGCATCTAAAATGGTGGATCCACATGTCAGGACATGGGGCAAGGACCTCTGGGAAGGCGGGAACGACGGAAGGCCGGATGACCCTGAATAACATGCAGGATGCAGCTTATCAGCAGCCAGTCACCCCTGTGATGTCACAGCCCTAAATAATCAGCAGCCATATTCTAGCTCGTCACTTCATTCATTACACTGCAGAGAGTGTAATGTGTGTGTGTGTGTGTTACACAGAAAAGCTTATTACAGCAGCGTTTCACCTCCTAGTCACATCAACAGAGAGAAGTGCTTTTTTTTTTCCACTGAAAAGGATATTAACCTCCCAATCAATTTGTACAGCATTGTATTACAGAGAGGGGCAGAGAGCTATGTGTTACCTCATTCATTTCAACAAACTGCCTCAACTTCATAAACCTTAGCAGAGGAGGCAGGAATAATTTTTCAGCACAATTCTGTGTCTTTGTTTCACAACAAATCATCTGCTGGTTATACTAGTCTGTAGACAATATAATACCCAGCAGTCCATTCTTAATAGTGTTTGACAGAGTTCAATTTTGGGTTTGTACACAGCTTTTGTGTGCTGCAGAACTGTTGTGCACTGCTGGTGTTGTGCAAAAATATGTTTTTTTAAGCATACTGTTGCACATTTTTCTGCCCTCATAGGTGCATACTACATACCTACATTTAAATAGTGTACCATTTTGTAGCTGTTAATCTGTCAAGGGCCTAGATACTGGGAAAGTCCAGGCAAAAGTAATCAACGGCTGGTGTTTTACTCAAATACTTTTTTTAAGTGTACTGTAGCGTATTTTTCTGCCCTATTCATTCCACAACAAATGGTCTACTGGTTATACTGGTCTGTAGAAGGTATAATAAATAACAAACAGTCCATTCCTAATAGTCTGTGAGAGTGCAATTTTGGGTTTAGTACACAGCAACTGTGTACTTTTGGTGTTGTGCAAAAATACGTATTTTTAAGCGTACTGTAGCGCATTTTTCTGCCCTCATAAGTGCATACCACATACCTACATCTAAGTAGTGTTCTATTTTGTACCTGTTAATCTGTCAAGGGCCTAGATACTGTGAACGTCCAGGCAAAAGTAATCACCCGCTGGTGTTTCACTCCAATATGTTTTTTTAAGTGTACTGTAGCACATTTTTCTGCCCTCTTTGTTCCTCAACAAATGGTCTGCTGGTTATACTAGTTTGTAGATGGCATAATACATTACCCAGCAGTCCATTCCTAATAGTCTGTGAGAGAGAGCAATTTTGGGTTTAGTACACAGCGACTGTGTACTGCTGGTGTTGTGCAAAAATGTGTTGTTTTTTTTTAGGTGTACTGTAGCGCATTTTTCTGCCCTCATAAGTGCATACCACATACCTACATCTAAGTAGTGTACTATTTTGTACCTGTTAATCTGTCAAGGGCCTAAATATTGTGAAAGTCCAGGCAAAAGTAATCACCGACTGGTGTTGTACTCAGATACTTTTTTAAGTGTACTGTAGCGTATTCTTCTGCCCTCATGATAATACATGCAGTACCTACATCTAAGTATTGTACTATTTTGTACCTGTTAATCTTTCAAGGGCCTAGATACTGTGAAAGTCCCGGCAAAAGTAATTACTGGCTGGTGTTTTACAAAAATAAGTTTTTTTAAGCGTACTGTAGCACATTTTTCTGCCCATATAATAATACATACAGTACCTACATCTAAGTAGTGTACTATTTTGTACCTGTTAAACTCTCAAGGGCCTAGATAATGTGAAAGGACAGCCATTAGTACACACATGCTGCAGTTCTAGACAAATACTGTTCGCAATAAGTATGTCAGGCAGAGTAGTGCCAGGACGTGTACAGAGGAGTGGCAGAGGCCTAAATTCATCAGGCGCAGGCTGAGGTCGCAGCAGAGTAGGGGTGTGTGCCAGCTGGAGTTGCAACGAGAGGTCTGAGCTCCTGGTGTCAGCTAGCAGTCGTGTCACGACCACTTCATCCCAAGTGACATCCGACACCCCCAGTCAACAGTCGATGGGTTCCTTAAACTCAACCCTCAGTTTTCATGGCCTTCATGCTGCTGCTGCTGCCACCTCCAGGCTCTGTCATTGTGCTACTCTATGGTCTACAATTCATCATCCTGCTACACCTTCTTGATAAATAAGATACATGCTAGTCAAACCCACCACCCAAATAAACGTGGGAAAATAGCTCTACCGTAGACATTCTTTGATAAATCTGGGCCTGTACGTTTATCCAGCCAACAGACGCGTTTCAAGACTAGCACTGTCTCTTTCTCAATGAAAAAATGGCATATGCAGTTTAAAAGAGAATGAGGAGACCATATAGTGGCTGAATGGTACAGCCTGGAGTTTGTGGCAGCATGAGGAGACCATATAGTGGCTGAATGGCACAGCCTGGAGTTGGCTGAAGCATGAGGATACCATATAGTGGCTGAATGGCACAGCCTGGAGGTAGTTGAAGCATGAGGAGACCATAAAATGGCTGAATGGCACAGCCTGGAGGTGGCTGAAGCATGAGGAGACCCTATAGTGGCTGAATGGCACAGCCTAGAAGTGGCAAAAGCATGAGGAGACCATATAGTATCTGAATGGCACAGCCTGGTGTTGGCTGAAGCATGAGGAGACAATATAGTGTCTGGATTGCACAGCCTGGAATTTGTGGCAGCATGAGGAGACCATATAGTGGCTGAATGGCACAGCCTGGAGTTGGCTGAAGCATGAGGAGACCATATAGTGGCTGAAGGGCACAGCCTGGAGTTGGCTGAAGCATGAGGAGACCATATAGTGGCTGAATGACACAGCCTGGAGTTTGTGGCAGCAGGAGGAGACCATATAGTGTCTGAATGGCACAGCCTGGAGCTGGCAGCAGCATGAGTAGACAATAGTGCTTCACAATCCCTAAGATTAAAAGATGAATTTTAAAATTGAAATTGAAGATTTATGGTAGCAAGCTCTACGATAAAATATTTTTTGGTAATGTCCCAGGCCCAGCTGCATCAGTAAACCATATAGTTGCTGAATGAAACAGCCTGGAATTGGCAGTAGCATGAGTAGACACTAGAGCTTCACAATCCCTAAGATTAAAAGATGCGGTGGTAGAAGAAAACTTCAAAAAGGATCCAAGCATCAGTGGCGCAATCCATGTTCAAGGAATTCACAGTACGCATGTAATAGTGAAACTGTACGTTTATTCAGCCAACAAAAAGATGCGTTTCGAGACTAGCACTGTCTCTTTCTCAATGTTAAAATGGCATATGCAGGTTAAAAGAACTACAGGGTATTTAAAACAAAAAATCACTAAAAAGCAAATGATTAACAGGTGTGAGGAATTTGACTCTTCCAGCTAAAGGGTTCATACTGATGACGTGGTGTATACCTTTTGACAGACAACTTCACTTCCAGTGTCCATAAGTATTAAGTGAATGTTTAGATGACTGTCCATAGTTCATTAATTAAAACTTTTCATAGATTTTACATTATGTCCAAACGGATTCTGAGAGTGAATGCACTCAATTTAACACTTCATATAACCAGTGGGGATCCCACCGCAACAGAGGATTTCAGTCTATTTATTAAATTGCTGATGGATCGTATAGTCAATGTGCTTGTCAGCCCGCACACATCCACAGATGTACATGGGCTTAGTCATGAATTTGAATAAAGGTGTGGGGGACTATTGTGCTGCTAGAGCATGGAAAGTTTATAGACACAGTTCATAGATAGACAGCACGGCACTACTTTCCCTTTAGGTGCAGAACGGTGATGACACGGCAGACTGGGACTAGGGATTGCTGGAGGTGGTGCTCTGACTAGCAATAGTGCATGGAATCGCAACAAGGAAGCAGAAAAATAATCGGCAACTCACCGCGGCCAGCTGAGTAAATCTTCTTTTATTTCATACTCACAAAAGTATCATATGGGAAGAGGGTAGTGGGGGGACACAGGATTTCGACCAAGCTCCGTTTTGCACGATGATCGTGCTTCCTCCGGTCGGAGGAAGCACGATCATCGTGCGAAACGGAGCTTGGTCGAAATAAAAGAAGATTTACTCAGCTGGCCGCGGTGAGTTGCCGATTATTTCTCTGCTTCTTTGTTGCCATGGAAAGTTTATGCATGCGTCTATTAGCATTAAAAGGCAGATCGCGGACAGGCCACTAAGAAATAAGGAAAACAGTAGAAAAACACTGGAACATACTACTACTGGATCCAATCCTAAACAAACTCATCCCGGACAAACCAACCTTCACCTACAGACGAGCCCGAACCATTAAGAGTATGGTAGCCCCAAGTCGTCTAAGAGAGAAAAATTTTAATCTTTTAAAAACCTCTGGAAAAACAACAGGTTGTTACAGATGTGAAATCAAGACCTGCAAACTATGCGTTAACATCAATCATGGAACCACAATGTTTACCAGCAACAACACCAAGGAGAATTTCCCCATGAAGGCTAGATTGGACTGTACATCTACATATGTAATTTATCTTCTAGAATGCGATTGCAAACTGCAATATATTGGGAGGACAGTCCAACAGTTAAAAACTAGAATGAACAATCACCGCTATAATGTACTCTATGGGTTTGCAAAACACAGCGTGTCACGTCACGCGATGGAAAATCATAACAGTGCCTTCACAGCCTTTACAGTTACAGCCCTAGAACAAATACCCGAAGATGCTCAAGATCATTTTGAGAGCCTGAGAAGACGTGAATCCTTTTGGATTTATAAGATGGACACTCTCCAACCCCATGGTTTGAACGAGGGGATCGAAAACACATAGATACATCCAGGTCCCTTGAGTGACTCAAGACTTATCATTACAGTGCTTTAGCGTCAAACAATACTTCACCACCACCACCCTTCACCCCCCCCCCCCCCATTTATTGCTAATAGACGCACGCGTGAACTATCCATGCTCTCACAGAGCAATAGTCCCCTGCACCTATATTCATATTCATGACTAAGCCCCCGGACATCTGCGGATGTGTGTGGGATGACAAGCACATTGACTATTCAATCCATCAGCAATATAGTAAATGGACTGAAAT
Source organism: Hyla sarda (assembly GCF_029499605.1). Classification (NCBI taxonomy): domain Eukaryota; kingdom Metazoa; phylum Chordata; class Amphibia; order Anura; family Hylidae; genus Hyla; species Hyla sarda. Next base: position 358,051,831 of record NC_079192.1, read on the forward strand.
TCTCTGTTGCGGTGGGATCCCCACTGGTCATAGGAAGTGTCAAATTGAGTGCATTCACTCTCAGAATCCGTTTGAACATAATGTAAAATCTATGAAAAGTTTTAATTAATGAACTATGGACATTCTTTTAAACATTCACTTAATACTTATGGACACTGGAAGTGAAGGTGTCAGTCAAAAGGTATACAACACATCATCAGTATGCACCCTTCAGCTGGAAGAGACAAATCCCTCACACCTGTTAATCATTTGCTTTTAGTCATCAGTATGCACCCTTTAGCTGGAAGAGTCAAATCCCTCACACCTGTTAATCATTTGCTTTTAGTGATTTTTTTGTTATAAATACCCTGTAGATCTTTTAATCTGCATATGCCATTTTAACATTGAGAAAGAGACAGTGTTAGTCTCGAAACGCGTCTTTTTGTTAGCTGAATAAACATACAGTTTCACTATTACATGCATACTGTGAATTCATTGAACATGGATTGCGCCGCTGATGCCCGGATCCTTTTTAAAGTTTTCTTTAACCAGCGCATCTTTTAATCTTAGGGATTGTGAAGCCCTAGTATCTACTCATGCTACTGCCAACTCCAGGCTGTTTCATTTAGCAACTATATGGTTTACTGATGCAGCTGGGCCTGGGATATAGGCCTGGGCCTAAAAATATTTTATTGTAGCACTTGCTACCATAAATCTTCAATTTCATTTTTAAAATTCAATTTTTAATCTTAGGGATTGTGAAGCACTATATGGTCTCCTCATGCTGCCACAAACTCCAGGCTGTGCCATTCAGCCACTATATGGTCTCCTCATGCTTCAGCCAACTCCAGGCTGTGCCATTCAGCCATTTTATGGTCTCCTCATGCTTCAGCCATCTCCAGGCTGTGCCATTCAACCACTATATGGTATCCTCATGCTTCAGCCAACTCCAGGCTGTGCCATTCAGACATTATATGGTCTCCTCATGCTGCCACAAACTCCAGGCTGTGCCATTCAGCCACTATATGGTCTCCTCATGCTTCAGCCAACTCCAGGCTGTGCCATTCAGACACCATATGGTCTCCTCATGCTTCAGCCACCTCCAGGCTGTGCCATTCAGCCACTATATGGTCTCCTCATGCTTCAGCCACCTCCAGGCTGTGCCATTCAGCAACTATATGGTATCCTCATGCTTCAGCCAACTCCAGGCTGTGCCATTCAGACACTATATGGCCTCCTCATGCTGCCACAAACACCAGGCTGTACCATTCAGTCACTATATGGTCTCCTCATGCTTCAGCCACCTCCAGGCTGTGCCATTCAGCCATTTTATGGTCTCCTCATGCTTCAGCCACCTCCGGGCTGTGCCATTCAGCCACTATATGGTATCCTCATGCTTCAGCCAACTCCAGGCTGTGCCATTCAGCCACTATATGGTCTCCTCATTCTGCCACAAACACCAGGCTGTATCATTCAGCCACTATATGGTCTCCTCATGCTGCCACAAACACCAGGCTGTACCATTCAGCCACTATATGGTCTCTTCATGCTTCAGCCACCTCCAGGCTGTGCCACTAAGACACTATTGTTACGCCGAGCGCTCCGGGTCTCCGCTCCTCCCCGGAGCGCTCGCAGCGTTCACCTTGTCGCAGCGCCCCGGTCAGACCCGCTGACCGGGAGCGCTGCGTTAGTGTCTCTGGCGGGGATGCGACCGGCGATGCGGGACGCGCACGCTCGCGGTTCGCATCCCAGTCTTCTTACCCGACCTGTCCTCCGTCTGTTCAGTCCTGGGGCGCGCGCACGCCGGCTCTCTGCGATTTAAAGGGCCAGTGCGCCGCTGATTGGCGCCTGGCCCAATTAGTGCATCCACCTGTGCGCTAGCCTATATTACCTCACTTCCACTTCCCAGCATCGCCGGATCTTATTGCCCTTGTGCCAGTGAAAGCGTTTCCTTGTATGTCCCAAACCAGTGTTCCAGACCTTCTGCCGTTGCCCCCGACTACGATCCTTGCTGCCTGCCCTGACCTTCTGCTACGTCCGACCTTGCTCTTGCCTAATCCCTTGTACCATGCCTACCTCAGCCATCAGTGGGGGTTGAGTCGCTATCGGGTGGAACGACCTGGGGGTTACCTGCCGCAGCAAGTCCATCCTGCTTTGCGGCGGGCTCTGGTGAAAACCAGTAACCCCTTACACTCCATTCCCTGGTACGGCCCACATCATCACCCCACTGACACATAGGATCCACCACCAGTATCCTCACAGTACCCGGATCCTGACAGTAGATCCGGCCATGGATCCCGCTGAGGTCCCGCTGCCAGTTGTCGCTGACCTTACCACGGTGGTCGCCCAGCAGTCTCAACAGCGCAATAAGGACATCAGCTGTCCCAACTGACAGTTATGCTGCAACAACTTTTGCCACAGCTTCAGCAACCATCTCCTCCGCCAGCTCCTGCACCTCCTCCGCAGCGAGTGGCCGCTTCCAACCTCCGCTTGTCTCTGCCGGACAAATTTGATGGGGACTCTAAACAATGCCGTGGTTTTCTCTCACAATGTTCCCTGCACTTGGAGATCATGTCGGACCAATTTCCCACAGAACGGTCAAAGGTGGCTTTCGTGGTTAGTCTCCTGTCTGGGAAGGCCTTGTTATGGGCCACACCTCTCTGGGACCGCAATGATCCTGCCACTGCCACTGTCCAGTCCTTCTTCGCTGAGGTTCGTAGTGTCTTGGAGGAACCAGCCCGAGCCTCTTCTGCCGAGACTGCCTTGTTGAACCCTGTCCAAGGAAATTCTTCTGTGGGCGAATACGCCATCCAATTTCGTACCCTCGCCTCTGAATTATCTTGGAACAATGATTTCTTCTTCTGCTAACTCCTCCTTTTCAGCTGTGGCCTTCTTGGATTCAGGCTCTGCAGGAAATTTTATTTTGGCCTCTTTCGTTAATAGGTTCAACATCCCAGTGACCAGTCTCGTCAGACCACTCTACATCACTTCAGTTAATGGGGAAAAATTGGACTGTACTGTGCGTTACCACATAGAAACCCTGTTAATGTGCATTGGACTACATCACGAAAAGATTGAATTTCTGGTCCTACCCAACTGCACTTCTGAAATTCTCCTCGGCTTGCCTTGGCTCCAACGTCATTCTCCTACCCTTGACTGGACCACCGGGGAGATAAAGGGCTGTGGTTCTTCTTGCCTCAAAAAATGCCTCACGTCTGCTACCGGCTCCGTCAGTCAAACCCCTGTGGCTCCTCCTATACCAGGTCTCCCCAAGGCCTATAAGGACTATGCCGATATTTTTTGCAAAAAACAAGCAGAGACTTTGCCACCTCACAGGCCTTATGACTGCCCTATTGACCTCCTTCCTGGTACTACTCCACCCCGGGGCAGGATCTATCCTCTGTCCGCTCCTGAGACTCAAGCCATGTCTGACTACATCCAAGAAAATTTAAAGAGGGGAAGTCCTCGTCCCCTGCCGGAGCGGGGTTCTTCTTTGTCTCAAATAAAGACGGTTCCTTACGGCCGTGCATTGATTACCGCGGTTTGAATAAAATCACTATCAAAAACCGCTATCCCCTGCCTCTTATCTGGGAACTCTTTGACCGCCTTCGTGGCGCTAACATCTTCACCAAATTGGACTTAAGAGGCGCATATAATCTCATTTGCATCAGAAAAGGGGATGAGTGGAAAACCGCATTTAATACCAGAGACGGACATTTTGAATATCTGGTTATGCCCTTTGGGCTCTGCAACGCCCCCGCTGTCTTCCAGGACTTCGTGAATGAAATATTTCGGGATCTGTTATATACCTGTGTTGTGGTTTACCTGGACGACATTTTGATTTTTTCCTCTAGTCTCGAAGAACACCGCCGTCATGTCCGCCTAGTGCTCAAGAGACTCCGTGAAAATCAATTATATGCCAAGATGGAGAAATGTCTCTTTGAATGCCAATCTCTTCCCTTCCTAGGTTATCTGGTCTCTGGCCAGGGACTTCAAATGGACCCAGACAAACTGTCAGCTGTTTTAGATTGGCAAATCCCAAGAAGCGTTGGATAGCTCGGAGTCCAGAGGGGCGTGGCCAATTACTACCGACAGTTTATTCCGCATTTTTCCACCATTGTGGCTCCGATTGTGGCCCTAACCAGGAAGAATGCCAACCCTAAGTCCTGGCCTCCCCAAGCGGATGAGGCATTCAATCGCCTCAAAACTGCCTTCGCTTCTGCTCCAGTACTCTCCAGACCTGATCCATCAAAACCCTTCTTGCTGGAAGTGGACGCCTCCTCGGTCGGAGCCGGAGCCGTACTCCTACAAAAAAACTCTACCGGACATAACATTACTTGTGGTTTCTTTTCTAAAACCTTCTCTCCGGCAGAAAAAAATTACTCCATTGGGGATCGTGAACTTCTGGCCATTAAACTAGCTCTCGAAGAATGGAGGCACCTCCAAACACCCTATTGTCATCTACACGGATCACAAGAATCTCACGTATCTCCAGTCTGCCCAACGTCTGAACCCACGCCAGGCTAGGTGGTCGTTGTTTTTTGCCCGTTTTAACTTTGAGATTCATTTTAGCCCTGCTGACAAAAACATCAGGGCTGACGCCCTTTCACGTTCCTCTGATGCTTCCGAATCGGAAGCCCCCCTGCAACACATTGTACCTCCTGAGTGTCTGATCTCCTCTGCTCCAGCTTCTATCAGACAAACTCCTCCTGGAAAGACTTTCGTCCCTCCACGCCAGCGCCTCAAGATCCTCAAGTGGGGACACTCCTCGCACCTTGCCGGCCATGCTGGCGTCAAGAAGTCCATCCAACTCATTTCTCATTTATATTGGTGGTCTACCCTGGAGGCAGATGTCGCTGATTTCGTTCGGGCTTGTACAGTTTGTGCCCCTGACAAGACTCCTCGCCAGAAGCCTGCTGGACTCCTTCATCCTTTGCCTGTTCCTGAGCTACCATGGTCTCAAATTGCAATGGATTTTATTACAGATCTTCCTTTATCCCATGGCAACACAGTCATCTGGGTGGTCGTTGATTGTTTCTCCAAGATGGCACATTTTATTCAACTTCCAGGTCTTCCTTCAGCGCCACAGTTGACAAAGCAATTTTTTGTGCACATTTTTCGCCTTCACGGGCTTCCCACGCATATCGTCTCGGATAGAGGCGTTCAATTTGTATCGACAGCTCTCTGTAATCAATTAAAAATCGAATAAAATTTCTCGTCCTCCTATCATCCCCAATCCAATGGGCAAGTAGAGAGAGTTAACCAGATCCTTGGTGACTATTTGCGACATTTTGTTTCCTCCCGCCAGGACGATTGGGTCGATCTTCTACCCTGGGCTGAATTCTCGTACAATTTCAAGGACTCTGAATTCTCCGCAAAATCCCCGTTCTTTGTGGTGTACGGCCGTCAACCTCTGCCCCCCCTCCCCACTCCCACTTCTTCTGGATTACCTGCTGTTGATGAAGTTACCCGGGACTTCTCCATCATCTGGAAGGAAACTCAAAAGTCCCTCCTACTGGCCTCATCCCGTATGAAGAAGCATGCCGACAAAAAGAGAAGAACTCCTCCTGTCTTTGCTCCTGGTGACAAAGTGTGGCTCTCTGCCAAGTATATCCGCTTCCGTGTCCCCAGTTATAAGCTGGGACCACGTTTTCTTGGACCCTTTAAAATCAAGAGTCAAATCAATCCTGTCTCCTACAAACTTCTTCTTCCCCCTTCTCTCCGTATTCCTAACGCTTTTCATGTTTCTCTTCTTAAACCGCTTGTCCTTAACTGCTTCTCTCCCAAGGTTGTCGCTCCAGCTCCTGTCTCTGGCTCCTCCGATGTCTTCACCGTTAAA